>NC_136065.1:1381841800-1382453096 GCF_964261635.1 Lissotriton helveticus | reverse complement strand
GGCAATCCTGCCACTTGATACTGATCGCCCCTCGTTGGCCCAGACAGGCTTGGTTCTCAGAACTTCTTCTGTTATCCCAATGCGCTCCCATTCATCTGCATCCACGTCTAGATCTTCTGACGATGGACGAAGGTCAAATTTGCCATCCAGACCCACCACGCTTCAGTTATGGGCATGGAACCTGAATACATCGAATTCGCAAATTTAGATATGCCCCAGGAATGCAGAGACATTCTAGCTTCCGCTAGAGCTCCATCAACTATCAAGACGTATAAGCTAAAGTGGAAGCGTTTTTGTCATTGGTGCGCTGCATCCGATATCCATCCAGTCAACTCCACTCCGGAGCAACTTTTGCCTTTCTTCTTGAGCCTCGCTCAGTCTGGTCTCTCTCATGCCACCTTGAGAGTCTTTCTAGCGGCTATATCGCGTTTTCGACACGATGGTTCAACGTCTCTCTGCTCATCCAGAATAATCCGACAGTTCTTTAAAGGTCTCTTCAGGAAGTTTCCTCCTATTAGGCGCCCTCCTCCGGCATGGCACCTCAACGTGGTGTTGTCACAACTTATGAAGCCTCCTTTTGAGCCAATTCACAGGGCAGACATCAAGTTTCTTACCTGGAAGGTTGCATTGCTTTTGGCCTTAACATCTTCTCATCGTGTAAGCGATCTCCACGCTTTCACGATCAAGCCTCCGTATTTGCAATTTAAGCCCGATGGAGTGTCTCTTCGTACCAATCCCTCGTTTTTGCCAAAAGTACCTACTGATTTCCATTTGAACGAACCTGTCTTCTTAAAGACTTTTTTCCTGGATCCAAGATCACCGGCAGAACAACGACTACATTCTTTCGACATCAAACGTTGTCTAAAGTTTTACATTTCAAGGACTACCCCTTTCCGCAAATCCGATCAACTGTTTGTAGCATATGGAAGGATGCGGAGGGGACACTCAGTGACAAAACAAACGATTGCAAGATGGCTCTCAGCAGCTATATCCTTTTGTCACCAACAAGCTGGCAAGCCTTTACAGTGTTCAGTAAAGGCACATTCGACGAGAGCGATGGCGTCTTCCACCGCTTTGTTTGCTGGGGTGCCTCTACACCAGATTTGCCGGGCGGCGACATGGTCCAGCAGGCACACCTTTACCAGACATTACTGTTTAGATTCCATCAACGAGGCGGATACCGCAGTGGGGCAAGCAGTGCTTCGTCATCTCTTTAAATAAGGTGAGCCTCTGTTCCCTCCTCCTTTTCTTTCTGTGATTGCTATATGCTTTTAAGCTATATGTTTTGCCTTCAACTTTGGCGATCTGTTAGCAATCCCAATTCTAAGGAGTTACTGCTATCTATTCTATTCAAGCATGTGAATCTATGAAAGACACCCTTAATACTGGAGAAGAACAATTGTTACTTACCTGTAAACAGGTGGTTCTCCAGTATTGGTGTCTTTCATAGATTCACATGCGACCCACCCATCCTCCCCTCAGAGGCTCTCTTCTCCTCATACGCTATTATTACTAGTGCTACGAAAATCTGAGGGCTTGAGCTTCTGAGGAGAAGGTTCTAGAGGGTGCTTGAGCCTGATTGGCTGCAGTTTGGACTAACATAATGACACTGATATGTTACAAATGAGTTTTTCTATTTATACTGTATTCCTATGGAAGTACCATTGTAGAGGTTTTTACAGTATGTATTATCTCTATTTTATTATGTGTTATGTTATCACTTATGTTATATTAGCATTATTGCTATTTTTATATACCGTGGGACTCCCACTTCGACGACGGGGAATATTCAAGCATGTGAATCTATGAAAGACACCAATACTGGAGAACCACCTGTTTTCAGGTAAGTAACAATTGTTCTTATTCACTCCTCAAGTAACAGTTCGGCCGATGGGCCTTCCGCTTTTTCAAGGAATCCAACAAATCCAAGATTTCCTCTTCTCGATCGCCCTTCAGAGTTCTCTGCCCTCTCATCAAGTTTTATGACCTGCCGCTTAAGTTCCACCACCGTGGCACTAAGATTCTTGACCTCAATCTTAATAGGGTCAGCATCTTTCTCGGTGACTGATACTCTGTCCGAGACCTTCCTTAGGTTGCACCTTAGGAGGTTCACATCGATGGCTACCACATCTATTTTTTGGATCATATCGTTCCTGGTCGACTGAATAGCCTGGATGACATCTGCCAACGTGAGAGCTTCCTCGGGCGACCGCTCAGTGGTCCCCTCCCACCAACAAGATCTTCTTTTCTAGCCTCTGTGCCATTAGCGATGGGCTGAGCATAATTCAGGATTTTATTTGCCTTGTGCTTTATGCGCCTTTATCTTTCACCATGATTGCAGGCTAGGCAAATTACCCCCCGACACTCAATGTGGCCCCAGGTAGAGAGATCCCCACACGCTTGAATCACTAAGCATTTTAAAATCGTATTGTACCCCTGCTTGACTCACTAAGCTTTTCAATTGTATTGGCACCTCTCATCTTGCCGAAATCGAAGCGACAAGCGCTGAATTTTCACTTACCCACCCCTGCATTCCCACGCCACCCACCTCTCCCGACTCTGGCGCTGAGGTGATTCGGTCCCGGCCGGGCTGAAAATCGTGGCGGCCATCTTGGGTGGGGGAAGCGTTTGCACGCGGTCGAGTGGCCAGCATAAAAGGAGAACCTTGAGCCAGACGCTAACTCTGTTGTTTGTGTATTTCATCCTGAGGCGGAAGCCGGGAGGCTGCTGTATTGCTCTGAGCTAATTTTAAAAAACCATTGCTTTATTTTTCATTACTTCGTTTTCGAAATTGCACTTTAGTTCTGCTTGAATCACTAAGCATTTTAAAATCGTATTGTACCCCTGCTTGACTCACTAAGCTTTTAAATTGTATTGGCACCTCTCATCTTGCCGAAATCGAAGCGACAAGCGCTGAATTTTCACTTACCCACCCCTGCATTCCCACGCCACCCACCTCTCCCGACTCTGGCGCTGAGGTGATTCGGTCCCGGCCGGGCTGAAAATCGTGGCAGCCATCTTGGGTGGGGGAAGCGTTTGCACGCGGTCGAGTGGCCAGCATAAAAGGAGCACCTTGAGCCAGACGCTAACTCTGTTGTTTGTGTATTTCCTCCTGAGGCGGAAGCCGAGAGGCTGCTGTATTGCTCTGAGATAATTTTAAAAAAACATTGCTTTATTTTTCATTACTTTGTTTTCGAAATTGCACTTTAGTTCTGCTTGAATCACTAAGCATTTTAAAATCAAATTGTACCCCTGCTTGACTCACTAAGCTTTTAAATAGTATTGGCACCTCTCATCTTGCCGAAATCGAAGCGACAAGCGCTGAATTTTCACTTACCCACCCCTGCATTCCCACGCCACCCACCTCTCCGACTCTGGCGCTGAGGTGATTCGGTCCCGGCCGGGCTTAAAATCGTGGCAGCCATCTTGGGTGGGGGAAGCGTTTGCACGCAGTCGAGTGGCCAGCATAAAAGAAGACGGGCATGGCTCCGCGCAGCGGACGCGACCAGCGGAAGCGCCGGAACTGCGCCGGAGTCGTGCCAGAGTCCTGCCGTCTGCGCCCGTCCGTGCCCATGACGCGGCCGTGGCCATGGACTCTGCCGATGTCGGATCCTCTTCTAGACTATTCTATGATAGAGAGACACTACTTCGGCTACAACCTAAACACTGTGTCTTCTCATATTTTATCCCTCCGGACCTTTCCACCTCCTTATAACCATGCAGGCCTTGCAGTACCGGACATGATACCGACAACCCTTCACTTCATTGCCCCCTCCGACAGCCACCTACCGGACCCATCCGTGATGGGAATAATTTTACTATAAAAGCCGGTTTAATCAACTGTCGGTCATTGGTAAAACATTCCTTGGATATAGCCCAATCTCTGATGGACAACAAATGGGACCTTCTTTTCCTTACGGAAACTTGGTTGTGTGATGAAACCAACCCAGCCATAAGCCTAGCCATTCCCCCTGATTATAACATCTTGTGTGTCAATCGACAAAGTTCCAACCATGGTGGAGGTGTAGCTATAATTTACAGATCACAATGGACCATCTCTTCTTTCCCCTACATCCAGATTGAATCCATCGAAGCACTACCTTTTTGTATTAAATTTGCTGCTAATATTACATGTTCAGGCCTACTAGTATATCGCCCCCTAAATCCAAGGTATCCTTTCTTCCCGTTCTTTTGGATTTTGTCCTCCAAGCCAGCTCTCGCTATGCAAACTTCACCCTACTTGGAGATTTTAATTTGCATGTGGAAGATGCTTCTGACCCCACCTCCCTCAATTTTCTTTCCACCTTAATTGATGGAGGATTAAATCAATTAGTATCTTACCCTACCCATAAGGCCGGGCATACACTCGATCTAATCTGCTCTAATCTGGCAGACATTTCTATTAGCACTCCCTATCCTGTGATCTGGTCAGATCATTTTCTTATTCCTTTTTCTTTCCCCCTTTGCCACCAAGACAAGCCTAGGGTTCCGGCCAAGCTGGTTGGTCGTAATTGGAGCAAGATCTCCCCAGACAGCCTTGCGGCCCCTCTTTCAATTACTGTTCCTGCAGCTGCCCGTGATCTGGACTCGAAACTGGCCAACTTTAACAGCTGGGTTATCTCTGCCATCGACTCCATCGCCCCTATCAGGCCCATTAAAACTTCTCGCTCTGCCCCTTCGGCACCTTGGTACTCAACTGAACTCCGTGAGTGTAAATCCGCCTGCAAACTCCTGGAGCGTCGATGGAGACATTCGTACTCCCCAGATAGTAAAACTAAATATAAAATAGCTCTTAAAAACTAACGAAAGAAGATACTCGACCATAAAAGGACATACCTGGAGGAGAAAATAAATAGAGCTCAAGGATCCACTAGGGACATTTTTAACACGGTCAGAACGTTTACAAATCCTATGGCCCTTAAACTCCAATCCCCGGCATCACAATCCCTCTGCACCCGCCTTTCTGATTATTTAGAGGAAAAAATTGCCTCTATTTATGACTCCTTTCCTGGTAACAGCTGCCCGAACGGTAATGAAATACCCGTAGACCTTTCAGAATCAGCTCCTGTTTTCTCAGACTTTGAGGAGATTACCTTAGAACGATCTTTGGCAGAACTACAAAAATGTAGATCAGGGTCACCAACTGACCCTTGGCCGGCCAAACAATACAAAGTACTGGCCTCTCTTCTTAACCCCATGCTCAACTGTATTTGGAATGACTCTCTTAAGACAGGTATATTCCCAGAGGCATGGAAGCATGCCCAATTAGTTCCCATCATTAAAAAAACTAATGCAGATCCAGATGTACCAGCCAATTACAGGCCCATCTCCTTATTGCCTGCTCCAGCTAAAGTTCTCGAAAAGCTGGTGCACCAACAATTAGCAGGCTTCTTTGAAACCCATTGTCTTTTTCACAAATCACAACACGGGTTTAGATCAGGCCATAGCACTGAGTCTGCCCTTATAGAGATGGCTGACTCTGTGCGTTGGAAGTTGGACAGGGGTTCGAGAGCGGTGTTGGTGCTGCTGGATTTATCGGCAGCATTCGACACCGTCTCTCACCCTGTCCTACTCAACCGTCTCCGGGCTAAAGGCATCCAAGGCAAAGCCTTGGACTGGCTGTCCTCGTTTCTATCCAATCGGACACAGGCGGTGTTTACCCCCCTTACACCTCTGAAAGCCGGCCGTTAAAATGGGGAGTCCCACAGGGCTCCTCTTTGAGCCCCCTCCTGTTTAATATTTACTTTTCCCCCCTGGCAGAGCTCATTGCTCAGTCAGGAATTAAGGCAACCTCTTACGCTGATGACATTCAGCTTTTATTTTCTTACGACACCACCACCCTTACCACTTTTGACCGACTAAAAGATTGCCTTCGCAACATCGCCCGCTGGATGGACAACAATTTCCTTCGCTTAAATGCTGGGAAAACTGAAGTCCTCTTTTTCCACCAATCCTCTCCATTGGACTCAAACCTCTGGTGGCCCCATGACTTGAGCACCCCCCCCTCTCCCAAGAAGTCAGTAAAAAACCTGGGGGTTAGATGGGATTCCAGCCTCTCCTTCCAAAACCAAGTCCAGACAGTGACTGCTGCATGCCTCTCAAAGATCAGGATGATTAAAAAATTTATTAATTTCCTTCCTAGCAACACCAGGAAAACTATCGTCCAGGCATTAATAACTTCCCATTTGGATTATGCCAACAGTCTATACCTTGGCCTTGCTTTGGCCTCTGCCATCGGTTACACACAGTCCAGAATGCTGCAGTCCGGCTGGTCTGTGGCATCTCCCTTCGGGAGCATATCTCTCCTTATCGGCGAAAGCTTCACTGGCTGCCAGTTCAAACAAGCATTTGCAATGCAATAGGTCTCGCATTAGGAAAGTTTGAGCTATTGGTATTGTAAATGGCAAAGTTGTTATTTATGTTTTTTTTTTAAATAGCTAAATTAATAGCTTTGTCATTTACAATGCCAATAGTTATAACTTTCGCAAATGTGATACCTATAGCATTTGTAATGCAATATGTTTTGTATTTACATGACTTAGATGTATTGATATTACAAATAACAATGGCGTTTAATTTTTTTAAATAACTAATACTTAAATAAAAGTTATTGTCATTTATAATGGCAATAGCTTAAACTTTTCTTTTTTTTGATCAAATATATTTTTATTGAGTTCCACAAAGCGATATCATACATACAACATTTGATGAAACAAAAGGCTTCGCTGTGGCACCCGTCCCCCACACTGCTGAGTACCCCACTGTGCGACCAGGAAGTGAGGTGAGTCCGGGCGCCCGAGTATGTACCCTTGGTAGGGGGCACGCCCCCCGGTGACCACCAGAACTCTTTTCACCCAACCACCCAAAAGGCCCACCCCCCCAACCTACCCCAACTGTGCCCTACCCCCCCTCCAACAACCCCCTGCCCCCCAACCTCCCCCCTCCCGCCCGGTGTGCTCCCTGTAGCGCTTAAAGGTGGGTGTTCGGGGTACAGGCTAGACTTTGTGCTCCACTCGAGCCGTATCATCTCTAAACCCTTCCGCCAGTTTCAGGACCCTGAGATACCTCGGACATGTAAGCTCCGTAAATTCTTGGGAAAGTAGAGAGACGAGTGGCTGCCATGTTTCTCTGAAAGTTTCGGATGACTGAGTGAGCGAGGTCTGTATCCTCTCCATCCCCATGATGTACCATAACCTGTGTAACCACCCCGTGTGTGTGGGCTGCCTAAGCTTAAACTTTTCTAAAGAACTTTTGTGAAATTATGTTCAGTGTATTTTATTGTGACGAAAATCCAAGAACAGAAATGAAATATTAACATCTTTTTGTGACATTTGCAATAAAGCTTGAAACATTGATAGCGTATATTTGAACCAGTTGTTGTTGAATGGTTGCACAGATTGATTCTGTGAGGAAAGACAACGTCCTTCCAGAGCAGGACCAGTGTTGCATAATTTTCCATTATTATTCATGCCGCTGTGGCTTGGATTGGAATGTGTTTTACCCTGTTTTGCCACACCAGGAGTCTGGATTGCTTTGCAACTGCCTAATTTGTAAAATTTTTGCTGCCTTACTCTGTTCTAAATGTGTACTCGTTTCTCGGCAGGGGCGTACTTTAAGCTACTTTTCTTTCCGAATGTGCTGCTGTGCCGTTTAATCCTCCTGTAATGACTTCCGTGTTTTTCCCACGAACATTTCTCAAATCGAGTAGTACCTGAAATTGTTGTAGTTTTGCATCTTTCCAAGGATGACGTATACCCCCTAGAGCGCGAACCATAGGCGGGGATGAATGGAAGGCGCTTGATGTCAAGATGTGTGAACAATTGATTTGGAGGCAACAGGCTAGGTGGTACCTGGTACGGCTTTGTCTAAAGGACGTGTGACTCACTGTGACTGCAGTGCTGCTTTCAGATAGGAGAGGTTTTATTTTAGGAGAAGCATACTGCTGTGCGCAAAAAACACAAAGCTTATTTTTTTATGATGCGTGTTCCAAGGGCTGGCACATTTGAATCGACTACTTAGCGTGGTAACATTCTACTATTAAATATAGAACATACAGAATTCTAGTTGGATAATCGACAATATTGGCTATTGTCAGTAAGAGATTCTGAGTGACAGCAAGGGTGATTACAATGTCACTCACAATCCCGGGATGACCTACATTCTGCTATTCACGGTTACTCATATACAAATGTGTGTTATATGTGGCCCACCCAGGAGTAGAGGGGCCATACTTAACACGGCCTAGCTTGATTCAATCCATGCCTTTTCTTATTTCTGGGCAACCTCCCACGCCCGACTCTTTTGTTACCCCAAACTAGCAGAGAAGACTCCGAACTGGTTACACCTACTTGCAAAGGGTTCGTTCCGATGCGGTGACTGCAGTATGTGTAGGATGTCACGGCATGGAACATTACATTTTACATACAATGGATCTAAGATCTATCACATAAAATCACACATTGACTGCAACACCACCTATGTGGTATATGCGATAACTTGTAAATGTGACCGAGTATATATTGGCAGTACCATACGCAGACTTAAGGACCGCATGGCAGAACACTTTAGAGCACTAAAGAATAAAGATATGAGACATCCCCTGACAGCACATGCTATGGAGTGCGGATCACAGAGTGAACATCTAGCTATGTCATTTCATGGAATTGAAACAATGCCCCAAGATGTGAGGGGAGGGGATAGGGAGCTCAGACTTAGACAACTCGAGGCCAGATGGATAATGCAGGTTCATGCGGTAGAGAGGGGTCTTAACTTTGATGACGAGCTTCAATTCTTTTTGGGGAACTAACTGATGACACACTCCGGATGGAGGATTCTGAATGCCAATGTATGTACATTATTTGAATATGATTTATTTGGAATTAATGATCCAAAAGAACAGTTATTGTGTCTATATGTTGAATCTTAGAGTGTACACGATCTTTTGCCAAGCATGTTTCTAATCATGTTTTGCAATTTTCATCATGTTGTGATCGGGTAACACTGTTTTTAAGTATACCCATGGAAAATGATACTGTCCTTATATTGTTTTGCTATTTTAGCAAATAATCCAGTGAAATCTATATATAAGGTTGATAACCATGGCTTTTGAAATATGAATGCGATGTATATTCATGACAGTAACTTGACTTGGTAAAATATGAGCTCCGAGACAATATTGATTACCAAATGCCAGGATTGCATGGCACGTTCTGTCTCAAATTGCTCAGTTTGATAACCATTGTTTAAACTAGGAACGCTATATGTATTTATAACAAATTCTGTGAAAACATGTATTGTCAAGAATGTCAGTAATGAGAATTAAGGAAGTGACACCTGGTGATGGGAATCCTCGGTGGGTGCCTGTTTTTCTACTTCCTTACACGATGCGCGCATATATATTTACCAACTTTAAGAATTATAGTCGACAAACACTACAATTAGGAGTAGATATGACTAGAGGTATGGACAGGATATCGGTTTGCACACTCTAAGATGGCGCGCATTTCTAGTTGGGGAACTACACCGTATGCGGCTAGTCCCTTTTCTATGTCCGATACCGGACGCGGGTATTTGAAGAAACTCCGACATGGCGCGGGTGCTGAACGCCAGGAATTGCTTCACAGAAGACGAGATATCGTCACAGGTGAGACTTCTCACACATACAGATCCTTCTCGTGGCGGTGTTAACTTGCCAAGCACGAGTTGCTGCGCTTTATGAATGGGTATGGGTCGTGTAGCGCGCAATCATAGTGATTAAAAATTGACGTTAGCCTAGTGGGTTAACTCTTGGAACTACTATATTTTAATATGCCTTAAGTGTGGGTCATTTAAAGAGTGATCCTAGTCCGCGAATGAGTATGTCTCTAATGATGATGGAAATGATTATTTCCTAACCGGTAGGATTCCATCTGTTTCAATTTAACTATAGGAGGAAAATACCCGAATAATACAGTATGGAGAGAGACTGATTTTAACCGCTATCTACGGGCCAAAATAACGTGAAAAATAGAGTGAGTACTCAATACAATTAGATTAATGTTGGCTTTTAAACGTGCATACAAATAGACGGTATCTAAGTTCTAAAGTGCGGTTTTTTATCGATAGCTAAGAGGATAATTGAACCCCAACGACGTTGTGGCAGGGGTGTTGAACAAGAAACTAGAGGTCGAATTTAATTAATCAAGGTACCTATGACCTGTTTACATTTCTGGTTTGAGCACGATATTTTGATGTGGGGCTATCTCTCTCTAGCCATAGTAACCAGTTTATATCTACATACTTTTCACTAGACTTATAAATACTGAATCTTCAACAGTGTGTTGGTGTGAACTGCACACAGGACAAAGCACATGGTGGTGGGATTCTCTTTTTTATTACCATTAATATACACTTTGTTTTGTTGGCGGTTACTATTCACAAACATTCCTTTCAAAGCACCTTGGGTTGTTTCTTGGTGATATCGCACTAGTTCCTTGATGCTGATAACTTGCAACACTCTATAAATGGGACTCTTTAGAATCTGAGTTCTTGAAAAATAGGGGGTTTTGGAAATAAATAAACACATTTAAAGGTTTTAAAACTATAAAATTACATTGTTCTAGCCTTGAAGAAGTCTGTGGATTAACACCATTTCAGACGAAACGCGTGTCGGCTAGGAGGTTTTATGAACAATCAACGCATGAAATAAAAGAAAGAAAAGAAGAAAACAAACAGCGACTTGTGATTTGTTCGTTGGTTGCAAAGTGGATTTTTTGTGTTAGCTCAGGATAAATGTTGTGTCTTTTGTCAATACTTCCCACTCTTTTGTCAATACTTCCCACTTCCTCAAAAACATGATTTCTGCCCTTCTTTCGACATTCCACACCATCCTCGGCAACCCTCCCTCCCAAAAACATACAAGTGTCCTATCAGCCACCCCATTCACACTTTTATTCACAACTTCCTCCAGAAATTGGCGTCCTGCCGTTCTCTAACATCCAAACCGGCTGCTGGAGTCCGTCCAGAGCTCGCGCCGCCGGCCTGCGACCAGGAAGTCAGGCAGGCCGGGCAAGACAACCGGAAACGGGAAGTAGGAGGGCGGGAGCCTACCCCGCCTCCCACGGAAGAGCCGCGATTGTTTGGAGCACCGGAGCAGGCAGGAGCCTACCCTGCGCCCCGGTGCCGAAGAAGGGAGGAAGAGTCCTGCTGCCGGTGAGAGCCGCTGCACCAAGGAAGCCGGTGAGTGGGGCTTGCTGGGCTGCGAGGGCGGGGGGCATGTGTGTGTGCGCGCGCGCGGCGGCGGGCTGGGTGTGAGCGTGCGTGCGTGTGTGTATGTGTCTTGGAGTCTGTGTGTATGCGTGTGTGTGTGTGTGACTGTCTGGGTGCCTGCGTGTCTGTGTAAGTGCGTGTGCGCCCTGTGTGTGTCTGTGTGCATGCGCGCGCGAGAGGCTGACTGCAGTGAAAGTGGGACAGGGGATGTGCACGGCGCCGGCCTGGGAGCGGGGGGGGGCTGTGTATGTGTGTGTGTGTGCGTGTGTGTGTGTATGTGTCTTGGAGTGCGTGTGTGTGACTGTGGGGGAGGGGGTGTGTGAGCGAGTGTCTGTCTGTATGCGCGCGCATGTGTACGGCGCGGGACGGGACGTGCGCGTTCGCGCACACAAATCCAGGAAGAAAGCGCGTACCACTTTCTTGTCCGTCCTTCCCCCCAGACTGATCACTATACGTCTCCAGCTGGACACATGCATCCTTGCGGATGCATTACCAGCGAGACCCAAACAGGGCAGAATTCAAAGCACTCACCCTGGCACATCGCGCAATCAAGGGAAAGGGCTCCGCATATCTTTCTTCCTGTCTCCGTCCCTACAGCAATGCGAGACACCTTCGATCGAGCTAAAAAAACTTGCTGTGTACCCCAAGATTTAAAAAAGAACGCTCTGGTGGAAAAACCTTCCAGGTTTGCGCTTCCCATCAATGGAACAAACTGCCTAATTCCATCAGGCAGATTCAGGAGGAGTTGCCTTTTCGTAAGGCCTTGAAAACACTCCTATTCTGCTAAAATTCCTTCCGAGCGAGACCCAGCAAATACACATAAGCGCCGGGACACCCCGTTGGGGTATCTGTGCGCTATATAAGACACACTAAATAAGTAAATTGTCAAACAATTTTATTCTACACAATTCTGACAGCTAAAGTTAAAAAACAATTTATTTCATAAAACTTTGCACATATAAAAATTGTTTTACACTATAAAAACTGTGTCACAGCACAGATCTAAAACACATTGCCACATGAAAAGCACAAAGTAATTCAAACACAAAGGGAGAGAGAGACAAATATTAGACAACATAATTTGTCATTGAATTGTACATATTCGTGTAACAATTTTTACTACTACGACCGAGTACCATAAATATCAGTATTTACAGGTCCAGTAGCTTCACAAATGATGTTGTTTACCAGCTTTAAACTATGCTGTGACACAGTTTTTATAGTGTAAAGCAGTTTTTATGTGTGCATAGTTTTATGAAATAAATTGTTTTTTAACTTTAGCTGTCAGGATTGTGTAGAATAAAATTGTGCAATTCTTAATCTATATAGTTGTTTCAGACTCCTATTTTTCTGACCCTTTTATGGTTTCTTTTCCATTCCTCGACTTGACGAGTGGTGCGCTATTGGTGAGTGAAGAGTTGATTGTTTGTCTGGTAGGTAAGAAGTGACGAGTACAAAATTCCTTGTGGCAAATAACAAAAATATTAGAATACACTTTGAGTTTGTGTGTGCACCTTCCGTATTGAGTGTGTGATGAATAAGGGAAAATACACTATTTTTACTTGTTGATAGTACCCTATTCCCTTGCTCAGATAAAGGGGTCCCTCTGATTTCCTTCCTTAAGTATTTGTTGCACACACTCAGGCAAAAAATTAGTACACACACTCAATAACTAAATCTGAGACCAATTATTTGTAAAAATATTACTTTTTGTATGCTTATCACTTAGAACCAAACATACTTTGTTGCAGTAAAATATGTTTTGCAATATCACATTTTTTCAGTGGAAAAAGTGATCACACTGCATTCTTCACACAGTCCAATGTTAACCTATGAAAGGGGCGTCTTTGGACATCGGAAACATCTTAACCTTAACTGGTCGCGGTTAAGGGACCCTTCAAGGGACTTATATGTGGGCCAGAGTGTGCCAATTGTGGAATTTCTTTTACAGTTTTTGTAAAGGACACAGGCACTGGGAATCAGGTTAGCAGGAACCCAGTGCACATTCAATCATAGAGCATCAGAATCAGAAAAAAGTGTGGATTAACCATGCAAAAAGGGACACTTTCCTACAAACACTGTCTAGTTTTTCAGAATGTTCTCCACCATCTGGCTGATGGCAGTTGCCCACTCTGGAACAGGGAAGACTACCTCCAGACAGGAGTCTAGAATTGGCAAATTTACTGAAACAGCATGGAACCCTCCAAGGATGATTTGTGGCGCTTAACTTGAATTCAAGATTCGATTGGGTCCTAAGGGTCATGGTCATGGTGAGACTGAACTATCTTTTCCCTCTTTGCTGCCCTGATATGACAATCATCCCGGTGGAGATGCTGCAGAAATGCCTCCACCCAGACTCGAATCTTAGTAAAGAATCTGGATCAGATTAAGATCGAATGCATGTGTCATATTCAAGTAGTTGTAGTTTTGTAACGTAAAATGGAGGTACTTGTCTGTGCACATGCATGTCAGGTATATAAAAGTAAATATTCAGCAGATCTGACGAATGAAAGGAGTTGTTATTTTGGACAGTTGCTATGATCTAATTTAAAACTAGCATATTAAACTTATATACCATAAAGATCTGAAATGGGATGGCGTCCTCTGCCTTTATTCCTTATCAGTGAGTAGTAGGAACAGTAACCTGTAGTAACGAGGTCCAAGCAGGCAAGATGTGGTTCAAGATGTTTTATTGAAGTGGGTTACATGTTCTGTAGATCAGCCCCACCAGGAGCAGCCAGCATGCTGCTCAGCCCAATCTCAACTGTGACTTCTCCTCACAGGCTCCCAAAATTCCGTAGTGCATCATCTCCGCAACATCCCACTGGCTCAGCAGGTGGTGAAAATGGCATAACATTAGCATGGACAGGATACTACATATCCCTCTTTCTTATACAACAAAAGCAATTAAGAAGGTAAACTGAAGCAATTAAGATGGAAAACTGAAAAGGGAGAACCAAAAATGAGGAAAGAATAAGAAAACAGCATAAACAATGCAAAGAAGTGAACAACAAGGAGGGAACAGAAAGATTGGTGGCAGTAGAAAAAGAGGAAGCGACCGATGAATAAACAGATAAATATAACCCATCCTCCCTACTATAAATAACAACAGCAAAGGCACCAATGACCCCCCCCCCGCTTCCCCCCGTACACCCCTACTGGCCAGGCAGGCAAGCGAGGAGGAGGAGGAAAGGCATAGCAAAACACAACAAATACTGAACTACAACCAGACACACATAAAGTGGCGATGGAAGCGGAACCTCAAGAAAGACAGTAGACAAAGAAAAACTAACAATAAGAATAAAGTCAAGAATCCACAGATGACAAGAAGAAAAGACATCACGAGGAGAACTAAACAAGTGAGAAAACAGAGAAGATGAAAAGACAATACAATAAGATCCCCCATCCAAACCCCGCTGTAATCAAATTGGCAATGTAATATAATATGAACATAATATTACGTTGCAAAATTGACAAATATAATATGAACATATTATTATGTTGCAAAATTGACAAAGTAATATAATATGAACATAATGTTACGTTGCAAAATTGACAATGTAATATAAAGAAAGCATAACGTTGAGAAAATAACACAAATGGGACTGAGACCCATGAAACACACCCTTTGTAAGGGTAAAGATGAACCCAACGTATGTGAGAATGGGATTAAAACCCATGACCAACCCCTACCCCAAAGAAAAGGGGTGAGGAGCTATTGTGAATCGGACTAAAACCCATAACCAAACCCCTACCCCGAGGAAAAGGGGTGATGAGCTAGTATGAATGGGACTAAATCCCATGAAATGATAGCCCTTGTAAAGACAACACCACATAGAGGTCACATACTGTGCAATGTAGTAATGGGACTAAAACCCATACAACACACGTGTAAGAGAACATGGGACTGAAACCCCTAACCTACCCTAAGACGAAAGGGAGGTTAGCTTTTGTTAACTATTGTATATGGGTCTGGATCCATAACCTGTCACTAAGAATAGGGATGGTTAACTAATGCAAAAAGGACTAACACCCATGCATAGATGCCCTGAAAGAGGGAACTGTAAGTAGCCCAAGAAGGCAAGTGTATTGTGAGCTAATTGGACTAAAACCCATTGCATTCCCTATGTAGGGAAGAATAAAATGTAGATTGCATGCATGTAAACTGAAATTCTCTTCCAGGGGATCCTCATCAATAGTCATAAGCATTAGAATATTCCCGCCCATGCGCGGGACCCCGGAAACAATATATTATATGTGCCCCACATATATATAGACATATATATACATATATATATATATATAAATAAGCAATTGCAGCCAAATAAAACAACAGAGCTGTAATATGCTGTGAAGAAATTCCACCATACAGTGTATTTTGCATTAGAAACATGAGAAACAACACCAATGCTTGTTTAGAAACTGTTTTAATGCTTAAAAAACAGTAGAAATTCTCATAACACACTGTAAACATATACAGCTCCCAGGCTGCATTGCAAATCCCCAGTCTAAAAAGACTGAAAAGCTAACCTGTAGCTGAATGTACTAAAACTGACGCTGTGCCTTTAAGGCACCTCTGCCCCTAGCTTCCCATCATGCCTCAGGGGTTACAGTTAGGTCAGTTGTTCTTTCCGGCTCCTTCAGGAAGGACCCTGGATACTCAGCTCCACATTTTTTCTGCCTTTTTCAGTCAGAAAATCTTCAAAAGAACAATTTTTTGATTTACTTTGACTTTTCAAATCAGAGTCAAGTAAATAACTGCTTAGCAGTCAATTTTTTGTGAGGTTTTCCTGTCAGGATGCCCTCATTATTTGATGATTGCCCTTCTTGTGGCCACAAGAAGGCAAAAACGGACTCTCATGAGGTCTGTATTTTATGCTTGCCAGAGGATCATGATCCTAAAGACTGTTCCCATTGTAAAAATCTGTCTGACAGAACTCTTAAAGACAGAGAGAGGAACAGGCTCTATGGTCTGGCCCAGAGATCCATGAGAGGAAGATCTACGGAGAGGAAGAGTTCAAAGAGACCCAGAACTCCCTCCAAAGGCAAGTCGGAGCGTCCATCAACCTCAGCACCGGGCTCGGCGCTGAAAAAACGACATCTGATGGACAGTTCGAGAGAAAAAGCTCCGTCGACGTCGAGATCGGCGTCGATGAGGAAATCATCGTCGAAAAGAAGTTCCCCGTCGTCGAAGAAGGCTCCGCCGTCGTCAACTAGGCGACGATCGGCGTCGAGAGAAGCCACGAGATCACCGTCGACGAGAAGATCGACGTCAGGACATAAGTCAACTCCGCCGCCGTCAACCAGGCGACGGTCGGCGTCGAGAGACAGGTCACACTCGCCGTCGTCTCGACGTCGACAGGCTTCGAAGAGTGTGACACCTCCGCCAACGTCTCCACGGAGGCGCTCGGCGTCGAGGAGCAAGAGCCCCCTCGGACGATCGTCGTCGAGGAAGGGATCATCGAAGGCACGTCGGCGCTCGACGTCGAGGATGTCCGATCCTCCGCCGTCGCCACATGCCAGGTCGAGATTGCCATCTCCGTCGCCGACAGATCCACGTCGGTCGACGTCGAGAGCTCCGTCGACGGCAGGGCAACGCCGTTCGACGTCGAGACCTTCGTCGACGGCAGGGCAACGCCGTTCGACGTCGAGACCTTCGTCGACGGCAGGGCAACGCCGTTCGACGTCGAGGGAGAAGACTCCGCCGTCGGCACATCATCGCCGATCGACGTCGAGGGACCACAGGTCAACGTCGAAGCATTCAACGCCGAAGGTTGTCACCCCGTCGACGCCGCAGAGGCGTTCGACGTCGAGGGAAAGGCTTTTGAGACGTACTCCAACACCGGTGAGACGGAGATCTCCTTCGGTGCCTTCGACAGTCCTAGTGACACAATCTGCTTCACTCCATTCCTCCTCAAGTGCCTCGGGTTCAACGGGGTCATCTTCTAGGAGTAGGAGTCCGGTACAAAAGAGTCCCCAGCGGGGGTACACTTCACATATAAGACTCTCGCCAAGATGGTATGCTCCTTTGAGTAATTGGAAGGATTCTAAGGCGCCAGAGAGACTTCAAAGGTACTCGAGTCCAGTCCACAGGTCCCCTCTTCAGCAAGCAGAAGAGGCAGATGGACAGAGTCCTGCCATTCACCGATCACGCTCACGAGAGAGAGGAGCGGACAGGTCGCATGCCCCTAGGGTCTCCCGATCGCCAAGGAGGGAGCAACCCAGATCTCGAACACCGAGAAAGGAGGTACGGACTGAGAGATCGAGATCTCCAGTACATCAGAAGGTATCACGTTCTCCTCGAAGGGAGGAACGACCTAGGAGATCACCGGTGAGGAAGGAGCATTTTCACCACAGGAGAAGAAGGACTCCATCATCCTCCCCTCCATCTTCACCTGGATCTTCTAAAAGGGATTACTCTCCAATGCTGGCAGACAGCCCTCGCTCAAGAGCTTCCCCTCTTGACGACGTCAACACATATCTGGACGTCTTGCAAAGGGGTGCTCACAAACTGAATATAGAGATGACCACTCCAGAGGTGTCCACTACTGTGATTTTTGAGACCCTTCATCACAAATCATATACACGGCCGTTGCTCCCATTAGTTCCAGGAATAATGGACCCAATCAAAGAGGTTTTCCTCACGCCAGCAACGATCAGGGCAGTACCGGCACGTATCCAGAAAAAATATAGGCCGGCCGACTCAGATCCTATCTTTGTTAAAGGTGAGCCTGCAGCGGACTCAGTTATTGTAGCCTCAGCTAAGAAGAATCACACAGTCGCTCCTTCTTCGTCAGTTCCTCCTGACAAGGACAGCACGACGCAAGATTCTTGGGGACGCAAGGTATGCAGCACAGCAGCTTCATCCCTGAAAGTCTCTAGTGCATCAGCCCTTCTGGGAAGGTACGATAGGGCCCTATGGGACTCCATGGAACGATTCAAAGGGAAATTGCCCAAGGAGGACCAGAAGGACTTTGAGGAGACAGTGACGGAGGGCTGTTTGGTGGCAAACCAAATGATTAGTTCATCAGCAGATAACGCCCTTCTAGCTGGACATAACTACTCACATGGGATATGTGCGAGGAGATCCTCTTGGCTGCGTTTAACTGGGCTCAAACCAGATGCACAGCAGCGCATCCTCAATCTGCCTTTTTCCGGATCTTCACTCTTCGGGGAGCATGCCGATCAGGAAATGGCCCGTATGAAGACTGAGTTAGACACAGTAAAGGCAGTAGGTCTGGAAAAACAGAAAGCACCGTTCAAACGACGCTTCAAGACCAACAAAAACCGGGGAGGCCAACAGAGGGTTCAAACCCCTCAATGGTCTCAAAACAAGCCACAAGGAAAGCCACAATACAGAGGTGGAAGGTCGAGCAGAGGTAGAGGCGGACATCATCAGTCCTCTACCACACCTAGAGGAGGCAAGGCCTGAGCAGTGGCTTCCTCTGACACCGTTACCCACTCCAGAGGGAGGAAGTGCTGCACAACATCTGGCAGAGTGGGTCAGCATCACGAAAGATCGGTGGGTGCTGAATATACTGCGCAATGGATATGCGCTACATTTCAGGAAGAAACCACAACCGACTCCTCCAAAAAAGTCTCGCTCGTACCAACTAGAGCTCCTCAAAAGGGAAGTGAGCGTCCTCTTAAAGAAAAACGCAATCGAAGAGGTACCCCTATCCCAAAGGGGGAAAGGAGTGTACTCAAGATATTTCCTTGTCCCCAAAAAAGACCAAGAAGGAAAATTCAGACCGATATTGGATCTTCGACTCCTCAACAAAGTGGTGGTCAAAGAGAAGTTTCGCATGTTGGCACTCCACCAAATATGTCCTCATCTACAAATCGGAGATTGGATGTGTTCGGTGGATTTACAAGACGCGTACTTCCACATTCCTATTACACCAGGTCATCGAAAGTACTTGAGGTTCCTGGTAGGGTCCAAGCATTACCAGTTCAAAGTGCTTCCTTTCGAACTCAAATCCGCACCACGGGTCTTCACCAAGTGCATGGCAGTGGTAGCGGCGTGTCTACACAAAAAAGGTCTCTTTGTGTACCCATATCTAGACGACTGGCTCCTGAAGAGTTTGTCACCTCGTCAAGCCACCAAAGACTGTCACCTGTGTCTCCAACAGCTACACAGGCTCGGCCTCCATGTGAACTCAGAAAAATCGATCCTGCAGCCCACGCAAACTATCCACTATCTGGGAGCAGTTCTAGACACAAAGTTGGGAAGAGCGTTTCCTTCGCAAGAGAGACTATCTTCCATGGGACAAAAATGCAAAAAGTTACTTCAGGTTCCTCGTCCAAAGGTGCGAGACGTAGCGTCTCTGTTGGGCTCCATGGCGTCCTGCATCTTCCTAATACCGAACGCCAGGTTGAGGATGCGGCCTCTACAAGAGTCTGTGGAGGATCAGTGGGACCAAGCGACTGGAGATTGGGAGGATAGAATCATCCTGTCTCAAACAGCATTGATCTCAATACAGTGGTGGACTCGCCCTCGGAATGTCCTGCAGGGAGTCCCTTTTCAGCAACCTCTTCCTTCGCTGTCTGTGGTAACGGACGCATCTCTAGAAGGCTGGGGTGCTCACATGGGTCATCTTCAGATTCAGGGTCGCTGGTCGACCAACCTTCAGACATACCACATCAACATGCTGGAGCTTCGAGCAGTTCATCTGGCGCTCAAAGCGTTTTTTCCAGCAATAACAACGGACAAAGTCCTGGTTCAGACGGACAACACTACAACTATGTTCTATCTGAACAAGCAGGGAGGAACTCGATCTCGCCCTCTGTCTCTGGAGGCCCAGACAATCTGGCACTGGCTTCTGGCTCGGGGACTGTCGGTGGTGGCAGTACACCTTCCAGGCGAGCTAAACACAAAAGCAGACGCACTCAGCAGGCACTTCGAAGATCAGCCAGACTGGGTGCTAAACGACGAAGTGGTCGAAGAACTCTTCCGTTGCTGGGGTCGTCCAGACATAGACTTATTTGCGGACGACGAAAACGCCAAATGCCACGCCTTCGCGTCCAGGTTCCACCGGCCAGGGACGCAAGGGAACGCTCTCCTGCTGGAGTGGACAGGAATGTTCGCTTATGCTTTTCCCCCTCTGGCACTGATTCCGAAGGTGGTGGCCAAGCTCATCAGATCGAGCATGGACATGATCCTAATTGCTCCGGATTGGCCGCGACAATGGTGGTATCCAGATCTGTTACATCTGTCGCTGTGTCCACACAGACGTCTGCCGTGCAGGCCAGACCTGCTGAGCAAGATGGACGGGAGGATCCTGCATCCCAATCTCCCGTCGCTGAACCTGACTGCATGGCTCCTGAGGTCTTGCAATATGGACACTTAAATCTGCCTCCGGAATGTATGAATATTTTAAGAGAGGCAAAGAGACCTTCCACAAGGACGTCTTATGCGTTCAAGTGGAAAAGATTTTTCATTTGGTGTAAGGACCATGGCTTTGATCCCACCAAAGGACAAGAAGAGGTAGTCCTGCCATACCTCCTATACTTAGCGACATCAGGGTTGAAATACGCTTCTATTAGGGTTCATTTATCCGCCATAGTAGCGTACAGAAAATCACCTACACAAACATCGTTTTTTCAGGTCCCAGTAGTGAAGGATTTCCTTCAGGGATTAAAGAAGGTCTATCCAGCTGTGAGAAATCCTTCTCCTCCCTGGGAGTTGAACCTGGTTCTCTCCAGACTGATGTCTACACCGTTTGAGCCTATACACAAGGCCTCCTTGCAACATCTCACTTGGAAGGCGGCCTTCTTGGTGGCAATAACCTCTGCGCGCAGGGTTAGCGAGATACAAGCACTCTGCACCAAGGAACCTTACACTGTGTTTCACCACAACAGAGTGGTAATGAGGGCTCACCCATCTTTCCTTCCAAAGGTGGTTTCGGATTTTCATATAAATCAAACGATTACCCTTCCTTCTTTCTTTCCTAACCCATCAACCCCAGCTGAGAGGTCGTTGCACTCGTTAGATCTTAAACGGGTGCTAAAGTTTTACCTAGAAAGAACGAAGGACACCAGAAAGACAGACCAACTCTTTGTCAATTATGGTGCAATGAGGACCGGGTTTGCAGCAGCCAAAAGATCCATCTCCAGATGGATTGTCTCTTGTATTAAACTAGCATACCAACTGGCTGGCAAACCTTTGTTGCAATCACCCAAAGCTCATTCCACTAGAGGGAAAGCAGCCACAATAGCTTTTTTGCATGACATTCCTATGTCAGAAATATGCAAGGCTGCGACATGGAAATCAGTCCATACCTTTACAAGGCATTATTGCCTAGAGTCTGATTCCAGAGCGGATTCTCAAGTAGGGCAAGCCTCCTTGAGAAACCTTTTTGGGTAGAATAAGGCCTATTCTTGGGCCTACGGATATGAATGTTATCTGTTGATTCCTTTGCCCGCAGGGATGAGGTGAGGCTCGCTACTCTATTCTAATGCTTATGACTATTGATGAGGATCCCCTGGAAGAGAAGGATTAGTTACTTACCTGTAATCCTAGTTCTCTTCCAGGGGTATCCTCATCAAAGTCATAAGCAACCCTCCCGCCTCCCCGGGCAAAGGACTTTGTTTATTACATAGGAGATGTTTTTAACCTGTTATTACCATGGTTTGGTTTTCAGTCTCCGAAAAGAACAACTGACCTAACTGTAACCCCTGAGGCATGATGGGAAGCTAGGGGCAGAGGTGCCTTAAAGGCACAGCGTCAGTTTTAGTACATTCAGCTACAGGTTAGCTTTTCAGTCTTTTTAGACTGGGGATTTGCAATGCAGCCTGGGAGCTGTATATGTTTACAGTGTGTTATGAGAATTTCTACTGTTTTTTAAGCATTAAAACAGTTTCTAAACAAGCATTGGTGTTGTTTCTCATGTTTCTAATGCAAAATACACTGTATGGTGGAATTTCTTCACAGCATATTACAGCTCTGTTGTTTTATTTGGCTGCAATTGCTTATTTATATATATATATATGTATATATATATGTCTATATATATGTGGGGCACATATAATATATTGTTTCCGGGGTCCCGCGCATGGGCGGGAATATTCTAATGCTTATGACTTTGATGAGGATACCCCTGGAAGAGAACTAGGATTACAGGTAAGTAACTAATCCTAATTAACTCTTATCGGTGTGTACCTAGAGTCCATGTACGTACAATTTTGAGCCCAACAAAATCCAATACAATTCTATGAAGAATAAAAGTAGAGAAAAACAGTAACTTCATGAAATATACTACAAGCCAAAGAATAGATGAATGTGGTAAAATCACAACCACTCATAAAACAGGCTTACATTACAATCCACATTAATATTTCAAATGCAGACAGTTACAGATATGTGTGTGCGTGTCGCTGTATCCATGTGACACACACCAGTGTTTGAACAAACACACTTAGAAGACATAGTTCTGAGCAAACTATAACTAATGAGTTTCATGCCTTGCCAAAACAGATGCAATCCCCCATGAATAAACATTTCTGGTAGCCATAATAGTAACGTGAAAAATTGCATGAATTGAAAAAAAACGTTGATGCAAAATAACATGTGTCCCTGTGAAAAATCTGACTCCAGCGAGAACAACTGTCGAGACATGGAAAATAATTAATAAGTATCTCAAAACGCCCTACTACATGAAAGTGATGGTGTAAAGACTTGAAAAACAACTGAGTTCACAGGATCCTGTCCTTAAAAGGGTTGCCTAAGAAGACAAACAGAAGAGAAGATCCGCAAGCGATATAACAATGTGACATCACCGGAATCCATGAGGTTTTCACAATGACGTTCCAGGACACCTTTCAATTTCTGAAAAACTTTATTGCAGCACGTAGAAAGCATCGTGGTTGGCAGTAAGCAGCCACACAAAAATGACCTCGTAGAGGACCAAAACTTAAAAGCGCCTCCAAACACATGATGGCGGCACATTTACAGACGTCACGCCGTATGGCTCTTGGCACGTCGGTGGACTGAAAGGTCCAAAGGCATAGCAGAACCAGCCAGGAATGACACAGCTGAAAGTTCCACAATCATGAAGGAAGGATGTCACTGAAGAAACAGCACGCAAACCCCAAGATATGTATATATATATGTCTATATATATGTGGGGCACATATAATATATTGTTTCCGGGGTCCCGCGCATGGGCGGGAATATTCTAATGCTTATGACTTTGATGAGGATACCCCTGGAAGAGAACTAGGATTACAGGTAAGTAACTAATCCTAATTAACTCTTATCGGTGTGTACCTAGAGTCCATGTACGTACAATTTTGAGCCCAACAAAATCCAATACAATTCTATGAAGAATAAAAGTAGAGAAAAACAGTAACTTCATGAAATATACTACAAGCCAAAGAATAGATGAATGTGGTAAAATCACAACCACTCATAAAACAGGCTTACATTACAATCCACATTAATATTTCAAATGCAGACAGTTACAGATATGTGTGTGCGTGTCGCTGTATCCATGTGACACACACCAGTGTTTGAACAAACACACTTAGAAGACATAGTTCTGAGCAAACTATAACTAATGAGTTTCATGCCTTGCCAAAACAGATGCAATCCCCCATGAATAAACATTTCTGGTAGCCATAATAGTAACGTGAAAAATTGCATGAATTGAAAAAAAACGTTGATGCAAAATAACATGTGTCCCTGTGAAAAATCTGACTCCAGCGAGAACAACTGTCGAGACATGGAAAATAATTAATAAGTATCTCAAAACGCCCTACTACATGAAAGTGATGGTGTAAAGACTTGAAAAACAACTGAGTTCACAGGATCCTGTCCTTAAAAGGGTTGCCTAAGAAGACAAACAGAAGAGAAGATCCGCAAGCGATATAACAATGTGACATCACCGGAATCCATGAGGTTTTCACAATGACGTTCCAGGACACCTTTCAATTTCTGAAAAACTTTATTGCAGCACGTAGAAAGCATCGTGGTTGGCAGTAAGCAGCCACACAAAAATGACCTCGTAGAGGACCAAAACTTAAAAGCGCCTCCAAACACATGATGGCGGCACATTTACAGACGTCACGCCGTATGGCTCTTGGCACGTCGGTGGACTGAAAGGTCCAAAGGCATAGCAGAACCAGCCAGGAATGACACAGCTGAAAGTTCCACAATCATGAAGGAAGGATGTCACTGAAGAAACAGCACGCAAACCCCAAGATGAAGGTAAGACTGCTTGTGCGTTGCAGTTTAAAATGGAGCTGCGGTTTAACTGACAATACTGCCACAGACGTAAACATGTTTATAGTATTGACAAAAGATCCACATGCGTCTGTGCAGACAAGACATTTCCCTTTTTCTTTTTTTTTTAAATGGAAATCAGCATTTGTCTCACCTCAAAAAATCCACAACTTCAGGGAGGGATACGAAGCCACTGAAAGTTGCCTCATTTGCTTGAAACGTGGGGAGACAAGCCAGCACTCACCTGAAGGACGCCGCCACCGCCAGGAGTCATTCCAAGGCAGACAGGAGACCTTGAAAGCACGCCGCCACCGCCAAGAGTCAACCAACAGCAGACTCCACGCGCCGCCGCTCCGGGACTACAATTCCCCGCAGCCTACGCGGCGGCGCGCGTTCTGACAACGCGAGGGCGCCAGGAGGCGCACTTAAGCGGCGCAGAAAGCGGCGGAGCGGGGGAGACAAGCCAGCACTCACCTGAAGGACGCCGCCACCGCCAGGAGTCATTCCAAGGCAGACAGGAGACCTTGAAAGCACGCCGCCACCGCCAAGAGTCAACCAACAGCAGACTCCACGCGCCGCCGCTCCGGGACTACAATTCCCGGCAGCCTACGCGGCGGCGTGCGTTCTGACAACGCGAGGGCGCCAGGAGGCGCACTTAAGCGGCGCAGATACCCGCTTCGCGGGACGCCCGGAGCGAAGCCCGGGCAAAGGGCGGGCTGTCAACGGCCCTCATCGGCAGGAGGAGGCTGGGCTGGGCCATAAACGCTGCAGAAAATTGAAAAAGACGCCTCTCCAAGTAAGACTTGCTCTCTAGTTGCATCTTTGTTTAGTTAACATACTGGTTTCGTGTGGAAAACGCTAATTATGCCTAAGAAACAAGCGGAAGCTCAGTCTAATACCATCAACAATTACTCGGTGCAGACCATTAAAAAGATAAACACGCAAAGAAGAGAGTCCCTGGGACTGAGCCAGTCCCCTGATATGCGATGTTTATCTCCCTCTGCATCTATTTTGATTGATGACACTATCCTGCAGGAAGCTCATAGTGTGGATATTAGTAGCAGTTCTACTCCCCAAGGCTCTATTGACATACCTGATAATGTTATTCCAGCACTTGAAGGATTAAACGAAGAGGCTGAGGGAAACACAGACACAGACATTGAACTTGAACTAGAAAAACAGATCTGTGCCTCAGCGGATGAGCAGTCCCCTACAAGACAAAATGTTAGGCCAAAACGACAATGTACTAAAAACCCGCCAAAGCGGGTGGGGCTACGACCAGGGGCAAAACGGAAGAGGGTTACTACTCCAAAAGCTAAGTTAGTGATTTGTGATGAGGACTCACCCAAATTATCTCTTGAGGATGCCTTTTTTGAAAAAATTAGTGAATTCCTTGAGACAAAAATTAATACCATCATCAAACCTCTAATATCAAAAATTGATAAATTACAAGCAGAGGTAAAAAAGTTGGGCGGACTTCATATTTTGGTTGCCGATGGGGTAGAAAATATAACTAAAATCGTTACACATTTAAATAACAACATAGGGGGAAAAGCTACTGGAGATGTTGTAACTGAAAAAGTAGGTAATCAATTGCCAGAGGAGATTTCATCATCTCATCCACCAATATTGCTTGATAACAGTGCGGGTTCTCTGTTAGTCAACATTCCCACAGATATAATCCCTCTGGCAAATAACCCCTCAGCACAAACGCACACACCAGACCCCCTACAATTCTTAGTAGAAGCGACACCTGTGGTCTTGGTCTTAGCAAATGTCCCTCCACTGGAAGAGGGAATAGTGGAAAGCCCTACTTCCCTTAGTAGTAAGGCTCTACATTGGCTGACTAGTAATACGCGGTTTGCACCAGGGGGGAAGCATCACCTGGCTAGGGTTATTAAGTCAGTAACTAGGGTCCCCTGGTTGGGAAACCGTCCGAAAAAATTCAAAGGGGATTGCGTGGCAGTGAGTTTCTCAGCAAATGAAGTCCTCCCCAATATTCTTGCTAATATATTCCCTCCCCAACGCAGACGGGGCAATGTTGTTCCCTTGACTTTAAAGTTTTTTTATGGCGAGCAGCAGAAAGTCACTTACCCAAGGACCCCAGCCCCAGGGTGGGATAGTAATTGGGATTCGGCTTTTAGATGGGATCAGGAATCAGGGCATAACATAGCAGCTCACCACCACCATCCAGCACATTTTAACCCAATTGCACATCCCCTTCAACTGTCCAACCGCTATGCTCCACTGTCTTTTTTGGATCAAAATGATTGACTCTCTCCAAGACAGGATAATGGAGGCGATGACCTTCAGCCTGCTTTTAGTTCACCAGTACGGAGTTTTGCAGGCATTGGGGCCTGCAAAATTATGAGCTGGAACATCGCTGGTCTTAGAGCCAAAATTAATGACAAGAATTGGCTTGACATAATTAGATCCTACGATGTTCTTGCCTTTCAAGAAACGTGGGAAACGTCAGACAGCTTGGTTCTGGACGTCTTTTCCCATTTTTCTGTACCTGCGGATCCCAGTAATGCAGGAAGGGCAAAGGGGGGCTTGGCCATATACATTTCATTAGACCTTCAAGGAAAGCCAAGATATATTAAATCTAGCTCAACAAATTGCTTAGCGGTTGAACTATCCACACCAAATTCCTTTCCCATATTATTAGTTAACTTTTATAATTCCCCTGTCAGTCAAACTCCTAATGAGCATTTGGCAACTTTAGAGGAATTCCTGTCTACCCACAGTGAGAACAGTACCTATGGGTACGAAGTGATCCTCATGGGAGATTTTAACATCCATCCCTGCCATGCGGATTGCTATGTGGAACATGAGGAATTTTCCTCCTCTTCCTCTCCACCACATTTTGAACATACATCACGTGGGCAGATGTTGGAATCGCTTCTAGCCACTTTTAACCTTTATGAATCATCTAGCCGCCCTATAGGTCCGAGGTTATCGACATATGTGGGCAATAATACAGGCACAATTATAGATTATATTTTCTTATCTTCTAGCTTTCTACCGGAAGTTAACATCTATAAGGTAGAAACGACAGTTTTTAGTGATCACAATCCTGTGATTTTAGAGACTATATCTCAAGGAGTCTTGGGAAAAAGAAAGGCTGATATTTTATGTGCTGCAAAATTAGTCTTAAAAGATCAGAATCGGAGACTGAAGTGGGACCAAGTGACCCCTATTGCCTTTTTGCAGGAAACCCTGGTAAAAGTAGAGGGCGAGGTTGCAATCTGTCTGGATAATAAGAATTTTGGTCCCAACATGATTGAGGCCTTTGATGCCATTTGCCGACAGGTCAATTTAGATCTGACCGTCAAGACAAAGGCAAAAGCAGTTGGGTTCAGGGGCCCCGGATGGTTCGATTCAAACTGCTCCAAGGCTCACACTATTCTCTTAAAGGCTTTAAAAAATAAACCTAGAGACAAAGCCCAGATAGCGTTACTAAGGAAGCAATATAACCACGCTATCAGAGTGAGGAAACTCGAGATAAAAAATGAGGCCTGGAGTGAATTACTATTGCCCGAAACACAACGAGATAGTGCCAAATTTTGGGCAATCATAAATCACCCATATTTCGTAGGACAAAATAATCAGAGAGCAGATTGTGTTATACCAGACGATAAATGGGTGACACATTTCAGCAACATCTACTGTCGCCCTGATATCCCCTCAGATTGCGAGACGCTATTTTCGCAAACAAAAACCATAATCTCAGCCTTTACTCCAGAGGAGGTTAAGAAAGCAATTAACAACACACTCTGCAAAAAGGCACCGGGGCCCGATGGGGTCCCTCCAGATTTTTATAAAAGTGCTCCTGAATTTAGTACCAAGATTCTTACAAATATTTTTAATGTTACTAGGGACCATATTTTTCCTATCAGCTGGACAAAGTCTACAATAGTACCTATTTTTAAAAAAGGACAAAGGACAGATCCAGCCTGTTATAGGCCAATCTCCCTTATAGATTCAAGCTTTAAAATCCTGGGGAGAGTCCTTTTAGGTAGACTGACCCAGCTCATAGAAGGGAAGGACATTTTATCAAATGCACAATATGGCTTCAGGGCCAAAAGAGGTACTATAGACCAATGCCTAAACCTGGAACTAATCCTAAATAAATATGTGATCGCCAAGGGGGACTCTCTGTACATGGCCTTTATGGACCTCTCATCAGCTTTTGACCTGGTCAACAGGGCTAAGCTGTGGAGGATCCTTCTGGTCATGGGCATTGATCCCCCTTTGGTTGAATATCTAGCTGAATTACATAGGGACCTAAAGACCTCAGTCAGAGTGACTAAGGAAGGAAGATGCACTTGTCACTTTAACTCGGAGAGGGGGGTTAGGCAAGGGTGTATCCTTGCCCCCCTACTTTTCACTCTTTATATAAACGATCTGGAGAAAGTTATGGCTGCATCTCACATTGATATTCCGCGTGCAGGTGAAACAAAGCTACCTGTCCTCCTGTACGCGGATGATGCAGTCTTACTAGCACGCTCTGGAGTGGCACTGAATAAACTGCTCTCATCCTTTGGAGATTTCATGACTTCGCTAGACATGAAAACTAATACAGAGAAATCCCATGTGATGATCGCAGGAGTCGCAGGTAGGAAAAGAAAGACTAAAACATTTTTCTGCACAGGGAAAGAGATTAGGAGAGTCCCATCTTTCCCATATTTAGGGGTGACCTTTGATGAAAAGGGCACTTGGGGCCCCCAGCACTCTGTTAAAAGCAACTCTGTTGCTAGAGCGGCAGCGGGGTTGCTTGGATTTGCCAAGAAATTAGGTGCCCGCCCCATGGAAAGCATTATCAAAGTCTACAAAGCAAAATGTGTGTCCATTGCCCAGTACGGCTCTGCCATTTGGGGGTATACTAGTCATGATAAAATTCAAAAAGCAGAAAATAAATTTCTGAAATCTCTGCTTTCAGTCCCCCAATCGACTCCCACTTACGTATTACATGCAGAGCTAGGTCTGGGCTATATAACGGACACCCTAAAATTAGCCCCAGTTATTGGATGGATGAAAACTTGGCTTAACCAGGAGCTCACATTAAATCATATTATTCTAAAAGATTGTTTAGCCCTGGATAGAGCCCTACATATTCCGTGGGTAAAATTTGTACAAACGCAGCTGACTCTTGCCGGACGTCCGGAGCTTTTTTCTTCTCCAGACTTGATAAGTCAGGACGATCTTAAAACAGTAAAAAATACCCTGACTAAGTTATATGTTCTGGAGAGGGAAGCTATAGAGCTTAGAAAACCCACGGTAAGGAAACATTGTATGTTGACATCTGTCCCAGGAATGGAACCATATCTTGTCCTGGTAACAAAATCATACCATCGTTTCCTCCTAACAAGATTTCGTTTTGATCTGATCCATCTTTTTTTGGGCAATTTTAAAAATTGGAGTAGACCTGATGATGCTGAACCATGTGATTGTGACCACTTTTCTACTCAGGACACGACACATTTTATCATGTTTTGTGGACATTATATTGATATCAGAAAAAGATATTTGTTTCCAATCCTGCGTAACCAAGGTTTTATTCAGGTCAAACCAGCTTTGATGTTTTTGCAACTCCTTCCAAGTGTTAAAGTAGCTTTCCATGTCGCTAGTTTTTTAGTTGCAGGAGTACGGATAAATAAGAACCGTACTAGAGTTAGGCACCTTACTGATTATTGAACATTGACTTCCCTTTTATTTTTTAAAATTTTGTTTCACGGAGGGTCTCTTTTTAAATTTTAAACTTTTTAATATTTCTTAATATTTGTATATGCTCTATTTGTATATTGTGATTTTAAAATGTTTTTAAATATTGACTATTTGTTGAATAATGTATTAACTTGTGCCTTGATGAATTGCTATGTAATTATGCTCATTCTTTTATGATTTTTAATAATCGAATAAAGATAATTGACTGACTGACTGGCTTGAAACGTCCTTGCGTCTCCTCCACAATTAAAACATCAAGAAAACGTAGTGTCCAATGTTTACAACACCACTGGAGGAGCATATTGCAGTGAAACAAAAAAAAAACACGTGGCCTTACTCCAAACAAGTCTACTGGCCAAAACGATAGCACTTTTTTTCCTCCAGAGCGAAGGCAGTCAGCCAACATAGCCAGAAGCATGAAAAATACATTATACTGGCATCTCCCATCTAGTGCCACACATACAGATGACAACACAGGTTGACAGGCTTACTGCAGGTCAGAAGTCCTTCAAAATCTCATTGTGCGCCGCATCCAAATTAGAAGAGTTGACATGTAGAGTGACAAAAATGAAATGGCTAGATTACCTTGAAAGTGTAGTTCTTGTAGATGTGTCCAGATGAAAGAGAGTACAGCATGCTTGAGCTGGGGCTGTCCGATGTAATGGACACTGATGAGCCTGGAAGGCGTGCTGTTCCAGTTTCCTTAGGTTCCCTTGTGGCTACTTAGGTTTCTGTGTGGCATCTTGTGACCAAGACTTGTTGCATACTTCTCCGTGTGTTGTCTGATCTAGTACATCTTGACTTTTTTTCACCAACATGTTGATCAACTGTAGATGTCATCTTAAGGTAGCTTCAGACCAACTTCAAAGCATGAAAAAGTCTCCAATGCGTCACTAAATAAATGTAGTAATGAGGTCCAAGCAGGCAAGATGTGGTTCAAGTTGTTTTATTGAAGTAGGTTACATGTTCTGTAGATCAACCCTTCCAGGAGCAGCCATCATGCTACTCAGCCCAATCTCAACTATGACTTCTTCTCACAGGCTCCCAACATTCCAAAGCTCATTATCACCGCAACATTCCACTGACTGAGCAGGTGGTGAAAATGGCATAACATTAACATGGACAGGGTACTATATAAACTTTTCCCTTTCTGAAGGCTGGATGAGCTCTAGTGATCCCTAAAGGATAATACTTTCAACCTCCTGCAATGGCTCTTCGGATTCCAAAAGGGGCAAGGTGGCCAGGAAAGCAAGCCATTTTCCATCACTGACTAATGAATCAGTTGCTATCTGGATCCACTGATAGCCATAGATAGAAAGACCCGCTCAATGTTGCTCCAATTTAGGAAGAAGTTGAAGAACTTCATCACAATGCATTAACAGTCCACAGTGACCATATACAGTGTTCTGCTGCCTTTTAGCTTGGTTTACACATGTTCATAGATACAGTAGATTTGTCGACTTAACACTTTCATTTTGTTGGCTAGGACTGTATCTATTGTAGATCTTGGTCTGGTACAGATCTTTGTGATCACTGAAGCTGGTCCCCCTCCCCAAGCACACTCTCTGGCAGAAAAAAGAATGGATGCTGGATCCAGAGGTACTTTCCATTTCCTGATAGCCAAGCTGGTGTGTTCTGGAATGATCAAGAAGTGACAGAGGAATTTAGACTGGCAGTGACTGTTGAGGCTGGGTAACTTGGGCTTGTAAGTGTATCTTAGGAACTCAATCAATCAATCAATCAGTGAACTTGTAGAGCGAACTACTCACCTGTGAGGGTCTCAAGGCGCTGAGGAGAGGGGGTGCTGCTACTGCTCGAAGAGCCAGGTTTTGCGGAGTCTTCTGAAGGTGAGCAGGTCTTGGGTTTGCCGCAGATGGGTGGGAGGGTTTTCCAGGTCTTGGCGGCGAGGAAAGAGAAGCCTCTGCCACCGGGTGGTTGTTCATTGGTTGCACGGGACGGTGGCGAGGGCGAGGCTGGCGGAGCGGAGCTGGCGGGCGGGGGTGTAGAAGTTGAGTTGGCTGTTCAGGTAGGCTGGTCCGGTGTTGTGGAGTGCCTTGCGTGCATGGGTGAGGAGCTTGAAAGTGATCCTTGTTGACGGGGAGCCAGTGCAGGTCTCTTAGGTGGGGGGTGATGTGGCTGCGACGAGGAATGTTGAGGATCAGGCAGGCGGAGGTGTTTTGGATGCGTTGTAGCCTTCGTAGGTGTTTGGCCGGGATTCCTGCATAGAGTGCGTTGCCGTAGACCAGTCTGCTGCTGACGAGGGCCTGGGTCACCGTTCTTCTGGTTTTGGTCGGGATCCACTTGTAGTTCCTGCGGAGCATGCGGAGGGTGTTGTAGCAGGAGGAGGAGATGGAGTTGACCTGCTTCGACATGGAGAGGGAGGAGTCGAGGATGAATCCTAGGTTGCGTGCGTGGTCCGTAGATGATGGTGCTGTTCCCAGTGAGGTCGGCCACCAGGAGTCGTCCCAGGCAGAGGGGGTGGGGCCGAGGATGAGGCCCTCGTTTTGTCTGAGTTCAGTTTCACTTGACTGCTACTCATCCACTCGGCGACGGCCTTCATTCCCTCGTGGAGGTTGGTTTGGCGGTGTGCGGGTCCTCGGTGAGGGAGAGGATGAGCTGGGTGTCGTCGGCGTAAGAGATGATGTTCAGGTCGTGCTGTCGGGTCACTTGTGCGAGGGTGGCCATGTAGACGTTGAACAGGGTCCGGCTGAGGGATGAGCCCTGGGGTACGCCGCAATTGATGTCTGTGGCTTCGGTTCGGAAGGGTGGGAGGCGGCCTCTCTGGGTTCTGTCGGAGAGGAAGGACGTGGTCCAGTCCAGGGCCTTCTCTTGGATTCCGGCTTCTTGGAGACTTGTCCCTAGTGTGCGGTGGCAGACCGTGTCGAAGGCGGCTGACAGGTCCAGGAGGATGAGGGCTGACGTTTCGCCGTTGTCTAGTTGGTGTCTGATGTTATCTGTGGTGGCGATGAGGGCTGTCTCGGTTCTGTGGTTCCGTCTGAAACCGGACTGGGGTGGGTCTAAGATGTTGTTGTCCTTCAGGTGGCGGGTCAGTTGTATATTGGCGATTTTCTCGATGACCTTTGCCGGGAAAGGGAGCAGGGAGATGGGCCGAAAGTTCTTGAGGTCCTTAGGGTCCGCCTTGGGTTTCTTGAGGAGGGCGTTGATTTTGGCGTGCTACCAGCTTTCCGAGAATGTCGCTGTCTCGAAGGAGTTGTTGATGACCTTCCGTAGTTGGGGTGCGATGGTTGTGTCTGCTTTGTTGAATACGTGGTGTGGGCAGGGGTCTGTTGGTGAGCCAGAGTAGATGGAGTTCATTACCTTGCTGGTCTCGTTGTCATTGGCGTGGGACCAGGAGGTCAGCTGGTTGGTGCAGGTGGCGTTTGGGGTGGGAGCTGTCGTAGTCTGGGCGGTCGAGGTGTTGAAGCTGTCGTGGATGTCAGCGATCTTGCGATGGAAGAAGGTGGCCAGTGATTCGCACAGATCTTGCGAGGATGGGATGTTGTTGGTGCTGGCACTGGGGTTGGAGAGTTCCTTCACTATGCTGAATAGCTCTTTGCTGTTGTGTGCGTTGTTGTCCAGGCGGGTTTTGAAGGAAGATCTCTTGGATGTTCTGATGAGTTGGTGATGTCTGCGGTTAGCGTCATTGTGGGCTGCGTGGTTGTTTGGTGTGCGGTCGTGGAGCCATCTCTTCTCCAGTTTCCGGCATGTGCATTTGGAGGTCTGGAGCTCTTCGGTGAACCAGGTGGCTTTCTTGCTGGAGTGGCTGATGGAGGGTTTCTTGAGCGGGGCAAGAGTGTCGGTGCAGTCTTCGATCCACTGTCTGAGGTTACGGGTGGCAGTGTCTAGGTCAGTGGGTGGGTTCTGGGCGAGGGTGTGGGTCAGCTGGTCTTCGGTGATTTTGCTCCAGCAGCGGTGAGGCAGCTGTTGGGTGCATTGGTGCGTGGTTTGTTTCTTGAAGGTGAAGTGAATGCAGCGGTGGTCGGTCCAGTGGGGTTCGGTGGTGTGGTTGAAGGCGATGTGGGTGCTTGTGGAGAACATGGGGTCAAGCATGTGGCCGGCGGCGTGGGTGGGTTCGGTGACGAGTTGTCTGAGGCCGAGGTTGGCGAGGTTGTCGATTATGTTGGCGGTGTTGTTGTTGTTCTCGAGGTGGAAGTTCAGGTCCCCGAGGAGGATGTAGTCATGTAGTCCATGGAGGCGAGTGCGTGGGTGCTGGCGAGGTCGGCGATGGTGTCGCTGAACGGAGCCCGGGGCCCAGGGGGTCTGTAGACGAGTGTTCCTCTGAGGGTGGTGTTGAAGTCGGTGTGGATCCGGAAGTGCAGGTGTTCGGCGGTGTTGAGGTTGACGTCTGCAGGGTGTAGACCTGGGGGGTGGATTTGTGGATGATGGCTACGCCTCCTCCAATTTCATTTGCGCGATCACTGCGGGTGATTTTGTAGCCATCCGGGATGGCTATGGCGATGTCGGGAACGGAGGAATCGTTCCACCAGGTCTCGGTCAGAAAGGCAAAGTCTGGGGCGGAAGTGTCGAGCAGGTCCCAGAGCTCGACGGTGTGTTTACGTGCGGAGCGGGTGTTGAGGAGAATGTAGCGAAGGTGGTTGGGTGCGGTCCTTGGAGGTTTGGTGGTTCTGTCGCAGGTGAAGTTGCAGGTGTGGCAGGAGAAGGGTCCGTGGGTGCGTTTTGGGAGCGCTGGACCTGCATGGGGGCAGCACGAGCTGTACCGATACTGATGGGAGTTGCATCAGCATGGCTGGCGGTGTACTGGCATTGGAGGCTGGGGTATTATAGCACACACCTAAGCCTTCAGCTTTACTTGCAAATGATCAAATTGGGAGTCTGAACTGGGGGTTGCGTACAATTTTGACCTAAGTGTACACTTGCATACCAAGAGAGCCGAGAGTGGTTTTGTAGGCAAGTGTAACTTGTCCACGATGATCACTCCTACTGAAAGGGATTTCTTAGAGGCTTGCAGCTGCCTTTGGGGTATACATACTTTATCAAACAGTGTCAGAGCTAATTTCCCACAACATTGTTATGGTTTCGTAACCTGAGAGGCAAGCCTGGTCTGGGCTGTGCTTCTACTTGTTTTGTGCCACTTGCACTTTCTGCAAGAAAATTGGTTTTCCTGAAAACAGTAGGAGAGATATATTCTGCACTTTGACTTGTGTTGAGGCACAGTAACTGGGTGGTCCTTCTCTCAAACACTACCTTACATAGCACGCAAGATGGGCTGTGTTGGAGGGTCAATGGAGTACTAGAAAGAGAACGCACATGAAAGAAGCTGTTTCGGGTCACCATTGCAGATCTCCAAAATCCTTAGTGCAAACTGAAACTTGTTCCTTGACCTGTTCAAATTGTGGGTGTGTTGATCAGCCTCGCTATGCAGTGGGCTTGTTCTTCGATCCCACATTGCAACATTGACTTCAGAAATCCTGCCCTGACGAAGAGCTGGGCAGCACCTGTCAATTCAATAGATCCTCAGAAGCAGTATATGGTTTGCCCTCCAGAGTTCCTTCTGCTCTTGGCAGCTTGGCATCTATTAACTGGACCAGGGCAACTGAATATGGCTCGAACAGGTTGCCTTTCTGATGGATACATCTGCCTGTGGATTCCTCACCTTATGACTATCCCCTGCGCCAGCATTCCGCAGGAACTTTTTCCTAGCTCTCCCTGCCGACGAGGCCATCACAGTGCCATGGCTCTGCACGCGGCTCCGCATGACGTCACTGGAGCCATAAGAGGACCACATCTGCATGATGACGTCAGTTCCCTTATTTCCGCGCTGTCAACGCTAATAGTTTTTCTAGGACTTACTTTCTGCTTGATACTTTGTATTTTGGATTGTTTCTTTTTGTGGTTTGCCATGTCTGCTCCTAGGAAGTCGGGTTTCAAGCCCTGTAAAGAGTGCGGGGTAATATGTCGATCACTGACCCCCATGAGGACTGCCTGCGGTGTTTATCATTAGATCACGACGTTGAGGGCTGTTCTTGCTGTAGAAAAATTAACCCGAAGGCCTTGAAGGAATGGGAAACCAAGCTGTACATGGCCATGGTGAGAAAAGAAAAAAGAGGTTGAAAACGTTCGAAGTCGAGGTCGTCGACTTCACATGACTCGAAGAGGAAGAGCAAGAAGAAGAAGAGACATGGATCTCGGTGCGTTTCGTTGAAGGCTGTGGTTTTGAGGTCCCTTCTCCGGCACCTCGACGTCAAGAAAAGGACTTAGTTTCTCCTTCACCTTCAGTGTCTCCTCAAGCCACTCCGATTCATTCTCCATCGTACAAGGGGACTAGGCACAGTCATAGACGCCAAGATTTTCTCCGACTCTGGAAGGTTTGTCAAATCAGGCTGATGCTGAGGGTCCTTCAGCTCCTGCGGCACGGCTTGTGGCCCCGGCAGTTCCGACTCCGGAGTTGCCTCGTTTGGATCTCGAACCGGCTCATTATCCACAATTTCCGGCGCCAGGTTCGGATCCATCGCATTTTTTGAATGTGATATATGGTGTGTTTGCCAGGGCCTTGTACCCTTCTGGTGCACCTTCAGGTCCCATGGGTCCTCTGGCATTTAATTTGGCTGTGCCTCACCAATATCCTCAGGCACCCTTTGTGCCATTCATGCCGCCGCCGCTGCCCTGGCAGTTTCCGGCTCAGAGGATGTCGACGCTGTATGTGCAGTCCTCGGCTCCATCCCATGAACATTCTTCTCGGATTCATTTGGGGCTAGTTGCTACTGCGGATCCTTCTTCGACACCGCTCCTCGAGCAATAGACGCCGCATCTGGTGCCGCCGCCGCAGCAACCGAAGGTGCGCTCGAGGAGAGAAGCGCAGAGGTTGATAGAGGAGGAGCAGTACCAAGCTAAAGGGATGGAGGAAGGTGACATTTATGATACTGAGGATATGTTTGAGGGTTTGTGTGAGGCAAGTGGACTCGACAACTCACCGGAGTGGGACTTTGCTTCACAGAAAGCTTCCCCCTCGAAGGAAGTTGCACCTTACCATAAGGTGAGAAGGAAGGCTGCGTAGCTCTTGGATCTTCAGTTCCCTATGGCTGAGTATAAACTTAATTTGCTCACAGAGGTGCTTGACTCTTCGTCCTCTGTGGTTGAGCCACTATTGCCGTTCAATGATGCCTTGACTGAGCCAATCCTTGATGTGTGGCGCAATCCTCTTTCCGTTCAATGATGCCTTGACTGAGCCAATCCTTGATGTGTGGCGCAATCCTCTTTCTGCTCCTGCAGTTTCAAGGTCGGTGTCCAGAAGGTAAGGCCTTCTCCAGAGGATCCTGTGTTCCTTTCGTCTCATCCTTCTCCTGAGAGTTTGGTGGTGCAGGCTTCATGTTCTAAGCAGTCCAGGAGGGCACCTTTCGGCAGGCTTCCGCAGGCTCCTGCTGACACGGATTCCAAGAAGTTGGAGCAATCTGCAAAGAAGGTCTTCTCATCTGCAAATATGGCTTTGAAGCCACCAATGCTACCTGTTTGTTGGGTAGATACATTCATGCCCTTATGGACTCTGCCAAACAATTTCTTCCATGATTGTCTGAGGAAGATCGGGGAAATTTCAGTGAGGTGCTAGCAGACTCATAGGCTGCGGCTCACCAAGTCATCCAGTCTGGCCTGGACACAGCAGATTCGATTGCCAGGGTGATGGGTTCAGGCATTGCAACAAGAATGAATGCCTGGCTAAGGTCTTCTGGGTTTTCGCCTGATGTACAGGCTGCCCTTCTCGATCTTACTTTTGATGGGTCTAGACCTCTGCAAAGGTTCAAAGACAGTAAGGCCACAGTGAAATCCTTGGGTCTGCAGACTTAGGCAAAGGGTTATGGCTATAGAAGATACTGTGGCTTCGGAAAGTCTTCATTTCGTGGTTTCCGTCAGCCACAGCAGCAGCAACAGCAACAAAAACCCCTACAAGTCCTACAGGGGTAAAGGCAGAGGTCACCTTTGTGGAGTGGGTCATTACCCTTCTTCCTCCTCCTCCTCTACCTCCCCAACCCCTCCTGGTAATGCAGGAAAGCAGCCCTAGATCTGCCATCCTGGATCATGCAGGTACTGTGGGAGGCCGGCTTACCCATTTTCTACAGGATTGGAAATTGGTCACTTCGGATCTTTGGGTTTTAGATCTGGTAGAAAATGGGTACGCCCTTCCCATCAGGGAATTCCCTCCTCCTTACCCTCCTTGCCAAGGGTTTTGCACGGAGAATCATTTACTTCTTCTTCAGAAGGAGGTTCTTGTCCTGTTATAAAAAGGTGCGATAGATGTGGTTCCGGTGCAGAAAAGGGGTCAGGGATGCTACTCCCGGTATTTCCTGATTCCCAAGAAGGATGGCAGATTACAACCTATCCTGGATCTCAGAATCTTGAATCTGTTTCTCAAGCAGGAGAGGTTCAAGATGCTCACCCTATCATAGATTCTTCAGGCGCTGCAACAAGAGGACTGGATGGTGTCCATCGACTTGCAGGGTGCGTATTTTCACATCCCAATCCTGAAGTCGACAGAAAGCATCTCCGCTTTACGGTTGGTTCGCAACATTACCAGTTTGCGGTTCTTCGGTTTGGTCTTACTACTGCACCTCAAGTCTTTACCAAGTGGTGGTGGGGGCTGCCCATCTCAGGAGATCGGGGATCCCCGTTTTCCCTACCTGGACGACTGGCTACTGAAGGCAGAGTCGCCAGAGATGGTGCGTCGTCATCTGCAGGTAACAACGCAGCTGTTGTTCAAATTGGGTTTTTTGATAAATGGGCCCAAATCTCACCTGGTGCCCTCTCAGCGCAACCTGTTCATAGGGGCAGTACTGGATACCACTTTGTGTCGAGCTTTTCCGCCTACGCAAAGGATTCTCGACATTTAGGAAATGATTCTCTTGTTTCACAATGGAGCGGTTGTTCCAGTTCTGAAGGTACTTCACCTGCTCGGCCTGTTCACTTCCTGCATTCTGTTGGTCAACCATGCACGCTGGCACATGTGGGAGCACCAGTGGTGTCTCGGCAGGCAGTGGTATCAGAACAACGGAGATCACAGGGAGTCATTCAGGATCTACAGAGAAGCTGCAACAGATCTGTCTTGGTGGAGTGTGGAGGGCAATCTGTCTCAAGGAAAGCCCTTTCATCTTCCTCCATCGGTGGCCACAGTGATAACAGATGCCTCTATCCTGGGGTGAGGTGCTCATCTGGGGGATCTGGAGATCAAGGGTCTTTGATCTCCAGAGAAAAGATTGCTCCATATCAACCTTTTGGAATTGCGGGCGATACGTTTGGCACTCATGGCGTTTCTTCCTTCCCTTCGTGGTCAGTCGGTTCAAATCCTGACGGACAACACTGCCGCAATGTGGTACATCAACAAGCATGGAGGAGAAGGGTCGTACCGTCTCTGCAGAGAGGCGTTGCGGATTTGGTCCTGGGCTCAGGACCATCGGATTTTTTGATGGCAAATCATCTGGCCAGGGGGCTGAACTTGCATGCGGACAGTCTCAGTCGGCTGTTCTCCGCCAACCACAAGTGGAGGCTTCATCCGGAGGTAGTTCGACACATCTTACGGACGTGGGGGACACCTCGGGTGGACCTGTTTGCCACTCTCGAGAACGAGCACTACCTGTCATTTTGCAGTCTCCAGTTTCCGATGCAGGGGGTGTTCGGGGGACGCGTTTCAGTTGAGTTGGAGCTCACAACTCCTTTACGCGTTTCCTCTCTGTTGGACCTGGCCCTTTTGGCAGGTTCACCCCGAAACTTTTTGCTTTTTCCTAGCCTGTTTCTGTGACCTGGTGTTGGTGATTTTAGGCCTCTGCGCACTTTTTCACTGTGGTACAGTGTAAAGTGCGTGAGCTCTCTGTGTATGTGTGGAGGGAGAGGTGTGGCGCCGCGGCCAGGGCGACTGACGCTGGAATCTCGGGATCAGGTCTGGGGATCAGGGTTCGATCCCCGGCTCCGGCGGCAGGTTAACCCAGCACCATATGACTCTGGGCAATAGCTTGCTTAATCTTCCCGACGGCCCCCAGCGCCTAGAGACCCTAACGGGTGATTGTGCGCTATACAAATGTGGATTATTATTATTATTATTATTATTATTATTATTATTATTATGTGTGGTGAGTGGCCTGCCCTCCCATAGGAATCAATGGGGAATATGTATGCCCATGGTAGTTCCTGATGTGTGGGGAGTGCAGGGTCGAGTTTGGTATGTGAGAACTCGTGAGACTGAATGCTGCGCAATGGTATATGCGGCATGATTGTGTCTAGTCTAGAAGTGCCACTTTTAGAAGTTGGCATATTTGTCTAATTTGTGCCTGGCGTGTGATTGGCTGGTGAGCCTGGCCCAGAGTGCCTGGGCCTGCTTGTGGATTGACTGTCTGGTTTGAGGGTGACAGGGGCTGCAGAGCCCCCAGGAGGTTGTCTGAGTCAGCCCGTGGATGAAAGGCTGCATCTGCTGCCAGGGAAGTGGGAGGAGATGACACCTAGGAGTGAATAGGGCTGTGCCTGCCTGGTCACAATACTGACTCCACCTCCCGCAGGGCGACTGTCACCTCAGTCCCTGATACTGAAAGGAAGAAGGAAGCCAGGAAAGCCCCAGTGCTCCAGCAACACCCAGAACTGGTTTAGACCGGGCTCAGGGCCCACTTGCACAAAGACTTCAAAGGACTTCAAAAACTTTTAGGGGTATAAGAGAAGGACCCCTGACAACAGAAAATGAGATTCTACAATCAAGAGGAACCTCTGCTGGAAGAAGGACTGCTGGAGAACTGAAGGAAGATTGCCTTGCTGTGTGCTCTAAGGGCTGACCTGTTCTGCTGTTCAACTAAAAGCTGAGAAGAAGAAAGGGACTTTGCTGTGTGCTGTGACCCTGCCTGCTTGAACCAACAAGACTTTGCTGTGTGCTGTGTCTTCAACTTGAATCTCCAAGGGCCTGAGAAGAGCTGGCCTCCTGTTCCTGGAACCCAGGGTTAAAAGGTTCCTAAAGAATCCCCAAGACGCTGTGCAGATCGTGCTGTTTTTGCCTGGAGCGTGCTTGGTGATCAACTGCTGAGCGTGAGCAGGGATCGGTGTGCTCATCCGCACATTCTCAGCGAGGGTCGGAGGTCCGTGGTGCCTCCCCTCGTGAGTTCTGCTCTAGAGCGGTTGTGTGGCCAAGAGGGCGGTCTTGCCGTGACCTGCGCCCTCAAAAATTATCTGCCGCCTGTTCACCGCCGCTGCCCGGGGCCAGAAACCCCCTTTGAAGATTGCCGTCCTGATCGGAGCTGCGGGGCCGAAGATCAAAGCCGCCGCGCTCCCATTGGTCGATGGAGCCGAGCCCCCTCACTAACGCCCCGACGGGATTGGCCGGTGGTTGGTTGTCCACAACGCGTCATCGCCGGCCTGCCCTGGGAGCCGCACTGCCATTGGCTGACTCCCGGGTATTGGTGGAGGCTCGATCGAAGTGCCGCGACCTCATTGGTCCATCGGAAGGAGCCGTGTGTTCCGTGACGAAGCCGGGGAAGATTGACCCGACCTCGCCGAGGGAGCGCTATGAGTGCCCCCTGCCCCTGGTCTGCCTGTCCCCGCTCGGAGCACCGAGCTAGCTCCCCCGCCTCTCCTCGAGGATCTGAGAGCAGTCGGAGGGCTGCTGGGATCGGACGGGGCTGGGAGCGAGTGTGCTCTGTTCGGCGTGGTGCGCCTGAAGCTATTTGGGGTGCGAGGCTGTGTGGATCGGCAGAGAGGAGTCCCCAGGAATACCGGTGAGGCGCATTTGCAGCGCTTGGGGCTCTTTTCTTCGAAGGGCTAATTCTTGAGCGATTAGTACGCTGGCATTGCTTGGTTTGCTCGTTTTGAGGGCCAATTTGAGATAAGTCAGTGGCATTATTTTCCTATACTGACTAAAGAGACTTGAGACTTTTTTTATTAAGAAACTTCCTGATAATACAAGCACAGACGAGCCCCGAGAGGCTCATGGGGGCATATCTGTTCAAGAGCCTGTGTGGCTCCTGCCTTTGGGCGCAGTACTGTTCAAGGGCTAGTGAGAGCCCATGCCCTAGTTTGCTTGTTATCCCAGCTGCCCAGCAATTAGTGGGCAGCTGCACCGTTTAGGCCCTGACATTGAGACACAGGGCGTACTAGCCCCAACAAGGCCAGCTGGCCTAGGGACTGCCACAGGTAGTGGCTTATGTGAGTTTTTGCGCAATTGTGTGGTTTTATTACACCTCTGAATGTTTTTGGGCATCATGTGTTTGTGCACTATTGAGTTATGTTCTGGCACCTCTGAATGTTTTTATGCATCATGTGTCTTCCTTCCCTGCACCTCTGAATGTGTTTATGATGCATCATGTGCCCTATTATTACACCGTGAATGTTTTATACATCCTGTGTTTACCTTTCCCTACACCTCTGAATGTTTGATGCATCATGTGTAACGTGTTCTTGCTGATACCCCTAAATGTATTTTATTCTTAGGTGGTTGTTCTTTCCAGTACAGGTGGTCCTAGTGAGGTCCTGGTCCCCTGCGTCACATTCTCCTAAGGTGTTTAGGGTTGCGTAGGTGGTACTTACCTGTTCCCAGTAGTTACTGGATGTGATTTACAACTGTTATTTTGTGCTATACTTACTCTAAGTTCTAGAAGTGCTATTTCTAAAAGTGTTGATTCTGACAGTGGCCCATGTGGCCCTGTCTTGTAAATAATCCCTTATGAATATTGCCCGTGCCAGTTGGCACAATGTACATGTGTGATTTCTATCTGATGTGATTTTGACAATACAGAAGTTATTTTCATATAACCTTGTTTGGAGTTCCTTTTGTGGTGTGCCTAGGATGTTGTTGCTGTTGTGTGCTGGCGCAAATGCTTTACACATTGCCTCCGAGTTTAGCCTCACTGCTCGTGCCAAGCTACCAAGGGGGTGAGCAGGGGTTATCTTGGCCTGTGACTCCCTCACCCTGACTGGAATGGTGGTTTCTGCCTGGCTTTGGCGTCAGCCTTAGCCTACCAGAAATAGCCAGTTCTAACACTCCCATACCCTTGATTCCTCGGGTTCTAAGGAAGATTCGCCAAGACCGGGCCCAAGTGATATTGATCGCCCCGTATTGGCGAAGAAGGGTGTGGTACACAGATCTTCTTCACCTCTAATCGCACCCTCCGCTCTGTCTCCCTCTCAGGGTAGACCTCCTCTCCAGAGCCTGCACCTTCATGCCTGGAGATTGAACGGGGCAACCTGAATTCTTTCTCTCTCTGGCCTAACGTGGTGGATGTTAATTTATTTTATCGGCCACGCAACACTCCACCAAGTCAATTTACTCCTATAGGTGGTCAAGATTTGTTAAATGGTGTGGAGAGAGGTCTATTAATACCTTAAAAGCTCATCTTTTAGATGTTCTATGTTTTTCTCTAAATTTGGCCCATCAGGGTTGTGCTGCGGCTACTGTTAAAGGATATTAGTATACTTTTTCAGCATTTCTTTGTTTGCCTGATCAGTTGTCTCTTTTTAAATCTCCGATTGTTTTAAGGTTTATTAATTGGCTTACTAATATGTTTCCGCCCACTCCCTTCATTATGCCACAGTGGTATTTAAATCTAGTTTTAACTTTTTTAATGGGATCCCCATTTGAACCTATGCATAGTTCTCCTTTGAGACTGCTGTCATTCCAAACGGTCTTCCATGTGGTCATCACCTCGGCCAGGCGGGTGAGTGAACTTCAGTCTTTGTTTTTATGCTGAAAGGTTGGCTCTCAGGACCAGGGCTGCTTTTCTGCCTAAGGTGGTAACTCCCTTCCATCTAGGTCAGTTCATTAACCCCCCTACTTTCTATCCTCCCCCTCACCCTTCCAAGGAGGAGGAGAGGCTTCACCGCTTGGATCCTAAGATGGCGGTTAGTTTCTATCTGGATAGAACGAAGGACTTGCATCTGAAAGAGACACGTTAGTGATAGATTCCTTACCTTAGAATATCCCCAGGCGTCAGACTGGATCGGGAATTTTTTTGCGTAGCAGTACCCTTGCGCGTCAGTAGGAGTCGTCTGTGGCTCCGCGTCCATCGTCGGCGTCGTGAGCGCCGTGATGACGTCGTCGGAGTACTTAGATGCCGCCTCCGCGTGCTGACGTCAGTTCTTCTTTTTTCCGCGCCAGCAGCGCAGATCCGGAAAAAGTGGTACCTCAGTCTTTTTTGACTAAACTTTTTTATCCATTTTTGATCATTTCTTTTTCGAGTCTTTGACTCCGAACGGTGCCGGTAGGGATGCCAGGTTTTAAACCCTGTGAGGACTGCGACCGACTGATGTCGGTCACCGACCCTCACCGTCGTGTCTCCACTGTCTCGGTGACGACCACGACGACAAGACCTGTTCCGACTGCCGGGCCCTAACTTCGAAGGCTAGGCGGGAGTGGTCCCGTAAGCGACTCGAACTCCCGCAGTCGGCCCCGCGCCGAGAGAGGTCCCGGTCCGGACGGAGGTCGAGGGACGGTCGTGGTAGCGGAGCTATCGTAGCTCCAGGAGTCGACATCACTCCTCAGGGTCGAAGTCGTCAGGTAAGCACAAGAAGTCAAAGAGACGTCATCGCTCTTCCGACTCTCCCCGACGCTCACACGACGCGGCTGGGGGTTCAGGTGGCACCGTCGGAGTCGCAGGCGTCGCGCCCGGCCCCATACCCTCCAGTACCTGGGCTGCGCGCGATGCCGGAGGAGATCGAGCACTTCCTCATGGCCATGAGGTCCCTCACTCCCCCGGCGGGCTCCAAGGCGCCTTCGGGCCCAGCGGACCCGTCTGGGGGCCCTAGCGGGTCGGGGGCTTCTGCCCCGATGCCGTTGGTTGCTTCGGGCCCGGCGCCGCCGGCGCCTTCGGGCCCGGCGCCGCATGCCCCCACTGGATCCGGTTCCGGATCCGGGTCGTCGCCGGTGGACCAAACGACCTCCCTGGTGCCGGTCCCTCAGGTGTCACCCCCGGTGCCGTCTTCGGGCGGCGCCGTCCCCGATACCTCCCTCGATCCGGTTCCAGCGCCGGAGCGGCGCCGTTGGGCGCCGCTTCAGACGCCGTTCAGAGAATTCATCTTCCATGAGCCGGCCCCATCATTTGACACCCCTGAGTACCAGGAGATGGGTGATGAGGAGTGTTGGGAAGGGTCTGAGGACCCTCTGACACGGAGTGTCAGTCCCAGGAGGACTGGACAGGTGGACTTGGGGATGCCAGTGGTCTGGACACCTCGCCAGACATTGGTTTTGTCTCAGCTCCTACCTTGGCTACGGAGAAGGGGGCTACCTACAGTGTGGTGCTGACGTGGGCGGCCAAGGCCTTGGGGCTTGAACTCCCCGTCGCGGCCGTGAGGACTAACCTCCTCACTGAGGTCCTTAAACCACAGTCAAGCTCGGCTGAGCCTCTGCTGCCGTTTAATGAGGCCTTGACCGACATTCTTTTGGGCACTTGGTCCAGGCCCGCTACAGGTTTGCCTGTAGATAGGAACGTAGCCAGACGCCACCGCCCGGCCCCGGGCGACCCTTGTTTCCTGTCCACCCACCCCACCCCTGAGAGCCTGGTGATCCAGGCCTCCAATTCCCAGACCGCATTCCCGTCGGCTCCGCCTGACAGGGAATCCAAGAGGTATGAGCAATACGGCAAGAAGGTATTCTCCTCCCTAAGTCTGGGACTGCGGTCTTCCAACACCGCATGCCTCTTGGGCCGCTACACCCACTCCCTGTGGGATACGGTCGTGGAAGTGCTGCCAGAATGCCCGTTGGAGGTACGGGCTAAACTCGGCCAAGCCCTTGTGGAAGGCCGAGATGCGGCACGTTATTCTATTCGGTGTGGACTGGATACCACCGACTCACTGGGCAGAGCGATGGCAACGACGGTGGCGATTCGTCGCCACGCCTGGTTGAGGTCCGCCAACTTATCGGCTGATGTCCAGAATACACTCATGAACATGCTGTTTGATGGCCGCCCCCTTTTTGGCGACAAGGCAGACCATGCGCTAGAGCGCTTTAAGGACTCCAGGGCTACGGCCAAGTCCTTGGTCCTTTTGGCCCCGCGCCAGCAAACGGGTGCCTTTGGCTCCTTTCGTGGCCAAGGAAGGGGTTTACCCACACGTGCTGCCAGCCACACACCGCAGAGTAATACCCAACACGGTTGCGGCCGTGGAATCCGCCGTGGCGGCGGTCGGGGACAACGGCAAGGACAGTCCACACCTTCCCCCGCAGCATCCGCCTCAAAACCCTCCTGGTCCGTGCTTTCAGGCCCATGTGTCGCCAGTGGGGGGCAGGGTTCGCCATCACCTCCTCCACTGGCACACTGTCACTTCGGACAGGTGGGTGCTGCAAATCGTCCGAAGGGGATACTCCCTCCCCTTCGAGGCAACTCCTCTAGCCATGCCACCGCAATACCACCGCGTATCGGGGGATCATTTGCGACTTCTGCAGGAGGAAGTTACGGCCCTCTTGGCCAAGGGGGCCATAGAGCGTGTTCCTGGGCCAGAAGTAGGGTGTGGTTGTTACTCCCACTACTTTCTGGTATCCAAGAAGGGCAAAGGGGGCCTCCGCCCTATCTTGGACGTACGGAACGTCAACTGCTTCCTCCGGAAGGAGAAGTTCAAAATGCTGACACTGGCTCAGGTCCTAGCTGCCCTGGACCCAGAAGACTGGATGGGTGCGTTGAACTTGCAGGACGCTTATTTCCACATGCCCGTCCTGCCGGCCCACTGGCGCTACCTGCGGTTCACGGTTGGCCACAAGCACTTTCAGTTTACCATGCTCCCCTTCGGCCTTACCAGCGCCCCACGGGTGTTCACAAAGGTGATGGCGGTGGTCGCAGCTCATCTGCGCGGGTTAGGGGTTTCAGTCTTCCCCTACCTCGACGACTGGTTGTTGAAGGCGGGCTCGCCCCAGACAGTCGTCAGCCACCTCCAGACGACGGCAGACCTCCTGCACCAGCTAGGGTTCTCCATCAATGTGCCGAAGTCACACCTGTGCTCCTCTCAGGAGCTCCTCTTCATCGGAGCGGTTCTCAACTCGGCGCAGTTTCGAGTTTATCCACCTGAACAGCGGGTTCGGGATATTCAGGCTCTGATTCCACTCTTTCAGCCTTTATCCCGGGTCTCGGTCAGGTTGACGCTGCGGCTTCTGGGGCTGATGGCATCCTGCATCCTTCTGGTGCATCACGCCCGGTGGCGGATGCGGGCTCTGCAGTGGGACCTGAAGTTTCAGTGGGCCCAGCATCAGGGCAACCTCTCCGACCATGTCCTGATCTCGAAGGGCACTGCGAGACAGCTGCAGTGGTGGCTCACGGACCGCGATTGGGTCAGCAGCAGATCCCTCTCCCTTCCCCAACCGGAGCACGTAGTTGTGACGGATGCGTCCCTCCAGGGCTGGGGAGGCCACATGGGGGAGGCGGAGATCAGAGGCCTCTGGTCTCCGGCGGAATCCCGGCTCCATATCAACCTTTTGGAGCTGCGGGCGATTTGTCTAGCACTGAAGGCATTCCTCCCCTCTGTCCTGGGGAGTGTAGTGCAGGTGTTCACGGACTACACCACCGCCATGTGGTACTGCAACAAACAGGGTGGGGTGGGGTCGTGGACCCTTTGCCAGGAGGCTCTGCGCCTCTGGCACTGGCTGGAACATCAGGGCGTGACCCTGGTGGTTCAACACCTGGCAGGTTCTCTGAACGCTCAGCACGAAAAAAGGGGAGAGGGTCAAAAGTGTTTAGACTCTACCACCCCAGACCCCCAAGGACCACAAATGTACACACAAAAGGGGGTGAATAGAGTTTGCAACAAGAACAAAACCAAACTCCAATAGGGAAAATTGCTCTATTTGGAAAAACTGCCCTCACTCACAAGTATGTGACATGCTTCATCATCGGGCCTGCTTACAATACGCCCTGGTGTAGCCACACTCAGGGCGGAGCATTAGGGAGGGGGAAAAATAATAAATTCCACTTAACAAGACGTACGACCAAATAAGTTCAACACATACAACACATAACATAAATGTGGTGTGAGCCGTGCAAACACCCAGTGACAGAAACTGATAGTGCGACTAAAAGTGCAGTTCAATGGAGGTGATTAAAGCTGATTAACCCCTTCGCTGCTAGGCCTTTTCCCCTCCTGTGCTAAGCCGTTTTTTGGCGATTTGGTGTAGTGCGCACTTAGGCCCCTGTAACTTTTTGACCACATAAGGTATCCAGGCCAAATTTGCGTCCTTTTCTTCCAACATCATGTGGATTCTAAAGGTGCCCAGGGTTTGTGGATTCCCTTGGAGGGGTCCCAGAAATTAACCAAAATATAGTGAAATTTTTGTTACTTTCAGAAAAATGGGAAAAACGGGCTTCAAATGAAAGCCTCTGGGTTTTTCCCTGCAAATGTTATCAAAAAAGGGTTTGTGGGGCTGAAATCTCCATTTTCTCATATTTTAGGAAATGACAGTCTTTTGTCAGAGAACCAACATTTTTCACACAGTTTTGGCATTTTTCTGGGACATAGCCTATTTTTGCTATTTTTAGAGCTTTCCACCTCCTTCCAGTTAATGGTAGAAATGAGTATGAAAGCAATAATGGATCGTGGAAAGCTACACATTTTCAAAAAGTAGACACAATTTTGAATTCAGAGAGGGGTCATTTGTCTAAATCCATGAAGGTTTCTTTATAGAAACTAACAGTTAAATATTGGAATAATTGAAAATTTGCTGAAAAAAACAGCTTTTGTCTCAACGTTTTCACCTATAACTTCTTGCAATTTTGACTGCTCTTGGAAAGCAATATACCGTTACATCCGTTAGACCTTCCTGGTTGTGGGGATATATAGGACTTGTAGTTTCACCAAGAACCCGACGAACCCAGAGCCAAAAACTGAGCAGCAACTTGCAATGGTATTTTTTTATTTACTGGGTATAGAGCACTTTTTCTTGGAAAATGTATACATGGACAAATCTGTATGAAAGACACCTATGTATTTCTGATTTGGGTACAAATTATAGAGTTTAGAAACAGTATATAATTGCACATTTTCAAAATTGGGAATACTCATACTAGCATGAGAATTATTGGTCATTTTTTAAAAAGATTTTTTTAACACAATGTCTTTCATTGGGAAGGGAGAAATGCATGAGAACTCAATTGGTAATAACAGTTGATTTACAAATCTGAATTACCCTAAGTCTCCCGATAAAAACGGTACCTCACTTGTGTGGATCGGCCTTGTGCCTGCGACAGGAAACGGCGCAAAATGCAACGTGGTCACACCTCAATTTTGCAGTTAAAAATTGACCCTTTTATGGCAAAGTGCCTAGCTATAGTTTTTGCACCCTAGCTCTGCCGGCACCTAGGGAAACCTAGCAAACCTATAAATTTTTGAAAACTAGACACCCAGGGAAAGTCAGGATGGGGTGACTCGACTGCCTACTACCAGGTTCTGTTACCCAGAATCCCTTGCAAAGCTAAGAAATTAACAAAAAAATGCATTTTCCTCACATTTCTGTGGTGGAAAGTTCTGGAATCTGCGTGGATCAACAAATTTCCACCCACCCAGCGTTCCCCCGGGTCTCCCGAAAAAAGTGGTACCTCACTTGCCTGGGTCTGCCTAGTGCCTGCGACAGGAAACAGCGCAAAACGCAACGTGGTCGCACCTCATTTTCGCAGTGAAATCGTGCCCTTTTTGGGCAAAGAGACTACCTTTTGTTTTTGAACCCTAGCTCTGCCGGCACCCAGGGAAACCTAGCAAACCTATACATGTTTGCAAACTAGACACCCTGGGGAAATCAGGATGGGGTGACTCGACTGCCTACCACCAGGTTCTATTACCTAGAATCCCTTACAAAGCTAAGAAATTGACAAACAAAAACACATTTTCCTCACATTTCTGTGGTGTAAAGTTCTGGAATCTGCGTGGATCAACAAATTTCCACCCACCCAGCGTTTCCCCGGGTCTCCCGAAAAAAATGGTGCTTCACTTGCCTGGGTCTGCCTAGTGCCTGCGACAGGAAACAGCGCAAAACGCAACGTGGTCGCACCTCAATTTCGCAGTGAAATCGTGCCCTTTTTGGGCAAAGAGACTACCTTTCGTTTTTCAACCCTAGCTCTGCCGGCACCTAGGGAAACCTAGCAAACCTATACATTTGTGAAAACTAGACACCCAGGGGAATTCAGGATGGGGTGACTCGACTGCCTACCACCAGGTTCTGTTACCCAGAATCCCTTGCAAAGCTAAGAAATTGACAAAAAAATGCATTTTCCTCACATTTCTGTGGTGGAAAGTTCCGGAATCTGCGTGGATCAACAAATTTCCACCCACCCAGCGTTCCCTCGGGTCTCCCGAAAAAAGTGGTACCTCACTTGCCTGGGTCTGCCTAGTGCCTTCGACAGGAAACAGCGCAAAACGCAACGTGGTCGCACTTCAATTTCGCAGTGAAATCGAGCGCTTTTTGGACAAAGAGACTACCTTTTGTTTTTGAACCCTAGTTCTGCCGGCATCTAGGGAAACCTAGCAAAACTATATATTTTTGAAAACTAGACACCCAGGGGAATTCAGGATGGGGTGACTCGACTGCCTACCTCCAGGTTCTGTTACCCAGAATCCCTTGCAAGGATAAGAAATTGACAAACAAATGCATTTTTCTCACATTTCTGTGGTGGAAAGTTCTGGAATCTGCGTGGATCAACAAATTTCCACCCACCCAGCGTTCCCCCGCGTCTCCCGAAAAAAATGGTGCTTCACTTGCCTGGGTCTGCCTAGTGCCTGCGACAGGAAACAGCGCAAAACGCAATGTGGTCGCACCTCAATTTCGCAGTGAAATCGTGCCCTTTTTGGGCAAAGAGACTACCTTTTGTTTTTCAACCCTAGCTCTGCCGGCACCTAGGGAAACCTTACAAACCTATACATTTGTGAAAACTAGACACCCAGGGGAATTCAGGATGGGGTGACTCGACTGCCGACCACCAGGTTCTGTTACCCAGAATCCCTTGCAAAGCTAAGAAATTGACAAAAAAATGCATTTTCCTCACATTTCTGTGGTGGAAAGTTCTGGAATCTGCGTGGATCAACAAATTTCCACCCACCCAGCGTTCCCCCGGGTCTCCCGAAAAAAATGGTGCTTCACTTGCCTGGGTCTGCCTAGTGCCTGCGATAGGAAACAGCGCAAAACGCAACGTGGTCGCACCTCAATTTCGCAGTGAAATCGTGCCCTTTTTGGGCAAAGAGACTACCTTTTGTTTTTCAACCCTAGCTCTGCCGGCACCTAGGGAAACCTAGCAAACCTATACATTTGTGAAAACTAGACACCCAGGGGAATTCAGGATGGGGTGACTCGACTGCCTACCACCAGGTTATGTTACCCAGAATCCCTTGCAAAGCTAAGAAATTGACAAAAAAATGCATTTTCCTCACATTTCTGTGGTGGAAAGTTCTGGAATCTGCGTGGATCAACAAATTTCCACCCACCCAGCGTTCCCCCGGGTCTCCCGAAAAAAGTGGTACCTCACTTGCCTGGGTCTGCCTAGTGCCTGCGACAGGAAACAGCGCAAAACGCAACGTGGTCGCACCTCAATTTCGCAGTGAAATCGAGCGCTTTTTGGACAAAGAGACTACCTTTTGTTTTTTTCTCTTCAAATCTGTTTTTATTGTGAACACAGCGGTAAGCCTACAACCCCTCATCGGGGCCGGCCGCGCAGATAGAAATCAATAATAGGAGTAGGTAGCCACGTGGGGTGGAATTCTTAAACACAGCGCCTTGCCTACAACCCCCAAGGGGCCGGCCGCGTGGCCTAAGGGAGTAGAAAGCAAGAGGTGGCCATGTGCTGGCAGTGTGCCTTAGTACGGGGGAGGCGCGTATGGAAAGGAGAGCAGCGGTGTCACATTAACAAAGGCCCAACAGGGGCCAAACTGCCCCAAAAGGGGGGCGAAAGCCAGAGTGGCAAGACAAGGAAAAAGAGAAAGTCGGAAGAGGAAAAGCAGGGGTGAGGTGGAGAGGGGTCAGGGAGGTGTATCTGCGGTCGCCCACAAGAGGCAGAAGACGGGGAAGTGACTATGAGCCTAGTCTACTTGGGTCGGCGGGGATGAGGGCATCCTCGAACAATTGCAAAGCGCGAAGCCTGGGAGGCATGTGGCGGGCATAGCTTATGGAGCACAGGTGACGCACGAGGGGTTCCCACACTGCCTTGAATCGCACCCCCCTTGATTGTATCCGTGCCGTGAGCAGCTCCATGGTCAGGACCTGCCAGAGGCGCACAAACCAGGAAGCTATCGGCGGTGCCTCAGTCCGCTTCCAATATAGTGCAATGAGTTGTTTGGCAGCGCCTAGCATGTGGAGGGTGAGGATCCAGTCGCTGCGCGTGAGTGCTTTAAGTGTGGGGGGTCGTATACCCAGCAATAGTGTGCAAACCTCCTCAGGGAGGGGAAAACCCAACACCTCCTTAATGTGACTGAGGACCTCCTTCCAAAAGACAGCCAGGGTAGGACACGACCACCAGATGTGTATGAAATCGCCAGTCGCAGTGCCGCACCTCCAGCACAGCGGTGAGGAGGCAGGGAACATTTTGCGTAGACGCAGGGGGGTGTAGTACCATTGTGTTAACATCTTGTATGCATTTTCCCTCTGCGGGATGCTGCGGTAGGATTTGGGGATGTCGTTCCAGAGCCTAGACCACTGAGATGGCGTGATCTCAGTGCCAGTTGCCGTCTGCCACTGCCTTTGGTAGGGATGCGCAGGCGGAGTGGTGGGATGCTGCAAGATGTTGTAGATTTGGGAGATGAGTCGTTTCAGTCCCCCGAGGGAGCGTGCCAACTTTTCAAATGGAGTGTGCGCCCTGGAGGCGGCCTGATACATGTCATCTCCCGAGGTCCAGTGGCGCAGCTGAGCGTACTGCAAGCTAGCAGTCGAGGGGAGGTTGAACTCCTCTTTGCAGTCCAGCCACGATTTAGGCGACCCACAAAGAAAAAGATCCCCTGCAACTCTGCAGTCTCCTAGAGTCCAGCTCTCGAACGCCCGGGTCTGAGCAGCAGGGGGAAAGTGCGGATTGCCGGCAATGGGGGTATGCGGAGAGGGGAACGTGGTCAGCCCTTTGGACACTGCCACTCTGTCCCATACTTCAAGAACCGTCCTCGTGGGGACCGCCATGTACGCACTTCTGGAGCGCGCCACCCGCGGCAACCAGGGCAGGTCCCATATGGTGCGCCCCGTAACCATTCGGTCCATGTGGAACCAGTGCTTGTCGCTTTCGCGTGCACCCCATTCTATCACGAACCGGAGATGCGCCGCCCAGTAGTAGTGGAGAAGATTCGGGCAGGCTAGGCCGCCCCTGTCCCTCGGCTCCATGAGGACTTTTTGTGAGAACCGGGGTCGTTTGCCTCCCCATATGAAAGACGTGAGGTCGCGTTGGAGGGTCTTGATGCAGTGAGTCGGTATCGGGGTGGGGAGGCACTGGAAGACATATAGAATGCGGGGGAGGATCGACATCTTGACCGCGTTGAGCTGCCCTAACCAGGAGACCATCAAGGGTTTCCATTTCCGCAGGTCCGCCAGGACATCCTTTCGGCAAGCAGCCCAGTTTTTTGAGGACCACGAGTCGAGGCGAGGAGTGAGGTCCAGACCCAGATATTTGATGTGGTCATCCGCCCAACGGTAAGGCGTGTCCTCCCTCAGCAGGCAGACCTCCTCCTCGGGGATGGTGAGGTTAAGCGCCCAAGATTTGGTGTGGTTAATTTTAAGGCCAGACGCCCGCTCGAACAGTGTGAGGGCGTCGTGTACCGCTGGGAGCGAGACTCGAGGGTTCGTGAGAGTAAGGATCAGGTCGTCCGCAAACAGCGCTACTTTGTTAGCACGCCCCCCGTGGGGGATGCCATGGATGTCAGGGGTACGCCTAATCAACTCCGCCAGCGGCTCGACCGCCAGGGCGAACAGGAGCGGCGAGAGCGGGCATCCCTGCCTCGTACCCCTGTGGATCGAGAGCGGTGGTGTCAGTTGGCCGTTGACCCGGATTCTAGCCTGTGGTCCAATGTAAGGGGCCATGCACCTGGAGATCATGGTAGGACCAAGGCCCAGTTTCTCAAGGACCGCCCTCAGGAAGGTCCAGTCGACCCGGTCGAAGGCCTTTTCCGCGTCTAGCGAGAGGAGGCAGGCCGGGATTTTCCAATGGTGTACCTTTCCTACCAAGTGTGCCAACCTGCGAACATTATCGGCCCCCTGGCGGTCTCGTATAAAACCCACCTGGTCCGGGTTCACCAGGCCCGGCATATGTGGATCCAGCCGCTTGGCCAGGATCTTAGTGTAAATCTTAAGATCAGTGTTAAGGAGGGCGATGGGGCGATAAGAAGCACACAAGTCGGGGTCCTTCCCAGGTTTGGGGATCTAGGCTATTTCCGCCATGCCCATATCGGGGGACGGGCCGATAGCATCAGAGAAGGATCCATAAAGGCGCAATAGATGTGGGCGGAGCTGGGTCAGGAACAGGCGATAGAAGGCCAATGGCAGGCCATCCGGCCCCGGGGTTTTCCCCACGGGGAGGTCCCCTATGGCCTCTGTCACTTCCTCTTCCCGCAGGGGGTCCTCCATCGCGGCTGCACACGCCGGGGACAGTGGGGATCCCTCAAAGTTCGCGAGCACGGCCTCCCGCGCCTCCGCAGAAGTGGGTTCCTCGGCGTATAGCGAGGAGTAATACTCAAGGAACGCGTCCTGTTTGGCCCTCTCAGAGGTGACACGAGTGCCATCCTGCCGCCTGACATTAGCGATGTGGGCCCTAGCGGCTCGCGCCCGCAGTCTGCCTGCCAGCAGGCGACCCACTTTGTCCCCTCCCTCATAATACCGTTGCTTGAGCGCCAGCAGGGAGAATTCCGCCTTGTTAGTGCGCAGGGCGCGAAGTTGTCCCCTAAGATTGGCAAGGGCTCTCTTTGTCGCCCGAGTGGGGGCGTCCCGATCCTGGGCCTCCGCCAGCTTGATCTCGCTGGCCAGGTCAGTTTCCAACTTGAACACCTCTTTCCTCCGTGCCGCCGCCAAGGAAGTGATGTGGCCCCGAATGGTGGCCTTGAAGGCGTCCCACACTGTGTGAAAGGGCATGTCGGGGGTGTCGTTAACGGTGAAATACGAGTCTATGGCGTCACGGATGCTGGCAACGTCATCCGGGTCTCGAAGGACTCCCGGCGGGAGCACCCACCTGCGTTCGCGAGCGGCCCGAGCCTGGGGGTCCTGCAGTAACAGCTCCACGTGGGCGTGGTCCGACAGGGAGATGTCGGATATAGCAGCAGCTAAGGAGTCTCGGGTCAGTTCAAGAGAGGTAAACAGATAGTCGATACGGGAGTACGTCCGGTGGGAATGCGAGTAGAAGGAGTAATCTCGGGACCCCGGGTTATGGTAGCGCCATATGTCCACGAGGCCCAGGTCCAAAAGCTGCGTCTTGAGGGTAGAAGACATCGCTCCCGCGCCGTTAAAGGGGGCGCCCGCGCGGTCCAGCTCGGGGTCCCAAACAAGATTGAAGTCACCGCCCAGTATCGTATTAGCGGCGCCCATTGGGAAGTGTTCCCGCAATAATGTCTGGAGGTACTTGTCCTGCGACTGGTTGGGTGCGTACACACACCCCAGAGTGAACTGTGCACAGCCTATCTGTACCGTGGTTCGGAGGAAGCGCCCATCAGTGCTTTTAAAGGGTTTCACGGGTCCCCGCCTAATGCCAGCCCTACAGAGGATCGCCACCCCCGCCGTCTTGGTGTCAGAGGATGCCCAGAACTGTGTGGGGTATCTAGGGTGTGTCATGCGTTTGACGTCTCCCCTGAGGAGGTGTGTCTCCTGGAGGAGAACAATGTCGGGGGAGTGGTGCAGGAGATAGCGCCATACCTGTCTTCGCTTGTTGGGAGAGTTGAGCCCCTTGACGTTAAGGGAAAGGACCTTCAAGGGTGCAGGGATGTTTGCTGTCATAGCGCTAAGGGGGTTTGGAGTCGCACAGATCCCGGCCTAGCAGACCTCCCCGCGAGCGGGACAGCAGAAGCGGCAACTCGTCGCAAGCGCGGCAACTCCCGCAGGACCCACCCTGCCACCCCTCCGCAAGCGCGGGGAAGGAACAGGAAGAGGGGGATGTGTAAGGGGGAAGTAGGAAGAGAGGAAAGAAAGAAAGAAGAAAAGGTGCAGAGGGGGAAGAGAACCAAAACAGGCCAACGGGCCCAGTGTACAGTGTCCCAGGCATCGGACATCCTCCACCCGAGGGTTAGGATGAACTCAGGAATGTCACTTCCTACGGGACAAAGGGAGGGAGCGGAGATCTGGGAAAGTAGTGTTCAAACAAGACGTCTCAGAGCCCGTCTACCCCGCTGCTTCAAGGTAGTTCGGGGGGGTTGCGCCGGGCCGTGGGGTCCATTCGGCCCGGTCAGGCACCCACAGGGCGCTGGAGCTCGGCGATGCGGTGCTCGGCCTGGAAGAAGCGAAAAGTGTTGTCCATGTCTAGGGCAGTGGGATCAGGCCACCGTGATGGAAGAGGGTGAGACCAAGCGACCAGTCGGCAAGCGAACGCCCAGGGTAGCACGTGACACAACAGCAGCGATCAGCAGCCATCCGGCGTTGAGGGGCGATCCCCACCCTCCGAGCCAGAAGCGAGGAGCTGGGAGGCCTGCCCCTCGCGGTCGCCCTCAAGGGAGCGGATGTGGGCGATGATGTCCTGCTTGGCCTGCGAGACAGAGAGTGCGTCCACCGGAGGAGATCGTCGACTTCTGCGCACAGTGGACCATTCCGGGTGTGGAGGTGCCTTCCCCGAGCGGGGAGGACGAGCCGGGCTGTGGTCCGGGGATTCCGGCATGCCTAGTATTTGTGCCGCCTCTCGGTAGGACCGGAGGGCCCTGCGCTTGCCCTCCCATTTGAAGATGAGCGCGAAGGGGTGGCCCCACTGGTACGAAATGTTCAGGGACCAGAGCTTCTCTGTGATCGGACGGAAGACCCTCCGCCTGTGGAGTGTGGTGGGGGCCAGATCCTGGAAGATCTGGATCTTGTGACCCTCGTACTGCAAGTCAGGGTTGTCTCTAGCCGCCTTCAGGATGGCCTCTTTTTCAGTAAAATAATGCAGTCTAGTGACGATGTCGGGAAGGAGGCCCGCTTTCCCTCCCGCTCCAAAGACTCGGTGCGCGCGGTCAAGGCGCGGCGGGGGGGCGTCCTCCTCGCCCCACACCTCTTGCAGGAGTAGGGCCACGTAGGCCATGGTATTAGTCCCCTCTTCTCCGAGTGGCACGCCCCGAATGCGGAGGTTGTTGCGGCGTCCTCTGTTTTCCAAGTCCTCCTGCTTAATCTGGAGCTGGATGTGCTGCTCTTCAAGGGTCGCCACTCTCCGCCAGATCTGCTCCAGGTCCTCGGTGCGGGAATCCACCGTTTTTTCCAGGCCGTCGACCCGGTCGCCAAGGTCGGTGACTTCTCTGCGTAGCTCTTTGACGCACGTATGGACCTCCGTCCTGAGGGATCCAATCTCGGTTTTCAGATCGGCCATGAAGGAGGACATGAAGGCCTGCGTCACCGGGGGGGAGTCAGCCTGCGTTGGGGGTTTCCCCTCGGATGTCGACGGGGGGCCCCCGGAGGAGGATGGCGAGCCCGCCTTGCCCCACATGGAGGCCACCGACGCCCTCCTGGTCGTCGTGGATGGGGGGTCCGGTCTGTTCCCCTTGCCGCTGGTCATGGTCCACTCAGGGCGTCGAAGGGCAGCGGGGGCCTTCGTCTGCCGCTGTGTACAACACCTGGTCGGCGGCGTGGGGTAGTGCAGGGGGGGGTGTGCTGGCGCCTCGGTGATCAAGCCCGGGTTCCACGGTCAGTAGCACAAGACCCCAGGGCTGGGGTCGGCGGTGTGTTCTCCAACAGGGCACGGGGCGCGTGTAAGCAATTATTGTCCAGCAGAGATCCGGGCCGTGATGAGGCTCAGCCCGGAGGACAAGGTGGCGCGTAGGCCGGGGAGGCGTCAAGGAGGTGACGGTCGCGGGTGCTCCACGGCAGGTCGGGTGGAGATCCCACAAGCGGAGGGCCCCCGAAGGGCCGCGGCCCGGCACAGTCTCGTGGTCCCGCCGGGGCTAGGATCCACCCCCAGCGCGATGTCCAGGTGGCCGTGTCCAGGCGAGTCCCCCCGAGTCGTCCAGCAGCGAAGAGCCCAGGGCCAGGGGGGGCAGAAGGCGGGAGCCCCTAGTGTCCTCGCCGGCGCTCAGTCGGATCTTCTGGGCTGGGGTGGCAGGGCGGCCAGGGGATGTGTCCAACAAAGTTCGGGCCCCCAGGGTACCAGACTGACCCACACGCAGCTTCAGGGTCACTCCCCAGGTCTCCGCCCGCGCGCCCCAGGCTGCAGGGAGTGCTCAAGCAGCGGCCGCCAAAGCGCGGGAAGCTGCCCCCCACCAGAAGGGCAAAATGGCGGGCCCCGCAGGCGCCGGGCCCCCGCAGAGAGGCGGCAGGGGAGGGGGGGCGTCTCACCTCGGTACACCAGGGCGTCCAGCGGTGGGCGGGGGAGTCGTGGCCCAGGCTCGCGGGCAGGGGGATCTTCAGCAACCCCTCCGGTCGGGGGCCCGTCGCCGCCTCCAAAGCCGGGGGCTCGCGTAGGTGCAGTACCCAGGCCGCTGATGGTGTGTCCCGCCGGCGATCGCCCAACCCCAGCAGTTCCGGCACGGCTCCGCCGACGTCAACCGGGCTCCGCCGATGTGGTGCAGCCGCCGGAGGGGTAGCAGCGATGTGGCGCCTCACCCAGCCCGCTGCAGCGGTCCCTCTCGTGGCTGGCAGGCAGAGGGCCCGGCTCAAAGATGGCGGCCAACAGTCGAGCACGGGAGCCCCGGAGCTCGGGGCAGGGGCCTCGGGCGTGCTCGCAGTCGCGGTCCGCCGATGGAGTGCAGCCGCCGGAGGTAGAGGAGCGATGAAGAGCCTCACCCAGTCCGCAGCAGTGATCCCTCTCTTGGCGGGCAGGTCAGGCGGCTCGGCAGAGGATCCTGCTAAAAGATGGCGGCCAACAGTTGAGCCCGGGAGCCCCGGAGCTTGGAACAGGGGCCGCGGGCGTGCTCACAGCCGTGGATCGCCGCTAGAAAGAGCACCAGCAGGGTCAGGATAGCACGGGGGTCCCCAGGAGCGGATGCCCCCCAAGAACTACGCTGTAACAGGCTGATTAATGCAGCGGGGCGACGGAGCTCGCTCGAGACACGTCAGGTCACATCGCTGTCTCGGCCACGCCCCTACCTTTTGTTTTTTAACCCTAGTTCTGCCGGCATCTAGGGAAACCTAGCAAACCTATATATTTTTGAAAACTAGACACCCAGGGGAATTCAGGATGGGGTGACTCGACTGCCTACCTCCAGGTTCTGTTACCCAGAATCCCTTGCAAGGATAAGAAATTGACAAAAAAAACGCCTTTTCCACACATTTCTGTGGTGGAAAGTTCTGGAATCTGCGTGGATCAACAAATTTCCACCCACCCAGCGTTCCCCCGGGTCTCTTGCCTGGGTCTGCCTAGTGCCTGCGACAGGAAACAGCGCAAAACGCAACGTGGTCGCACCTCAATTTCGCAGTGAAATCGAGCGCTTTTTGGACAAAGAGACTACCTTTTGTTTTTGAACCCTAGTTCTGCCGGCATCTAGGGAAACCTAGCAAACCTATATATTTTTGAAAACTAGACACCCAGGGGAATTCAGGATGGGGTGACTCGACTGCCTACCTCTAGGTTCTGTTACCCAGAATCCCTTGCAAGGATAAGAAATTGACAAAAAAACGCATTTTCCTCACATTTCTGTGGTGGAAAGTTCTGGAATCTGCGTGGATCAACAAATTTCCACCCACCCAGCGTTCCCCCGGGTCTCCCGATAAAAATGGTTCCTCACTTGCCTGGGTCTGCCTAGTGCCTGCGACAGGAAACGGCGCAAAACGCAATGTGGTCGCACCTCATTTTCGCAGTGAAATCGTACCCTTTTTGGGCAAAGAGACTACCTTTTGTTTTTTAACCCTAGCTCTGCCGGCACCTAGGGAAACCTAGCAAACCTATACATTTTTTAAAACTAAACACCCAGAGAAATTCAGGATGCGGTGACTTGACTGCCTACCACCAGGTTCTGTTACCCAGAATCCCTTGCAAAGCTAAGAAATTGACAAAAAAAAAACGCATTTTCCTCACATTTCTGTGGTGGAAAGTCCTGGAATCTGCGTGGATCAACAAATTTCCACCCACCCAACGATCCCCCGGGTCTCCCGAAAAAAATGGTACCTCACTTGCCTGGGTCTGCCTAGTGCCTGCGACAGGAAACAGCGCAAAACGCAACGTGGTCACACCTCAATTTCGCAGTGAAATCGTGCCCTTTTTGGGCAAAGAGACTACCTTTTGTTTTTCAACCCTAGCTCTGCCGGCACCTAGGGAAACCTAGCAAACATATAAATTTTTGAAAACTAGACACCCAGGGGAATTCAGGATGGGGTGACTCAACTACCTACCACCAGGTTCTGTTACCCAGAATCCCTTGCAAAGCTAAGAAATTGACAAAAAATGTATTTTCCTCACATTTCTGTGGTGGAAAGTACTGGACTCTGCATGGATCAACAAATTTCCACCCACCCAGCGTTCCCCCGGATCTCCCGAAAAAAGTGGTATCTCACTTGCCTGGGTCTGCCTAGTGCCTGCGACAGGAAACAGCGCAAAACGCAACGTGGTCGCACCTCAATTTCGCAGTGAAATCGAGCCCTTTTTGGACAAAGAGACTACCTTTTGTTTTTGAACCCTAGCTCTGCCGGCACCCAGGGAAACCTAGCAAACCTATACATTTTTTAAAACTATACACCCAGGGGAATTCCGGATGGGGTGACTCGACTGCCTACCTCCAGGTTCTGTTACCCAGAATCCCTTGCAAGGCTAAGAAATTGACAAAAAAATGCATTTTCCTCACATTTCTGTGGTGGAAAGTTCTGGAATCTGCGTGGATCAACGAATTTCCACTCTCCCAGCGTTCCCCCCGGGTCTCCCGATAAAAATGGTACCTCACTTGCCTGGGTCTGCCTAGTGCCTGCAACAGGAAACGGCGCAAAACGCAACGTGGTTGCACCTCATTTTCGCAGTGAAATAGTGCCCTTTTTGGGCAAAGAGACTACCTTTTGTTTTTTAACCCTAGCTCTGCCGGCACCTATGGAAACCTAGCAAACCTATACATTTTTGAAAACTAGGCACCCAGAGAAATTCAGGATGTGGTGACTCGACTGCCTACCACCAGGTTCTGTTACCCAGAATCCCTTGCAAAGCTAAGAAATTGACCAAAAAACGCATTTTCCTCACATTTCTGTGGTGGAAAGTTGTGGAATCTGCGTGGACCAAAAAATTTCCACACACCCAGCGTTCCCCCGGGTCTCCCGAAAAAAATGGTACCTCACTTGCCTGGATCTGCCTAGTGCCTGCGACAGGAAACAGCGCAAAACGCAATGTGGTCGCACCTCAATTTCGCAGTGAAATCGTGCCCTTTTTGGGCAAAGAGACTACATTTTGTTTTTGAACCCTAGCTCTGCCAGCACCTAGGGAAACCTAGCAAACCTATACATTTTTGAAAACTAGACACCCAGGGGAATTCAGGATGGGGTAACTCGACTGCCTACCACCAGGTTCTGTTACCTAGAATCCCTTGCAAAGCTAAGAATTTGACAAAGAAAACGCATTTCCTCACATTTCTGTGGTGGAAAGTTCTGGAATCTGCGTGGACCAACAAATTTCCACACACCCAGCGTTCCCCCGGGTCTCCCGATAAAAATGGTACCTCACTTGCCTGGGTCTGCCTAGTGCCTGCAACAGGAAATTGCGCAAAACGCAACGTGGTCGCACCTCATTTCCGCAGTGAAATCGTGCCCTTTTTGGGCAACGAGACTACCTTTTGTTTTTGAACCCTAGCTCTGCCGGCACCCAGGGAAACCTAGCAAACCTATACATTTTTGAAAACTAGACACCCAGGGAAATTCAGGATGGGGTGACTCGACTGCCTACCACCAGGTTCTGTTACCCAGAATCCCTTGCAAAGCTAAGAAATTGACAAAAAAACGCATTTCCTCACATTTCTGTGGTGGAAAGTTCTGGAATCTGCGTGGACCAACAAATTTCCACACACCCAGCGTTCCCCCGGGTCTCCCGAAAAAGGTGGTACCTCACTTGCCTGGGTCTGCCTAGTGCCTGCGACAGGAAACAGCGCAAAACGCAACGTGGTCGCACCTCATTTTCGCAGTGAAATCGTGCCCTTTTTGGGCAAAGAGACTACCTTTTGTTTTTTAACCCTAGCTCTGCCGGCACCTAGGGAAACCTAGCAAACCTATACATTTTTGAAAACTAGACACCCAGAGAAATTCAGGATGGGGTGACTCGACTGCCTACCACCAGGTTCTGTTACCCAGAATCCCTTGCAAAGCTAAGAAATTGACAAAAAAACGCATTTTCCTCACATTTCTGTGGTGGAAAGTTCTGGAATCTGTGTGGATCAACAAATTTCCACCCACCCAGCGTTCCCCCGGGTCTCCCGAAAAAAATGGTAACTCACGTGCCTGGGTCTGTCTAGTGCCTGCGACAGGAAACAGCGCAAAACGCAACGTGGTCGCACCTCAATTTCGCAGTGAAATAGAGCCCTTTTTGGACAAAGAGACTACCTTTTGTTTTTGAACCCTAGCTCTGCCGGCATCTAGGGAAACCTAGCAAACCTATACATTTTTGAAAACTAGACACCCAGGGGAATTCAGTATGGGGTGACTCGACTGCCTACCACCAGGTTCTGTTACCCAGAATCCCTTGCAAATCTAAGAAATTGGCAAAAGAATCGCATTTTCCTCACATTTCTGTGGTGGAAAGTTCTGGAATCTGTGTGGATCAACAAATTTCTACCCACCCAGGGTTCCCCCGGGTCTCCCGATAAAAATAGTACCTCACTTGCCTGGGTCTGCCTAGTGCCTGCGACAAGAAACGGCGCAAAACGCAACGTGGTCGCACCTCATTTTCGCAGTGAAATCGTGCCCTTTTTGGGCAAAGAGACTACTTTTTGTTTTTGAACCCTAGCTCTGCCGGCACCTAGGGAAACCTAGCAAACCTATACATTTTTGAAAACTAGACACCCAGGGGAATTCAGGATGGGGTGACTTGACTGCCTACCACCAGGTTCTGTTACCCAGAATCCCTTGCAAAGCTAAGAAATTGACCAAAAAAACGCATTTTCCTCACATTTCTGTGGTGGAAAGTTCTGGAATCCGCGTGGATCAACAAATTTCCACCCACCCAGCGTTCCCCCGGGTCTCCTGAAAAAACTGGTACCTCACTTGTGTGGGTAGGCATAGTGGCTGCAACAGGAAAAGGTCCAAATCGTACGGTGGTGAATTTAAAATACCCTATAGCAAAACTACCTTGATTTTTGGGTGGGGGCACCTGAGTCTTTGGCCCGGGGCTCAGCGTCCATCTTTGGAAACTACCAAACCCAAACAGTTCTGAAAACTAGACACCCGGGGGGAGTCCAGGGAGGTATGGCATGCGTGGGTCCCCCAATGTTTTCCTACCCAGAATTCCTTGCAAACCTTAAAATTAGGTAAACAAATCACTTTTCCAAACTTTTTTGCGTAGGATCTCCGTGCCGGCAAAAATGTCCTACCACCCAGCGTTCCCCTTGTTCTCCGGAGTAAAATGATACCTCACTTGTGTGGGTGCCCCAAAGCAGAACAGGCTAAAAATGAATTTTTAAAAAATGTAGTATTTAGGTTTGACAAATTAAGCACCCCACCTTAGTCACAGGCCTTTGGCCCACCCACACAAGTGAGGTATCATTTTACTCGGGAGATCAAGGCGAACGCTGGGCGGTAGGACATTTGTGCCGGCAGGGAGATCCCACCCAAAAATATATGGAAAAGTGGGTTTTTTAACCTAAACTTAAGGTTTGCAGGGATTTCTGGGTAGGAAAACATTGGGGGACCCACGCATGCCATACCTCCCTGGACTCCCCCGGGTGTCTAGTTTTCCGAACTGCTTGGGTTTGGTAGTTTCCAAAGATGCCCGCCAAGCCCCGGGCCAAAAACTCATGGGAACCCCCTCGCAAAACCAAATTGTTTTGAATGAATTAAGTTTTCAATTTGAGAGCGTTCGATTCTTGAGACAATATTGCATGGAAATTGTGACAGACAATTTCAAGTTTGCAGGAGATTGTGGATAAAAAACAACAACAGAATTCACCAGGAAGACATGACCATATACTTCCATGGATTAACAATAATATCTAAATTTAGTAAGTTATTTATAGCTATAATGTACACCTTAACAGAGTTACTCAAAAGTCAAACATTCAAGCACGGCTATCTATTCCTCAAAGACACACACATACAGGTTGGATTTGGCATGAGGGCGAGTGATGGTTCAGTACATAAAATTTTATTAACAAGATATTTCAAAAAAGTGAAATGCTCTGTCAATAAATAAATGCATAAAAAATCGAACCAGTGACAGGCAACTCGTGAGCTGTAAAGCCACGACAAGGCACCAACCGTTTTACAGGCCATTCACGCACCTTTCATACCTGATACAAACCGGACAAGGTACACCCTACTGCAGAAAGAGAAAAAAGACAAATATTACTGCACAGCCATCTAATCCGCAAGCACACACACATACTGGTTGGATTTGGCACGAGGGTGAGTGATGATTCAGTACATACAATTGTATTCGCAAGTAATTTCACAAAAATGAAATACACTGCGTATAATTGAAATTATGATAAACTGAACCACTGACTCACAGCTCGTGAGCTGTAAAGCCACGTCAAGGCACCAACCTCTTTACAGGCCATTCATACACCTTTCACACGTGTGACACATACAAAACATTCACACCGCCAGCCGCGGACCCATCACACTGCAACACTCACACCAACAGACAGCGCCATTCAAGGGCCCATAACTTTCACACGCCCACATTTCTGACACTGCAACTACACAAAATGATGAACTGCGTGGAGTGTCACTCAACTAGCAGTGTGTGTAGTGACCAACAGAAAGTAACTACTCACACACCGCCAGCTGAGCGCCAGTCCACCCACACCACCATCCAAGCACCAGACCATGCACACCGCCAGCCAAACACCACTCAGCGCACACCGACAGCCAAGCACAACTCCACGCACAGCGCAAGCCAAGCGCCACTCCACACACACCGCCAGCCAAGCACCACTCCGTGCACAGACATCCAAGCGCCACTCCTCGCACACCACCAGCCAAGCACCACTCCACACACACCGCCAGCCAAGCACCACTCCACACACACCGCCAGCCAAGCACCACTCCGTGCACAGACAGCTAAGTACCACTCCACGCACACCATCCAGCCAAGCGCCACTCCACGCACACCGCAAGCCAAACACCACTCCATGCACAGACAGCCAAGTACCATTTCACGCACACCATCCAGCCAAGCGCCACTCCACACACACCGCCAGCCAAGCACCACTCCACACACACCGCAAGCCAAGCGCCACTCCACACACACCGCCAGCCAAGCACCACTCTGTGCACAGACAGCCAAGTACCACTCCACGCACACCATCCAGCCAAGCGCCACTCCACACACACCACCAGCCAAGCACCACTACACACACACCACCAGCCAAGCACCACTCCACGCACACCGCAAGCCAAGCGCCACTCCACACACACCGCCAGCCAAACACCACTCCGTGCACAGACAGCCAAGTACCACTCCACGCACACCACCAGCCAAGCCCCACTCCACACACACCGCCAGCCAAGCACCACTCCGTGCACAGACAGCCAAGTACCATTTCACGCACACCATCCAGCCAAGCGCCACTCCACACACACCGCCAGCCAAGCACCACTCCACACACACCACCAGCCAAGCACCACTCCACACACCACCAGCCAAGCGCCAGTCCACGCAGCCCGCCAGCCAACCACCAGTGCACGCACACCACCAGCCAAGCACCAATCCTTGCACTCCACCAGCCAAGCACCATCCACTCACACCGCCAGCTAAGCACCTAACCATGCACTCCGCCAGCCAAACAAAAATCCACACACACCACCCGCAAAACACCAATCCATGCACTCTGCCAGCCAGGCACCAGTCCACGCACACCACCAGCCAAGCGCCAGTCCACGCACACCGCCATCCAAGCACCAGCCTGCACACACCACAAACACATTTAGAATTCTTTTTTTCAAAATAACACTAAACAAATGGAAATACCTACAAATCAGCTAACACAAATTCTAAAACTAAACACATTGCACTAATGCCAATCCTTGAAACAAACTAAATTTTTTTACAGAATACAGACCAGGCAATTCACTTTACAGCTCATTAAAACTCCCAAAACTTCTTTTGCGTGTGGTAAGATTTATAACAAGCTGACACACACAATCCAAGCTTAGATGGACAGTCAGGGCAGTACATACGAGACTCCTTCCGCACGCCTCTTCGACAACAGACTCTGCATCTTCTAGTCGGAAAGTCTCTTGCGGTAGTGGGAGGAATGTATTCAGCAAAGTGGCGATCTTTCAATCTAGCCACATCCTCCACCACTCCAAATCTAGGAACACTTGCCTGCTCCACTAGTACAAGGCTCCCTATTATAGACTCCTGAAACTTAACAAAAGTCATCTTCGACTCAGGACAAGACTTCTGGAACACACAAAAGCATTAAAGGATGCCAAGTGGAAAAGATGGATAGACAACTACTTGTACCAAATGTAAGCCTTTCGAAGAGCAGCATAAGGTTCCAACCTCTGATCTACTCTGTCAATACCTCCCATGTACTTATTGTAAGCTAAAATGCACACCGGTTTGCACACTTCAGCACCCTGACTCCAAACAGGCACAGGTGCAGTACTTTCATCATGGATAGTAGTCAGCATGTACACATCTCTCTTGTCTGAAAACTTCACAGCTAGAAGCTCCCCACATCGCAATGCACTAGACTGTCCCCGCTCAAGCCTTTTGCAAACTAGTTCCTTTGGGAAACCTTTACGGTTACAGCGCATTGTGCCACAAGCAACAGCGCCCACTTTGGCCAACTCCTTGAACAACCGCACACCAGTGTAGAAGTTATCTACATATAAATGGTGGCCTTTGTTAAATAATCCTCTACCAAGTTCCCACACAATTTTCTCAGTCACTCCAAAACTGGAAGGACAACCAGGAGGGTTAATGCTGGACTCCTTACCAGTGTACACCCTGAAATTGTAGACATATCCAGTCTCACTGTCACACAGCATATACAGTTTGATTCCATAGCGTGCCCTCTTACTAGGAATGTATTGCCTGAAAACCAAGCGGCCCTTGAACAATAGCAAAGACTCATCCACTGCAATTTCTTTACCAGGAGCAAAGATCTCAGAAAAACGATCAACAAAGTGATCAAGGACAGGCCGAATTTTAAACAGACGGTCACAATCAGGGTGATCGCGTGGCAACGCTAAACCATTATCAACAAAATGCATAATCCGAAGAAGAAGCATATACCGATCACGACTTATGACTGCTGGAAATATAGCTGTTGCCATCAAGGGACTAGTGGACCAATATGAAGACATTGATGGCTTCCTTATCAAGCCCATCAAAAAAGTTAATCCCAAAAACTTCTTCATCTCTTCAACATTTGTGGGAGTCCACCGGGTAGCTCTAGAATGGGGCTTAAGGCTGGCACTGTTGTCCCTCAAAAACTGTTCTGCATACAAATTAGTTTGCTCAACAATCTCTTGCAAAAACACATCGTCAAAAAACAACTGAAAAAATGTATTGGCAAAAAATTCTCAGTATTCACTCTACACCCAGGAACACCAGTGAACTCTGGCAATGCCGGCTGCACCATGCCAGGGGGAACCCAGAGGCCATCCCTATCAACGGGGGGAGCAGCCACCCCAGCCTGCAGCCCAGAAGCCTCTTGCTGCTGTACACCAACGGGAAGCCTAACAGCCACAGATACTTCTGGCTGCACAACACCAACAGAAAACCTAGCATCCCCAGAGGGCTCTTGCTGCACTACACCAATGGGTAGCCTAGCAGCCTGAGATGCTTCTTGCTGCACTACACCACCGGCAAAACCAAGCAGGCCGAGATGCCTCTTGCCGCTCTACACCAATGGGAAGCCTAACAGCCCCAGATGCCTCTTGCTGCACTACACCAACAGGAAGACTAACAGCACCAGATACCTCTTGCTGCACTACACCAACAGGAAGACGAACAGCCCCAGATGCCTCTTGCTGCACTACACCAACAGGAAGACGAACAGCCCCAGATGCCTCTTGGCGCACCACAGCAATGTGAAGCCTTTTGGGTGCAGGCTGCAGTCCACATGCCTCTTGCCGACGTAAAAAAAAGGGAAACCTTGCGGCCATAGGCGGCAGCCCAGATGCCTCTTGGCCCACTACTGGCACATCAATGTCCTCCTCTACCATAGGCACTTCATCAGCACTAGAAGAAGATTCATCATCCAATGATTCCATGCGAAGAGAAAACTCACTGCCTGAATCTTCTCCCCCTACTTCTGGGTCCGAATCGGAGTCAGTCTCTGAACCATGGTCAGAGGAAGATTCAAAAAGCAAACCAAGAACCTGCTGAGCAGTAATCCTGCGACTAGCCATTATCCTTACAAAGCAAGAAGACTGCACACACAAGTGAACAACAACCTACACTGTGCAAAGTAAGAAGTAAACAACGTAAGGCTTACACACAAAGATCAATACAATCCAAAAAAAATTCACTCTTACAAAATATAGCTACACTCACCAGCACCTACTCTGCGGAAACACAGCAAAAAGAAATGATATCCCACTAGAAAGAGAAAAAAAATTACACATTAGAAAACAAAGTGCACATCAAGCACTAATGCAGAAAAAAAACACAGAGCCACACAAACTGCTATAAGTAACCTTTTTCAAAAAGACAATCATCTAGGGAAAGTAGTACAAAATACATTCACTTACCAAGCACATGCAACTTCACAAGCTGCAAAACCAGCAGTAACAGAACCGCAACCTACAACAATCCAAACTGCAAAAGCCTGGAACAAGACAAAAATAGAGAAGAAAAAAAAATTACTATCACATTTCAGAATATAACAAATAAAAAAACAACACACAAATTTGCCCCCCAAATTTACATTCGCCCAGATGGGCCATCAAATAGGGCTTAGACCGATTGGGATTAGGTGAGGGTTTCCATCAAGACACTGGTTAGTTTTTTGAAAGTTTTTTACTGCGTGACCCCTTTGGTGCCAGTCAGTTTTTTGGTCCTAACAAATCCCCCTCACACGGGGGCAGTAAGAACAAAAAAAGACCAACTAGCACCAAGGGAGGCGGCCAGTAAAAAACTACCAAAAATATAACCAACATTGGAAGCAAGCCTTGCCCAAGGGCTCACTTCCACACCCTAAGTGAAGTGAAGTGAAGTAGTGTGGCTCACTGGTTAGAGGCGGCAGACCCGAGAGCAGAGGACGGCCCGGGACCAGGGTTCGATTCCCGGCGCGGCAGGTTTCTGGACCAGGGTCAGCGGACTCGATAATTCTCTCGCCTCGGTGCCCACTCTGATCAGCGATCACACTCGGCAACTTTGGGCATTAGCTTGCCTCATCTTCACTAACGGCCCCACCAGACCGCCGGGGATGCCTGGTCTCACCCTGGAGATACCCATTAAGGGACAATCTCTCAGGGAAGTCAGGAAGGGTTTCGCAGCGGTCGAAGCGCCTTGGGACCCTACGGGTAAGTAGTGCGCTATATAAATGCCTATACATTTACACATTACATTTACAAAACTCAATTCCTAGGGCCTAGTGGGCCAAAAAACAGAAAAGAAAAGGGCCAATTCACCCCCAGGGGGGTGGGGGTGAAGCAGAAAAAAACCCTAAAACAAGTTCCCGCTAAGAAGAAAACCTTACCCAAGGGGTAGCCGCCATTACAAAAAAAACCAATCCCTGGTGCCTAGTGGCATTTTCTGCCCCCCCTGGAGGCAGAAAAGGGCACAAAAACTGGCCTATTTGCCCCCGGGGGGGCACAAAATATTCATAAAAAATTAAGCCCCCTCCAAGAAGTGACCATTGCACAAGGGGTCAATACTAACCTTGCAAAAAAAATAACCCTGGAGCTAGTGGTGATTTTCTGCCCCCCCTGGAGGCAAAACGGCCCAAAAAACGGGCCAATTTGCCACAAGGGGGGGCAGAAAATCTAAACCATAAACATTTGCCACAAGGAGGCAACCCTTGCCCAAGGGGTCACTTCCAAAACATAAACAATGCCCAAATACAAATCCCTGGTGCTAGTGGTGAATTTCTGCCCCCCCCCCCCCGGGGGCAAAACGGCCTAAAAAATGGGCCAATTTGCCCCCAGGGGGGGGCAGAAAATATAAAAGAAATTCACAGCCCACCTGGAAGCGACCCTTGCCCAAGGGGTCGCTTCCTAAAAACTAAATTAAAATTCCCTGGTGCTAGTGGGGATTTTCTGCCCCCCCTGGGGGCAAAACGGCCCAAAAAAGTGCCGATTTGCTCCCAGTGGGGATAGAAAATCAAAAACATAAAATATGGCCGCCAGGAAGCGACCCTTACCCAAGGGGTCGCTTCCAAAATAAACACATTGCCTTCAGAATAAAAACCCTGGTGCTAGTGGGGAATTTGTGAAACGGCCGAAAAAATGGGCCGATTTGCCCCCAGGGGAGGCAGAAAAACAAAAAGATAATATGAGGCCACCTGGAAGCGACCCTTACCCAAGGGGTCGCTTCCTGTAAACTAAATTTAAATCCCTGGTGCTAGTGGTGGGCATTTCCGCCGCACGATCGCGACGCTGTGCGCGATCGTGAGGCAGAAATGCCCTGCAAAGAGACATCAGGGGAGAGGAAAATCTCTTTCCTCTCCCCTGATGCCTCTTTGCGGCCCCAAACCCACCCAAGCACGAGAAACCTACCTCTTCCCTCGGCGCGCTGGAAGCAAATGGCTTCCCAAGCGCCTGGGAATCCCTGATGATGTCAGCGCGCGCTGTGCGCGCTGACGTCATCAGGGATTCCCATGGGGAGGGAACTCTTCCGCTGCCATCCCCGACCACGAAACAAAGATCGAAGAACCTCGGGGGGAGCGCCAGCGCTTTCCCCGAGGGTGGGGCTAATGACGAGCTGGGCTCGTCATCAGCGCATGACCGGTGTGCACCATGACGAGCCCAGCTCGTCATCAGCCCCGAAGGGGTTAAGGGTGCCAGCCAAAAAAATCACTTTATTAAACGTCCCTTGCTACCCCTACCAGGATTAAAAATAAGAAAAGGATGGGAAATGCCTTAAAGAGATAGTAAGGTATCTCAAGACTACCCTCCTACCACTGCTCGAGTCAACATGTTTCGACCGCTTGATTCGTGCCTCTACGGGTCACCCTGGTCTTCATCAGGACTGTCGCAATCAGCGCCACTCTTGGTCCTCCTGTAATTCGGTTGATGGACCCCAAGGATAGAGCAGGTCTGCTAGATCCGTACCCTTCCTGAGTTATGTGTGGAGACTGATCCCAGTCATGCGGGAATACATTCACTGCAGGAGAGTAAACAGAGAAGCACCAATTGACTTAATCGCTCTCTTATCTAACCCTCACTACATATCGAGTCTCCTATAAATGATGATCATGTGATGAACGAATATTAGTATAGCAGTGTTAATGCACCTGCTGATGCTTCATTCCCCGATCCTGGATGGTGCCCCTTGGGTGTATGAAGCAAAACAACCACACACACTTGCATGCCTATTGCGACAAGGTTTCCTATATGACTTACACCACGTGCATTCCCAACCACTCTACACACCCCCACATGTCTGGGAGCACACCTGAACACTCAACCCACATCTCTTAGGTATGTTGCCTACCAACATCCTCATGTATATGTTATTTTTTCTTTCTTTTGTTTTGCCTCTTCCTACTCACCGAGTTTATGTAATCCATAAACCCAAACAGGTGTCCGGCAGGAGGGTCCCCAAAGAACACAACCTGCAACATAGTAATGCGGAAGGCAAAGATTACCAACAGCTCACCCGCGTCCCAAGGCACACCAGAGGTCTAACGCGGTATCAGATTGCCCCCGTTCTGATTCCGCCGTCAGGCCTCTTCTGTTAATTCATGCCCGTGCACTCAACCCGTTCTCCCCTACTTACTGTTCCGAAGGTTCGCCCTTTCCTATATGCCTGCAGTCCGTGACACTGCGCAGATGGTAGGCGCGGCGTCATTGAGAAATTTGAGAAATTTAAACCCGGCTGCAAATCATGGCGTCCCACGTGACCCCACCGTCATCGTCATGACGTAGAGCGCTATGCGCGTAAGACGTGCATATGATGCATGGGAAGTGTAGTTTACAACAGACCTCTGGGCATACCCTACCCATTATATCTACCCGTTAGTGCTTGAAAGTATTCAATCGCATCTTGCAGATAAGTTCAAGGGGATAATAATATAATGTAATGTTATATCATCCAAGGCCTGGGATTTGTAAAAAAATTATTGTAAAAATATTAATTTATATGATCATTCATGCAACTTGCCGGTCTCATAGCATTTCCTCATGTATATTACTTTTCAGGGTGCACCATCCCAGATCGGGGACCTCCGATGTAGTTTGGAAAAGAAATCTCGATATTATAATTATAGTATTATACAAGTATGCATGGTATACTGAGGATATCTCTCTCTCTCTCTCTATCTAAGTCCAAGGCAGAACTCAAAGATAACACTCTAGTTTCCGTAAGTGATATCTATTGTCTGCCTAATGCCTGCCATGTCATCGTTGAGTCCCACCAAGTGGCTCTTCAACGGATACACCCATCTCTGCTCCCGTTGTAGCAGCACCCTCTCTTCATCGGTTTGATACCTTCCTAGTTGGACCTTTTCTATCACGGTCCATCTCAGGTCCTCAATACTGTGTCCTGCCTCTTGAAAGTGTGTTGTGAGTTTAGTATACATCTTACCACACCTTATTGTGCTACGGTGTTCTGTTATCCTCACTCGCACCTTTCTACTCGTCATACCCACATACCTTTTCTGACATGGGCATGTGATCAAGTAGATCACTCCCTGGGAATTGCAGTTGGTATGGGATCGCTGTTCCCAGGGAGTGCGGAGGCCCAGATCAATAGATTTTGTATTGCTCGTAAGGTGGCAGACACTGCAGGTTCTCTGAACGCCAGGGCGGACGAACTCAGCCATCGGTGCATGATGGATCACGAATGGCGTCTGAACTCGGACATGGCGCAAGGCCTCTTTCAGCAGTGGGGAGAGCCTTGGTTAGATCTATTCGCCACCGAAGAGAACGCGCAATATAATCGGGTCTGCGCGTTGGAATTTCCAAGGCGGCACTCGCTCGGAGACGCTTTTCGTCGCAAGTGGAGTTGCGGTCTGTTGTACGCCTTTCCGCCTATACCACTTCTGCCCAGAGTGCTAAAGAAGATCAGGCGCGATCGGGCCCAAGTCATCCTTGTGGCTCTGGACTGGGCACGAAGGTACTAGTATCCCGAGCTACTCAGTATGTCAGCCGATCCCCCGGTTCGTCTGCCTCTTCAGGAGGAACTTCTGTCGCAGCAGCAGGGGACGGTCCTCCACCCGAACCTGTCCAGTCTCCACCTCCATGCTTGGAGATTGAGCGGCGACAGTTGAGGCCATTTGACTTGCCTCCTGAAGTCTGTAATGTCATTCTGGCAGCCAGGCGTCCCTCCACAAAATCGGTATACGCCTGCAGGTGGAATAAATTTGTGGCATGGTGCACAGCAAAGGCTGGGGATCCACTTTCTGCCCCTCTTTCTGAGGTTCTTCTCTTACTTCTTTCTCTTGCCCAGCAGGGCTCTGCTCTGGGCACTATCAAGGGCTACCTTTCTGCCATTTCAGCCTTTCTAAGGCTGCCTAATCAACCGTCTTTGTTCAAGTCCCCTATTGTAAATCGTTTTCTGAAGGGCATCACACACACGTTTCCTCCTGTTCCGTTTGTGATGCCTCAGTGGGACTTGAACCTTGTTCTTACATTTCTGATGTGCACTCCCTTTGAGCCACTGCACAACTGCCCTCTCCGCCTTCTTACTCTGAAGACTGCTTTCCTGGTTGCCATCACATCTGCCAGGAGAGTGAGTGAGCTCCAGGGTCTTTCATCTAAACCCCCTTTCCTTTCTGTCCATCCGGACAAGGTTGTGTTGCGAACTAGGCCATCTTTCCTGCCCAAGGTTGTCACGGCCTTCCACATCGGGCAGTCTATCACTTTGCCTAACTCTTTCTGCCACCGCATCCCTCTAAAGAGGAAGAGCGCCACCACCGCTCTCTTACTATCTGGATCGCACACGCCAGTTCCGGGTGGATGACCAACTCTTTGTTGGTTACGTGGGCGCTAAGAAGGGAAAGGCAGTGCACAAGCGGACCATCTCTCGGTGGATCATCTTGTGTATCCAGGCATGTTACTCCTTGGCTAAAAAGGAGCCCCTGTTGGATTACGGGCTCATTCCACTCGGGCCACGGCGACTGCAACTGCCCTGGGCCGAGGAGTGCCCTTGCAGGACATTTGCCAGGCGGCTACGTGGGCCTCGCTGCAAACGTTTGCAAGACACTATTGCCTGGACAGTCAAGTCCGGATGGATGGCTTCTTTGGCCGTTCCGTCCTCCAGGACTTTCTGGTGTGATTATTGGTTCGCAGACCCACCACTGGGGTTGGTATTGCTGGGGTATCTATTCTAAGGTAAGGAATCTATCACTAACGTGTCTCTTTCAGATGCACAAGTTACTACTTGTGTAACGATATATCTGTAAGAGACATTAGTTAGTGATAGATTCCTTACCCACCCACCCATCCTCCCCCGTTCTGCGAACCGATACCTAGGGTTAAGGTCATCCCCTTTCAGGGCCCTAGTTTCAATGGCACCAGTTTGTTTTTTAACATGGCTCGGCGCTTCTGGCGCGGAAAAGCTATGTCTAAGAACTGACGTCAGCACGTTGAGGCGGCGTCTAAGTACTCCGACGACATCATCACGGCGCCCACGACAACGGACGCCTGGGGATATTCTCAGGTAAGGAATCTATCACTAACTAATGTCTCTTACAGATATATCGTTACACAAGTAGTAACTTGTGCGACTGGACGATCAGCTCTTTGTGGGCTACGTTGGACGCATGAAAGGCAAGGCAGTGCACAAGCGCTCTTTATCCAGGTGGATCATCTTGTGCATCAAGATCTGCTACACTCTGGCTGGTAAGGAGCCTCCTGAAGGCATCAGCGCTCATTCCACCAGGTCTAAATCATCTACTTCTGCCTTGTCCAGAGGTGTTCCTGTGTTGGACATCTGTAAGGCGGCAACTGGGGCCTCCCTCCACACTTTTGTGAAGCATTACTGCTTATATTCTGAGGTGAGGAGGGACGGCCACTTTGCGCGCTCTGTCTTGCAGGACTTTTTGATATAGAAGGGTGGACAACCCCCTCCGGGGGAAAGACTGCTATGCAATTCTATTCATAAGGTGAGGAATCCACAGGCAGATGTATCCATCAGAAGAACAAGTTACTTACCTTCGGTAACGCTTTTTCTGGTGGATACAGTATCTGCCTGTAGATTCCTCACTGACCCACCCACCTCCCCGTTGTCCACCCTTTTATACCTTGAAAGAGGTATTGGTTAATATGGTTGTTTCAAATTGTCATTTTGTATTGCCTCTGTTTGCCTTTGTGTAGGCTTATAGGAAATGTCGCTTTCTTTTGATTTCCTATTTCACTTTACACTGTGTGTATTTGTGTGAATACTGTGTACTATGTATACATTGTCTCTGTGGTCGGTCTGCCCGTTCGCCTCGGAGGCTCGGAAAAAATGGGTGGAACTGACATCACGCCGACGTGGTCCTCTTATGGCTCCAGTGACGTCATGCGGAGCCGCGTGCGAAGCCATGGCATTGTGACGACCTCGTTGGCGTGGAGAGCTAGGAAAAAGTTTCCCCTGAATGCTGGCTCAGGAGATATTCATAAGGTGAGGAATCCACAGGCAGATACTGTATCCACCAGAAAAAGCGTTACCGAAGGTAAGTAACTTGTTCTTTACAAGGGAAAAGTCTGTAGTGTGACCCCCTTCCCATTCCTTGGGGGGACATTGACCACTTGTAACAGTGCCATCCACGGGGATAGTCCTTGGGTAGGGTGCCATGCATCCTCACCTGTTGAAAGGCATCAAAGATTTACTAAACCTTTGCACTCACCTTATGCCTTTTTTGCTAATGATGAAAAGCAATGCGAATGCACTTAATGATGAAAAGCAATGCCTACTGTGGGACTGGGCCACCTTTTCTCTGAGTGCAAGTGTGGCTTTTCTGCAGTGAACTAATACTAGTGGTAGTACAAAGTACGAGGCATGCGTCAGATGACTGTTTCCAAATCAAGAGATGCTGCGATTAATCTGTCAAAGCTCGGTGACTCACTGAGTACGGCTTAAAGACCAAATGTTGTGGCTTTAGCTACACAAACTAAAAAGGATGGGAGCATCGAGCCAAGGCCCTGCTTTAGGAGATCACAGAGTGCAAGAGAAGCTGATTCCAATTCACACTTTGTGGTGGGAAAGGAATGGCATGCCTGTGTACATGGTGTTGGCTTTCAAAGAAATCAGCTATCAGCCCTAGGAGCAGGTTCTAGTTCGTACTCTTGGTGAGAGGGTACCAATTAAGTTGAGAATCGGAAAGCACCAAGTTGCATAATTATGTTTAATATCTGGGGGCCTAACGTTATTATAACATGCTTAACTTTACTGGTGAGATAACATTTAATGGTGACCTCTGTGCCTCATAAAGTAGCATAACATGCGTGTATAATATATGAGGAGATGTTTTTAGTAATTAAGCAATACTGATTTTAGTTTTTATTAGGTGAAAGATTCAGAAGATCACCAGGTGTACCTCTAACTTCAGCTACAGACTGCAAGTCATGCCAACGCCCATTAGCATTAGAAGATGAAGCGTTTCTAATTCCACAGCTAGATATGGCTGCAGGCCCTCTGGAACGAGAGTGTATAATTGGACCAGGCTCAGCAGGACACAGAGATATGGACACCACATCAATTAAAACAAATTCTGTTTTGTTTCCACCATCACGGCAAACCTCAGACATAAAGATAGCATCAGAATCTGAAGCGCAAGGACCCTCAAAATTCCACACAATTGTCCTGGATTTTAGCATGGTACAGTTCATAGATTCTGTGGCTGTCAGGCTACTCAGTGAGGTAAGCTCCACTATTAGGTTTTATGCTATTATTAGTCTTGACTGTATAACTTGTTTCAACAAATGCGTTGCTACGATCTATGTTCACTCTATATAAATGTCTAGAATGATCTCTGTTGTCAAAATCCATGTGCTGAAGTTTATAACTATTTCTCTAGACATAAGTCCTGACAAATAATAATTGGACAGTATTTGCAGCTTTTAAGGTTGAACAACCTCTCACTCTTAGAAAGGTTCAACTCTTCATTTGTTCTCCTACGCCCTTACAAGTTTTCCTTTTCCCCTCCAAACAAATCCATCACTATAGTTTGGGGAAGTGTGCTCTATGTTCAGCGACTTTAAGTCTTGCAAAAGGACTTACATAGATTCACATGGTTGAATATTCCGAGTCCTCTGCCTGGGAATTATGAATGGTCAATTACACAATTGCACAAAAGTGTAGGCATATACATATTCCGCAACATTGAAAAGATCAATATACTGTAGTCGAGCCACATTGTTTTATGACCCCAATCTCTGGCGTTTGAGGTGGAAAGACAATGAACTCAAAATCTCCATTACGCTTCAGCTATAAGATTTTCTACTGTATGTCTAGTGTTTGAAATCACCAAGAACTTTGTTTTTTTCCTAGACATTTCCAAAGCTTTGCAAGTATTTATTCAACATGTTTCTTTATCCTAACTTTAAAGATCGCTGAAATAATGCTTTAAAAAGAAATTCTTAATGAAGTTTTGTGCGTGCAGGAGAAGAAACACATTTTGTATATCGTAATGCCTGTTTACTTTCAGACAGTGGTCTGAAAATGTGACAAAGGCATTGCTGAATGTGAATTAGGCAGGATTCTTTCATCCTGCCATCAGGCGATGATACCTGAAAACCTTCTGTCAGCCTGCCTCCATCATGAACACTAGTTTGGAACATGTGACATAGTCTAGTGTTCATTCACTGGCTGTTCCTAGTTACAATCAGTCCGACCCTGTGTGAATATGAGCTGGAATTAAAGACTGGTTTCTGTCTTTAGAATATATTCTGGGAATAGACTTTCCTGTTTTCAGTGTTAATTTCTTTTTTTACATTACAGTAGGTTTTTTCCAGTGTTTTCCAAATACTGAAAATCGGTGATTATCAGTATCTATACATTTGACGAACCTCACACATTTGGCAGAAGTAGTGCTTTTCCAGCTCTTACAAAATAGATTCACAAATAGCTTTTTGTATTGTAGCATCACTGTCTTTTAATTGAAATAGTGTACATAGCAGTGTTGGGGTTTTTTGGGCAATCACAACACATCTTTGTTGAAATAAGGAGATCGAGAGCACAGAAATTACCAATGGTCATATGTTCTCATTTTGAGAAGAGTCGAAAAGTAGGTGAGGCAGCAAAACAAAAATGGGGGAATATGTTTCGATTTATAATAATTAGTCAGGCAGAACAGCTAAGTATTTTTTGTTGAGTGCTTTCAGGTGCTGCTATAATCAGTTATGAGAAAGCACACACGCTAACGAAGGTCTCTGGAGGATCCTTCATCGTACCCCTCACAGTCCACTTCTGATGGATACTTCTACCTGCAGATTCCTCACCTGTAGAACCATCTTAGGCATCAGACTGAATATGGAAACTTCAAATTTCCATGTCACCGGCAGTGGGCGCTGGCTTCATTCCAACACCGGAAGTGGCATCTAGTGAACGTATCAAAGCCATAGAGTGCCAACCCTGGTGTATCAATGCCAGTTCCCTTTCTTTCACCCCTTAGATCTCCTCCTCTCCTGCTCTACTCATACCCTCGCCGCCACCTGCTTTTGCTGCAAAATAAGTCCCCACCAGTCTATGCAAGTTCTACTGTGTATGTCATGTTTCCATAACCCCCTGTCAACAGTGTCCATCCAAAGCTTCATAATAGAGGTAGGCCTAGACCTTGTCCCTGGGATCCTCCATTTTAAGGTCAGGCATTGGGAGCCCAGGAGCATCAAGGAAAGGAGGCAACCAAACACTTGGATCCACTCTGGTGTGTGTGGGAGATCCAGCCCTGCAAAGTCCCTGTTGTTCCTTCCAGGGTCACTTCTAAAGTTGCATAGGCCCCTGCGCCACCATGACAGGGTCAGTCATATATTGCCGCTAGGCTTCCAGGCAGCGCGATGCCTGCTCAGTTTATTTTAGCTCACCCCTCATGTCGGGGAGCCAGGTAAGTCCTGCTTGGCCCGTCACTCTCTTCCCTTTGTTGTGCAGTCACCCATGTGTGGCACAATACATGCTGCAGCCCAGGGGAGACCCCTGGGGTACCTGTTCCCTGGGTATCTTAGTACTATATGCTAGGGACTTAGAAGGGTACACCAGTAGCCAATTGTGGATGCACTGTAGTATTTACCATGGTCAATTTAGGGAGAAAGCACAGTGACTGTGGTCCCGATTAGCAGGATCCCAGTCATACTAGTCAAAAATATACTGACACCAAGCAAAAAGTGGGGGTAACCATGAAAGAAGATCCTACTTTCCTACATTCATAGCAGAACAGTCCAAGCGTAGCGGAAATATTTTGATCAAGTAAAATAAAAATTAGAGCCATAATACTTGCTTTTTTTACCCAGCCAAATTGAAGGTTCTCTTTCAGGGGGCAAGCAGTATTCTTCGATAATCAAGACCGGGCCTGCCAATAGCTGAAAGTGTTCCTGGGCAAGGTCAAGAATTGCGAGCACTCGGATGGGAATGTCCCTCCTGGGAGGGATCAGGAATGGCATATTTTAAGCCTGAACCCATGTAGATGCTGGAGACCAAGATTGTCATACTGGAGAGGTTGGTCCCATTCGCACAGTTGTCTTCGTGCAGCTCCAGTGCTGCGCCACTCGCCGAACTCCGACGAGAGCTGGGGACACTCGTTGGCACAGCATGGTCATGGTACGGTGGTAGAGTTCCACTTGGCATCGGGCCAGAGCTCAGATGATTGATCTTTAAGGGCTGCCCCACATCTACTATTACTGTTCTAGAGAAAGTTTGTTATGCTTACAGGGTGACAGATGCTTCCAGGGGGAAGTGTACGGAGGGGAGTTGTTGGGGCAGGGATCGAGGTTTTTGTTTTGAGTTACAGGTTTGGTTCATACTTTGCTGTTTCTTTGTTTAAATGAAAGGCAGCCACGATTCTCCTTCCATAACCCATGCAAGTCCCATCTCCGCACAATTTTTAAGCCACCATGATGGTCCCACACCTCAGGATTCTAACATGGAACATGAATGGTGTACTGGATAAAATCAAGAGAGGTGTATCCTTACGATACATCAAGCAATATGCCACAATAGTTCTCCTCCTACAAAAGACCCTTTTAATGGGCCCTAACTGCCCCATCCTCACCCCCCCTGGTTGATGCAGAGTACGCAGGAGGCGCAAGAGGATCGCTCCATCATACATGCCCTTTAGTCATCAATAAATCCCAATTAGACCCACTTAGCAGCTAAATCTTTCTTGAAGGTACGATGGAGGAGCAACCATGGACGGGGAGAAGTATAAACCTTCCTCCAAATCCAATTACCACTCCACTTCAGGATCTGTGGAACATACCGTTAAAAACCGAACCAGACATGCTTATATTGCATGGTGATTTCAATTCCATTATAGACAGATCCAAAGACACTACATCAATAGCCCATTCGACCCATACACTAGCACTCAATAAATGTGTGCACTCTTTAGGCTTAATTGATATGTAGCTCAAGTGGCACACCTTACACAGTAGATTTACTCACTGCTCGGTTTCTTACAAAACCCACTCCAGGCTTGACTACTTCTTTAAGCCAACAGATCTACTATCATTAGTACAGAACTTTCACATCCTCTCACGAGGACTATTAAATCATGCCCCAGTGGTATTAGCCCTGGAAACGGGACCCCATACAGTAAGCGGTGTCTCAAGACTTAACGCTTGGTGCCTCATAGATGACACATTAGTAGACCTCATTAGAGAGGTCATCACAGACTACTTTGATTTAAACCAAGGCTCAGTGACATCTCTCTGAAAAACGTTTTCTATGGTGATGATCAGGGAGGGCCTACACATCGGTTCACGGGTGCGTACTCCTAAAAGAGGAGGAGGTTAACTTCCTGGAATCTCAGATTTTCTCTTTAGAAGAATCAACCAATAACCCCCCTGCTTCTGAGCAATGTCCGCAACTAAGGGACCTTTGCGAGAGTCTAAAATGAAAGCTCCATGATGACTCACCTCGCACTGCAGCATCTCTGGCTCAAAAGTGTCTATATGAGCGTGTTAACAAAGCCAGTAAATTTCTCTACTGGCTTTCTCAGAGTCGGGATGGTCCTTTTATCTTCTTCCGTATACTCAACCCGGAGGGGAGACTCACATGACTCTAGCAAGATAACGGATGCCTTCACAGTATATTACCATAACATATACAAATTAAAAGCCCCCTGTTGGAAAAAATCCCTCCAATAGAGGCAGACCTCCCCATATGTTCTCTCTCGCAGTCTCAATCCTTGAGGAATTCTTCACTCTGGATGAGTTGCAGTCGACCATTATGGCAAGCCCCTCTGGAGAAAACCCCTGGCCCAAACGACTTCCCACTCAAATTCTATACAAAGTTCTCCTCCCTTCCATTTGCTACTCCTCTTTGAAGAGCCACGTTGAACCAGATCACTACCTTCCGATCTTCTAAATGCCAGTATTACCACAATCCTCAAATTCAGTAAGCTTCCAACTGTGTTTCTCATTCAAGCCGACCTTTCTTTTAAATATGGACGCAAAATTATCAGCCAAAATGATAGAATCGTGACTCCCCACCATCATCAAAACACTAGTACACAAGGATCGGAATGGCTTTATATCTGGTAGAAGCACCTGCTACTGCCTACCTAAGCTTCAAATGGCTCTATCACCCTGGAGAAATTACAAGGCCCAATAACTCTATTATTAGTTGATTATGAAAAGGCTTTCAATACGGTACTTAGGCCCTTTTAGGTCGAGCCTGAGCCAGCACATAAGCACTGCTCTGGCGATGATCTGTTGTAGTTCAGTACTCGAGAGAAGCCTCGCCCACTCCCCACCCATATTTTTCATTGGCTTGTGTCTTTCTCCTTCGTAAATTCTGGCTTCTGATTGGTTAATAGGCTTGTTAGTCCTTAGTACGGCCTTGTATTCATTTGTAACCTCCCATGGCTACTGGACCCTTTAATTGGCTTGTTACATGGTATGTGTTATTTTAGTCCAGAAGCATTATATTCTTTAATGAGTTTCTCTCAATGCAGGCACAACATGTGCTGCTTCTGCTGTTTTTATTCATTTTCCCATCATAACATAGTGCTGAGAAAAAAAAACTAAAGAGACCCACAAGCACACTAGCAGAGCAGGATGTAATAAGCAATCGCAGTGGGCGGAAACTGCTAGTGGCTTAGAAATAACTTTTATTGCGCATGCTTACTGGCATTGACAGTCTGTCACTAAAAGCATGGCTACTTTGGCTAGCCCTTCCGTGGAGCAGGGTTTTGCAGAGCCGGTAGTGGAGCGTGGCAGCTTCTCAGTCCGCAGTTTCCCAGCAAGGTTGGCGGGAGACCCACGTGGCTGGTTGAGGTAGAGCTGCCGGGCCCGAGGCGCTGACTTGTGGAGGTTGTGGACGTCCCTGTTGTTTCCTGCTGCAGTTGTAGTGCCAAGCCAGGAACCGCTCGGCTTCCACCGCTGCCTCTTCGTATTCTGCTACCAGGACCCAGCATGTTACCTACCCTGGAAGTCGCCACCCTTCAATGGTGAGGAGTTCAAGGGAAGGATTCACACACCTCAGCGACTGGGCATAATAGTTGTACGTAAGGACAGGAAAGTTCCTCCTACCAGGGGCGGTACGCAAGCTCTCAGGGATCCAAGGCGGATCGCAGGCACTCACTCAGGGCCTGGCTATACGCATGGTCGTAGTAACAACACCCCACATTAGCTGGGAGCTGTGGCTGGATTTGGGGGTCCGTTCTTCTTGAGTCCCTGCAATTCTCGGCAGCAGAAGGGTCCAAGTATTCAAAAACTATTTTTTAGGTCAATGTACTGATTTTCTGTGGCATTTGGGGCCCTTGTGATAATGTCAAAAAATAATAGAATGCATTATGCTACTTCCTTGATGTTGAACTCCTGTCAGGGCTGTATGTAGGATAACCTATTCTGGAACTCTTGGAACTGGTATATTTGAAATAGGGTTGGCAGAAAAACGATGGTTATAATGCAATGAATGCATTCTTTACATTTTACTTATTCGGTCGGCGGAGACTCGCACAGGCCGAAGGGGTGTATGATGACCAGTGGGAAGCTGCCTACTGGAAGTATTCATATGAATGGTACGTACGTAGGCGCCTATCGAGAGTCGTTGCCATGAAGGCTAGCAAAATGAGAAACTTTTCTCCCCCATGGCGGGCTACCTACTGGGAGTTACCTGTGAATGGGGAAGACCAGTGTCTGCAGGCTCTTGTGTCAGCAGCTGTAGCTAGGACGTAGCGCTTTAGCATTGTAATCCTGGGCGGATTTTGATTTTCCAGGAAATGCTCTTCTAAAACCATGCCAGCATAGGACTTTAGCAATGCCAAAGACACATGAGTACTGAACCAAAAATCCATTGTATACCAAAGGAAACAAAATGCAACGTCCTGATTCACCAGCATTCATAGGGCTGCCAGGAGGAAAAGGCACTGGTGGTGTCGAGTTTGTAAAGGCAGTACCCTTCAAAATGTACCATAAAGTATATCCTTTACACAGTGGGTTATTTAAATCTCATCGGCATACTAATGATGTGTGGAAGCTGGTCAGGAGAATGTAGGAACACACAGTCACTTGTATATTACGTGGAGACTTTATTTGTCAAGCTGGTACAGATAGTAGTAGAAATAAAGAAGACAGAGACCCCACTAGGAGCTGGTGTTGCACATAGCTCAGCCCTAGTCTAACTGATTTGGGCACACAGCACAGAACCTCAAGCACATCACATTCTATGTTGTCATGGTGGGAACAGAGAAGGCAAGATAGGGCACCTGGGAAATATATAAGAAAGGATACCACATATCTCCATTCTTCACAAAGCAAGCAAACAAACAACTGATGGGCGACACACCCAAAGAAGAACTTGCTGGATGGATGCTGTCTGCTGACATCCAGATATAGGAATTGTGGGGCTTATTCATTTGTTTTGTTTTTTCCTCTTCCTTTTGGTACCCAGCACTTTTTCTGGACCAAGGACCCTCCCTGAGCCTTTCCTGGATCTTGAAGCTGCAGCAGAGCAGCCCAGCAGAGCGTCCCTGTGCATAGAATTCAGACTGAGCCTTGTTAATATTAAATGAAACTCACAGTGAAAGAAACCCAGCAGTTGTTTCACACAGTCTTTGCTATGTTTTAGCAGGGATCACATGCTAGAAATTGAAATCCTTCCACCACATTCTCCTGCCATAATAATGCTTAAAATACACACAGAGGTATGATTGCCACCCTCCCCACCCCCATCACAGAGGCACTGGTATCCTGAGCAAGTGTTTAAATTTACCCAGTTCTCTAATACGGATGATCGAATTGGGGGCCTTTAGATGCCATTTTAGAATAGCTGCTTGACTGGAGGAGGACGAGCCTAATGGACCATCTTGCAGACAGACCAGAAAACTGATTTTCCTAAGCTCACGCAGGGCACTGTCCTTTTTTAGTTCGAGCCTAGCGGCAGCGCTCATGCACCGCTCCCTCTGTGAGGCATGCTGTATTAGAGTGTGCACTGGGAGCCCCGCCCACTCTTCGCCCATATTTGTCATTGGCTTGTGTCATTGTCCTTCATAAATGCTGGCTTCTGATTTGTAAAACATAGGCTTGTTAGTCCCTCCTTGGTACCGCCTTGTGTTCATTTGTAACCTCCCATGAGACTGATCCTTTTACTTCTGGTATTACACAGTATGTGTTATTTCTCCAGTATTAGGGGTGTCTTTCATAGATTCACATTCTTGAATATTCCCCGTCGTCGAAGTGCGAGTCCCACGGTACATAAAATAGCAGTAATATATGCATATATAGATGAAAAAATTACATAATCATGCATATATACATATAGAGCAATTAGAAATAAAGATATCATACAGTTACGAAAGTACCATAGAACAGAATGAGCCCATAGCAGCCTAAGGGAGAATTCACTTTGGTAACATATCAGTGTCATTTTAATGGTCCACATTCCAGCCAATCATGCTGCAGCACCCTCTAGAACCTTCTCCTCAGAAGCTCAAGTCCTCAGATTTTCTACCGCACGTCGTGTGAAGGGAGTCTCCCTGAGCTCTGCTCAGTTTTTCTACTTTCATAGCTCTTTTCTACTTGACAAATGTCTTCCTCAAGGAAATCTTTATTTAGACAATGTTTATCCTCTGGCAAACTGAGACTGTTTCATGAAGATCCACACAGTAAATGCATTTACTGTCTCTACCCGGACCATGAAGTCAAGAACTGTAAGTACTGCCATACTTTTTTTGCTAAAACTTTAAGAGACAGAGAGGCTCGTCTCCTTCTGTAGCTACAGAAGTTGAAGACATCTGAGTCAGTAGTCTCGGAGGTTGAGAGTGTCTCTTCTTTTCATTCCAAGGCCTCTCAGAAGCGTGGGTCAGAGACAGAGATGCCCTCTCCATTCCTCAAGAAAAGAAGACTTGTTGAAGTCTCTAAGAATGTCTTCCCACAGGACTTGCCTCCAACGCCTACGGGACCTAGTTCTCTGGCGTCACAGTCCAAAGCCGTGCCATCACCTTCAAAAACGGGCACTGTCTCGTCGACGGGCTCGTCGATGCGTCCGTCGACGACATCGATGACGACTAAATCAGTTGATGCTGTCTCTACGTCGACGACGACATGTTCAATGTCTTCAAGGACTACGTCGACGACGTCCACCTCGTCAACGATGACCCATGAGGTGAGACCCATTACTTCTATCATTAGGATCTCGTCGACGACTGCCAAGGCCTCCTTGTCGACGAAAAAGCTTCCGTCGACGCGTCCATCTTCGTCGATGCGCCCATCTTCGTCGACGAAAGCAACACCATCGTCGACGGGACCCGGCCCGTCGACGGGAACCGCCTTTGTCGACGAGTAAAATTCCGACGACGACATCCTCGTCGACGGTGACATCTGCGTCAACGCTACCCTCTTCGTTGACGGCGTCGTCGACGGCGAAGAAACCTTTGTCGACGAAGAATAAAGGGAAGTCACATCCGTCAATGGCTACGGGTTCTTCATCAGCAGACCCAGCGCTGGCAATTCAGCCTCCTTCTGAATCTTCTGCCGCTTCGTTGGCGAGTTCGTCAACTTCACACCATTCACTGGCCACAGCCACCACCTTCACAGTGGTCAATGCTTCAATGGTTAAAAGACGGGTACCTCTTCTGCATTTAAGTCCTGTAAAAAGTGGCTCTGTTCTTCCTGAACAATTGTTTCAGTCCGCGGAGGAGGACTCTAATGATGGCTCATATGTCGATGATGTTTTTCCGCCTGCGTCTAGCCCCTCTGAACTTAATATCAAGTGCCAGGACTATGACGAGGAGGAGGAAGAGGAAACCGAAGATGGGACAGATCTTTTCCCCATGGAGCACTCTGAAACACCCATAGCGGAACATATGACACAAATACCACTGTCTTTAGTGTCTAATTTGCAACATATGCTGGATGATTATAATCGCAGGTCTGCGCCATCTAGGCCTGTTTCTCCAGCTCCGCAACCTCCTCCACAAACACAAGTTTCTATACCTGCAGTAACACACAGATCACCTGTACACCTTCAGCAGGATACTGATAATGAGGAACAGGACCCTCAAAACACAGATCAAGATGACGACGACAACGTCCTCACTGATTGGGATGACTACAGGGCTCAAACACCCTCTACTCCACCAACATCGCCAAGAGCTTCGCCGCCAGTGGACATTGGCAGCTTTCACAACTTGATGGTCTGTGCTGCCAAAACGTTTCACCTGACTTTAGAGCTCCAGCAGACAGACTGTTTTTTATATGATTTCAAGGATCTTCCTCAGAGACAAGCCCACACCATCCCGATCATCAATCACATTTGGGAGGAAGGTCTCAAATTAATGGAGCTGCCTAATTCGATCCCGGCCGTTTTACCTAGACTTGAAGTATAAAGCGCCTGCAAATTCTCCAGCATGCCTCGTTTCTCAGCCGAAGGCGGATTCCGTCATCACACAGGTGGCTCAGAAAAGGTCTTGCAATCCTGCCACACCTCTCACATCTCCCCCTGATCAAGAAGGACGCAAATTGGATTCCATCGGGAAAAAGTTTACCACTATGGCGGCCACAACAGTTAGGGCGGCTAATTCCCTAGCAATTCTTGGACGGTATGACCGCCAGATGTGGTCCGAAATGGCAGCAATAATTCCACAATTTCCGGATGCCATCCCCGCGGAAGTGCAAGCCATTGTACATGAGGGAGAGAAGATCTCTTCAGAGATCATCGACTGTGCCATCGACATCTCATCTACGGGATTCAGGCAATTGGCTGGGGCCGCTGTGTTGCGTCGCCAAGGATAGCTAAAGTCAATTGCATTTCGTCCAGATGTTCAAGCAGGAGTGCTTGATCTACCATAAGATCGCCATCATATGGTTCGCTCTTCGGCAAACATGTCGATGACGCTCTCGAATCCATAAAAAAGGATACGGATACGGCCCGGGCTTTAGCTACCCTCCAATATAAGAAACAACCGTTTCGAGGAGCACGTGGTAGGGGCGGCAGCTCTTCCACTTTTCGTGGCTCCAACCAATATCGTTCCTATAATGACAATAGACAACGAAATAACTACCAGTCTCAAAATCGCCAGACCAATTCAAGACCATACCAGAGAAAAACTAAGTACAGAGGTGGTTCCACTGCTAAGAAACAGTGACAACCCCAGCGTAAAGTACACACCGTCTGTGAAAATTGGAGGTCGGATCTCCAAGTCCATCTTAAATTGGTCAAACATCACCACCGATCATTGGGTCCTGGATGTGATCTCAAAGGGACATACTCTAGAATTTATAAAATTTCCTCCCAACCGCCCACCTACTGGTCCGCCCCACCTCATTACAGAGAACTATTGGCTCAAGTCAAATTGATGATCAAAAAAGGGGCTGTCGAAGTGGTACCGCAGGGGCAGCAGGGCAAGGGCTTTTACTCCCGCCTCTTTTTAATCAAGAAAAAGTCGGGAGAGTGGTGCCCTATTTTGGACTCTCGGGCCCTGAACAAATTCATCACAGTAAAAACATTTCAAATGTTAACACTACTTCAAATTTTAAATTATCTCAATCCCGGAGAATTCTTCTCCACTATCGACCTCCAGGACGCATATTTTCATGTGCCGATTCACCACAAACACAGAAGATATCTTCGTTTCACAGTCGGACACCTGCACTTCCAGTTCAAAGTCCTACCATTCGGCCTTCGCTCAGCACCGAGGGTCTTTACAAAGATCATGGCTCCGGTAGCTTCTTTTCGGCACCTGCAAGGCATCCAATTTTACCCTTACCTAGACAACTGTCTTATAAAGGCTCCGTCATACCAGGTGGCGAATCAGCACACTCAGGTCTGCATCTCGCTTTTTTGCACCATGGGCCTTTCAGTCAATCGCCAAGTCACACTTTCGCCCATCACAGCAGCGAGATTTTCTAGGAGCCTTGCTAGATTCTCAACTGGCAAAGGTATTTGTCTCCCAGGAACGACAGGACCGCATACTCAAGATGGTACTTTCCCTGCAGTCAAAACAGTACGTTTCTGTCCGGATGTTAAAATCATTCCTGGGCATAGCTTCCTCTTGCATACATCTGATTCCACATTGCAGACTACATATGAGAGTCGTACAAGAGGAACTAGACAGGCAGTGGAAACAGATCTCGGGGTCGTTCAACGACAAGATTCACCTCACGCCCCGCATTCAATCTGCACTGGAGTGGTGGGCTCACCCTCCAAACATCTCCATGGGACGACCTTTTCAAGAGACAACTCCGACACTGACGCTCACGACAGACGCGTCATTGGAGGGTTGGGGAGCACACCTCGAAGGAATGCCCGTCAAAGGAAAGTGGACTGCGCTCCAACGCACGTGGCACATAAATCGCCTAGAACTTCTGGCAATTTTCCTTGCCCTAAAATCTTTCCAGAGGGTAGTGCAGGGCCAATCGCTGCTGGTGCAGACAGACAACACCACCAGCATGCACTACCTCAACAAACAGGGTGGCATGAGGTCTCTTCTGCTCTCCAGACAAGCACAAGAAATATGGGACTGGGCGATTCACCATCAAGTCCATCTCTCAGCGATCCATGTGCCGGGTGTCTCCAATGTCCTAGCTGACTCACTCAGCAGGTCTCTCACAGACAATCACGAGTGGGAACTCAATCAACCAACTCTAGAGTTCATCTTCCGTCAGTGGGGTCAGCCACAGATGGATCTTTTTGCGACTGCCACCAACAGGAAATGCCATCGCTTTGCAAGTCGTCATCCCTGCTGCCTCATTCATTACCCCCCCTGTGGGTGCCGTTTTGGACTGCAGTTGTTCCGGTGACCGCTAGGTGGCGATCGCGTGCGCAGCACCAGAGCAGCAGAGCAGAGCAGAAGCTGCATCGGAGCTGAAGCTGAAACTGCGCCGGAGGCGTGCGGTATATTATGGGCCCCTAGGACTGGGGAGCCCTACCCGCCTGCCGACCCGGGGACCGACCACAGCCGGAGCAGAGCAGAGCATCTGAGGGGGCCAGAGAGACGGTGAACGGAGCGGAGCTGAGTCTCGTCGGAGCGGAGCTGAGGCTCGGCGGAGCGGAGTGATCCCCCTCAGCCTCCCCCTCAGCCTCCCTATCTCACCTTACCTCACCTCACCTCGTCTCCCCCCAGAAGAGCGGCAGCATAGAGTGACATGAGAGCTGCTAGACTCGCAGGAGGTGAGAGCTGGAGCAGGAGGTGAGAGCTGCTGCAGTGGGAGCCACAGCGGGTGCCGCAGCAAAAGCCTGGCAGAGTCCGGAGGCTAGAAGGCTAGAAGGCCGTCGCACTCCTGCCTGCATTGTATCCACCTCAGCCCACCTCAGCCCCCACCTCAGTCTACCCTGCGGCCAGTCTCACGGGGCATCGAGGGGGGCAGCAGGCTGCAGCTAAGCGGCCACCCCCCCTGCTCAAGGCGCAAATAAGGCGTAAAAGAAGTGAAGGAGTGAATGAGCACGCGCAGGAGAGACCAGCCTCGGCTGCCAAGCAGTAACAGTAGCGGTCACCCCTACCTCTACGCCCACACGCCGCCTCATCTGTTCTTCCATCGTGGCAAGGCAAGGCCATACCGCAGCGAAGGCAAAGCCCCGGAGCAACGCTGTTGACCAGCGGCAAGGCTAACACTAGGAGGATACTTGGTCATGGGACCAAAAGGAAGGGCCCCCAGGCGACATCCCCGGAAAAAAGCCCCACGACTCATTCACCGACCAGTAAGACAACGCGGAAGACAAGGAGTAAATCACTAACTGTCAGCCCAAATGAAAGGCCACAAGAGGCAGAACAAAGAGGGACGATTACAAACTTTTTCAAGAAAAGGGATCCCCCAAATAGCAACCAAGGCTGCAGCGAGACTACTACCTCTGGCACCCGAAACCCGGTTCAAGACTACAGCACACTCACTCACAGTGGGCGATTGTCCAACTTTAACTGCACTCCTAAAATTGCGACGCCCCTCTGCGAGGAACCCAGGGCCGCCCACGAACAGGCCAGTGCACAGGCCGGTATAGCCCAAGGTCAACCACACCCAAGGTTAACAGCAGGACAACTTTGGGCCTGTTCTCCCCCCCAGTCCACAGATGAGACACAGGATATTACGACCGACAAGATTATAGCCACAGTCTCCACCGAAAGTGGCCCTACCACAACTACAAAAGTGCAAATCCACCAGTTAAAATCCTCTGGCCCATCTTCTCAGAATCCGGGTTCAAGCATCTCCCAGCACGATCATGAACACGAGTTTAAGAATCTTAATTTAACGTTCCTCCAACCGGTTTCCCCTGTTCCAGTGCTGCCAGCTGCAGGGCAGCTCACAGGCTCCTTTCTTTATAACCTTGAACAAAAGATCGAAAGAACCCTCAATCTTACCCTTATTCCACCGTGGCCCCAAGAATCTCCTTGGGCCGATAAAACGAAAGCTGAGAATCTAGCTCGCAATAGCAGTACAGACATGAGTACAGACAACCCATCTCAGCTGGAGACAAACAGTGTCACCAACAAAGCTCTCCTGTGGCAATCCACTAAGATGGAACTACAGATAGACCTCCTACAGGCAATAGCGGGGGCGATTAGCAGATATAAACTTTAAGGTGGAGGCCCTGGCTAACAGGATCTCCCAGCACGAGCTCTCCAACTGGGGGGCCTGCTCTTGCCGCTGCTCAGACCTCATCGAGAAGTGGGCTTTCTGCCTGAGGTACTAGCTGAAATAATGGAAATAGCGAAAGGGAGAATTGCGGCACCAACGTCGAACGACAAAGAAGAGTGGGCAAAGCACAACAGACACACCCGAAGGCGACAGAGACTCCATGGGCCCCAACGGGGAAGAATGACACAGCTGGCAACGGCAAAAGTGTAGAGCAGACGACCATAAAGTCAGTCAGCAGCTCACCAGAATCCATAACCGCCCAAAGCCCAAACCTCAGGGACAGTGAAGACACCGGAACAGCTAGGCCGGAAGATTCGGCAGGTATAACAGACACGCAGAATACCCCACTGTCAAAGAGAGCAAAAAAAGAAGCTAAAAAAGCAACAGAAAAAATTAAAGCTAAAAGTGAGACAACCACAGCTATTGAAGCTCACGTACCCACCTTCGAAGGAGGGGACAAAAGCAACTCAGCTGTATCCAATATTTACAGATAAAAACCGGGGCAAAAGGACTCTCCAGGTCTCCCCACCAAAGGGAGAGCAACACAAACAAACCACACCATCAAGTCCCCCCAGCTCAAAGGATGAAAAGGCACCAGCAATGCAAACTACCCCCACGGTAAATCAGCCAATGGTCAGAACAAGCCTACCAGCGCCAACATGGCCCTTGCAGCCAACTCCGTCAATATCCATGCCACAAGGAGCGATTCTGTATCAACCTCAAACAAGCCCCCAGCTCTCAACTAGGATCAACGAGGACCAAAACAAGAGGCCGCAAGGAGGCCCGCCCTCAACCCTCCAAGGTAGTCACAGGTCAGCGCCCACCCCAGTAGAACCAGCCACAAAAAAGGGAGGTGGGGCCCAAAATTTGAATGCACTCGCAGCTGTCTATAAGGTGGTTCTTACTCCAAGATTTTCCAGCACAGGACGCCATGACATCCTGAACCGGAGCAACCTCCTATGTCTTTTCAAACATCTGGACACCCTGGACAAGACAAAATCAGGGGATATAGAATGGGTGAAATTCGTGAGTTTGAAAGGGGACACACATGGAGACTCCATCATGGTGGGTTTGAAGATTAAAGAAATACAGCAAGCCATCAAGCAAAACTCCGCCCTACTTGCGGAGTGGGGCATCGAAGTTCAGATATTATCACCCCCAAAATATCCACTCGTTCTGGTCCCATACAGCGGGAGAAAGGCCACCCGATCTGTCCTAAAAGGGACAACCAGTTTGGGTCCCCCAAACAGAAGCCAGACGGGCCATAGGGCGCCCACAGGAATCAGAATCCTATGCGAAAAAGACCAACGAGTCATACACAACATCTCTCCCACCCCTGAGCAAAAGAGACTCGGAAGCAGGAGGAGACAGTACTCCTAGCCGCAACAAAAGTCTGCCCCCCTGCGGGGACGTCAGGCTCGGTACCACTGCGAAGTCTCATCTAACAGTAATCTCCTGGAATATAGCAGGGATTAGCAAACTCCGCAACAACGAAAACCTGAAGCAGTTCCTGGAATGCAGAGACCTAATTTGTCTCCAAGAAACCTAGGCCTTGACCCACACCCCTCTGGCCAGGTATTACGAATTCCAAGTAACAGCAACGAAAAGAAACATCTTCGGTCATCCAGCAGGCGGACTATCAATTTTCATAAAACATGAGTGTGCCCTCGCAGCTACTTCCATCAACGCGAACATGCTCGGTCTACAAGCGCTACAGATAAGGGGTCCGAGTCTCACCAAACATCCAATCCATCTGCTAGTACTAAACTGCTACATTAACCCCGCACAGACTCTAATGAAAGACCTGGAGGCACTGGCATTAAAACTGGAGGACTTGCTAAATAAATATAAAGCACACCAGGTCATCTTAGCAGGGGACTTCAACCTAAAAAATCTAGACAATTTGGAACCCCCTCCCCGAGGATCGGGAAGGGAGGCTCCCCTGCGCGACCTTTTTCTCAGCTACAAACTGACATCAACTCATGCACAGAAAAGATCTCGCTCAAGTGCCTGGCAGCCTCAGCCCACTTTTCAGGACGTGTCCAGAATCGACTATATCTTGATAAGTGGAGTACTGGCGGATAGAATGACTGATTTTGAAGTTGTGAACCGGCAGGATAGCGACCACAAGCCATTAAGAGCATCATTCCAGCTGGTCATACCGGCCGCTACCCTCTACCAACCGATTGGGGAGTCAAGTGGGGAGGAGACACACACCGTCCTGCGGAGAATCAAGTGGACAGACAAGACAGAGGCGAAACTTCAATCATGGCTGGGTCAGACACACAAGGGAGTCTGCTTGCATTTTATCCCCCCACAATAGGATGGGTGCAAATCATTGCGGATTTACAAAACAAACTCGGAAATCCCAAACCACAAAACTCAATGATAAAAGCCCCCCTCAAGAACCGGAAGACATGCCCTCAGGAAATACGGGAACTTAAACGACTCCTGCGCAAGGCTCGTGCAACAAAGAAAAGAGGGGGCTGCCAAACAGTAGGGCCCTCAACATCTGAACTGAGGGCCTCCCTAAGGAAGAAGCTATGGGAACTTAAAAAAACAGACATGGAAAGCAAATGGCTAAAAGTTTTCTTCCTTCTCAAACAAAAGAACCTGGCACGACTCTGGAGATTCATCAATCAGCTGAGCAACCGAGGGCCAACGAGAGAAAACGGGGTAGCTGAAAAAGATTGGATCCAACACGTGAAACAGCTTTACGAAACAGCCCCCAGTCATGAACCTTCGACAACAGACAAGGCGGAGCTAACTGAGGATGTCCAACAGTCCCGCCTTCAGCCAGAAGCAGCCATCTCAAGCCCAGGCAACAACACAAGGGGTAGTAGCTCCCCGGCCGATATTGATGTTACCACACCAACCTGGACAAACACCAGACAGGTCGTCAATACCATCAAGCGGATGAGGAATGACGGTGCGCCGGGGCCCAATGGGATTCCAGCGCCGGTCTTTAAACAGGCATCAGAGTTCTGAGCATCAGTCTTAACTCCACTTTTTAACCACACCTACCTGACCTCTACAATCCCCGACTCTTGGAGGGGCTCTATACTGTTTCCCATCTTTAAAAAAGGTGACCGCTCAGAGCCTTCGAACTACAGGCTCATCGCCCTGCTCGACTTGGAGGCCAAGGCATATGCACACCTACTACTCAGCGACCTAGAAAAATGGGCTGAAGAGGAAAATATAATACCAACGTAACAGACTGGATTTAGGGCCAAGGCATCTACAATGGACAACATCCTGGCGCTAGCACATCTTTCAGCCAAGGCAACCTTGAAGAACCATCCCCCACTATTTTGCTGCTTTGTGGACTACAGCACAGCATTTGACAAAGTGGACAGAAAACGCCTATGGTGGAAATTAGAAAAATGGGGGATACCACCGAAACTTCTGAAGGCTATTAGGTCACTATATGAGGCCACCTGGGTGCGGATTAAAACAAGCACTTGCACTGTCACTAGCAAAATAGCCACAGCAAAGGGGCTGAAGCAAGGGTGGGTGCTGGCCCCCATCCTATTTAACCTTTACACCGCGGATTTGGGTGAGGCCCTAAAAGGTGCCCGTCTATTAGCCCCCAGACTAGGAAGAGTGAGGTTACCAGTTTTACAGTACGCTGATGACACAGCCATAATGGATCACACGAGGATAGGTCTACAAAGAGCTCTAACGGCCCTAAATGGCTTCAACATCGTCAATAGCCTGACCGTCAACCACGGGAAAACTAAGGTCATCATTTTCGGATCCTACCACCAGAAACGGCAAGCACAGTGGCAGCTGGGAAATGCTCAAATACACTCTGTGGCCTCCTACAACTACCTGGGGGTCTGGTTCTCGGAATGGGCCAAAGCAAATGTCCACCTTAATCAGCTGACTTCGAAAGCCAACAAGGTAACACATTTGCTAAGACAACTAAGCCAGAACCTGATCAGCCCTTCCGCTAGCCCAATTCTGATAGCCTTAAGAGCAAAGCTTCTTCCTGCAATCTCCTATGCACATCTGGCATTCCCTGGGAAGCTGGACGCACTTCTCAACTCTGCCCAAGTTAAGGCTTACAAGTCGGTGTTACATATACCTAGGTCTGCAAGAAGAACCAGGCTGAGACTGGAGCTTGGCCTAGCAAGGCCTGATGTGATCGGCCAGGGGGACCTTATCAAGTTGTACCTAAGGATATTAAAGGCCCCGGCTAACTCCCTAAAACACCACTTGAGATACATCTTTGAAGACCCAGCATCGACATGGTACACTAGGCTGGGAATTGCAACTAAAGCTCTTAAGATAGTGCAGAAAATCTTGTGCGGCAGGACATCCCGCTGAACGTTTGGAAGAGAGCCATTAACAAACAAGTGAACGAAATCTCCTTTGAACTTGATTATAAATCCCTTCGCCGTAGCCCCAATTTGGAACCCCTAAACCACTCATACACTGTGGGCAAAGCACAATCATATCTAAGCGAGGCCATTACAGCACAGGCGCGAAGCAAAATTCTATCCATGAGGCTGATCACGCTCGGGATAGCAGATTTCAACCCCGCTTGGGCCCAAAGAGGGGAATCCATATCCTGCAGGCTATGTACGTACAAAAGGGAATCCTGGCTGCACCTTCTCTGTTGCTGTCCTCATTTCAAGAATGAACGCCGGCGACTGCTGCGCCCGATCTGCCTCAATCGGAGCTTAACAACATGCTCGGAAGCATCAGCCCTGTGTTTGTCAACCACCAACACTATGTTCCTAGCGAGATCAGCGAAATTCGTTCACCAAATTAGTTTAGCACTAAAAACCCATAATGAGAGTATTTCATCACTCAGGAGGCTCACATCAAAAGCAACTGATCAGAGTTGAAGTGCACTCGTCACGTAGCTTCATTGACAGTGCCACTTGCACGCCCACATATGGAAGACAGTAACAATGGCTGGGAAAGGTCAATCAATGGGACTAAGACTGTGGGAGCTGTAACCTTCTTTCTCATTCTGTTTTTTTTATACCATTTTTTTATTTAGCACAGGCGTACACCTTTTTTTAAACAAGCAAAGAAGTTTTGTTTTTAGAATTACTGTTCTCTGTACTTTCTCTTTTTACTGTAAAGATTTTAATTAATTGTACAGTTAATAAAAAAACCTTGAAAACCTTGAAGTCGTCATCCCCACAGAGAGTCGAGCGGGAATGCATTTTCGATCAATTGGTCGAACGAATTCATCTACGCTTTCCCTCCGCTCCCTCTAGTTCCGCGCCTGTTACACAGGATGAGGCTTCAACCCTGTCATGTTATCTTAATAGCACCCAGGTGGCCACAGCGCCTATGGTTTACGGATCTCCTCCTGTTTTCTCAGACCGATCCAATTCCGCTTCATCCTCTACCTCACCTCCTGACAATGAAGCAGGGGCAAATCTGCCATCCAAATCCGGCGTATCATCAGCTACATGCCTGGAACCTGAACACAATGAGTTTGCACGTCTGAACATCGACGCAGATTGCATAGAAGTGCTGGCTCACGCTCGCGCTCCATCCACCATTAAAACCTATCAACTGAAGTGTCAGCGTTTCTGTGTCTGGTGCCACACTAAAGCCTTGGATCCAATGACCGCCAAGCCTGAACAGATTCTGCCTTTTTTCCTGTCCCTTGCAAAATCAGGACTTTCTCATTCCACTCTTAAAGTCTTCTTGGCAGCACTCTCCCGCTTCCGTCATGATGGTTCCACATCATTATATTCCTCTCGAATTATCCAACAGTTTTTCAAGGGCCTCTTTCGGATGTTTCCGCCCATTCGTCTCCCTCCGCCTGCTTGGCGCTAATTTGGTCCTGTCTCAGCTCCTCCTACCTCCTTTCAAGCCCATTCATTCAGCGGGCTTAAAATTCCTCACGTGGAAAGTTGCTCTTCTACTTGCATTAACATCCTCCAGGCGAGTAAGTGACATTCAAGCATTTACGATCCAACCTCCTTTTCTTGAGTTTTCTAAAGAAGCGGTTACACTACGCACCAATCCAAAATGTATTCCTAAGGTTCCAAGCGATTTCCACCTTAATGAACCTGTCATCCTTAAAACATTTTTCCCTAATCCTCAGTCTCCTGCAGAACGTTCCCTGCATTCTTTGGACTTAAAACGTTGTTTGAAATTCTACATTCAACGCACTGCGTCTTTTCGAAAATCAGACCAGCTCTTCGTGGCCTATGGCCCAATCTGCAAAGGACAGCCAGTTACCGAACAATCCATCACTAGGTGGATCTCCTCTGCCATTGCTTTTTGCCACCAACGGGCTGGAAAGCCCCTCTCAGCAGACGCCGCAGACGCGGCTGTGGGACAAGCGGTGCTACGGAATATTTTCCAATAAGGTGAGCCTCTGTTGCTTCCCGCCTCCAGTCATAAAGGTATTTTCTCTTGAATCATAGTATGCACAGTTTTACGTTGGATAGTGTTATGTACTTTGTTTTATGCTACCTTTATGACTCATGTTGTGCTTTACTGCTTTCTATTCTTATTCAAGCATGTGAATCTATGAAAGACGCCCCAAATACTGGAGAAGAACATAAGTTACTTACCTGTAAACTGTGGTTCTCCAGTATTGGTGTCTTTCATAGATTCACATGCGACCCGCCCTTCCTCCCCTCAGAGGCTCTCTTCTCCTCATGCACTTTGTGCTACGAAAATCTGAGGACTTGAGCTTCTGAGGAGAAGGTTCTAGAGGGTGCTGCAGCCTGATTGGCTGGAATGTGGACCATTAAAATGACACTGATATGTTACTAAAGTGAATTCTCCCTTAGGCTGCTATGGGCCTATTCTGTTCTATGGTACTTTCTTAACTGTATGATATCTTTATTTCTAATTGCTCTATATGTATATATGTATGATTATGTAATTTTTTCATCTATATATGCATATATTACTGATATTTTATGTACCGTGGGACTCCCACTTCGACGACCGGGAATATTCAAGCATGTGAATCTATGAAAGACACCAATACTGGAGAACCACAGTTTACAGGTAAGTAACTTATGTTCTTACAGCCTGTGTGTGCTATTTTCTTTAATGAGCTTCTCCAACTCTGACACGACATGCTTTCTACAACAGCTTCCGCATTGTTTGCACCAGTCGCTGGATGCTGTTTTCACAATGTCGACGACTTCATGCTATGTCTGACTGGTTTAATGCCAGCATCTAACACGCTCTGTTGAATTCGTAGATGCTACTCTCAGTAGGCTGGAATTATTTTGTCAGTGTGTGACGAAGGAGCTGCATCTCTGATGGGGTTAGTCTCTCCTGGCCCATGCAGCTTTATACATTTCCCAGTCTTTTGCATGTTTTGTCTGAGCAGCATGCGGGGGAGCACTGTGCCACCTCGCTCCTCCCTTATCCCCGATGCACTGCTGCTCCAGCCATGAACGGTATGGAGAGAGAAACACAGGGAGGAGTGCGATGGGCTCCAGGCCCCGCCACCAATTCAGGCTGCACGGGCCACTCCTGGACCGGAGCCTAGCCCATCTCGTTTCCTCTCTTCTGCCTCCTCCCTCCGCATGGCCGCCCTGCCGACCCGCCTACTGTAATCTCAGGAGAGGTGCACCCTCCTCCCACACTCACTGGCAGTCCGTGATAAAGGTGTCGCTGACTCCAGGTCGCCAAGTCTTCCACACACTGTCTCAGCCCACAAGGCTGCCTGATGGAGCATCTGCATCAACCAGTCCTGCAGATCTTGTAGATCCCCACAGCTCATCACCGGCCGTGCCCCCACTACTCTGCCACACTCAGCAGGTAGTTCGACTCGTGCAAACACCCAGATGGAGTAGTCAAAACATTTAGATACAAATAAATAAAAATGCATGTAGAGCAAAACAAAAACTGATCACCACACATTCGAAGTAAGTTCAAAAAGTGGAAACGTAATTTCCATATATTACCAGCATATAATGCGATTGACATTCAAAGCATTACTGGGTTGTTATGCATTACTTATTTGTTGTGCTCATAGGTGTAGGAAGCAAAGGGATTTAGGGTCTGTTGTTGTGAATTGACCAGTGAGGGACAAGGTAAAGGTGTTTGAGACATGGAATAAAATACACAATATATTCAAATATACCTTCACAGCCTTTATACGGTCAGTTGGTTCCTATAAATACATTGCTCATAGGTACATTTGCATTTGATACATTTAGTTCAATGATCATGTAGGAGTATAGTAGGACGGTCTACGTTTCGACCCCAGTGGAGATGAGGGTGAGTGGTTGCCTCACAGCGGGGTCTTCATCAGGACAGTAGAGCACCTATAAGTGACAGATAAAATTCAGTCTCTGATAATACTATGCTTAGATGTGGTGAAAAATTTTAGGTAGGTAAAAGTTACTGGTACCTACTTGTGTACAAGGAAAGACAGACAATATTTGATCCTGAGTGGGCTGTCACGGTGCTTCGAGCTTACTAAAAGGGAAAGACATAATGGATGACGGTGCATGCCAAAGGAGGATTTTCCAAGTCTTTAGGAAAGTCCAGGGGGTGGTTTAATCACATAGGTTAGACACACAACATGGGGAATCCATCTCCCGATGTTGACACTGGTTAATCCGGTATAAGAGTCTGAAGGAAGAAGGGATATAAACTTAAGACAGAGTGCTCAAGTTTAAAAAATGCTGGTTAATGAATGTGGCATGTTAGGAACATGATGGTGAGCACTGCTTGTCATTGAGATCTGTCTCGTGTCAGGTTACGAGTGATAGCTACCAAACGATGGAAACAGCTGATTATTGCATGTGACAAAAGGTAAAAGAGGCAGTGATACATCGCATTGTGTGCAGGACCTTTAGAATGCCTGAATGCGGGCAGTGGATTTATGCCGGCATTCGTTCTAGAAAACATTACAGGGTGCCTGGTGCGGGCAGTGAGTTAAGCCGGCCTCCGTTTACAAATGCATACCCGGTAGGGGCTGGGACAATGAATCGGTGTGGAAAACGGTTCAATAAGTGTTGTCCGGGCGACGCGCTGAACCTCATGAGCAGTAAAGGCCCAGTGGGTCGGGTTAAAGAAGCGCCTTGTGTGCAAGATCTTAGGAAACGTAGAGTGCCTGATGATGTGAATATGCGGGCAGAGAAATGGGCTTCGTTAATTAATACATGTCCGTACGAGGTGTAAATAAAGTTAAACGTTGCAGAGCGGGATATACGAGAAACAACTCGGTACCGGCTTAGCGCTGTGATTATGTTAAAAGTGATTAAACGGCAAGTCGGGATCTCGAAAACCAAGTAAAGTTCCCCCGATTTGTTACAGTAAACGCTGGACCCTTACCTGTTAAATGCGGCTAGGTAGCTCAAGGAATGAGCTTCGACCCGCTAACTCACGCTAGTTGTAGTGAAAATCCATGGCGTGCGAGCACCGCGTGGTGCAGCCGCTCCATGGGTCCCGTGGACGCGCCCTGACGACCACCAATGGCTGGTCGGGGGGCTTAGCTCTCAGAATAATCGGCTCGATTGGGCCAGAAAACAGTATGTATTCTACCACCAATACGTATTCGTTTATGGCATTCATTTTGACCAATACAAATATTGTAGAGCTCCCCAGGACAGGATTCTAGGTGGACTCGTTCACAGGGAATGTAGTGATTGGTATATTGAGCCGGTACAAACATTTATACATATACCGTGGTTAAGAACATTTCATTAGAACATTCATGGAGTAGAATATTGCAGCTCATATTGTTTGTAAAGTACATGACTTATTAAATATTGGCATACTACAACATTAATGTAATTATATAAGGCGACATAATCACATAAAGTGAGGAAACACAGGGTGTCCTTAGGCAAGTCAATTTACGGTGGGGAGACACAAGATATGGTTAGGCATGTCATACTTGTAGATACAAACATGTGTTGTTCAATATTGGAAAAGCATACATCTGGCTAACCAGTGTTAGTTGGATCAAGGTGTTTGGTATATTGAACCGGTACAGACAGTTATGCATACACCATGATTATGTTAATTTGTTAGGAAAAAGATGTTATACAATAATGCAGTTCATAGTGTTTGTAAAATGCATGAGGTATTGCATGTTGGCGCAGTGCAACATTCGTTCTCCTATTCATTGCCTGAATGTAAGTACAAAATGGCGACATAATCACACACAAAGGGGAGACACAAGATGTCGCTAGGCATGTCATTTACAGTGTGGCGACACAAGATATTGTTGTCATACTTGGATAGATGGACATATCATGTTAAACATTGGAAAACCATACATCTGGCTAACCAGTATTAGTTGGATCAAGTTGTCAAAGGAAAAGTTGCTCTTTTCTACATGTAGGCCAGCCATTTGGGCGTGTGTGGCATCTTGTTCATTAAGACCATTGATCACAGTATGAAGTCTATGCATCCATTTGCATTCTCTGATATTTGACTGATCTGATATGTGCCCATGAGGCACAGGGTCAGACTGATTTGCATATAGCCATGTCTGAACTGGGGTGGCAGAGTGGGCTAAAGAACGGTGATGGATCAAACCCAGATCTTTTGACTGGGTGTGAGTGTTTGATTGGTTCGGATGCTCCGTCCATCACCACCCCCTTTTGTACCGCTTTGGCCGCCATAAGTGTGGCAGGGTATACTCAGACGTGAGTCCCTTGCTCACTTTGCCACTGGATTCAAACAAGCCGGGCTGAAGACGGCTGGAATGCCAGAAACCGGTCCTCGGAAGCTTGTTTCCAGTCGACGGAAGGCATGGCTTGGCAGTTCGGGCTGGACTGTTCCCATGAGGCACAGGGTCAGACTGATTTGCATATAGCCATGTCTGAACTGGGGTGGCAGAGTAGGCTAAAGAACGGTGATGGATCAAACCCAGATCTTTTGACTGGGTGTGAGTGTTTGATTGGTTCGGATGCTCCGTCCATCACCACCCCCTTTTGTACCGCTTTGACCGCCATAAGTGTGGCAGGGTATGCTCAGACGTGAGTCCCTTGCTCACTTTGCCACTGGATTCAAGCAAGCCGGGCTGAAGACGGCTGGAATGACAGAAACTGGTCCTCGGAAGCTTGTTTCCGGTCCAGGGAAGGCATGGCTTGGCAGTTCGGGCTGGACTGTTCCCATGAGGCACAGGGTCGGACTGATTTGCATATAGCCATGTCTGAACTGGGGTGGCAGAGTGGGCTAAAGAACGGTGATGGATCAAACCCAGATCTTTTGACTGGGTGTGAGTGTTTGATTGGTTCGGATGCTCCGTCCATCACCACCCCCTTTTGTACCGCTTTGGCCGCCATAAGTGTGGCAGGGTATGCTCAGATGTGAGTCCCTTGCTCACTTTGCCACTGGATTCAAGCAAGCCGGGCTGAAGATGGCTGGAATGCCAGAAACCGGTCCTCGGAAGTTTGTTTCCGGTCCAGGGAAGGCATGGCTTGGCAGCGCGGGCTGGACTGTTCCCATGAGGCACAGGGTCAGACTGATTTGCATATAGCCATGTCTGAACTGGGGTGGCAGAGTGGGCTAAAGAACGGTGATGGATCAAACCGAGATCTTTTGACTGGGTGTGAGTGTTTGATTGGTTCGGATGCTCCGTCCATCACCACGCCCTTTTGTACCGCTTTGGCCGCCATAAGTGTGGCAGGGTATGCTCAGACGAGAGTCCCTTACTCACTTTGCCACTGGATTCAAGCAAGCTGGGCTGAAGACGGATGGAATGCCAGAAACCGGTCCTCGGAAGCTTGTTTCCGGTCCAGGGAAGGCATGACTTTGCAGTTCCGGTTGGACTGTTCCCATGAGGCACAGAGTCAGACTGATTTGCATATAGTCATGTCTGAACTGGGGTGGCAGAGTGGGCTAAAGAACGGTGATGGATCAAACCCAGATCTTTTGACTGGGTGTGAGTGTTTGATTGTTTCGGATGCTCCGTCCATCATCACCCCCTTTTGTACCACTTTGGCCGCCATAAGTGGGGCAGGGTGTGCTCAGACGAGAGTCCCTTGCTCACTTTGCCACTGGATTCAAGCAAGCCGGGCTGAAGAATGATGGAATGCCAGAAACCGGTCCTCGGAAGCTTGTTTCCGGTCCAGGGAAGGCATGGCTTGGCAGTTCGGGCTGGACTGTTCCCATGAGGCACAGGGTCAGACTGATTTGCATATAGCCATGTCTGAACTGGGGTGGCAGAGTGGGCTAAAGAACGATGATGGATCAAACCCAGATCTTTTGACTGGGTGTGAGTGTTTGATTGGTTCGGATGCTCCGTCCATCACCACCCCCTTTTGTACCGCTTTGGCCGCTACAAGTGTGGCAGGGTATGCTCAGACGTGAGTCCCTTGCTCATTTTGCCACTGGATTCAAGCAAGCCGGGCTGAAGACGGCTGGAATGCCAGAAACCGGTCCTCGGAAACTTGTTTCCGGTCCAGGGAAGGCATGACTTGGCAGTTCGGGCTGGACTGTTCCCATGAGGCACAGGGTCAGACTGATTTGCATATAGCCATGTCTGAACTGGGGTGGCAGAGTGGGCTAAAGAACGGTGATGGATCAAACCCAGATCTCTTGACTGGGTGTGAGTGTTTGATTGGTTCGGATGCTCCGTCCATCACCACCCCCTTTTGTACCGCTTTGGCCGCCATAAGTGTGGCAGGGTATGCTCAGACGTGAGTCCCTTGCTCATTTTGCCACTGGATTCAAGCAAGCCGGGCTGAAGAAGGCTGGAATGCCAGAAACCGGTCCTCGGAAACTTGTTTCCGGTCCAGGGAAGGCATGACTTGGCAGTTCGGGCTGGACTGTTCCCATGAGGCACAGGGTCAGACTGATTTGCCTATAGCCATGTCTGAACTGGGGTGGCAGAGTGGGCTAAAGAACGGTGATGGATCAAACCCAGATCTTTTGACTGGGTGTGAGTGTTTGATTGGTTCGGATGCTCCGTCCATCACCACCCCCTTTTGTACCACTTTGGCCGCCATAAGTGTGGCAGGGTATGCTCAGACGTGAGTCCTTTGCTCACTTTGCCACTGGATTCAAGCAAGCCGGGCTGAAGACGGCTGGAATGACAGAAACCGGTCCTCGGAAGCTTGTTTCCGGTCCAGGGAAGGCATGGCTTGGCAGTTCGGGCTGGAATGTTCCCATGAGGCACAGGGTCAGACTGATTTGCATATAGCCATGTCTGGACTGGGGTGGCAGAGTGGGCTAAAGAACGGTGATGGATCAAACCCAGATCTTTTGACTGGGTGTGAGTGTTTGATTGGTTCGGATGCTCCGTCCATCACCACCCCCTTTTGTACCGCTTTGGCCGCCATAAGTGTGGCAGGGTATGCTCAGATGTGAGTCCCTTGCTCACTTTGCCACTGGATTCAAGCAAGCCGGGCTGAAGACGGCTGGAATGACAGAAACCGGTCCTCGGAAGCTTGTTTCTGGTCCAGGGAAGGCATGGCTTGGCAGTTCGGGCTGGACTGTTCCCATGAGGCACAGGGTCAGAGTGATTTGCATATAGCCATGTCTGAACTGGGGTGGCAGAGTGGGCTAAAGAACGGTGATGGATCAAACCCAGATCTTTTGACTGGGTGTGAGTGGTTGATTGGTTCAGATGCTCCGTCCATCACCACCCCCTTTTGTACCGCTTTGGCCGCCATAAGTGTGGCAGGGTATGCTCAGATGTGAGTCCCTTGCTCACTTTGCCACTGGATTCAAGCAAGCCGGGCTGAAGACGGCTGGAATGCCAGAAACCGGTCCTCGGAAGTTTGTTTCCGGTCCAGGGAAGGCATGGCTTGGCAGTTCGGGCTGGACTGCTCCCATGAGGCACAGGGTCAGACTGATTTGCATATAGCCATGTCTGAACTGGGGTGGCAGAGTAGGCTAAAGAACGGTGATGGATCAAACCCAGATCTTTTGACTGGGTGTGAGTGTTTGATTGGTTCGGATGCTCCGTCCATCACCACCCCCTTTTGTACCGCTTTGGCCGCCATAAGTGTGGCAGGGTATGCTCAGACGTGAGTCCCTTGCTCACTTTGCCACTGGATTCAAGCAAGCCGGGCTGAAGACGGCTGGAATGACAGAAACTGGTCCTCGGAAGCTTGTTTCCGGTCCAGGGAAGGCATGGCTTGGCAGTTCGGGCTGGACTGTTCCCATGAGGCACAGGGTCAGACTGATTTGCATATAGCCATGTCTGAACTGGGGTGGCAGAGTGGGCTAAAGAACGGTGATGGATCAAACCCAGATCTTTTGACTGGGTGTGAGTGTTTGATTGGTTCGGATGCTCCGTCCATCACCACCTTCTTTTGTACCGCTTTGGCCGCCATAAGTGTGGCAGGGTATGCTCAGATGTGAGTCCCTTGCTCACTTTGCCACTGGATTCAAGCAAGCCGGGCTGAAGATGGCTGGAATGCCAGAAACCGGTCCTCGGAAGTTTGTTTCCGGTCCAGGGAAGGCATGGCTTGGCAGCGCGGGCTGGACTGTTCCCATGAGGCACAGGGTCAGACTGATTTGCATATAGCCATGTCTGAACTGGGGTGGCAGAGTGGGCTAAAGAACGGTGATGGATCAAACCGAGATCTTTTGACTGGGTGTGAGTGTTTGATTGGTTCGGATGCTCCGTCCATCACCACGCCCTTTTGTACCGCTTTGGCCGCCATAAGTGTGGCAGGGTATGCTCAGACGAGAGTCCCTTACTCACTTTGCCACTGGATTCAAGCAAGCTGGGCTGAAGACGGATGGAATGCCAGAAACCGGTCCTCGGAAGCTTGTTTCCGGTCCAGGGAAGGCATGACTTTGCAGTTCCGGTTGGACTGTTCCCATGAGGCACAGAGTCAGACTGATTTGCATATAGTCATGTCTGAACTGGGGTGGCAGAGTGGGCTAAAGAACGGTGATGGATCAAACCCAGATCTTTTGACTGGGTGTGAGTGTTTGATTGTTTCGGATGCTCCGTCCATCACCACCCCCTTTTGTACCACTTTGGCCGCCATAAGTGGGGCAGGGTATGCTCAGACGAGAGTCCCTTGCTCACTTTGCCACTGGATTCAAGCAAGCCGGGCTGAAGAATGATGGAATGCCAGAAACCGGTCCTCGGAAGCTTGTTTCCGGTCCAGGGAAGGCATGGCTTGGCAGTTCGGGCTGGACTGTTCCCATGAGGCACAGGGTCAGACTGATTTGCATATAGCCATGTCTGAACTGGGGTGGCAGAGTGGGCTAAAGAACGATGATGGATCAAACCCAGATCTTTTGACTGGGTGTGAGTGTTTGATTGGTTCGGATGCTCCGTCCATCACTACCCCCTTTTGTACCGCTTTGGCCGCTACAAGTGTGGCAGGGTATGCTCAGACGTGAGTCCCTTGCTCATTTTGCCACTGGATTCAAGCAAGCCGGGCTGAAGACGGCTGGAATGCCAGAAACCGGTCCTCGGAAACTTGTTTCCGGTCCGGGGAAGGCATGACTTGGCAGTTCGGGCTGGACTGTTCCCATGAGGCACAGGGTCAGACTGATTTGCATATAGCCATGTCTGAACTGGGGTGGCAGAGTGGGCTAAAGAACGGTGATGGATCAAACCCAGATCTCTTGACTGGGTGTGAGTGTTTGATTGGTTCGGATGCTCCGTCCATCACCACCCCCTTTTGTACCGCTTTGGCCGCCATAAGTGTGGCAGGGTATGCTCAGACGTGAGTCCCTTGCTCATTTTGCCACTGGATTCAAGCAAGCCGGGCTGAAGAAGGCTGGAATGCCAGAAACCGGTCCTCGGAAACTTGTTTCCGGTCCAGGGAAGGCATGATTTGGCAGTTCGGGCTGGACTGTTCCCATGAGGCACAGGGTCAGACTGATTTGCATATAGCCATGTCTGAACTGGGGTGGCAGAGTGGGCTAAAGAACGGTGATGGATCAAACCCAGATCTTTTGACTGGGTGTGAGTGTTTGATTGGTTCGGATGCTCCGTCCATCACCACCCCCTTTTGTACCACTTTGGCCGCCATAAGTGTGGCAGGGTATGCTCAGACGTGAGTCCTTTGCTCACTTTGCCACTGGATTCAAGCAAGTCGGGCTGAAGACGGCTGGAATGACAGAAACCGGTCCTCGGAAGCTTGTTTCCGGTCCAGGGAAGGCATGGCTTGGCAGTTCGGGCTGGAATGTTCCCATGAGGCACAGGGTCAGACTGATTTGCATATAGCCATGTCTGGACTGGGGTGGCAGAGTGGGCTAAAGAACGGTGATGGATCAAACCCAGATCTTTTGACTGGGTGTGAGTGTTTGATTGGTTCGGATGCTCCGTCCATCACCACCCCCTTTTGTACCGCTTTGGCCGCCATAAGTGTGGCAGGGTATGCTCAGATGTGAGTCCCTTGCTCACTTTGCCACTGGATTCAAGCAAGCCGGGCTGAAGACGGCTGGAATGACAGAAACCGGTCCTCGGAAGCTTGTTTCTGGTCCAGGGAAGGCATGGCTTGGCAGTTCGGGCTGGACTGTTCCCATGAGGCACAGGGTCAGAGTGATTTGCATATAGCCATGTCTGAACTGGGGTGGCAGAGTGGGCTAAAGAACGGTGATGGATCAAACCCAGATCTTTTGACTGGGTGTGAGTGTTTGATTGGTTCAGATGCTCCGTCCATCACCACCCCCTTTTGTACCGCTTTGGCCGCCATAAGTGTGGCAGGGTATGCTCAGATGTGAGTCCCTTGCTCACTTTGCCACTGGATTCAAGCAAGCCGGGCTGAAGACGGCTGGAATGCCAGAAACCGGTCCTCGGAAGTTTGTTTCCGGTCCAGGGAAGGCATGGCTTGGCAGTTCGGGCTGGACTGCTCCCATGAGGCACAGGGTCAGACTGATTTGCATATAGCCATGTCTGAACTGGGGTGGTAGAGTGGGCTAAAGAACGGTGATGGATCAAACCGAGATATTTTGACTGGGTGTGAGTGTTTGATTGGTTCGGATGCTCCGTCCATCACCACCCCCTTTTGTACCTCTTTGGCCGCCATAAGTGTGGCAGGGTATGCTCAGACGAGAGTCCCTTGCTCACTTTGCCACTGGATTCAAGCAAGCCGGGCTGAAGACAGATGGAATGCCAGAAACCGGTCCTCAGAAGCTTGTTTCCGGTCCAGGGAAGGCATGACTTTGCAGTTCGGGTTGGACTGTTCCCATGAGGCACAGAGTCAGACTGATTTGCATATAGCCATGTCTGAACTGGGGTGGCAGAGTGGGCTAAAGAACGGTGATGGATCAAACCCAGATCTTTTGACTGGGTTTGAGTGTTTGATTGGTTCGGATGCTCCGTCCATCACCACCCCCTTTTGTACCGCATTGGCCGCCATAAGTGGGGCAGGGTATGCTCAGACAAGAGTCCCTTGCTCACTTTGCCACTGGATTCAAGCAAGCCGGGCTGAAGAATGATGGAATGCCAGAAACCGGTCCTCGGAAGCTTGTTTCCGGTCCAGGGAAGGCATGGCTTGGCAGTTCGGGCTGGACTGTTCCCATGAGGCACATGGTCAGACTCATTTGCATATAGCCATGTCTGAACTGGGGTGGCAGAGTGGGCTAAAGAACAGTGATGGATCAAACCCAGATCTTTTGACTGGGTGTGAGTGTTTGATTGGTTCTGATGCTCCGTCCATCACCACCCCCTTTTGTACCGCTTTGGCCGCTATAAGTGTGGCAGGGTATGCTCAGACGTGAGTCCCTTGCTCATTTTGCCACTGGATTCAAGCAAGCCGGGCTGAAGACGGCTGGAATGCCAGAAACCGGTCCTCGGAAACTTGTTTCCGGTCCAGGGAAGGCATGACTTGGCAGTTCGGGCTGGACTGTTCCCATGAGGCACAGGGTCAGACTGATTTGCATATAGCCATGTCTGAACTGGGGTGGCAGAGTGGGCTAAAGAACGGTGATGGATCAAACCCAGATCTCTTGACTGGGTGTGAGTGTTTGATTGGTTCGGATGCTCCGTCCATCACCACCCCCTTTTGTACCGCTTTGGCCACCATAAGTGTGGCAGGGTATGCTCAGACATGAGTCCCTTGCTCACTTTGCCACTGGCTTCAAGCAAGCCGGGCTGAAGACGGATGGAATGCCAGAAACCGGTCCTCAGAAGCTTGTTTCCGGTCCAGGGAAGGCATGGCTTGGCAGTTCGGGCTGGACTGTTCCCATGAGGCACAGGGTCAGACTGATTTGCATATAGCCATGTCTGAACTGGGGTGGCAGAGTGGGCTAAAGAACGTGATGGATCAAACCCAGATCTTTTGACTGGGTGTGAGTGTTTGATTGGTTCGGATGCTCCGTCCATCACCACCCCCTTTTGTACCGCGTTGGCCGCCATAAGTGTGGCAGGGTATGCTCAGACATGAGTCCCTTGCTCACTTTGCCACTGGATTCAAGCAAGTCGGGCTGAAGACGGCTGGAATGCCAGAAACCGGTCCTCGGAAGCTTGTTTCCGGTCCAGGGAAGGCATGGCTTGGCAGTTCGGGCTGGAATGTTCCCATGAGGCACAGGGTCAGACTGATTTGCATATAGCCATGTCTGGACTGGGGTGGCAGAGTGGGCTAAAGAACGGTGATGGATCAAACCCAGATCTTTTGACTGGGTGTGAGTGTTTGATTGGTTCGGATGCTCCGTCCATCACCACCCCCTTTTGTACCGCTTTGGCCGCCATAAGTGTGGCAGGGTATGCTCAGATGTGAGTCCCTTGCTCACTTTGCCACTGGATTCAAGCAAGCCGGGCTGAAGACGGCTGGAATGACAGAAACCGGTCCTCGGAAGCTTGTTTCTGGTCCAGGGAAGGCATGGCTTGGCAGTTCGGGCTGGACTGTTCCCATGAGGCACAGGGTCAGAGTGATTTGCATATAGCCATGTCTGAACTGGGGTGGCAGAGTGGGCTAAAGAACGGTGATGGATCAAACCCAGATCTTTTGACTGGGTGTGAGTGTTTGATTGGTTCAGATGCTCCGTCCATCACCACCCCCTTTTGTACCGCTTTGGCCGCCATAAGTGTGGCAGGGTATGCTCAGATGTGAGTCCCTTGCTCACTTTGCCACTGGATTCAAGCAAGCCGGGCTGAAGACGGCTGGAATGCCAGAAACCGGTCCTCGGAAGTTTGTTTCCGGTCCAGGGAAGGCATGGCTTGGCAGTTCGGGCTGGACTGCTCCCATGAGGCACAGGGTCAGACTGATTTGCATATAGCCATGTCTGAACTGGGGTGGTAGAGTGGGCTAAAGAACGATGATGGATCAAACCGAGATCTTTTGACTGGGTGTGAGTGTTTGATTGGTTCGGATGCTCCGTCCATCACCACCCCCTTTTGTACCGCTTTGGCCACCATAAGTGTGGCAGGGTATGCTCAGACATGAGTCCCTTGCTCACTTTGCCACTGGCTTCAAGCAAGCCGGGCTGAAGACGGATGGAATGCCAGAAACCGGTCCTCAGAAGCTTGTTTCCGGTCCAGGGAAGGCATGGCTTGGCAGTTCGGGCTGGACTGTTCCCATGAGGCACAGGGTCAGACTGATTTGCATATAGCCATGTCTGAACTGGGGTGGCAGAGTGGGCTAAAGAACGTGATGGATCAAACCCAGATCTTTTGACTGGGTGTGAGTGTTTGATTGGTTCGGATGCTCCGTCCATCACCACCCCCTTTTGTACCGCGTTGGCCGCCATAAGTGTGGCAGGGTATGCTCAGACATGAGTCCCTTGCTCACTTTGCCACTGGATTCAAGCAAGTCGGGCTGAAGACGGCTGGAATGCCAGAAACCGGTCCTCGGAAGCTTGTTTCCGGTCCAGGGAAGGCATGGCTTGGCAGTTCGGGCTGGAATGTTCCCATGAGGCACAGGGTCAGACTGATTTGCATATAGCCATGTCTGGACTGGGGTGGCAGAGTGGGCTAAAGAACGGTGATGGATCAAACCCAGATCTTTTGACTGGGTGTGAGTGTTTGATTGGTTCGGATGCTCCGTCCATCACCACCCCCTTTTGTACCGCTTTGGCCGCCATAAGTGTGGCAGGGTATGCTCAGATGTGAGTCCCTTGCTCACTTTGCCACTGGATTCAAGCAAGCCGGGCTGAAGACGGCTGGAATGACAGAAACCGGTCCTCGGAAGCTTGTTTCTGGTCCAGGGAAGGCATGGCTTGGCAGTTCGGGCTGGACTGTTCCCATGAGGCACAGGGTCAGAGTGATTTGCATATAGCCATGTCTGAACTGGGGTGGCAGAGTGGGCTAAAGAACGGTGATGGATCAAACCCAGATCTTTTGACTGGGTGTGAGTGTTTGATTGGTTCAGATGCTCCGTCCATCACCACCCCCTTTTGTACCGCTTTGGCCGCCATAAGTGTGGCAGGGTATGCTCAGATGTGAGTCCCTTGCTCACTTTGCCACTGGATTCAAGCAAGCCGGGCTGAAGACGGCTGGAATGCCAGAAACCGGTCCTCGGAAGTTTGTTTCCGGTCCAGGGAAGGCATGGCTTGGCAGTTCGGGCTGGACTGCTCCCATGAGGCACAGGGTCAGACTGATTTGCATATAGCCATGTCTGAACTGGGGTGGTAGAGTGGGCTAAAGAACGGTGATGGATCAAACCGAGATCTTTTGACTGGGTGTGAGTGTTTGATTGGTTCGGATGCTCCGTCCATCACCACCCCCTTTTGTACCGCTTTGGCCGCCATAAGTGTGGCAGGGTATGCTCAGACGAGAGTCCCTTGCTCACTTTGCCACTGGATTCAAGCAAGCCGGGCTGAAGACAGATGGAATGCCAGAAACCGGTCCTCAGAAGCTTGTTTCCGGTCCAGGGAAGGCATGACTTTGCAGTTCGGGTTGGACTGTTCCCATGAGGCACAGAGTCAGACTGATTTGCATATAGCCATGTCTGAACTGGGGTGGCAGAGTGGGCTAAAGAACGGTGATGGATCAAACCCAGATCTTTTGACTGGGTTTGAGTGTTTGATTGGTTCGGATGCTCCGTCCATCACCACCCCCTTTTGTACCGCATTGGCCGCCATAAGTGGGGCAGGGTATGCTCAGACAAGAGTCCCTTGCTCACTTTGCCACTGGATTCAAGCAAGCCGGGCTGAAGAATGATGGAATGCCAGAAACCGGTCCTCGGAAGCTTGTTTCCGGTCCAGGGAAGGCATGGCTTGGCAGTTCGGGCTGGACTGTTCCCATGAGGCACATGGTCAGACTCATTTGCATATAGCCATGTCTGAACTGGGGTGGCAGAGTGGGCTAAAGAACAGTGATGGATCAAACCCAGATCTTTTGACTGGGTGTGAGTGTTTGATTGGTTCGGATGCTCCGTCCATCACCACCCCCTTTTGTACCGCTTTGGCCGCTATAAGTGTGGCAGGGTATGCTCAGACGTGAGTCCCTTGCTCATTTTGCCACTGGATTCAAGCAAGCCGGGCTGAAGACGGCTGGAATGCCAGAAACCGGTCCTCGGAAACTTGTTTCCGGTCCAGGGAAGGCATGACTTGGCAGTTCGGGCTGGACTGTTCCCATGAGGCACAGGGTCAGACTGATTTGCATATAGCCATGTCTGAACTGGGGTGGCAGAGTGGGCTAAAGAACGGTGATGGATCAAACCCAGATCTCTTGACTGGGTGTGAGTGTTTGATTGGTTCGGATGCTCCGTCCATCACCACCCCCTTTTGTACCGCTTTGGCCACCATAAGTGTGGCAGGGTATGTTTAGACATGAGTCCCTTGCTCACTGTGCCACTGGCTTCAAGCAAGCCGGGCTGAAGACGGATGGAATGCCAGTACCCGGTCCTCAGAAGCTTGTTTCCGGTCCAGGGAAGGCATGGCTTGGCAGTTCGGGCTGGACTGTTCCCATGAGGCACAGGGTCAGACTGATTTGCATATAGCCATGTCTGAACTGGGGTGGCAGAGTGGGCTAAAGAACGTGATGGATCAAACCCAGATCTTTTGACTGGGTGTGAGTGTTTGATTGGTTCGGATGCTCCGTCCATCACCACCCCCTTTTGTACCGCGTTGGCCGCCATAAGTGTGGCAGGGTATGCTCAGACATGAGTCCCTTGCTCACTTTGCCACTGGATTCAAGCAAGTCGGGCTGAAGACGGCTGGAATGCCAGAAACTGGTCCTCGGAAGCTTGTTTCCGGTCCAGGGAAGGCATGACTTTGCAGTTCCGGTTGGACTGTTCCCATGAGGCACAGAGTCAGACTGATTTGCATATAGTCATGTCTGAACTGGGGTGGCAGAGTGGGCTAAAGAACGGTGATGGATCAAACCCAGATCTTTTGACTGGGTGTGAGTGTTTGATTGTTTCGGATGCTCCGTCCATCACCACCCCCTTTTGTACCACTTTGGCCGCCATAAGTGGGGCAGGGTATGCTCAGACGAGAGTCCCTTGCTCACTTTGCCACTGGATTCAAGCAAGCCGGGCTGAAGAATGATGGAATGCCAGAAACCGGTCCTCGGAAGCTTGTTTCCGGTCCAGGGAAGGCATGGCTTGGCAGTTCGGGCTGGACTGTTCCCATGAGGCACAGGGTCAGACTGATTTGCATATAGCCATGTCGGAACTGGGGTGGCAGAGTGGGCTAAAGAACGATGATGGATCAAACCCAGATCTTTTGACTGGGTGTGAGTGTTTGATTGGTTCGGATGCTCCGTCCATCACCACCCCCTTTTGTACCGCTTTGGCCGCTACAAGTGTGGCAGGGTATGCTCAGACGTGAGTCCCTTGCTCATTTTGCCACTGGATTCAAGCAAGCCGGGCTGAAGACGGCTGGAATGCCAGAAACCGGTCCTCGGAAACTTGTTTCCGGTCCAGGGAAGGCATGACTTGGCAGTTCGGGCTGGACTGTTCCCATGAGGCACAGGGTCAGACTGATTTGCATATAGCCATGTCTGAACTGGGGTGGCAGAGTGGGCTAAAGAACGGTGATGGATCAAACCCAGATCTCTTGACTGGGTGTGAGTGTTTGATTGGTTCGGATGCTCCGTCCATCACCACCCCCTTTTGTACCGCTTTGGCCGCCATAAGTGTGGCAGGGTATGCTCAGACGTGAGTCCCTTGCTCACTTTGCCACTGGATTCAAGCAAGACGGGCTGAAGACGGCTGGAATGACAGAAACCGGTCCTCGGAAGCTTGTTTCCGGTCCAGGGAAGGCACGGCATGGCAGTTCGGGCTGGACTGTTCCCATGAGGCACAGGGTCAGACTGATTTGCATATAGCCATGTCTGAACTGGGGTGGCAGAGTGGGCTAAAGAACGGTGATGGATCAAACCGAGATCTTTTGACTGGGTGTGAGTGTTTGATTGGTGCGGATGCTCCGTCCATCACCACCCCCTTTTGTACCGCTTTGGCCGCTATAAGTGTGGCAGGGTATGCTCAGACGTGAGTCCCTTGCTCATTTTGCCACTGGATTCAAGCAAGCCGGGCTGAAGAAGGCTGGAATGCCAGAAACCGGTCCTCGGAAACTTGTTTCCGGTCCAGGGAAGGCATGACTTGGCAGTTCGGGCTGGACTGTTCCCATGAGGCACAGGGTCAGACTGATTTGCATATAGCCATGTCTGAACTGGGGTGGCAGAGTGGGCTAAAGAACGGTGATGGATCAAACCCAGATCTTTTGACTGGGTGTGAGTGTTTGATTGGTTCGGATGCTCCGTCCATCACCACCCCCTTTTGTACCACTTTGGCCGCCATAAGTGTGGCAGGGTATGCTCAGACGTGAGTCCTTTGCTCACTTTGCCACTGGATTCAAGCAAGCCGGGCTGAAGACGGCTGGAATGACAGAAACCGGTCCTCGGAAGCTTGTTTCCGGTCCAGGGAAGGCATGGCTTGGCAGTTCGGGCTGGAATGTTCCCATGAGGCACAGGGTCAGACTGATTTGCATATAGCCATGTCTGGACTGGGGTGGCAGAGTGGGCTAAAGAACGGTGATGGATCAAACCCAGATCTTTTGACTGGGTGTGAGTGTTTGATTGGTTCGGATGCTCCGTCCATCACCACCCCCTTTTGTACCGCTTTGGCCGCCATAAGTGTGGCAGGGTATGCTCAGATGTGAGTCCCTTGCTCACTTTGCCACTGGATTCAAGCAAGCCGGGCTGAAGACGGCTGGAATGACAGAAACCGGTCCTCGGAAGCTTGTTTCTGGTCCAGGGAAGGCATGGCTTGGCAGTTCGGGCTGGACTGTTCCCATGAGGCACAGGGTCAGAGTGATTTGCATATAGCCATGTCTGAACTGGGGTGGCAGAGTGGGCTAAAGAACGGTGATGGATCAAACGCAGATCTTTTGACTGGGTGTGAGTGTTTGATTGGTTCAGATGCTCCGTCCATCACCACCCCCTTTTGTACCGCTTTGGCCGCCATAAGTGTGGCAGGGTATGCTCAGATGTGAGTCCCTTGCTCACTTTGCCACTGGATTCAAGCAAGCCGGGCTGAAGACGGCTGGAATGCCAGAAACCGGTCCTCGGAAGTTTGTTTCCGGTCCAGGGAAGGCATGGCTTGGCAGTTAGGGCTGGACTGCTCCCATGAGGCACAGGGTCAGACTGATTTGCATATAGCCATGTCTGAACTGGGGTGGTAGAGTGGGCTAAAGAACGGTGATGGATCAAACCGAGATCTTTTGACTGGGTGTGAGTGTTTGATTGGTTCGGATGCTCCGTCCATCACCACCCCCTTTTGTACCGCTTTGGCCGCCATAAGTGTGGCAGGGTATGCTCAGACGAGAGTCCCTTGCTCACTTTGCCACTGGATTCAAGCAAGCCGGGCTGAAGACAGATGGAATGCCAGAAACCGGTCCTCAGAAGCTTGTTTCCGGTCCAGGGAAGGCATGACTTTGCAGTTCGGGTTGGACTGTTCCCATGAGGCACAGAGTCAGACTGATTTGCATATAGCCATGTCTGAACTGGGGTGGCAGAGTGGGCTAAAGAACGGTGATGGATCAAACCCAGATCTTTTGACTGGGTTTGAGTGTTTGATTGGTTCGGATGCTCCGTCCATCACCACCCCCTTTTGTACCGCATTGGCCGCCATAAGTGGGGCAGGGTATGCTCAGACAAGAGTCCCTTGCTCACTTTGCCACTGGATTCAAGCAAGCCGGGCTGAAGAATGATGGAATGCCAGAAACCGGTCCTCGGAAGCTTGTTTCCGGTCCAGGGAAGGCATGGCTTGGCAGTTCGGACTGGACTGTTCCCATGAGGCACATGGTCAGACTCATTTGCATATAGCCATGTCTGAACTGGGGTGGCAGAGTGGGCTAAAGAACAGTGATGGATCAAACCCAGATCTTTTGACTGGGTGTGAGTGTTTGATTGGTTCGGATGCTCCGTCCATCACCACCCCCTTTTGTACCGCTTTGGCCGCTATAAGTGTGGCAGGGTATGCTCAGACGTGAGTCCCTTGCTCATTTTGCCACTGGATTCAAGCAAGCCGGGCTGAAGACGGCTGGAATGCCAGAAACCGGTCCTCGGAAACTTGTTTCCGGTCCAGGGAAGGCATGACTTGGCAGTTTGGGCTGGACTGTTCCCATGAGGCACAGGGTCAGACTGATTTGCATATAGCCATGTCTGAACTGAGGTGGCAGAGTGGGCTAAAGAACGGTGATGGATCAAACCCAGATCTCTTGACTGGGTGTGAGTGTTTGATTGGTTCGGATGCTCCGTCCATCACCACCCCCTTTTGTACCGCTTTGGCCACCATAAGTGTGGCAGGGTATGCTCAGACATGAGTCCCTTGCTCACTTTGCCACTGGCTTCAAGCAAGCCGGGCTGAAGACGGATGGAATGCCAGAAACCGGTCCTCAGAAGCTTGTTTCCGGTCCAGGGAAGGCATGGCTTGGCAGTTCGGGCTGGACTGTTCCCATGAGGCACAGGGTCAGACTGATTTGCATATAGCCATGTCTGAACTGGGGTGGCAGAGTGGGCTAAAGAACGTGATGGATCAAACCCAGATCTTTTGAATGGGTGTGAGTGTTTGATTGGTTCGGATGCTCCGTCCATCACCACCCCCTTTTGTACCGCGTTGGCCGCCATAAGTGTGGCAGGGTATGCTCAGACATGAGTCCCTTGCTCACTTTGCCACTGGATTCAAGCAAGTCGGGCTGAAGACGGCTGGAATGCCAGAAACCGGTCCTCCGAAGTTTGTTTCCGGTCCAGGGAAGGCATGGCTTGGCAGTTCGGGCTGGACTGTTCCCATGAGGCACAGGGTGAGACTGATTTGCATATAGCCATGTCTGAACTGGGGTGGCAGAGTGGACTAAAGAACGGTGATGGATCAAACCCAGATCTTTTGACTGGGTGTGAGTGTTTGATTGGTTCGGATGCTCCATCCATCGCCACCCCCTTTTATACCGCTTTGGCTGACATAAGTGTGGCAGGGTATGCTCAGACGTGAGTCCCTTGCTCACTTTGCCACTGGATTCAAGAAAGCCGGGCTGAAGACGGCTGGAATGCCAGAAATAGGTCCTCGGAAGCTTGTTTCCGGTCCAGGGAAGGCATGGCTTGGCAGTTCGGGCTGGACTGTACCCATGAGGCACAGGGTCAGACTGATATGCATATAGCCATGTCTGAACTGGGGTGGCAGAGTGGGCCCAAAGAACGGTGATGGATCAAACCCAGATCTTTTGACTGGGTGTGAGTGTTTGATTGGTTCGGATGCTCCGTCCATCACCACCCCCTTTTGTACCAGAGAAGGAGGACATCGTCTATATATCTTCTCTATTCTGTGATGTTGCTTCTGAATGGGTTAACGGATGATAAGATATTTGTTGTTTCAAAATTGTCCATAAAGAGTATCGCCAGGTCTGGGGCAAAAGCAGCCCCCATCGCTACACCTTTGCTCTGCAGGAAGAATTCATTTTGGGAAAGAAAAAAGTTTTTAGTCATTGCCACCTCCAATAATTTGATTTTGAATTCAGTAGGGGCATTGTTGGGTTTAGGTCTTCTCTCAAGGGCCCTTGTCATAGATTCCAATGCTGGTGCTTGGGGGATACTTGTGTAGAGAGAAACAATGTCCATAGTTACCAACAGTTGTTTGCCCTCTTCAAAGTTCATGTTGTCCACTAGGTTAACTACTTGCATGGTGTCTTGTAGGTATGTTCTGGTTGATTCGGCCAGTGGTTTCAAAAAGAAGTCAACGTATTTACAGACTGGTTCCAACAGCGATCTACAGCCAGATATAATTGGTCGTCCTGGTGGTTTAAGCGGGTCCTTATGCACCTTGATTTACATTTTGAAACTCATATTCTTTTTGTGACAGGAAACCCAGTTCCTTTCCCTGTCGGTGATGCTTATGATGGTTCTCCGAATTTCTTTGGTGGGGTCCATGTTGATATGAGTGTAGCTGATCCCATCTCTCAGTTGTGAGTAAATCTTCGCTTTATAATCATCAACATTCTGCATCATGATTGCTCCCCCTTGTCTGCCAGTTTGATAACAATTGTTCTGTTATTCTTCAGGTTGTTGAGGACTTGTTGTTCACCTTGTGTGATGTTATATTTAACATAGGGTTTTGTCACACATTTTCATAACGTCCCGCAATACCACGCTCTCTTACGTCAATATCCTGTGGGATACAGAATGTGCTGGAGGCATGAACGTTGATGGTGGACGCATCCCAGTGTATGATGTTGATGATACACATAACGAGTGTTTGGGCACAAAAGACAGACCCTTCTTCAGGATGTTAGCTTCTTCAGGTGAGAGTGTGTGGGATGACAGGTTAATGATCGGGTTCTTCTCTATTACCAATGGTATGTTCTCCTCCTGGTGTTGATCTCCCCGTGGTTTTCTGGTTGGAATCATACTTGTTTGGGATTCTGTCCCTGTTGGTGTCCGGTGTCCCAATTCTGTTGATTCTGGCTGCGCCGTGGTTGTCTGTTCCAGGATCCACCTCGGCCTCTCGGTGGTCGCCAGTTGGTTTCCTTTAAAAAAAGGCGGTGGCCCAGTTTGGTGATCTTGTGGTGGTTGGTACCATGGGTCCTGGTACTGGTAGCTGCTGCTCGAGCTAGCTTGTTCACTGTCACTTTCTGTGCTGTATGAAGAATCTGAGAAGTTGGTAACTCTCTTACCACTATCTTGTGTCTCCACACTGTAAATGACATCCCTAACAACATCTTGTGTCTCCCCTTTGTGTGCGATTATGTCGCCATTTTGTACTTACATTCAGGCAATGTATAGGAGAACCAATGTTGCACTGCGCCATCATGCAATACGTCATGCATTTTACAAACACTATGAACTGCATTATTGTATAATATCTTTTTTTTAACGAATTAACATAATCATGGTGTATGCATAACTGTCTGTACCGTTTCAATATACCAAACACCTTGATCCAACTAACACTGGTTAGCCAGATGTATGCTTTTCCAATATTGAACAACACATGTTTGTCTCTACAAGTATGACATGCCTAACCATATCTTCTGTCTCCCCACCATAAATTTACTTGCCTAAGGACACCCTGTGTCTCCTCACTTTATGTGATTATTTCGCCTTTGTATAATTACTTTAATGTTGTAGTGTGCCAATATTTAATAAGTCATGTAGTTTACAAACAATATGAGCTGCAATATTCTACTTAATTTATGTTCTAATTAAATTTTCTTAACCACGGTATATGTATAAATGTTTGCACCAGCACAATATACCAATCACTAAGTTCCCTGTGAATGAGTCCACCTTGAAACCCGTCCTGGGGCGCTCTACAATATTTGTATTGGTCAAAATGAATGCCATAAACGAATATGTATTATTGGTAGAATACATACTGTTTTCCAGCACAATCGAGCTGATTATTCTGATAGCCACGCCCCCGACCAGCAATTGGTGGTCGTCAGGGCGAGCCCACTGGAACCATAGAGCGGCTGCACCGCGCGGTGCACGCACGCCAAGGATAAGTTGCTGGAAGCTCATTCCTTGGGCTACCTAACCACATTGAACAGGTAAGGGTCCAGCGCTTACTGTAACAAATAGGGGGCACATTACTTGGTTTTCGAGATCTCTACTTGCCGTTTAATCACTTTTAACATAATCACGGCGCTAAGCCGGTACCGAGTTGTTTCTCGTATATCACGCTCTGCAATGTTTAACTTTATTTACATCTCGTACGGACATGTATTTATTAACAAAGGCTATTTCTCTGCCCGCATATTCACATCATCAGGCACTCTACGTTTCCTAAGATCTTGCACACAAGGCGCTTCTTTAACCCATCCCACTGAGCCTTCACCACTCATGAGGTTCAGCGTGTCGCTCGGACAACACTTATTGAACTGTTTTCTACACGGATTCATTGTCTCAGCCCCTACCGGGTATGCATTTGTAAACGGAGGCCGGCTTAACTCACTGCCGACACCAGGCACCCTGTAATGTTTTCTAGAAGGAATGCCGGCATAAATCCACCGCCCCCATTCAGGCATTTTAAAGATCCTGCACACAACGCGATGTATCACTGCCTCTTTTACCTTTTGTCACATGCAATAAGCAGCTGTTTCCATCATTTGGTAACTGTCACTCTTAGAACAAATAACAACAAGAAATCCTGAGGTCTACAACATTATTTAAAAAGTGTGGAAAAACCACTACCAACTGATTCATCCAGTAACAAAAGATAAGAAAGGTGAAACAGAACTAGTGACTAAGCCCAACAGACCTAACTTTTGGGCATTTCCCTTTTCAGGACGAAATCCCTCACTCACCCGAAGGTGACATGCTTCTTCATTTGGGATTCTCCTCCCAGAGGAAAAACCTAGTTTCTCTGGGGGCTACAACCCTCTTTCTGAAAGGGAGGAGCTCAGGGATGTTTTATTAATGGAATTGGATATGCTAAATCCACAAATGAAGAGCTAGTGGTGTGAATGAGGGTGCAGCACAAAATAATACAAAAATGAGGAAGTGTGATTAAAACTAGCTCAAGAACGCCAAAAAAAGACTTTATTGTGAGGTGTTCTTCGCCAGGATTAAAAAAGCAGTGCATCAGTGGTATAAATTACAAACCGCGATGGTGGAGGAGAACTAGTCTGTCAACATGTTTCAGCCATTCTGCCTAAGAGGAGGCTAGGCTTTCTTCAGGACCTGTGATTCTGCTGCGAACAAAAGTGAAAGTGTGAACGTAAAAGGATACAGGGACAAACAATTTTTTGTCTTAGTGTGTCTGTTTCGTGGAGAATGTTACCTATAACCAAACAAACAACATTGTTAATGTCATGATCATGGGTATAATAGATGTACAGTTCTGTTTCACACATGAAAGAAAAGAACAACAACAAAAAGGTAATGACTCACCCGTAACTAGTAGGTAAGTCACCTCACCTCTACCTGGCAACCGCTCAGAAAAGGGACACCGCTCTAAAAAAAAGTGGTGGTAAACAATTTGTGAGAATCATATCTTTTTATCACAAAGGGATGTACAAAATGAAACAGTCACCCTAAAAAAGCAAGTGTATCAGGAGCTATACTCCAGAGAGGGAGACTAACACAGTAAGAAGAAAGAAAAAGGGCTGGTGAGACTACAGTCCTATTTGGATAGTTCATCCTTATTTGAAGTCCTATAGTACTTAGACACATAACCTACATATCTCTGTATAGATCATAATAATTCTTTATGGAATCGACAATTGACATGAAAAGGTGTCAAGCTATGTCAATATTCTTTACAAAAACACCTCAATGTAGCCTGCATAAAGTTGTGATCATGGTGAATGGTTATGTAAGCTATTCACCATCCCCGAACGCCATTCATTCATAACGGCAAAAGGAGCGACCTGATGCTAATTGGACCACCCAAGCATGCCGAGTTTGAAAAGCAAAACTGCATTAACAAAACCACCGGATAAACAAAGCTATGCGGTGAATAATAGAGCGGCGATAAACGAAAAAGCAAAGATAAGAGTGCGTAAGAGGGCTTACCTGTCCGTCGGTACGCCAGCAGCTAATTGAGCCTGTAGCCGGAGGTACCGGGACACTAAGTCATGACCCTTTTAAACTACGTCACTACTCTGTAAACAGCCAGTGAGTGCATGGAAGTGAGATCATGTGCGGTAAAAAAATGTTAAATCAATCGCACATGTGGGCTAAACAGTCACTACGTTCTGTGATTTTGCGCATGTCTTTTCGCTCAGTGAAGGATTTCCAACGCATGCGCATTGTTTAGCGACTAGAAGAAGCACGCGCGTGATGACATTGAAATCCCTTTGGTGCTTCATAAAATGACCCTCCATAAACAGATCAATCCTCCTGTGAGAAGGTCGGGAAATAAATTACTGTACTAACACCGGAAGGCACCCTCAGTAAATTACTACGGGACTCTTAGAAAACGCCTATGTGTTAATAGGAGTACTACACATGTGCACATTAGATGATCTCAGACACTTATAAAACCACCCGTGTATTGCAGTATATGTTATTACTATGTCCACAACAGGTATCTGCTTGTGAAAATGCAATCAGTCTGTTGGTAAGCATACTGCTGAACATCCGTGACCCCACACCTAGATGACCCGGGGGAATGGGGGTTGATTAGGGTAAACAGTGGGTTTTCCTATGCATGCCTGTGGTCAATGTTACATGTGTAAGTTATGATAGAATCTGTTTGCCAGACCTAAAAGGTTTCATCCAAATTTGTATTGGTCAAAATGAATGCCATAAACGAATACGTTTTAGTGGTAGAATATATACTGTTTTCCAGCACAATCAAGCCGATTCTTCTGATAGCCACGCCCCGACCAGCCATTGGTGATTGTCAGGGCGAGCCCACGGGAAACATGGAGCGGCTGCACCGCGCGGTGCACGCACGCCATGGATTTTCACAACAACTAGCATGAGTAAGCTGGTGGAAGCTCATTCCTTGAGCTACCTAACCGCATTGAACAGGTAAGGGTCCAGCGCTTAATGTAACAAATAGGGGGCACATTACTTGGTTTTCGAGATCTCAACTTGCCGTTTAATCACTTTTAACATAATCACGGCGCTAAGCTGGTACCGAGTTATTTCTCGTATATCCCGCTCTGCAATGTTTAACTTTATTTACACCTCGTACGGACATGTATTTATTAACAAAGGCCATTTCTCTGCCCCCATATTCACATCATCAGGCACTCTACATTTCCTAAGATCTTACACACAAGGTGCTTCTTTAACCCGCCCCACTGAGCCTTCACCGCTCATGAGGTTCAGCGCGTCGCCCAGGCAACACTTATTGAACTGTTTTCTACACGGATTAATTGTCTCAGCCCCTACCGGGTATGCATTTGTAAACGGAGGCCGGCTTAACTCACTGCCCGCACCAGGCACCCTGTAATGTTTTCTAGAAGGAATGCCGGCATAAATCCACCGCCCGCATTCAGGCATTTTAAAGATCCTGAACACAACACGATGTATCACTGCCTCTTTTACCTTTTGTCACATGCAATAAGCACCTGTTTCCATCGTTTGGTAACTATCACTCTTAAAACAAGTAACAAAAAGAAATCCTGAGGTCTACAACATTATTTAAAAAGTGTGGAAAAACCACTACCAACTGATTCATCCAGTAACAAAAGATAAGAAAGGTGAAACAGAACTAGTGACTAAGCCCAACAGACCTAACTTTTGGTCATTTCCCTTTTCAGGACAAAATCCCACACTCACCCAAAGGTGACATGCTTCATCATTTGGGATTCTTCTCCCAGAGGAAAAACCTAGTTTCTCTGGGGGCTACAACCCTCTTTCTGAAAGGGAGGAGCTCAGGGATGTTTTATTAATGGAATTGGATATGCTAAATCCACAAATGAAGAGCTAGTGGCGTGAATGAGGGTGCAGCACAAAATAATACAAAAATGAGGAAGTGTGATTAAAACTAGCTCAAGAACGCCAAAAAAAGACTTTATTGTGAGGTGTTCTTCGCCAGGATTAAAAAAGCAGTGCATCAGCGGTATAAATTACAAACCGCGATGGTGGAGGAGAACTAATCGGTCAACATGTTTCAGCCATTCTGCCTAAGAGGAGGCAAGGCTTTCTTTAGGACCTGTGATTCTGCTGTGAACAAAAGTGAAAGTGCGAACGTAAAAGGATACAGGGACAAACAATTTTTTGTCTTAGTGTGCCTGTTTTGTTGAGAATGTTACCTATAACCAAACAAACAACATTGTTAATGTCATGATCATGGGTATAATAGATGTACAGTTCTGTTTCACACATGAAAAAAAAGAACAACAACAAAAAGGTAATGACTCACCCGTAACTAGTAGGTAAGTCAACTCACCTTTACCTGGCAACCGCTCAGGAAAGGGACACCGCTCTAAAAAAAGTGGTCGTTAACAATTTGTGAGAATCATGTCTTTTTATCACAAAGGGATGTACAAAATGAAACAGTCACCCTAAAAAAAGCAAGTGTATCAGGAGCTATACTCCAGAGAGGGAGACTAACACAGTAAGAAGAACGAAAAAGGGCTGGTGAGACTTCAGTCCTATTTGGATAGTTCATCCTTATTTGATGTCCTATAGTACTTAGTCACATAACCTACATATCTCTGTATAGATCATAATAATTCTTTATGGAATCGACAATTGACATGAAGAGGTGTCAAGCTATGTCAATATTCTTTACAAAATCACCGCAATGTAGCCTGCATAATGTTGTGATCATGGTGAATGGTTATGTAAGCTATTCACCATCCCCGAGCGCCATTCATTCATAACGGCAAAAGGAGCGACCTGATGCTAATCGGACCACCCAAGCATGCCGAGTTTGAAAAGCAAAACTGCATTAACAAAACCACCGGATAAACAAAGCTATATGGTGAAGAATAGAGCAGCGATAAACGAAAAAGCAAAGATAAGCGTGCGTAAGGGGGCTTATCTGTCCGTCGGTACGCCGGCAGCTAATTGAGGCTGTAGCCGGAGGTACCGGGACACTAAGTCACGCCCCTTTTAAACTACGTCACTCCTCTGTAAACAGCCAGTGAGTGCATAGAAGTGAGATCATGTGCGGTAAATTTTTTTTAAATCAATCGCACATGTGCGCTAAACAGTCACTACGTTCTGTGATTTTGCGCATGTCTTTTCGCTCAGTGAAGGATTTCCAACGCATGCGCATTGTTTAGCGACTAGAAGAAGCACACGCGTGATGACATTGAAATCCCTTTGGTGCTTCATAAAATGACCCTCCATAAACAGATCAATCCTCCTGTGAGAAGGTCGGGAAATAAATTACTGTACTAACACCGGAAGGCACCCTCTGTAAATTACTACGGGACTCTTAGAAAACGCCTATGTGTTAATAGGAGTACTACACATGTGCATTAGATGATCTCAGACACTTATAAAACCACCCGTGTATTGCAGTATATGTTATTACTATGTCCACAACCGGTATCTGCTTGTGAAAATGCAATCATTCTGTTGGTAAGCATACTGCTGAACATCCGTGACCCCACACCTGGATGACCGGGGGGAAGGGGGGTTGATTAGGGGAAATAGTGGGTTTTCCTATGCATGCCTGTGGTCAATGTTACATGTGTAAAGTATGATAGAATCTGTTTGCCAGACCTAAAAGGTTTCATCCATATTTTTTTGTATATCTAGGTCTCAGTGCGGCCATGTTGGTCTGGATAAAGATGGACAAGAACTCAAAGAGGCCAAGTGCCTACAATGACAACCAGGGAATATCGTCATTCAAACCTGAGGTGTCTGTCTGCAATTTGTGTACCCACCACTGTTCCCGTTTAAACAAAAAGGTTGTGAAATCAGTTATGTTGGGCAGGATGAAGGGTTTTTCAAGCACCGTCCATGTCAAATCACTTAGACTGTGTTGCGCTGCAAGGAAATGGTTCGTCAACTTGGTCATAGACTTCCTGCATCCAATAGTGCTCTTATGCTCAAGAATATGAGTCTTGACCCGTCGCGTGGTCATGCCCACATATCGCAAAGGGCAGGGGCATGTAATCATGTACATCAGCTTATCGCTGTTGCAATTAGTATGACAATTCAGGACCCACGGTCTTGGTGATCCTATGTCGATTTCTGTTGTTCTGGATGTATGCGGACATGCCGCACAAGAACCGCATGGATAGTGGCCCTTCACTGCAGGTTGGCCCCACAGGGTGTTCTGTGAACCTTTATCTTGAGTACTGGGACGTGTATGTACCATGTGGTCCTTTATGTTACTGCTGCGTTTGTAGACAAACAGAGGTCGGGGTAATGTTTCACCCACGGGAACCATGGAGCGGCTGCACCGCGCGGTGCACGCACACCATGGATTTTCACTACAACTAGCGTGAGTTAGCGAGTGGAAGCTCATTCCTTGAGCTACCTAGCTTCATTGAACAGGTAAGGGTCCAGCGTTTACTGTAACAAATAGATGGCACGTTACTTGGTTTTCAAGATCTCGACTTGCCGTTTATCACTTTTAATATAATCACGGCGCTAAGCCGGTACCGAGTTGTTTCTCTATATCTCGCTCTGCAATGTTTAACTTTATTTACACCTCGTATGGACATGTATTCATTAACGAAGGCCATTTCTCTGCCCGCATATTCACATCATCAGACACTCTACGTTTCCTAAGATCTTGCACACAAGGCGCTTCTTCAACCCGTCCTACTGAGCCTTCACCGCTCATGAGGTTCAGCGCGTCACCCGGACAACACTTATTGAACCGTTTTCCACACCAATTCATTGTCTCAGCCCCTACCGGGTATGCATTTGTAAACGGAGGCCCGCTTAACTCACTGCCTGAACCATGCACCCTGTAATGTTTTCTAGAACGAATGTCGGCATAAATCCACCACCCGCATTCAGGCATTTTAAAGATCCTGCACGCAACAGTAGAGAAGTGTGGCTCAATGGTTAGAGCGGCAGACCCTGATGCAGTAGTCTGGCCGGGACCTGGGTTCAATTCCCGCCTCGGCGGGTCTCGGGCTCAATTTCCTCGGACATGATCATTCTCGCCTCGGTGCCTATTCTAATCATGAGTCCCACTCTGCACCGCTGGGCAATAGCTTGCTTAATCTCTACAATGGCCCCAACAACGCTGAGGATACCTGACTTCACATTGGGGGTGCCCAGGAGTGGGCTCCTCACAGGGAAAGGCCAGGAAGGGTTCCTCGGCGATATTCGTACAAGCGCCGAGATGCCTACGGGTAGTCGTGCGCTATACAAGTGCCTAATCATTTCATTTCATTTCACGCAACACGATGTATCACTGCCTCTTTTACCTTTTGTCACATGCAATAAGCAGATGTTTCCATCATTTGGTAACTATCACTCTTCACCTGACAAGAGACTGATCTCAATGACAAACTTGAGCACCCTGACTTAAGTTTATATCCCTTCTTCCTGCAGACTCTTATTCCGGTTTAACCAGTTTCTACATCGGGAGATGGATTCCCCATGTTGTGTGCCTAACCTATGTGAGTAAACCACCCCCTGGACTTTCCTAAAGACTTGGAAAATCCTCCTTTAGTATGCACCGTCACCCATTATGTCTTTCCCTTTAAGTAAGCTTGGAGCACCGTGACAGCCCACTCAGGGCATTGTCTGTCTTTCCTTGTACACAAATAGGTACCAGTAACTTTTACCTACCTAAAATTTTTCACCACATCCAAGCATCGTATTATCAGAGATTGAATTTTATCTGTCACTTATAGGTGCTCTACTGTCCTGATGAAGACCCCGCAGTGAGGCAACCACTCACCCTCATCTCCACTGGGGTCGAAACGTAGACCGTCCTACTTAAATCCTACATGCTCATTGAACTAAATGTATCAAATGCAAATGTATCTATGAGCAATGTATATATAGGAACCAACTGACCGTATATAGGCTGTGAAGGTCTATTTGTATATATTGTGTATTTTATTCCATATCACAAACACCTTTACCTTGTCCCTCACTCATCAATTCACTACCACTGCCCCTAAATCCTTTTGCTTCCTACACCTATGAGCACTACAAATAAGTAATGCATAACAACCCAGTAATGCTTTGAATGTCAATCGCATTATATGCTGGTAATATATGGAAATTACATTTCCACTTTTTGAACTTACTTCGAAAGTGTGGTGATCTGTTTTTGTTTTCCTCTACATGCATTTCTATTTATTTGTATCTAAATGTTTTGACTACTCTGACCAACCTTTGAAACGTACTGTAATATTGCCCGAGGCCAGGTAGTTTTTATTTGGGCGCAACCCCATAAAAACTCAACAAACACCCAGATAGGGCAGGAATACTGGTCTCTTCCACAGAGCCATGCTAAATCACGTCCTCTATCTTTTCGTGGCTCGTCATGCCCTCCTCCTCTAGGATTCATAACCATTGAATCTAAGAGCCTTTTGAGTTCTTTCCCTGAGCAAGGCACGGCCAATAAGTCTCACGCTTGCAATAATAATAAGGAAAAATCCATGTAGTCCCTGTACTTGAAACTATTCCGGGGGGTGCTTAGTTCGTGCCAGATTCGATTATCCAAAGTGCGCAGTAACCCACTGTTAAAAGAATGTTATGTTTTGAGGAATGCTCTTTGTCTGGCGACACTCTACTTTACAAAATTCCAAACACATTTGAGCGTGGGAAGAAAATGTTGGTAAACAAAGGCGGAGACATACATTTTGGTTATTAATCGATCTAGGAGCTCCAAGTCCCTCCGTCTCGTTATTTCACTTCCATATCCTATTGTGAGAGTCAGTTTTGCACCGAGGATTTTATGTAAGGGGTTGATTGTTGGGTCCCTAATAATGGTGACAGAGTTGCAAAGGCAAAATTAAGTGACCTGGATTTGGCCTTAATCTTGCGATGATAAAAGAAGCCCCTGTTATTGATAGAAACCCTAATTTATTTGTATGTTACTTCATTTGCAAGCAGCTTCCCATTTATGCTCTAAACACAATTTTTTTTTTATCCTTTTAACGATTTTCAGCACTTTATTTTTCATGAAGTTGATGTCCAGCCTGTCAGAAGTAAAACAAGCATTTGGAATGCAATAGGTCTCGCATTTCCAAGAGTTTAAGCAATTAGCATTGTAAATGACAATGCCTTTTATTTATGTTTTAAAAACCAAAACATAAGTAAAAGACATTGTCATTTACAATGCCAATACCTCAAACTCGCATAAATGCGAGACCTATTGCATTGCAAATGCTTGTTCTTTCTTATACTCACAGGAACTCTCACATTGGTCAGGGCTTGCTATGACTCTCTAAGTGCGAGAGTCCGAGTTAATGGTGATGCTCGCCTCACTATTCTCATAGAGAGAGGTATGATGCAGGGTTGTCCCTTGTCACCCTCTCCTTTTCACTCTTGTCATCAAGCCTCTTGCCTGCTGGACTAGAGAGGACACCCAGGTCCAGGGCTTCACATGGCTGTCAAATCATGAGGACAGGATTGCCCTCAATACGGACAACATGCTCCTCTATATTCAATCCCCCAGATGATATTGCCGCCCCTCCAACACTACCCGATACTAGACTGTAGATTATTTCCAGTTAATTCAAATGCATCAGGATACATATTGCCCGAGACCCGCAAACATCATGGTATCTCAAGGGTTTCCTACACTAAATTTACTGCGCCACAATATGAAGGAAGATTAGGGGTGCCTGAACTCTGTCTCTATTACCGGGTGGCGCACCTCATTCCTATCAATGACTGGCTATTTGGGGATCGGCAGGACTCATCTTGGCGTCTGGAACTCCAAGTACTATAACAGTGGATATACACAATCTCATCTATGCACGCCCCTACCCCAGATCTACATACTGCCCTTCATGTGCTGGCGTGCAGCACTTACACATATTAACTATCCGGGGAAACTGACAGGCTAAAAACTCCCTTAAGGGAGGGAACATGACTGCACTAGGTGGCTCAATTGGAGGGGTTTAGAGCTGGGGGACGTACCAGACAAAGGCCACATAGTATCCTTTGACCGCCTTAAAGATGAGTTTCACTTGCACAGCTTGCAATTCTTTAAATAACTGCAGGTTCGCCATGCCCTAAAACCATATCAGGAGATACCTACGAAGGTCCCTGAATTTAACACCCTGGAAATAAAACTTACCAAGGGTCCACTTTGACGTCAAGCGATCTCCTGACTGTACAAATCCCTGTTACTCGATACCTCAAACCTTTGATTAAACTTATAGCTGATTGGTAAGTAGATTTAGGTGCCCTGGAGGGTGACGATTGTGAGAGGCCAGGATAGCTCCTCTTGTCTTGGCCATCCACATTAAATATTCTTATTTCCACAGAATATATTACAGCCAGGGTAGGCTGTTGAGAATAGGGCATGCGAGTTCAGCACGCTGTACATGATGTGGTGAACCTGAAGTGTCCTTCTACCACGTAATCAGGACCTGTCTCTCATTAAGCTCTACTTGTCCTCTACTCACGCTCAATTCAATGAGTGCTCAGCTTCACAGTGGTGCTGTGCCCTAAAGTTGCTCTCCTTGGGATAATGGACAACTGGGCTGATAATAGTCACCATCGGAAATTTGCAGGCCTTGGGTACTTAACAGCCTAATGGGATATGTCACAGCACTGAAAGTCAGCAGAACCCCCACCACCCTGTCCACCTGGCTAAGGGGTATGAATTTCTGCGGGTCTCGAAATATATAAATAGAGAGAATGTGCCAAAAACACTTGAAACTCTGGGGTGCTTGGATCCCCCTTTCTTTGTAAATCACCATCTAGTCTGATATCTTTATGCTTGAAATACACTGTTTTATATGGGGATAAGGTGAGGTGGGGTTAACGGCGTGGAGATTCTTCTTCAAAGATTGTTGAGGAGTGTATGTTTGTAACCCAGCATCGTTATTGCATGTTAAAATGTAAAACAATTTTTTTTTTAAAGAGTTATGAAAAAGGTTTATTAGCCTTGTAGGCTGTTTCAATTGGATCAGATGTTGGTTACACATTCATCGAACATGATTGTCAGATGGTCCCCATTAAATATGGTTTAAAAGACTAAAATCACGCCAAAACAATCTGGTGGATTGAATTTGGGAGGAATATTTCAAGCTCAATAGCAAATCCCCTTTTGTAACATCTTGGCTTAAAGAAAGTAAGGTACTGAACTTGGCACTACCCCAAACCCCGAACAATCTCTAAATGATCTTGAAGTGACAAACTCTATAGTCACTGTGATGGTTTCGAACCCTCACCGGGCACAAATGCCGACCAAACCAACATGGTCGCTGGCAAAGAGGAATCCGGAAGTGCGGTCAACAGTCTAGTATTCGAGGGAAGTCCAGGTGAGGAGACTGCTGAAAAGCGCAACGGGCGGGGAGAATGGCGTTCAGGTGAGGAGAAGCGAGACGGAGAGGAGGACGCGGACAGACGTGAACCCGGAGGAACACCAAAGACTCCAGATTGTGGAGGAAGAAGAGGACGCCGATCGTATCCCCGAGGAGGAGTCAGCGCGGGAGGCACACACCAGCGGACCAGACCCAGGAGCAGGGAACCGCTCGAGGAGCACTGCGCCCGGGACCACTGTTCTCTCCCACGGCGAGGAGGCTGGGTCTCCCTACACCACAGCCCAGGAGGGTCGTGGGAGCAGGCAAGTACAACCTGCATTCTCGTGGCCCATACAGGGGCTGTGGGCGCGGATAACGGGGCACTAGCTTCACCATTGTTTTCCCAACCACTCTAGGCACAACAGGTTAGGGACTTGGTGACGGTGCACGTTCCCCACCCCCTTTTTTGTCCTATGCAACAGAAGAAACAGTAGCCTGAGCCTTGTTTCTTTGTTTTGTTTCTTTTTGGGTCCAAGTACACTGACCGAGAGAAAGAGCCGGGACGAGAGGCGCCAGGAAGCTCGCAGTGGAGGGTCTTGCAATTAACACATCGTCCTGATTTAAGTGACTGACTGATAACTATACCTTAAAAAAGGAAATAAAGAGTATAGAAATAACCAGTACAGCCTGGGACTTACTGCTTTTAGGAAGGAGGGCAGAAAGACTGCAGAGGGTACCACGACCACAGTGGTGTCAGATGTGGGATAAGTCTGGCAAAAGACAGGACCCCGCCATGGAAGCAATCATCACCCAGCTAGCTGAAGGACAGGGCCATTTACAGTTAGTGTTTGAGGAACAGACTAAACAAGCCCAAAAGGAGAGGGAAGCTTTACAGGCAGCGCTGAAGGACCAAGCAGCCCTTTTGACCTTGAACCAAAACGTTCAGGACACCGCAGTACTTCGTCTTACAGATGCTATTTCAAGTGCATGCGTTCATCCCAATGTACCTGGCTCGGTACTGCAGAAATTCCAGCCCGGGGCTGACCCGGATTATTTCTTTGTCAATTTTGAGAGAGTTGCCTCCACAGCCACCTGGCCCCAAGAAATATGGGGACAATACATTGCACCCTTGCTACCAGACGAACTAGAGGTCGCCTATCAGGCTGCCAAGCCAGCCGGGGTAACTGGCTACACGGACATAAAGAGGGCCATTCTGGAAAGATTAGGGTGTGACCAGGAGTATTATCGCTCCAGGTTCAGAAAGGAAAAATGGACAACAGGTGATAAACCTAGGGCCTTATACTATAGGATCAGGGATTTAGGTATTCGCTGGCTACAACCTACTGTTTCTTCTGTGGACGAGCTCACAGAAAAAGTGTACCTTGAACAGTATTTGAAGGCCCTACCATTCAGCACAAGAGCCTGGATTAAGCAACATCCTAACCTAACAGTTACCCTCGCAGTAGACTTGGATTGTGCATACCACTGCTTCCCTGAGTTTAAGGCTCCCTCCCATAAAACACAGACTGGACCCCCAAAGATCCCGATTAGACCCAGCACAATTCCTCTAGAACAGGAGGGACAAGCTTACCTATGACCCCAACCCTGACACACGTACCTAATCCCGCCTTACCAGTACCTCAGTGTTTCCACTGTGCCGAGTGGGGGCACATAGCCCGTAATTATCCCTCAGGTATTTCCCCACAGGAGCCCATGGAGGTGGGGTATACCCGAGGGAGGGTACTAGTGACTGGAAAACACCCAGAAAGATACAGAAAGCAGATATATGTGAATGGGAGACCGGTGTTAGCCTTCCTACATACAGGATGTAATCCTACAGTAGTTGACCAAACCTTAATTAAGGAGTCACAATTAGTCGAAGAAGAGTGCATACAAGTGACCTGTGTTCACGGGGACAAAAAGTTGTATCCATTGGCTGAGGTCTTACTGGATATGTAAATGTAAATGTAGTTGAGCTTATATAGCGCACAGCTACCCGCAGTGGGTGTCCTGGCGCTTGCTTAGGGAACCCTTCCTGGTATTCCCCTGTGAGATTGCAGGGTATCCACAAGGTGAAAGTCAGGCATCCCGCCGATATAGATGGGGAATCCCAGTTAAGAAAGGTGGGGGTGGTTCTGAACCCTCCTGAGACAGTCCTATTGGGAACAGACCTCTGCAGATTTCATGACTTCCTACAGGCCTTTACTACATCTCCTGCTACGGCTCTTTGGTTGGACAGTGCCCCTTTTTATGGAAAGGAAATAGAAGCACCCTTCCCTAAAGTGGTAAAAACCCATAGTGAAAAAAGGAAAGAAAGAGCCATGTATACTCGGTCAGAACCAATCTTACCCACCAGTATCTTTACCTCCCCAGACACATCGCAAGAGGCAGGACAGAGCTTCAGGGCTGCTCAAAGAGATGACACCACGCTACAAAATGCCTGGAATCAGGTCCGGGAAGACCAACCTGATAAGGTAGGCCCAAGGGTCTTTTATACCGGATTTCACATGAGGGGGATAAAAGGAAAGAACAGCTGTTGGTTCCACGGTCCTACCGGGAACAGGTACTGTCCTTAGCTCATAGTCAGACTGGGGGTGGGCATTAAAGTAAAGAACACACTCTTAAATACCTATTACCTACATTTTATTGGCCGGGGGTGTACCAAGAAGTAGCCAGGTATTGCTCTAACTGTTCCCGTTGTCAACTGATCAATAGCCCGGTTATCCCGAAGGCTCCACTACAACCCCTTCCCATCATTGATGTCCCTTTTAAAAGGGTGGGAATGGATCTGGTAGGTCCCCTTACTCCCTCTGCCAGGGGCCAGCAGTACATTCTGGTCCTAGTCGATTACACTACCAGATATCCCGAAGCCATAGCCCTGTTCTCTACAACTACCTCAGCCGTAGCCCATGCAATGGTCACTTTCTTTTCCCGGGTGGGGTTCCCTCAAGAATTGTTAACAGACCAAGGCACCCCCTTTATGTCCCGCTTAATGAAGCAGGTTTGTACCATCCTAAAAGTGAAACAAATACGCACGTCAGTCTACCACCCCCAAACAGATTGGTTGGTAGAAAGATACAACCGCGCAATCAAAACCATTTTACGGAAAAGTATAGATAAGGCAGGGAAAGATTGGGATAGGCAACTACCCCTTGTCTTATTTGTTGTCCGGATACAAGAACAGAAATCAAGAGGCTTCTCACCCTTTGAACTCCTGTTTGGGCGACAACCCAGAACACTTCTAGACATGACCATAGAAAAGTGGACAGAAGAAGAAGAGGAGGGCAAACCACTGCTTCAATATCCAGCCAACCTGAAAGATACGTTATCCTCCTTATGGGAAGAGGTTCATGTAAATATGGAAGGTGCTCAGAACAGGCAGAAACAACATTATGACCGTCAGTCTCGTCTTAGGGAATTTAAGAAAGGAGACCAGCTACTTATTCCTTCACCTAGCTCAGATAAGAAACTCTTAGCCACATGGCAAGGCCCATACAAAATCGTGGGTAAAGTAACACCTGTAACATACAGAGTGGACGTACCCCACAAAAAGAACGAGGGTCAGATATATCACGTAAATCTTCTTAAAGCGTGGAAAGGGCCCCTTCCAGGTACCTCAAACACTGACACTCCCATCCACCACATTGCCATAGACAAACCAGTAGAAGTATCCTACGTTCCCAAAGAGAGTAAGGAATAGCCTCATTCAACTAGGGCCGCGAGTAGCAACAGCCCAAAGACAACAAATGTTGGATTTATGTGCTAAATATACCAGCGTAGTGTCCGGGAATCCTGAGAGAACCACTTTAGTCGAACACGACATTGTCACAAAAACTGCCCAACCAGTTCAACTTAAACCGTACCGTATTCCAGAGGCTCGAAGGGAGGCAGTGAATCAGGAGATAGAATCGATGTTAGAAGCGGACATAATCGAACCTTCTCACAGCGCCTGGTCCTCTCCAATTGTTATCGTCCCGAAACCTGATGGAAGCATCAGGTTCTGCATTGACTTTCGTCAGGTGAGCGCGGTATCAAAATTTGATGCCTACCCAATGCCTACGGTGGACGAGTTAATAGAGCGATTGGGAGAAGTCAGGGTAATGACAACCATAGGCTTAACTAAAGGCTAATGGCAAATCCCATTGACCCCATCTACCAACGAAAACACTGCCTTTTCTACACCAACAGGCCTGTACCAATTTAAAGTATTACCCTTTGGCCTCCATGGGGCCCCCACTACTTTTCAGCGGCTAATGGACACAATACTAACCCCACACCACGAATTTGCAGTAGCCTATCTGGACGACATTGTCATATATAGTCTAGATTGGGAGACGCAAAGCGGTACTACAGTCTTTAAAACAGGCAGGACTCACCCTAATCCCCAAGAAGACCACCTTTGGAACAGACCGCAGAGAGTATTTAGGGTACACCATCTGTGAAGGGTGTATTAGACCACAAGTTACCAAGATAGATGCCATCTCCAAGATTCCCTTTCCCTCCTGCAAGAAAGACGTCCGTTCCTTCCTCGGGTTGGTGGGCTAATCCAGACGGTTTATACCACATTTTTCTGAAATAGCTAGTCCCCTCACCGATTTGCTCACTCACAAAAGGACATACAGGGAAACACCTTCCATGGCTAGCCTCCCAAGAAGAAAGCTTCCAAACACTGAAAACTATTCTCTGTACATCTACAGTACTTACCTGCCCTGATTTTAGAAAGACATTTGTCCTTCAAACAGACTCATCTGGGAGGGGTCTTGGGGCTGTACTGTCCCAACCAGATGACTTAGTAGAAAACTGTTCCTCAGGGAAACTAGATATGCAATGATTGAGAAAGAGTGCTTAGCACTAAAATGGGCTATGGAAGCACTATAATATTTTCTTCTGGGACATTCTTTTCTGGTGTTAACTGATCATGCTCCCCTTACTTGGCTGTCTCTGCATAAAGACTCTAACCCAAAAGTCCTAAGATGGTACCTTGCATTACAGCCTTTCACCTTTGAAGCTATACACATCCCCGGAAAACTGCAAACAAACGTGGAATATCTCTCGAGATTCCCAGTCCTTGAATGGCCCGACCTTCCATTCCGAAGGGGGAGGCAATATGATGGTTTTGAACCCTCACCGGGCACGAATGCTGACCAAACCAACATGGTCGCCGGCGAGGAGGAATCCGGAAGTGCAGTCGACAGTCTAGTGTTCGAGAGAAGTGTTCGAGAGAAGTCCAGGTAAGGAGACCGCTGAAAAGCGCAACGGGCGGGTAGAATGGCGTTCAGGTGCAGAGAAGCGAGACGAAGAGGGGGAAGCGGACCGACGTGAACCAGAGGAACACCGAGGACTCCAGATCGTAGAGGAAGAAGAGGAAGCTGATCGTATCCCCGAGTAGGAGTCCGCGCGGGAGGGTCGCACCAGCAGACCAGACCCAGGAGCAGAGAACCGCTCGAGGAGCATTGCGCCTGGGACCACTGTTCTCCCCCACGGCAAGGAGGCTGGGTCTCCCTACACCAATGCCCAGGAGGGTCGTGGGAGCAGGCAAGTACAACCTGCATGCTCAGGGCTTATACAGGGGCTGTGGGCGCGGATAACGGGGCACTAGCTTCACCATTGTTTTCCCAACCACTTTAAGCACAACACGTTAGGGACTTGGTGACGGTGCACGTTCCCCACCCCCTTTTTTGTCCCATGCAACAGAAGAAACAGTAGCCTGAGCCTTGTTTCTTTGTTTTGTTTCTTTTTGGGTCCAAGTACACTGACCGAGAGAAGGAGCCGGGAGGAGAGGTGCCAGGAAGCTCGCAGTGGAGGGTCTTGCAATTAACACATCGTCCCGATTTAGGTGACTGACTGATAACTATACCTTAAAAAAGGAAATAAAGAGTATAGAAAAAACCAGTACAGCCTGGGACTGACAGCTTTTAGGAAGGGGGGGGGTGGCAGAAAGACAGTCACCAAACAATGCACGCACCTTTCAAAAGAACAAAGAATGTATGCACTAGACAACCGATATCACTTCGATGACAGGGTCATATTTCAACTTTCGCCAAGTGCACAGCAGCATTTAATTCTGCGAGCAAACTAAACCAAAAAAGAAAGGAAGTTTTTGCACAGGTGTGAGGAGGTTGCTTACTGTTAAATAAAACCATGAACAGAAGAAATAACAGCAATGTATGCTAAATGCCTATGTAGTGCCACAGAGGATCTGAGACATTTTGTATTAAATTGCCCTATGTGCAGTTCCATAAGAACGAGCACAATAAGTAACTCGCTCCAAAGAGAACATGTAGACTAGCCGAACAAACAAATCTCTTTTCCCCTACGTGACCTGTCCGGACAAGCTACAAAATGGACTGGAGTATTTCTGAGGAAAAGCTGGTGCCGGTGGGCAAAATTGGCACAGAAAGGGAATCTTATTGGCCCTGCAATGGTCATCTGAAACAAACTATCTAGGCCGATGACTATATATACTTTTAGGAACAGCGTGGGCTTGTGTGGTCATAAAAAGAAGCCTTTTTATACAGTTTCAACTTGATTTTTATAATTCTAAGAAGCAAACAAATTTGTACATAGTGTTTTATGTATTCTGTTTGAAATATGTATTTCTTCTTTGTGAAAGGCAGCCATGTTCTGCATGTGGGCTGGAAACACTGTTAATAAAATTACCCAGGTTACAAATGGTGTGCCTCCTCGGGAAAAACCCACCTCACGTACTAGCACAGGGATGACCTCAAGCAGCCGAGTTTCCAGCACTTTACTAAGGATCTTTCTGACTACATTACATAATGATAAAGTAAGATCCTTTGTATCTCCATCCTACTAAGCTAAGAGCATTAGCAACGCTTCGTGCATTGTCTACGGAAGCATGCCTGTATCCTACGCCTTGAGAAACACTCCCAGCAACCTGTTCGCCAGGCGTCCCTTTTAAGCCTGGTAAAAACACAACAGGCAACTCATCCGTCCCAGGGGCCTCTGCCTTGGGTATTAACTGTAAGGCCACTGTCAGAACCCCTTTCAGAGGGCCACGTGGCACACACAGTTTACTGGGCCCAACTGTGGGAGTTGAGCAGTGGTCGAAGTGGGAAATAAAAAGTAGGGGAACTGTGGGGGGAGAATCAGGGGGCAGGAATAACCGAAGATTTTATCAGTGGGCGGAGTCAGGGGTGTGGCTGGAAATAGCAAAACATACCAATTTTTAGTACGTTTAGCATTTCACTGACCAGTTACAGCTCATAACGTTATTTAATTAAAACAATGGATAAACATGTTTATTTGAGGTTTAATTCAGGAAAAAATAAACACTTATAGGGAATACAGGTTTATGTAAAGCGTGTGAAATATAAGCAGGAACAACATGTTACCTTAACCCTTTCGTTGTTGCCTTCGGCTAACGGCCGTCGCGAGCACTACCTTTGAAGTGCTGCGCACGTCCGTTGGCCGACGCGGCCCCGCCTACTCATCAGAACGCCCGCACCGTGGTGTTAATGCTTTTACTCTCATTGTTCAGAAATCCATGATTATTTTTGTCTCAAACATTGAGGTCATGAATACAGGGCTCCTCATGTACACATGTGTTAAGCAGGGCTCAGAAGAGAAATGGACTCTTCAGGAGAATCTAGACTCACGGAAACCCACAAAGGCTCCTTCATATTCATGTCAGCCAGCTAGCTGCTCAATCATAATATAGCAAAAACAACAACTGGTGGACAGAATGCAGAACAATATCATACATTAACACCCCGTACAGAGATCTGGGCTTAAATCCATAGTTTTTTGCTCACCATGCCATTCCAGTTTGGACCCAGCCATGTGCAAATCAGTCTTGATCCTGCGCCCAATGTGAACAGTCCAGCCCGAACTGCCAGGCCATATGTATTCAAGTGTCCTTTCATTCGGGAAGTGAACACAAAGCAGTACCCACTGAACTATGCACGTAAAATATTGCTCTTTGATATGCATGGTACTTGTTCTTTGCAGCAGGCATATTCCCTTCTGCGCTACCTTAGATGAGTAAAACAGCCACTAAACAAAACATGCTCCCATCTCTCTCCAGCAGGTTCATTGATCACCAAAGTTATCTTCGCACTTGTATTGTTGACAGAAACCTGCTGAATATACAAATAACTTTGCAGTGTTATTAAAACTCCTGCACTTGTACAAAAACGGTCCCCCCCAAACTAAACTGGCCCCCTACCCTTCCAGTCGCCCTGGGAAACGCCTGCTCCTGCCCTTTCACTGCTCCTGTCCAGTCAGTACTCCTGCTCATGCTCGATCAACACTCCTGCTTCGTCAATTCCCCTGCCCTCTCCCTTCTCCTGCCCCGTCACTTCTCCTGGCCCGTCACTTCTACTGCCCTGTTCACTGCTCCTGCCCTGTTCACTGCTCCTGCCCTGTTCACTGCTCCTACCCTGTGCACTGCTCCTACCCTGTTCACTGCTTCTGCCTTGTTTACTGCTCCTGCCCTGTTCACTGCTCCTGCCCTGTTCACTGCTCCTGCCCCGTTCACGGCTTCTGTCCATTCACCGCTCCTGTCCGTTCACCGCTCCTGCCCGGTCACTGCTCCTGCTCATGCCTAATCACTGCTTCTGCCCCGTCACCTCTCCTGCCTTGTCACCTCTCCTGCCCCGTCACCTCTCCTGCCCCGTCACCTCTCCTGCCCCGTCACCTCCCCTGCCCCGTCACCTCCCCTGCCCCGTCACCTCTCCTGCCCCATCACCTCTCCTGCCCATCACTTCGCCTTCCCTGTCGCCTCTCCTTCCCGGTCACCTCTCCTCCCCTGGCGCCTCTCCTCCCCTGGCGCCTCTCCTTCCCTGGCGCCTCTCCTTCCCTGGTGCATCTCCTGCCCTGTCCCTTTTCCTGTCCTGTCACTTCTCCTTCCCGTCACTTCTGCCCCGTTCACTGCTCCTGCTCCGTTCACTGCTCCTGCCCCGTTCACTGCTCCTGCCCCGCCACTCCTGCCCCGTTCGCTGCTCCTGCCCCGTTCACTGCTCCAGCCCCGTTCACTGCTCCTGCCCGGTTACCGCTCTTGCTCATGTCTAATCGCCACTCCTGCCCCATCACTTCTCCTGCTTCGTCACCTCTACTGCCCCGTCACCTCTCTTGCCCCGTCACCTCTCCTGCCCCATCACTTCTCCTACCCCGTCACCTCTCCTGCCCCGTCACCTCTCCTGCCCGGTCACTTCTCCTGCCCGGTCACCTCTCCTCTCCTGCCCTGTCACGTCACCTGCCCGTCATGTCACCTGCCTGTCATGTGACCTGCCTCTCACTTCTCCTGCCCGGTCACTTCTCCTGCCCGGTCACTTCTCCTGCCCGGTCACTTCTCCTGCCCGGTCACCTCTCCCGCCCTGTTGCCTCTCCTTCCCTGTCACTTCTCCTTCCCAGACACTTCTCCTGGCCCGTCACTTCTCCTGGCCCGTCACTTCTCCTGGCCCGTCACTTCTCCTGGCTCGTCACTTCTCCTGTCCTGTCACTTTTCCTGCACCGTTGCTTCTGCTCCGTTCACTGCTCCTGCCCCGTTCACTGCTCCTGCCCCGTTCACAGCTCCTGCCTCGTTCACTACTCCTGCCCCGTTCACTGCTCCTGCCCCGTTCACTGCTCCTGCCCTGTTCACCGCTCCTGCCCGGTTACCGCTCCTGCCCGGTTACCACTCCTGCTCATGCCTAATCACCACTCCTGCCCCATTACTTCTAATGCTTCATCCTGGCCCTTCACCTTTCCTGCTCATCACATCACCTGCCTGTCATGTCACCTGCCCGTCACTTCTTGTGCCCAGTCACTGCTCCTGCCCTGTCACCTCTCCGGCCCGTCACCTCTCCGGCCCCGTCACCTCTCCGGCCCCGTCACCTCTCCTGCCCCGTCACCTCTCCTGCCCCGTCACCTCTCCTGCCCCGTCACCTCTCTGGCCCCGTCACCTCTCCTGCCCGTCACCTCTCCTGCCCCGTCACCTCTCCTGCCCCGTCACCTCTCCTGGCCCGTCACTTCTCCTGGCCCGTCACTGCTTCTGCCCCGTTCACTGCTTCTGCCCTGTTCACTGCTCCTGCCCTGTTCACTGCTCCTGCCCCGTTCACTGCTCCTGCCCCGCCACTTCTGCCCCGTTCACTACTCCTGCCCCGTTCACTACTCCTGCCCCGTTCACTGCTCCTGCCCCGCTCACTGCTCCTGCCCCGCTCACTGCCCCTGCCCCACTCACTGCTCCTGCCCCGTTCACTGCTCCTGCCCCGTTCACTGCTCCTGCCCCGTTCGCCGCTCCTGCCCGGTTACCGCTCTTGCTCATGCCTAATCACCGCTCCTGCCCCATCACTTCTCCTGCCCTGTCACTTCTCCTGCCCCGTCACCTCTGCTGCCCAGTCACTTCTCCTGCCCGGTCACTTCTCCTGCCCGGTCACCTCTCCTCTCCTGCCCTGTCACATCACCTGCCCGTCATGTCACCTGCCCGTCATGTCACCTGCCCGTCACTTCTCCTGCCCGGTCACTTCTCCTGCCCGGTCACTTCTCCTGCCCGGTCACCTCTCCTGCCCTGTTGCCTCTCCTTCCCTGTCACTTCTCCTTCCCAGACACTTCTCCTGGCCCGTCACTTCTCCTGTCCTGTCACTTTTCCTGCACCGTTGCTTCTGACCCGTTCACTGCTCCTGCCCCATTCACTGCTCCTGCCCCGTTCACTGCTCCTGCCCCGTTCACCGCTCCTGCCCGGTTACCGCTCCTGCCCAGTTACCACTCCTGCTCATGCCTAATCAGCGCTCCTGCCCCATTACTTCTAATGCTTCGTCACTTCTCCTGCCCCTTCACTTCTCCTGCCCATCACATCACCTGCCTGTCATGTCACCTGCCCGTCACTTCTTGTGCCCAGTCACCTCTCCTGCCCTGTTGCCTCTCCTTCCCAGTCACCTCTCCTGCCCTGTCACCTCTCCTGCCCCATCACCTCTCCTGCCCCGTCACTTCTCCTGCCCCATCACTGCTCCTGCCCCATCACTGCTCCTGCTCTGTTGACTGCTCCTGCCCCGTTGACTGCTCCTGCCCCGTTGACTGCTCCTGCCCCGTTGACTGCTCCTGCCCCGTTGACTGCTCCTGCCCCGTTCACTGCTCCTGCCTCGTTCACCTCTCCTGCCCTGTTCACTGCTCCTGTCCTTTCACCTCTCCTGCCCGTCACCTCTCCTACCCATCAACTCTCCTGCCCATCAACTCTCCTGCCACTTCACCTCTCCTGCCCCGTCATCTCTCCTGCCCCATCACCTCTCCTGCCCATCACCTCTCCTGCCCCGTCACTTCTCCTGCCCGGTCACTTCTCCTGCCCAGTCACCTATCCTGCCCAGTCACCTATCCTGCCCAGTTACCTCTCCTGCCCAGTTACCTCTCCTGCCTAGTCACCTCTCCTTTCCTGTTGCCTCTTGTGCCCCGTCACTGCTCCTGGCCCGTCACTTTTCCTGCCTCGTCACATTTGCTGCCCCATCACCGCTCCTGCCCATTCACTGCTCCTGCCCGTTCACTGCTCCTGTCCGGTCAGCACTCCTGCCCGATCACCGCTCCAGCCCCATCACTTCTCTTGTCCCATCACTTCTCCTGCCCCGTTCACTGCTCTTATCCGTTCACTGCCCCTATCCGTTCACTGCTCCTGCCGGTTACCGCTCCTGCCCATTCCTAATCACTGCTCCTGCCCCTTCACTTCTCCTGCCCCATCACTTCTCCTGCCCCGTCACCTCTCCTTTCCTGTCACCTATCCTGTCCCATCACTGCTCCTGACATGTCACCTCTCCTGCCCCGCCACTTCTCCTATCTGTCACTTCTCCTGCCCGTCACTTCTCCTGCCTGTCACTTCTCCTGCCCGTTACTCCTCCTGCCTGTCACTTCTCCTATCCGTTACTTCTCCTGCCCGTCACTTCTCCTGCCCTGTCACTTCTCCTGCCCGTTACTTCTCCTGCCCAGTCACCTCTCCTGCCCTATTACCTCTCCTTTCCTGTCGCCTCTTCTGTCCCGTCACTGCTCCTGCCCAGTTCACTCTGTGTACAACATTGACAAATTACACAAGGTGGCAAATTCCCCACAGTACTCTGTTTGGGGAAAGCTCCTCTGTAATCACTAACTCCAATCTCACTGGCACATGACATGCTAAAGGCAGACGGTGGGCGCATTGTCATTCGAATGGGGGTAATCAGCCTCAATCGGAAACTAAAGCATTTTCATTCGGAAACTAAAGCATTTTCGATATTATATACAACAAAGCCATAGTTGTATGAATGTAGTATATTTATCTTTTCCACCCAACAACCTTTGACAAAGCCAATAGTCCTGGCTTGTTGTAGGTGTAATGTTACTTGTTGTATTATATATGTGGAGGCAATAACAGAAGCAGCAAAATACAAGTCGGGCAGCACATTACGCTGGGCACATATTTTTAGCATAAATTTTTTAAGCCACATCCTTAATTATATCGGCCACCTCCCTTTGAGAGGCCCCCAGTTTTTTCATCCCACTTAAAGCCCTGCCCCAATTGTGCTGTGAGTGATGGAAGGTCATGAAAAGTTGGTCGTATGGGTGTCAAGGGGGATCATATTGTCAGAGCCACTGTAGCGTCACAACGAGAGATTCCCCAGCTCACAGGCCCTTTACGAGGAGATACAAAGCTATACTGATCTGCGCTGCTTAACGATTTCAATCAGATCTGCAGCCATTGCAGTCTCAGACAAACCAAGTCAGCATAGAGGGAATTGAGACAAATAGTTTTTATCAGTCTCTTTTGATTGTACTGGGTTGCCTTTCTGAGGAACAGTGTAAAACATTTCAGTGCATTAGTGAAAAAAAAATGTCTCCTTGAGTAACCCTATACACCGAAAAGACATTTTTTTCAGGCCTTCTCACGTAACATGACACAATCATTGTATTGTATTGTAATTGCATTTATATAGTGCTCACTACCCCCAACGAGGCGTCAAAGCGCTCTTTTGGGGAAAGCTCCTCTGTAATCACTAACTCCAATCTCACTGGCACCTGACATGCAAAAGGCAGACAGCGGGCGCATTATCATTCGAAAGGGGTTAATCAGTCTCAATCGGCATGACAATGGGCCTGGCCTCAGCCTGTGAGAGCTCAGGGAGGGGCTGCTGCAGCCTCTGGAGTTTAACAGAGAAGTGCGAGCAGCCCCTGAAAGCTGAAAGAAAAAAGTTATCGTTTTTATTAAGTAGGACTATTCTTGCCATCCCGGAATGCTTTTTTGAAAGTAAGAAGTAGGGGAACGGACTGGAATATTTTTTAGAAGTAGGGGCACACCATGCCCACCCGATCCCACCCACTTCTACCACTGGAGTTGAGGCGTATCTGAAAGAGACACGTTAGTGATAGATTCCTTACCTTAGAATATCCCCAGGCGTCAGACTGGATCCGGAAATGTTTGCGTAGCAGTACCCTTGCGCGTCGGTAGGCGTCGTCTGCGGCTCCACGTCCGTCGTCGGCGTCGTGGACGCCATGATGATGTCATCGGAGTACTTAGACGCCGCCTCCGCGTGCTGACGTCAGTTCTTCTTTTTTCCGCACCAGCAAGCGCAGATCCGGAAAAAGTGGTACCTTAGTCATTTTTTTACTAAACTTTTTACGATCCTTTTTGATCATTTTTGAGTCTTCGACTCCGAACGGTGCCGGTACGGATGCCAGGTTTTAAGCCCTGTGAGGATTGCGACCGACTGATGTCGGTCACCGACCCCCACCGCCGGTGCCTTCACCGTCTCGGCGTCGACCATGACTACAAGACCTGCTCCGACTGCCGGGCCCTGACTTCGAAAGCTAGGCGGGAGCGGTCCCGCAAGCGACTCGAGCTCCGGCAGTCGGCCCCGCGCCGCTAACGGTCCCGGTCCGGATGGAGGTCGAGGGACAGGTCACGGGAGAGGAGTCATCATAGCTCCGGGAGTCGACATCACTCCTCAGGGTCGAAGTCATCAGGTAAGCACAAGAAGTCGAAGAGACGTCATCGCTCTTCCGACTCCCCCCGACGCTGCCGAGGGTTTGGGTGACACCGCCCACGCGACTCCGCCGGAGTCACGGGCATCGTGTCCGGCCCCACACCCTCCGGTCCCTGGGCCACACGCGACGCCGGAGTTGATCGAGCGTTTCCTCATGGCCATGGGGTCCCTCACTCTTCTGACGGGTTTCGCGGCACCTTCGGGCCCAACGGACCCGTCTGGGGGACCTAGCGGGTCGGGGGCTTTAGCCCCCGACGCCAGCGGGTGCTTCGGCCCCGACGCCGCCTTCTGGCTCGGCGCCGCAGGGTCTTGCTGGATCCGCTTCCGGTTCCGGATCGTCGCCGGTTGACCTGACGACCTCACCGGCGCCGGTCCATCAGGTGTCTCCTCCGGTGCCGTCTTCTGGCGGCGCCGTCCCCGATGCCTGCCTCGATCCGGTTCCGGAGTCGGAACGGCGCCGCTGGGCGCCGCTTTCGACGACGTTTGGAGAGTTTAACTTCAATGAACCGGCCCCATCATTTGACGACCCTGAGTATCAGGAGATGGGTGATGAGGAGACTTGGGATGGGTCTGAGGACCCTCTGACACGTGAGTGTCAGTCCCAGGAGGACTGGACAGGTGGACTTGGGGATGCCAGTGGTCTGGACACCTCGCCAGACACTGGTTTTGTCTCACCTCCCACCGTGGCTACGGAGGAGGGGGCAACCTACAGTGTGGTGTTGACGCGGGCGGCCAAGGCCTTGGGCCTTAAGCTCCCAGTCGCAGCCGTGAGGATTAACCTCCTCACTGAGGTCCTTAAACCGCAGTCAAGCTCGGCTGAGCCTCTGTTGCCGTTTAATGAGGTCTTAACCGACGTTCTTTTTGGCACTTGTTCCAGGCTCGCTACAGGTTCGCCTGTAGATAGGAACGTGGCCAGACACCACCGCCCGGCTCCGGGCGACCCTTGTTTCCTGTCCACCCACCCCACCCCTGAGAGCCTGGTTATCCAGGCCTCAAATTCCCAGACCGCATTCCCGTCGGCTCCGACTGACAGGGAATCCAAGAGGTATGAGCAGTACGGCAAAAAGGTATTCTCTTCCCTAAGTCTGGGACTGCGGTCTTCCAACACCGCCTGCCTCTTGGGCCGCTACACCCACTCTCTGTGGGATAGGGTCGCGGACATGCTGCCAGAATGCCCGTTGAACGTACGGGCTAAACTCGGCCAAGCCCTTGTGGAGGGCCGAGATGCAGCACGGTATTCTATCTGGTGTAGGCTGGATACCACCGACTCACTGGGCAGAGCGATGGCAACGACGGTGGCGATTCGTCGCCACGCCTCGTTGAGATCCGCCAACTTCTCGGCTGATGTCCAGAATACACTCATGGACATGCCGTTTGATGGCCGTCGTCTTTTTGGCAACAAGTCAGACCATGCACTTGAGCGCTTTAAGGACTCCAGGGCTACGGCCAGGTCCTTGGGCCTCTCGGCCCTGCGCCAGCAAACGGGTGCCTTTCGCTCCTTTCGTGGCCAAGGAAGGGGCGCCCCCACACATGCTGCCAGCCACGCGCCGCAGACTAACATCCAACGCGGTGGCGGCCGTGGGAACCGCCGTGGAGGCGGTCGGGGACAACGGCGAGGCCAGTCCACACTCTCCCCCGCAGCATCCGCCTCAAAACCCTCCTAGTCCGTGCTTTCAGGCCCATGTGACGCCAGTGGGGTGCAGGGTTCGCCATCACCTCCTCCACTGGCGCACTGTCACATCGGACAGGTGGGTGCTGCAAATCGTCCGAAGGGGCTACTCCCTCCCCTTCGAGGCGACCCTTCCAGCCATGCCACCGCAATACCACCGCGTGTCGGGGTATCATTTGCGACTTTTGCAGAAGGAAGTTACGGCCCTCTTGGCCAAGGGGGCCATCAAGCGCGTTCCTGGGCCAGAAGTAGGGTGTGGTTGCTACTCCCACTACTTTCTGGTACCCAAGAAGGGCAAAGGGGGCCTACGCCCTATCTTGGACCTACGGAACTTCAACGGCTTCCTCCAGAAGGAGAAGTTCAAAATGCTGACACTGGCTCAGGTTTTAGCTGCCCTGGACCCAGGAGACTGGATGGTAGCGTTGGACTTGCAGGACGCTTATTTCCACATCCCCGTCCTGCCGGCCCACCGGCGCTACCTGCGGTTCACGGTTGGCCACGAGCACTTTCAGTTTACCGTGCTCCCCTTCGGCCTTACCAGCGCCCCACGGGTGTTCACAAAGGTGATGGCGGTGGTCGCAGCTCATCTGCGCAGGTTTGGGGTTTCAGTCTTCCCCTACCTCGACAACTGGTTGTTGAAGGCGGGCTCGCCCTAGGCAGTCGTCAGCTACCTCCAGACGACAGCAGACCTCCTGCACCAGCTGGGGTTCTCCATCAATGTGCCGAAGTCACACCTGTGCCCCTCTCAGAAGCTCCTCTTCATCGGAGCGGTTCTCGACTCGGCGCAGTTTCGGGTTTATCCACTCGAACAGCGGGTTCGGGATATTCAGGCTCTAATTCCACTCTTTCAGCCTTTATCCCGGATCTCGGTCAGGTTGACGCTGCGGCTTCTGGGGCTGATGGCCTCTTGCATCCTTCTGGTGCATCACGCCCGATGGCGGATGCGGGCTCTGCAGTGGGACCTGAAGTTTCAGTGGGCCCAGCGTCAGGGCAACCTCTCCGACCATGTCCTGATCTCGGAGGGCACTGCGAGACAGCTGCAGTGGTGGCACACGGACCGCGATTGGGTCAGCGGCAGATCCCTCTCCCTTCCCCAACCGGAGCACGTAGTTTGTTACGGACGCGTCCCTCCAGGGCTAGTGATGCCACATGGGAGAGGTGGAGATCAGAGGCCTCTGGTTTCCGGCGGAGTCCCGGCTCCATATCAACCTTTTGGAGCTGCGTGCGATTCGTCTAGCACTGAAGGCATTACTCCCCTCTGTCCGGGGGAGTGTAGTGCAGGTGTTCACGGACAACACCACCGCCATGTGGTAGTGCAACAAACAGGGCAGTGTGGGGTCGTGGACCCTTTGCCAGGAGGCTCTGCGCCTCTGGCAGTGGCTGGAACATCAGGGTGTGACCCTGGTGGTTCAACACCTGGCAGGTTCTCTGAACGCCAGGGCGGACGAGCTCAGCCGTCGGTGCATGATGGATCACGAATGGTGTCTGAACTCGGACGTGGCGCAAGGCCTCTTTCAGCAGTGGGGAGAGCCTTGGTTAGATCTATTCGCCACCGAAGAGAACGCGCAATGTCATCAGTTCTGCGCGTTGGAATTTCCAAGGCGGCACTCGCTCGGAGACGCTTTTCGTCGCGAGTGGAGTTGCGGTCTGTTGTACGCCTTTCCACCTATACCACTTCTGCCCAGAGTGCTGAAGAAGATCAAGCGCGACCGGGCCCAAGTCATCCTTGTGGCTCCGGACTGGGCACAAAGGTACTGGTATCCCGAGCTACTCAGTATGTCAGTCGATCCCCCGGTTCGTCTGCCTCTTCAGGAGGAACTTCTGTCGCAGCAGCAGGGGACGGTCCTCCACCCGAACCTGTCCAGTCTCCACCTCCATACTTGGAGATTGAGCGGCGACAGTTGAGGCCATTTGACTTGCCTCCTGAAGTCTGTAATGTCATTCTGGCAGCCAGGCGTCCCTCCACAAAATCGGTATACGCCTGCAGGTGGAATACGTTTGTGGCATGGTGCACAGCAAAGGCTGTGGATCCACTTTCTGCCCCTCTTTCTGAGGTTCTTCTCTTCCTTCTTTCTCTTGCCCAGCAGGACTCTGGGGCACTATCAAGGGCTACCTTTCTGCCCTTTCAGCCTTTCTAAGGCTGCCTGATCAACCTTCTTTGTTCAAGTCCCCTATTGTAACTCGTTTTCTGAAAGGCATCACGCACATGTTTCCCCCTGTACCTTTTGTGATGCCCCAGTGGGACTTGAACCTTGTACTTACTTACCTAATGTATGCTCCCTTTGAGCCGCTCCATAACTGTCCTCTCCGTCTTCTTACTGTGAAGACTGCTTTCCTGGTTGCTATCACCTCTGCCAGGAGAGTGAGTGAGCTCCAGGCTCTTTCTTCCACACCTCCTTTCCTCTCTCCTTTCCTCTCTGTCTATCCGGACAAGGTTGTGTTGCGGACAAGACCCTCTTTCCTGCCCAAGGTTGTCACGGCCTTCCACATCGGGCAGTCCATTACCTTGCCCACCTTCTTTCCGCCTCTGCATCCCTCGAAAGAAGAAGAGAGGCTCCACCGTCTGGACCCAAAACGTGCCCTCTCTTACTATCTGGATCGCACACGCCAGTTCCGGGTGGATGACCAACTCTTTGTTGGTTACGTGGGTGCTAAGAAGGGAAAGGCGGTGCACAAGCGGACCATCTCTCGGTGTATCATCTTGTGTATCCAGGCATGTTACTTCTTGTCTAAAAAGAAGCCCCCTGTTGGATTGAAGGCTCATTACACTCGGGCCACGGCGACTACAACTTCCCTGGGACGGGGAGTGCCCTTGCAGGACATTTACTAGGCATCTACGTGGGCCTCGCTGCACACGTTTGCAAGACACTATTGCCTGGACAGTCAAGTCCGGAGGGATGGCTTCTTTGGCCGTTCCGTCCTCCAGGACTTTCTGGTGTGATTATTGGTTCGCAGACCCACCACCGGGGTTGGTATTGCTGGGGTATCTATTCTAAGGTAAGGAATCTATCACTAACATGTCTCTTTCAGATGCACAAGTTACTACTTGTGTAACGATATATCTGTAAGAGACCTTAGTTACTGATAGATTCCTTACCAACCCACCCATCCTTCCCGTTCTGCGAACCGATATCTAGGGTTAAGGTCATCCCCTTCAGGGCCCTAGTTTCAATGGCACCAGTGTTGGTTTTTAACATGGCTCTGCGTTTCTTGCGCGGAAAAGCTGTGTCTAAGAACTGACGTCAGCACGCGGAGGCGGCGTCTAAGTACTCCGACGACATCATCACGGTGCCGACGACAGACGCGGAGCCGCAGACGACGCCTACCGACGCGCAAGGGTACTGCTACGCAAAAATTTCCGGATCCAGTCTGACGCCTGGGGATATTCTAAGGTAAGGAATCTATCACTAACTAATGTCTCTTACAGATATATCGTTACACAAGTAGTAACTTGTGCTTTAATCCTGTTGTCCCGGGGCCTGACTTACTATGAATGCTGAGTAACTGGGCTAAGTTCCCCTTTTGCACTTGACTCTCAAAGTTGCATGGTCTAATAATCAGTCCAAGGTTTGCTTGGGGGGATGGAGGAAACGGGGGAGGGATGGAGAGGTGTGGATATATAGACTAGTGAATACATTTTCACAATTCAAAATGCACGGAGCAGCACCAATAAATCATTGCCTAGCCAAATACTCACTTTTTTCTGGAAAAAGAGAATTATTTCATTTCTTACACTACCCACACAAAGGAAGAATACAATATTCACAAACCATTACACAGTCCTCTCCTGAAGTTGGAGCTCTAGTGTCTTTCTGGAGGCTCCCTGTCCCACTCTTCATATTACCAATTGTGGTTATTCTCCATTCACTATTGGCAACAACCAGAGTATGCCCCACTGGTAGGCCGAGTCTCAAGATTCCACTACAACTCTGATTTAAAGTTAATAGTGTTCCAGCACTCATGCTTGTATTTAGCAGCATGTCTTCCTGTAGCTGTCAAGCTCGAAACAAGTCTTACACGCACCTGCAGTAGAGAAGGATTTGGAGTGCTGAAGTGCGCCCTGTCCGTGGGTGCTTGCAGCAGCTCCAGCCCAAGTCAGCTGAGTTAGCCACCCACGCACTCAGCAGCGACACTCAACTTGGGGAGAGGATGTAGCCTTATGGCTAGAGCGGTTGCCTTTGAAGCTTGGGAACCGGGTTCGAGTCCTGGCAACGACGCTCAACATCTTGTGATTCTGGGCAAATCACTAAGGGCCATATGTAGGTAACTTGGAAATACCGATTCCTGAATACCGAATTTTACCTATTCGGTATTTAGGAATCGGTATTTCATATCTAGGGAATAATTCGGTAAAAAATACCGAATCGTTAATATTCTTTATTACCGAATCGGTAGTACTGATTCGGTGCTAAGAAATCACCTACCCATTCATTCCTATGGGCTTGGAGCCCATAGGAATGAATGCGAAGAAATTCATTATTACCGAATCGGTATTACCAATTCGGTAATCGTGGAAGGTATTTCAAGGGTGCCAGGGTGTCCAAAGGACACACTTCAAAAAGCAAAAAAGTGCTTTTTGAAAAGAAATCGCTGTTTACCACCAACTAGGAGTTGGTGGTAAATAGCGATTCCTTAAGGCTGAGGTGCACTGTTTTAAGTGCTATCTACATTGCATTTAAGGAATCGGTATTACCGATTCCTTAAATGCAAGGCCATAAGGAATCGGTATTAACCCCTTCGCTGCTAGGCCTTTTCCCCCTCCTGTGCTAAGGCGTTTTTTGGTGTTTTGGGGTAGTGCGCGCTTAGGCCCTTGTAACTTTTTGACCACATAAGGGATCCGCGCCAAATTTGCGTCCTTTTCTTCCAACATCATGGGGATTCTAAAGGCGCCCAGGGTTTGTGGATTCCCTTGGAGGGGTCCCAGAAATTAACCAAAATATAGTGTTTTTTTTGTTTTTTTCAGAAAAATGGGAAAAACGGGCTGCAAATGAAAGCCTCTGGCTTTTTCCCTGAATATGGTATCAAAAAAGGGTTTGTGGGGCTGAATTCTCCATTTTCTCAGCTTTTAGGGAATGACAGTGTTTTGTCAGAGAACCGAAATTTTTCACTCAGTTTTGGCATTTTTCTGGGACATAGCCTATTTTTGCTATTTTTAGAGCTTTCCACCTCCTTCCAGTTAATGGTAGAAATGAGTTTGAAAGCAATAATGGATCCTGGAAAGCTTTACATTTCCGAAAAATAGACAAAATTCTGAATTCAGAAAGGGGTCATTTGTCTAAATCCATGAAGGGTTCGTTATAGAAACTAACAGTTAGATATTGGAATATTTGAAAATTTGTTGAAAACAACGGCCTTTTGTCTCAACGTTTTCACCTATAACTTTCTCTAATTTTGACAGCTCTTGGAAAGCAATATACCGTTACATCCGTTAGACCTTCCTGGTTGTGGGGATATATGGGACTTGTAGTTTCACCAAGAACCCGACGAACCCAGATCCAAAAACTGAGCAGCAACTTGCAATGGTATTTTTTCATTTACTGGGTATAGTGCACTTTGTCTTGGAAAATGTACACATGGAATAATCTGCACGAAAGACACCTATGTATGTATGAATTGGGTACAAATTATAGAGTTCAGAAACAGTATATAATTGCACATTTTCAAAGTTGGGAATACTCATACTAGCATGAGAATTATTGGTCATTTTTCATAAAGTTTTTTTTTCTACACAATATCTTTCATTCAAAGGGAGAAATGCAAGAAAGCTCAATTGGTAATAACAGTTGATTTACAAATCTGAATTACCCCAAGTGTCCCGATAAAAACGGTACCTCACTTGTGTGGGTCGGCCTTGTGCCTGCGACAGGAAACGGCGCAAAATGCAACGTGGTCACACCTAAATTTTGCAGTTACAAATTGACCCTTTTTTGGCAAAGTGCCTACCTGTAGTTTTTGCACCCTAGTTCTTCCGGCACCTAGGGAAACCTAGCAAACCTATACATTTTTGAAAAGTAGACACCCAGGGGAATTCAGGATGGGATGACTCGACTGCCTACCACCAGGTTTTGTTACCCAGAATCCCTTGCAAAGCTCAGATTTTGAAAAAAAAAACACATTTTCCTCACATTTCTGTGGTGGAAAGTTCTGGAATCTGCGTGGATCAACAAATTTCCACCCACCCAGCGTGCCCCCAGGTCTCCCGAAAAAAATGGTACCTCACTTGTGTGGGTCGGCCTTGTGCCTACCACGGGAAACGGCACAAAATGCAACGTGGTCGCTCCTCAATTTCCCAGTGAAATCTTAAGCTCTTTGGACAAAGAGACTACCTTTTGTTTTTGAGCCGTAGCTCAACCAGCACCTAGGGAAACCTAGCAAACCTATACATTTTTGAAAACTAGACACCCAGGGCAATTCAGGATGGGGTGACTCGTCTGCCTACCCCCAGGTTTTGTTACCCAGAATCCCTTGCAAACATAAATATTTGACCAAAAAAACACATTTTCCTCACATTTCTGTGGTGGAAAGTTCTGGAATCTGCGTGGATCAACAAATTTGCACCCACGCAGCGTGCCCCTAGGTCTCCCGAAAAAAATGGTACCTCACTTGCGTGGGTAGGCATAGTGGCTGCGACATGAAACCGCGCAAAACGCAGCATGGTCGCATCTCAATTTCCCAGTGAAATTTAGCACGATTCGGACAAAAAGACTACCTTTTGTTTTTGCGCCGTAGCTCTGCCAGCACCTAGGGAAACCTAGCAACCCTATACATTTTTGAAAACTAGACAACCAGGGCAATTCAGGATGGGGTGACTCGTCTGCCTACCCCCAGGTTTTGTTACCCAGAATCCCTTTCAAACAAAAAAATTTGACCAAAAAAACACATTTTCCTCACATTTCTGTGGGGGAAAGTTCTGGAATCTGCGTGGATCAACAAATTTCTACCCACCCAGCGTGCCCCCAGGTCTCCCGAAAAAAATGGTACCCCACTTGCGTGGGTAGGCATAGTGGCTGCGACATGAAACAGCGCAAAACGCAGCATGGTCGCACCTCAATTTCCCAGTGAAATTTAGCACGATTCAGACAAAAAGACTACCTTTTGTTTTTGCGCCGTAGCTCTGCCAGCACCTAGGGAAACCTAGCAAACCTATACATTTCTGAAAACTAGACACCCAGGGCAATTCAGGATGGGGTGACTCGTCTGCCTACCCCCAGGTTTTGTTACCCAGAATCCCTTTCAAACAAAACAATTTAACCAAAAAAACACATTTTCCTCACATTTCTGTGGTGGAAAGTTCTGGAATCTGCGTGGATCAACAAATTTCCATCCACCCAGTGTGCCCCCAGGTCTCCCGAAAAAAATGGTACCTCACTTGCGTGGGTAGGCATAGTGGCTGCGACATGAAACAGCGCAAAACGCAGCATGGTCGCACCTCAATTTCCCAGTGAAATTTTGCACGATTCGGACAAAAAGACTACCTTTTGTTTTTGCGCCGTAGCTCTGCCAGCACCTAGGGAAACCTAGCAAACCTATACATTTCTGAAAACTAGACACCCAGGGCAATTCAGGATGGGGTGACTCGTCTGCCTACCCCCAGGTTTTGTTACCCAGAATCCCTTTCAAACAAAAAAATTTGACCAAAAAAACACATTTTCCTCACATTTCTGTGGGGGAAAGTTCTGGAATCTGCGTGGATCAACAAATTTCCATCCACCCAGTGTGCCCCCAGGTCTCCCGAAAAAAATGGTACCTCACTTGCGTGGGTAGGCATAGTGGCTGCGACATGAAACAGCGCAAAACGCAGCATGGTCGCACCTCAATTTCCCAGTGAAATTTTGCACTATTCGGACAAAAAGACTACCTTTTGTTTTTGCGCCGTAGCTCTGCCAGCACCTAAGGAAACCTAGCAAACCTATACATTTTTGAAAACTAGACACCCAGGGCAATTCAGGATGGGGTGACTCGTCTGCCTACCCCCAGGTTTTGTTACCCAGAATCCCTTGAAAACATAAATATTTGACCAAAAAAACACATTTTCCTCACATTTCTGTGGTGGAAAGTTCTGGAATCTGCGTGGATCAACAAATTTCCACCCACCCAGCGTGCCCCCAGGTCTCCCGAAAAAAATGGTACCTCACTTGCGTGGGTAGGCATAGTGGCTGCGACATGAAACAGCGCAAAACGTAGCATGGTCGCACCTCAATTTCCCAGTGAAATTTTGCACGATTCTGACAAAAAGACTACCTTTTGTTTTTGCGCCGTAGCTCTGCCAGCACCTAGGGAAAACTAGCAAACCTATACATTTCTGAAAACTAGACACCCAGGGCAATTCAGGATGGGGTGACTCGTCTGCCTACCCCCAGGTTTTGTTACCCAGAATCCCTTACAAACATAAAAATGTGACCAAAAAAACACATTTTCCTCACATTTCTGTGGTGGAAAGTTCTGGAATCTGCGTGGATCAACAAATTTCCACCCACCCAGCGTGCCCCCAGGTCTCCCGAAAAAAATGGTACCTCACTTGCGTGGGTAGGCATAGTGGCTGCGACATGAAACAGCGCAAAACGCAGCATGGTCGCACCTCAATTTCCCAGTGAAATTTTGCACAATTCTGACAAAAAGACTACCTTTTGTTTTTGCGCCGTAGCTCTGCCAGCACCTAGGGAAAACTAGCAAACCTATACATTTCTGAAAACTAGACACCCAGGGCAATTCAGGATGGGGTGACTCGTCTGCCTACCCCCAGGTTTTGTTACCCAGAATCCCTTACAAACATAAAAATGTGACCAAAAAAACACATTTTCCTCACATTTCTGTGGTGGAAAGTTCTGGAATCTGCGTGGATCAACAAATTTCCACCCACCCAGCGTGCCCCCAGGTCTCCCGAAAAAAATGGTACCTCACTTGCGTGGGTAGGCATAGTGGCTGCGACATGAAACAGCGCAAAACGCAGCATGGTCGCACCTCAATTTCCCAGTGAAATTTTGCACTATTCGGACAAAAAGACTACCTTTTGTTTTTGCGCCGTAGCTCTGCCAGCACCTAAGGAAACCTAGCAAACCTATACATTTTTGAAAACTAGACACCCAGGGCAATTCAGGATGGGGTGACTCGTCTGCCTACCCCCAGGTTTTGTTACCCAGAATCCCTTGAAAACATAAATATTTGACCAAAAAAACACATTTTCCTCACATTTCTGTGGTGGAAAGTTCTGGAATCTGCGTGGATCAACAAATTTCCACCCACCCAGCGTGCCCCCAGGTCTCCCGAAAAAAATGGTACCTCACTTGCGTGGGTAGGCATAGTGGCTGCGACATGACACAGCGCAAAACGCAGCATGGTCGCACCTCAATTTCCCAGTGAAATTTTGCACGATTCTGACAAAAAGACTACCTTTTGTTTTTGCGCCGTAGCTCTGCCAGCACCTAGGGAAAACTAGCAAACCTATACATTTCTGAAAACTAGACACCCAGGGCAATTCAGGATGGGGTGACTCGTCTGCCTACCCCCAGGTTTTGTTACCCAGAATCCCTTACAAACATAAAAATGTGACCAAAAAAACACATTTTCCTCACATTTCTGTGGTGGAAAGTTCTGGAATCTGCGTGGATCAACAAATTTCCACCCACCCAGCGTGCCCCCAGGTCTCCCGAAAAAAACGGTACCTCACTTGCGTGGGTAGACATAGTGGCTGCAACAGGAAACGGTTCAAATCGTACGGTGGTGAATTTACATTACCTTATTGCAAAACTACCTTGATTTTGGGGGGGGGGATCTGAATTTGTGGCCCGGGGCTCGGTGGTATTCTTTGCAAAGTAGCAAACCCAAACAGTTCTGAAAACTAGACACCCGGGGGAGTCCAGGGAGGTATGGCATGCATGGGTCCCCCAATGTTTTCGTACCCAGAACTCTCTGCAAACCTTAAAATTAGGTAAAAATTGCACTTTTCCAAACTTTTTGGCGTGGGATCGCCGTGCCGGCAAAAAAGTCGTACCACCCTGCGTTCCCCTTGTTCTCCCGAGTAAAAGGATACCTCACTTGTGTGGGTGCCCCAAAGTAGAACACCCCAAAAATGAATTTTGAAAAAGGTAGTTTTTACTCATATTTACGTTTTACAAATTAAGCACCCCAGCCTAAGTCACTTGCCTTTGGCCCACCCACACAAGTGAGGTATCATTTTACTCGGGAGAACAAGGGAAACGCTGGGTGGTAGGACATTTGTTCCGGCAGCGAGATCCCACCCAAAAAAGTATGGAAAAGTTGGTTTTTGGACCAAAATTTCAGGTTTGCAGGGGTTTCTGGGTAGGAAAACATTGGGGGACCCACGCATGCCATACCACCCTGGACTCCCCCGGGTGTCTAGTTCTCAGAACTGTTTGGGTTTGGTAGTTTCCAAAGATGCCTGCCAAGCCCCGGGCCAAAAGCTCAGGTGACCCCCTCAAAAAATAAGATTATTTGGCTAAAGGTAATGTTTTCGTCTCCACAGTATGAATTGGGCCTTTTCCTAAAGCAGCCGCTATGCCTACCCACGCAAGTGAGGTACCATTTTTATCGGGAGACCTTGGGGAATGCTGGGTGGGAGGTAATTTGTGTGAGCCCAGTGATGCCACGCTTTCCCACACTAAAACGTGTGAAAAAAAATGATTATTTCCAAGCAAAAAATGAGGTTTGCAAGGGATTCTGGGTAAAGGAACGTTGGAGGATCCACGCAAGCCATACCTCCTTGGAAGCCCCCGGGTGTCTACTTTTCAGAAATGTGTGGGTTTGGTAGGTTTCCCTAGATGGCTGTCTCGCACGGGGCCAAAAACCCGGGTAACCCCTCTTGCAAAAGCTGGTGGACATGAATTCTCCAGCTTTTGCAAGAGGGGTTACCTGGGTTTCTGGCCCCGTGCGAGACAGCCATCTAGGGAAACCTACCAAACCCACACATTTCTGAAAAGTAGACACCCGGGGGAGTCCAGGGAGGTATGGCATGCGTGGGTCCCCCAATGTTTTCCTACCCAGAACTCCTTGCAAACCTTAATTAGGTAAAAATAGCACTTTTACAAAAATTTTGCCGTGGGATCGCCGTGCCGGCAAAAATGTCCTACCACCCAGCGTTCCCCTTGTTCTCCCGAGTAAAAGGGTACCTCACCTTAACAGAGTTACTCAAAAGACAAACATTCAAGCACGGCTATCTATTCCTCAAAGACACACACATACAGGTTGGATTTGGCACGAGGGCGAGTGATGGTTCAGTATATAAAATTTTATTAACAAGATATTTCAAAAAAATGAAATGCTCTGTCAATAAATAAATGCATAAAAACCGAACTAGTGACTCGCAACTCGTGAGCTGTAAAGCCACGACAAGGCACCAACCGTTTTACAGGCCATTCACGCACCTTTCATACCTGATACAAACAAGACCACTGACACCATCTGGAATAAAAGCAACACATTACAACAATCACAATAAGGGACAAGGTACACCCTAATGCAGAAAGAGAAAAAAAACAATTATTACTGCACACCCATCTAATCCGCAAGCACACACACATACTGGTTGGATTTGGCACGAGGGTGAGTGATGATTCAGTACATACAATTGTATACGCAAGTAATTTCACAAAAATGAAATACACTGTGTATAATTGCAAGTATGATAAACTGAACCACTGACTCACAGCTCGTGAGCTGTAAAGCCACGTCAAGGCACCAACCTCTTTACAGGCCATTCATACACCTTTCGTACGTGTGACACATTCAAAACATTCACACCGCCAGCCGCGGACCCATCACATTTCAACACTCACACCAGCAAACAGCGCCATTCAAGGGCCCATCACTTTCACACGCCCACATTTCTGACACTGGAACTGCACAAATTGATGGACTGCGTGGAGTGTCACTCAACAAGCAGTGTGTGCAGTGACCAACAGAAAGTAACTACTCACACACCGCCAGCCGAGCGCCAGTCCACCCACACCACCAGCCAAGCACCAGACCATGCACACCGCCAGCCAAACACTCAGCGCACACCACCAGCCAAGCGCCTCTCCACGCACACCGCCAGCCAAGCACCACTCCGTGCACAGACAGCTAAACACCGCTCCACGCACACCCTCCAGCCAAGTACCACTCCGCAAACACCACCAGCCAAGCGCCACTCCACACACACTGCCAGCCAAGCACCATTCCACACAAACTGCCAGCAAAGCACCATTCCACACACACTGCCAGCCAAGCACCACTCCACACACACCGCCAGCCAAGCAGCACTCCACACACACCGCCAGCCAAGCACCACTCCACACACACCGCCAGCCAAGCACCACTCCACACACACCGCCAGCCAAGCACCACTCCACACACACCGCCAGCCAAGCACCAGTCCACACACACCGCCAGCCAAGCACCACTCCACACACACCATCAGCCAAACACCACTCCATGCACAGACAGCCAAGTACCACTCCACGAACACCACCAGCCAAGCGCCACTCCACACACACCGCCAGCAAAGCACCACTCCGTGCACAGACAGCCAAGCACCACTCCACACACACCGCCAGCCAAGCACCACTCCACACACACCGCCAGCCAAGCACCACTCCACACACACCGCCAGCCAAGCAGCACTCCGTGCAGACAGCAAAGTAGCACTCCACGCACACCACCAGCCAAGCGCCACTCCACACACACCGCCAGCCAAGCAGCACTCCGTGCACAGACAGCAAAGTAGCACTCCACGCACACTAACAGCCAAGCGCCACTCCACACACACCGCCAGCAAAGCACCACTCCGTGCACAGACAGCAAAGTAGCACTCCACGCACACCACCTGCCAAGCGCCACTCCACAAGCACCACCAGCCAAGCACCACTCACCGCCAGCCAAGCACCATCCAGCCAAGCGCCACTCCACACACACCGCCAGCCAAGCGCCACTCCACACACACCGCCAGCCAAGCAGCACTCCGTGCACAGACAGCAAAGTAGCACTCCACGCACACCACCAGCCAAGCGCCACTCCACACACACCGCCAGCCAAGCAGCACTCCGTGCACAGACAGCAAAGTAGCACTCCACGCACACCACCAGCCAAGCGCCACTCCACACACACCGCCAGCCAAGCAGCACTCCGTGCACAGACAGCAAAGTAGCACTCCACGCACAACACCAGCCAAGCGCCACTCCACACACACCACCAGCCAAGCAGCACTCCGTGCACAGACAGCAAAGTAGCACTCCACGCACACCACCAGCCAAGCGCCACTCCACACACACCACCAGCCAAGCAGCACTCCGTGCACAGACAGCAAAGTAGCACTCCACGCACACCACCAGCCAAGCACCACTCCACACACACCGCCAGCCAAGCAGCACTCCGTGCAGACAGCAAAGTAGCACTCCACGCACACCACCAGCCAAGCGCCACTCCACACACACCGCCAGCCAAGCAGCACTCCGTGCACAGACAGCAAAGTAGCACTCCACGCACACCACCAGCCAAGCGCCACTCCACACACACCGCCAGCCAAGCAGCACTCCGTGCACAGACAGCAAAGTAGCACTCCACGCACACCACCAGCCAAGCGCCACTCCACACACACCGCCAGCCAAGCAGCACTCCGTGCACAGACAGCAAAGTAGCACTCCACGCACACTAACAGCCAAGCGCCACTCCACACACACCGCCAGCCAAGCACCACTCCGTGCACAGACAGCAAAGTAGCACTCCACGCACACCACCTGCCAGGCGCCACTCCACAAGCACCACCAGCCAAGCACCACTCACCGCCAGCCAAGCACCATCCAGCCTAGCGCCACTCCACACACACCGCCAGCCAAGCAGCACTCCGTGCACAGACAGCAAAGTAGCACTCCACGCACACCACCAGCCAAGCGCCACTCCACACACACCGCCAGCCAAGCAGCACTCCGTGCACAGACAGCAAAGTAGCACTCCACGCACACTAACAGCCAAGCGCCACTCCACACACACCGCCAGCAAAGCACCACTCCGTGCACAGACAGCAAAGTAGCACTCCACGCACACCACCTGCCAAGCGCCACTCCACAAGCACCACCAGCCAAGCACCACTCACCGCCAGCCAAGCACCATCCAGCCAAGCGCCACTCCACACACACCGCCAGCCAAGCGCCACTCCACACACACCGCCAGCCAAGCAGCACTCCGTGCACAGACAGCAAAGTAGCACTCCACGCACACCACCAGCCAAGCGCCACTCCACACACACCGCCAGCCAAGCAGCACTCCGTGCACAGACAGCAAAGTAGCACTCCACGCACACCACCAGCCAAGCGCCACTCCACACACACCGCCAGCCAAGCAGCACTCCGTGCACAGACAGCAAAGTAGCACTCCACGCACAACACCAGCCAAGCGCCACTCCACACACACCACCAGCCAAGCAGCACTCCGTGCACAGACAGCAAAGTAGCACTCCACGCACACCACCAGCCAAGCGCCACTCCACACACACCACCAGCCAAGCAGCACTCCGTGCACAGACAGCAAAGTAGCACTCCACGCACACCACCAGCCAAGCGCCACTCCACACACACCGCCAGCCAAGCACCACTCCGTGCACAGACAGCCAAGTACCACTCTACACACACCACCAGCCAAGCGCCACTCCACACACACCGCCAGCCAAGCACCACTCTGTGCATAGATAGCCAAGTACCCCTCCACGCACACCGCCAGCCAAACACCACTCAGCGCACACCGACAGCCAAGTACCACTCCACACACACCGCCAGCCAAGCACCGCTCCACGCACACCATCCAGCCAAGTACCACTCCCCACACACACCACCAGCAAACATGCCCACGGGGTCGCTTCCTAAAAACTTTGTGTTAGTGGGCATTTTCCGCCCCCCCTGGGGGCAAAACGGCAAAAAAAACAGGCCGATTTGCCCCCAGGGTGGACAGAAAAACAAAAACACAATCATGTCCACCTGGAAGCGACCCTTACCCAAGGGGTCGCTTCCCAAAACAAACACATTGCCCCAACAAAAATCCCTGGTTCTAGTGGGTAATTTCTGCCCCCCCTGGGGGCAAAACGGCCGAAAAACGGGCCGATTTCCCCCCAGGGGGGGGCAGAAAAACGAAAACATACTCAGACCCCACCTGGAAGCGACCCTTGCCCAAGGGGTCGCTTCCTAAAAACTAAAATTACATCCCTGGTGTCTAGTGAGCATTTTCTGTCCCCCCTGGGGGCAAAACGGCAAAAAAAAACGGGCCGATTTGCCCCCAGGGGGGACAGAAAAACGTAAACAAAATAAATGGCCGCCATCTTTGTACAAATCTATATCCCTGGTGCTAGTGGGGAATTTCTGCCCCCCCTGGGGGCAAAACGGCCGAAAAAACAGGCCGATTTCCCCCCAGGGGGGGCAGAAAAACGAAAACATATTGCCAGCCAGCCTGGAAGTGACCCTTGCCCAAGGGGTCACTTCCTAAAAACTAAAAGTATATCCCTGGTGTCTAGTGGGGGCATTTCCGCCGCACAATCGCGACGCTGTGCGCGATCGTGAGGCAGAAATGCCCTGCAAAGAGACATCAGGGGAAAGGAAAATCTCTTTCCTCTCCCCTGATGCCTCTTCGCTGCCCCAAACCCCCGTCAGCCACGGAAAACCTACCTTTCTCTCCAGCGCTCGGGAAGCAAATGGCTTCCCGAGCGCTGGGAATCCCTGATGATGTCAGCGCGCGCTGTGCGCGCTGACGTCATCAGGGATTACCATGGGGGGGGGCGGGGGCGGCAGCGGAAGCTCTTCCACTGCCGCCCCCAGCAAAACAACGACGATCAGAGAGCCTCGGGGGGAGCGCCAGCGCTTCCCCCGAGGGTGGGGCTGATGACGAGCTGGCCTTGTCATCCGCGCAGGACAGGTAAGCGCGATGACGAGCCCAGCTCGTCATTAGCCCCGAAGGGGTTAAGGCCAGATGGGATGACAGGATACAACTGTCTGAAGCAGCCAGGGCATCAATCCCATGGTGGATGTGGCAGGAGACTCTTCTGATAGGTGTCCCATTTCATCAGACACCTCCCTCCCAATCATTGATCACAGATGCCTCCCTGCAAGGTTTGGGAGCTCACATGGGGTCACTCCAGACTCAGGGTTGATGGTCAACAAAAGAACAGTTGTACCACATCAATTTGCTGGAGTTGAGGGGTGTTCATCTGGCTCTCAAAGCTTTTCTCCCTTTGATTCAGTCCAATTCCATTGTAGTACAAACGGACAATACGACCACCATGTACTACCTGAACAAACAGGGAGGTACTTGGTCAAGGCTCTGTCGCTTGAAGCTCAGGCCCTCTGGCATTGGCTCTTGGCGAGGAATCTAACGATAACAGTAATACACCTACTGGCAGAGCAGAATTCACAGGCGGACGCTCTCAGTCGGCACTTCGAGGACCAGCAGGACTGGGTTCTAAATGACCAAGTCGTCGAAGAAATCTTCCAAGAATGGAGTCGTCCAAGCATCGACCTGTTTGCGGATGACACAAACAAAAAATGCTGATACTTCGCCTCGAAGTACTCCCGACCAGGGTCGAAAGGGAATGCCCTTTTGATCAGCTGGTATGGGGCATTTGTGCACGCCTTTACACCTCTTCCACTCATTCCAAAGGTGGCGACCAAACTCTCGCACTCAGACACGAGGATGATTCTGATTGCTCCAGACTGGCCCACACAATGGTGGTACCAGGACCTTCTGCACCTATCGGAATGCCTACACAGGAGACTGCCGTGCAGACCGGAACTCCTGTATAAGATGAACGGAAGCATTCATCACCCTAGCCTTCTGTCATTGACCTTGGCACTGAGATCCTCCAGTATGGTCATTTAGGACTTCCTCAAGACTGCATGACCATCTTGAAAGAAGCTAGAAGACCCTCCACAAGACACTCCTATGTGTGTAAATGGAAGCGTTTTTATTTATGGTGTGTGCAAAATAATTGCAATCCTACCAAAGGTCAGGAAGAAGTGATTTTGCCATACCTGCTTTATTTAGCTAAGGCAGGCCTAAAATTCTCTTCCATTAAGGTACACCTTGCTGCCATTACGGCATATAGGCACTCTCCTTCTCAGCCTTCCTTTTTTCAACTACAGGTAGTAAAGGACTTCTTACAAGGTCTAAAGAAGGTCTATCCTACTGTTCAGCCTCCTTCACCCCCTTGGGAGCTGAATTTGGTTCGTTCTAATTTGATGGGTCCCCCATTTGAGCCTATCCATAAAGCAACCCTACAACATCTTACGTGGAAAGTAGCTTTCTAAGTGGTGATTACCTCAGCTTGCAGGGTGAGCGAGATTCAGGCCCTCTGCTCAAAAGAGCCTTACACAGTGTTTCATCTTAATAGAGTTTTATTAAGAACACATCCCGCCTTCCTTCTGAAGGTGGTGTCAGATTTCCATGTCAACCGAACTATTTCACTACCAACCTTTTTCCCCAATCCCTCTACTCCAGCTGAGAGGTCTCTGCACTTGTTAGACCTTAAAAGGGATTTGAAATTCTACTTGGACAGGTCTAAATTAATTAGAAAGTCTGATCAACTATGCATCGATTGTGGCTCGATCGTAACAGGTTATCCAGCCTCCAAGGGGTCCATCTCAAGGTGGATAGTTTCATGTATCAAATTGGCTTATCAGTTAGCACAAAAGCCACTCTGGTCTACACCCAAGGCTCATTCCATGAGAGGAAAAGCGGCTACGACTGCTTTCCTTCAAACTGTACCATTTTCTGAGATCTGTAAAGCAGCTACTTCGAGATCTATACATACATCAACAAGGCCCTATTGTCTTAATTCAGATATCAAAGCAGACACCAAAGTAGGCTAGGCCTCCTTGAGGAATCTGTTTCAACACTTTTAACTTATAGTGTTTTTTGTTGGGTCATTCCTTCTCATTTGCCCGCTGGCAGAGGATGGGCTTGCTAGTCTATTCAGTGCTTATGACTATTGAGGATCCCCTGGAAGAGAAGGATACATTACTTACCTGTAATTCTAGTTCACTTCCAGGTGTATCCTCATTAAAGTCATAAGCAACCCACCCGCCCCCCCGGGCAAATGAGAATATTGTATGGTTGAGCTATATCTTTGTGCCCTGACCTTCATGTCTCCGCAAAGAACAACTGACCTAGCTGTCGCCCCTGATGCATGATGGGAAGCTAGGGGTCATGGCTGCCTTAAAGGCACAGTGCTGGTTTATTGTGCAATTGCTTTCATTTTCCATTCTATTGGTTTACAATGCAGCCTTTAAGCTAACAATGCCTGCTCTTTTGCAGTTTTCATGAGTTTTACTCATTAAAGAGAGTTCAAGTGATACTTGTCCTCCTGTGATTTATACATTCATTGTATGTTTACAAAAGCAGTTATTTATTATTGCATTGTTTAGTCTCCTATATTGGGGCTGCATGGTATGAGAAAAGATTGTATATATATATATATATGTATATATAAATATATATATATATATATATATATATATATATATATATATATATATATATGTATATATATATATATTCACTGAAAAAACCATAGGTTTCACCCATGTTATAGTTAGCTGGACATTTCTCTCATACAAAACCATTGAAATTCTCCTGTTATAGTTAGTTCAGCTAACTATAACTCGCGTGCCCGCAATGCACTGCTGATGACGTCACATATTGCATCACTCATCACATGGTCAGTGACATCACTGATGACATCATCCACTGAATGTGTGTCTTTCTGAAAAATAAATATTTTTATATATGTATATCTAAAGGTCGATGGAAGAATAAATAGGTATATAAGTGTCTAAATGGATGTTTTTTTGTAAATTTCATTGTATAACTGACTTAAGTGTATCTTAGTGAATACATGTATTAGCGAGTAATGTTTAAATAAGTAAATATCTGTTTCAGTGTCTCACTTTGTGTATAAGTGGCTGCATGGGTTGGTGAGTAGCTACACGAGTGTCTATATGGGTTATTAGTTGGTTTTTTGAGTATCAGAATGAGTGTGTGTATGGTTTGGTGGCGGTTATTACTAAGGCACAGATGCATGAATGACTGACTCACTGTTTGTATGTGTTTTGAAGAGAGCATGTGTGCAGGACTGTACGGGTGGATGAATGTGTGTATGGGTGTGCTAGTGAGTGATTGACTGCCTCAATAGTGTCTTTATGAGTAAGTACATATGTTTTAAACTAGTGTATGAGAGTATTGATGTATATAAGTAAGGATATATGACATTGACAGATTGAAAAAGTTCCTGTATAAATAAGTATGTGTTTCTATAACTGATTGTTTAAGAGAGTAAGTATGTGTACGTTTCTCTAAAAGTAAGTGTACTGGTGTGTGTATACCTGTATATGCAAACAAATGGATGTTTGATAGTTTATTTGCATGTGTGAGTATGTGTGTGAGTAACTGTATGGATGAGTATTGATGTGTAACAGTATGTATAGGTGTATGTGTACATATGATGAGTGTGTACATGTTTAAGTGACTATATAGAACTGTTAGTGGATGAGTGGGTGTGTATATAGATGTTGGAATTACTGAATAGGTTGTTGTAACTGGTATTGGTATCTCCATTTTTTTCAAAGTTTTAATATCTATTTTTGAATGTGTGTATTATAGGTTATATTAGGGTGAGAGGAGGTCTGCCACTCTTTCACATGGATGATTTCATCAGTGATGTCATTTGAGATGTCATACACACACCTACTTGCTACCATTCTTGCCTAAGCTTATCAATTATTCTTCTTTAATTCAAATTCAAAGTGCAGGCCCTTTATTCAGCCTTCTTGGTAACTACTACCCGTGAATAGCAGTGGGTAATTTGCACACTTCTGTCCTTTCTTGCGCCTTTTCTACCACACACTGCGACAGGTTTACAAGCCCTTTGCACCACTTTTGCATCATTTTTCCCACAACCTTGTAAATCTGCCCAACTGTGTGTACTTTATGCACTAGCTTTCTTCCTTAGTTGTTGTACTAGTTTCTTTTGCTCCCACTGCGGAATCCAACACCCTATCTGTGTAATGACCTGGAAATCCAAAGATCCACTTCACTGACAATGCAGTGGGTAGTTTGCGTCTCTCCAACCCTTCTTATTTTTAACGTTTTTCATCTTCCACTCAATCTACACATCATCCACACATACACACATCTAATTGCTGCATTCCTTAGCTGTGATTATCAACTATTCTTCTATTTTATATTCATATTCAAAGTGCAAGCCCTTATTAGAGCCTTTTTGTTGTAACTACTGTTTCAGGAATTCTGCTCATACACAGAACTGTGCATAAAGACTTAGGACCTCAGTGAATTACAGTGTTCCAAAACCCACCTTACTACACAAACCCCCTACCAAACCAGCAATCAGTGACTCGTTGGTTCTTCGCCCTAGAGCAAAAACACCAATGACTAGTCAACCCAGAACATGCGACTTAGATTACATGAAGTAAAGTGGATAACAAAAACACTCTTTCAATATAGTCTTACACCAGTCCAAAACAAGGTGTAAATAAAGACACGTGCAACTTTGAAATGTTTATCTCTAACGCCATAATCGCATGCACAGTACCTTAGAAAATACAACCAAACATGTTATCAGAAACAAGGTTGTCAGCATTGTTACTATTCTATGAAATACAAACGGAAAAAGCATCCTATAATGCTAAAGGTAAACAAATGTAAAATATACCTACATTTCACCCTCCCTACCTAGCAGATTAGTTTATAACTACTGAAAGTCTCATAGGATTACATGGGCAGACCCATACCTCTGGTACTCAGCAGTAGTGGATCACATTCAGTGCTCCACAAACTGTCAAGATACAAATGTTCTCCAACTGTGTGTAACTTTGCCTCCACAATGGATTATGAAACGCGCAAGTATCAGAGGTGGCCACAGCTCCATATGTATTATGGCTCGAACGTGTGCGGATCATTCTGAATAACAGACACAGTATTCAAGATAACCTTGATGTTCCATGCTCTCACTATACACACAAAACTAGCGAGGCAATTTACAAATCTAGCATACCAAATTATTGTCATATAAAGCAAAATACTCAGCCTTCTCTAAACAATATCACAAGTACGTGTCATGTGCAAAGCAGAGCAGGAAAGCAAAAATAGCGTATAAGCTTCTAATAAACCCATGCTAACTTAACAGGGTGTGAGTGCAACGCTCAGCCCCACGGCACCCTTTCTTGATCAAAGCACGTGATATAAACGTGGGCGAATTAGAAACGCAGAGTCCAAGTCTAAAAAGCTGAGTCAAGTTCACATTTCCCCAAAAAAGTTATTCGCTTTTTGATAGAAACCAGTAAATAAATAATAAAGAATACGTAGAAAAATCAGAGAGTCTTAATCCAACAGCGTGTAAGCACAGTATGTAGCAACAGCCTCCAACAGGAAGTCATAATGAACATACATGTTCCTCAACGACCGGAGCCCCTATCACCATCGGAGGAAAACTCGGGTCATCTTCAATGTAACTGCGTGCCAAGAACTCAAGCGCCGCTGCAAAAACATTCCAATGTCCCATTATTCCATGTGTCGCTGCTAAGGCCATAATCCCGCCATCAGAACAGAGCACGTCATGAACCAGTAAGGGGCTCATCAGCTGGTTCTAATCCGCGTTGGGAGACACCGTATTGCAGAGACACAAATCCAGGGCCCAGTCGAAATCACAGCTCAGGCAATGGAAGACCGGTTGAACGCATGTGAAAAAGGAGAATCGAAACGATAATACATAAGCTGCACTCAACGTTGCAAGAGGCAGCGCTCCATAGTAACTAATCATTTGGTTGCAAAGTAGCAACAGCTGGGACATATTATCATCTGCAGCAGGATGTGCATCCATATTTATGTAAACAAATTATTAAAAGCACACCAGCAACTAATGCGAGTATTAAGCGCAAACCACCAAAGATGCTGGAAAAAATCTAATGAAAAAATCCCGAAAAGGCACCAAATATTCTTTCTACAGAAGTCACAAGGCCACTGCTTCTAACTTTAAAAAAGTAAGGTAACCCCGTAGTCAAGGATACATAAAAGATACTCTAAATTAACTCCCCAAAATTCAAGAGCACGTCTGTATTTAATAAATCATGCACTTCTGTGCGGGTGTTTGCTACATGAAGGACAAATGTTTCTGTACCAGATATAAGAGCGACCGCTTTTTGAGACAATAGTGCTCTTATACTACTCATTTGGTTGACTTTGCTTTCAAGGTCGAAATCGACAGCCAGATGGAAACATCCAGCTTCCCATGCAGAGGAGTTAACACAACTTTTTTTTAATCAAACCACACGCTCAGTTACCGAAATCATGTAAGCGATTCCTGCTAACATTGCATAACAATCTCCATTATTTCAAAGTAAATAACTCCCGTTTCCAGTAAAGTGAACGTTGTTATGATAGCAGGTGTCGGACTACCTTTCAAAACTCAGTCAAAATTAGGCGCATCTTGTATACAAGAGCCATGCAATTGTATGTGTCTACAAATTAAAGAGTGATCTAGTACTATTGTGCAATCCTCGCCATTCACATAGACTTCTTTTCCCTCCCTCAGACACCTATATGTAAATGGTAATAACCCAGCTTCATGCAGCTAAGCGCTCCCTAAACATCCATATCTGCCTATAGCATAGTATTTCATGCAAACCTCAAACTTAACCAGGTTAAAAAATAACATTATGATACTGTGGATAAGCCACACACCTGAATTGGATCTCCAATGAGAGACCACTTCTAACCATTCTCATAGCGCGCCCTGTGCTCTAATTTGACAGTGAGAGTGTGATCACACCATAGTTTGTACTGCTAATCATTCTCAGCATACGCTACGAATACCCTTTGACGTTACACGTCGCATCAAAGCTTCCGTGTGACGTCATGTACGGCGCCCCGTACAAAAAAGACGCGAATGTTTTTAATTGTTTAAAAACATATATTCATGTATTTAATGAACATACTAACAGAAGACTTAATCTAGGTTAATTATGGAATAATTTTTTTTAAAGTTTTAAAAATCCTATATTACTTCTATATTGTATGAGTGCAGCTGCGTGCCCCTCCGCCTGGTACCCTAGACTCCACCACGCCCAGACCCGGTTCATAAGCACGCGTGATCGTCACCACAAAACCATTAGCATGCATATCGCTTTTCCACACATGCTTTTACAACTAGTATGCATTTACCACACATGATAAATGCATAATCTTAATAATGTTTTTTTGTTGACCAACATGTGTTGTAATGCCTGTGCCTTACATCCTTCAAATTAGTTTCTAGCTATACGTTTGACCAAGTCTGATAAGATCGGAGAAAAAGGACAAACACCGTGGTATCTGTGGCACGAAATCTCATCGATCACAGAGAAAATATGCACAGGGTAAAATGAAAGTAACAGGTATAATAAAAATAACGGAGAAAAACGACTAAAATGGCGGTAGGATGGAGTATGTAATCAACGTTTGGTGCCTCGACACTACATTTCAAATATACATACAATATGTTTATTAATATATTACAAAAGTTTAGCACCGGATGACACACATGACCCGGGAAAAGAAAGCGGCAAATTTAATACCTAAAATAAGGAGAGTTTTGCTTGGCGAACATGAAGAAAAAGAAAAAAAGTGCACTTGCAAACAAGGCTGCACATGCGTAGAGAGTACAACTGTTGCAGTAAAAAAAAAGGAAAGTTTTACATACTGTCATAGAAATATAGCTCTACAAATTGCCCCAGTAATTTGCCCCCCTGGAGACCTAATAAACAAAACGGACTTCTAGTTTTTTTCCAACTTTTCCACCGCGTACAAGTACTGCACGAGTACCCCACCATTTTTTATTTTATTTAAAATAAAAATTGAGCCTAAAGATCCATGCACCATCCCCCTGACCAAGACAATAGGGACAGAATGTTTCTACCCTGCCCCCTTTCCTTATTTCTCAACTTTGTTTTACTGTTTTCTTGTGACTCGTCTCTCGCGACAAACAAAATGGCTGCCAACATTTCCTGTTTTAGAGTATTGACAACCAATCAGCATGCAGCTATTGCTTGTAATTGTACGTATTTCCACACGCGTACGCCGCGATTTTCCTTTAAAAAAAAAAATAGAGCCTAAACATCCATGTACGACCCCCTGAGCAAGCCGAGAGGGTCAGAATGTTTGTAGCCTACCCCTTCCCTTATTTCTCTACTTTACTTTCCTCTTTTCTTGTGACTCGGTTCTAGCGAGGCACAAGATGGCGGCCAACACGTCCTGGTTTCGAGTGTTGACAGGCAGTTCAAAGCCAATCAGCATGCAGCTCGCGCTCGTAGTTGAACAGATTTCCGTACGCGTGCTGAACTCCGTCTCTAGATATCGCTATGATTTTACTTGCAATTTTCTCAGAAACTACTGAAAGGATTTACACCATTTAACAAAAAGCACAATCTTCGAACAGAGCTCTACCTCTCTGCCAAATTTCGTGTAATTCCGTTAAGCCGTTCGGGCTGTAGCCCTGGCTAAAGGTCCCTATGGAAAATTGCATGGGGAAATCACATTTTGTGATCCCCTTTTTTCTTGGTCCCCACTTGACGAATCACCCCCAAACTTTCAGGGAAGGAGCGGAACCAAGCAGGCCATTTTCTTGGAGAAATTCATGAAGATTCATCCAACGGCGCCAACGTTATTCCAAATAGAATGTTGTGGATTTCCTATGGAAACTAGGTCCTAACTGTAACTACCTACTGGCGACCGCCAGTAGGTAATATATATATATCTGTATATATATATATGTTTTTCATATATATTTTTGATTATTTCCGGTGTCCCCGCACAGGGGCGGGAATATTCAGTGCTTATGACTGTGATGAGGATACTCCTGGACTAGAACTAGGATTACAGGTAAGCAACTTATCCTTCTGGGGCGACTCCCCTAAGCGAGAGCACTTCCAGTCACATACCAATTTCTTGCAAGTACCAATCCGGAGGCTGCCTACATAACTGACTGAGAAGTGTCACAAATGCATTTGATTCAGAACCTTATCCCCGCGAACATCTTTCATTACAAGGATGGGGGTGTTGCTTTTCCTTTTTTATGAGTCAAGCCTGTAATCTACCCGATTTGTCCCCATCCTGATATAGCCTTTGATGATATGTACAGTGGGCTTGAGGGTCCAGTCTGTCCTGTAGGCCAAATAACACCTTCTTCAGCCAACCCCAGTCTTTTGGCATTCCCAGGGGGACACTCGTCCACTTTTTAAAGTCTCTTTTCCAATGACGAACCCGTTGTCTCTAGATGCACATTAATGCTATATGTTTTGGAGAAACACTCCTGTCTTATCACTACCTTCTTGGCTTCCCATTCAGTATTTCTAGTTCTGCTGTACCCCTATTAGTGTCAAAATAAACCATCAGTCTATCTTGTAACCACTACCGAAATAGGCTATCAGTAAGTGCCTCAACTCTTAGGGCCAGATTTAGGTAAATATTATTTACCTAGTCTTAAATACCGAATCATACCGATTCGGTATTTAAGAATAGGTAAATAGTATGTGGGTAATTTTTCGGTAAATTGTAATGAATCTGTAAAATTCGGTATTTACCGAATCGGTATTTACCAATTCGGTAATTGCCATTCATTCATATGGGCCTGGAGGCCCATAGGAATGAATGTCAATTACCGAATCGGTAAATACCAATTCGGTAAAAGGGGGAAAATATTGAAGGGTGGCAGGGTGTCACTTTGACACCCTGTTGCACCCCTCAATTGTGTAGGGGTGCACATGTTGCAGACATACATGCCCTAAGGGCATGTATGTCTGCAACTGGCACTGTTGGAAAAGCAAAATAAATGCTTTTTCAAAGGTTTTCAATATTTACCACCAACTTGCAGTTGGTGGTAAATAACAAATCCTTAACTGAGGAATACATAAACTTGAGTGCTCCCTACATCCTGGATTTGGTAATTTACCGAATCAGTATGTTAAGAATTCGGTATTTTACCGAATCCTTAAATTACCGATTCGGTAAAATACCGAATCCTACAAAAATGCCACCTACATCTAAAAAGCCCAATACCGGTCGGTAACGGACGAAATTCGGTAATTTCGCCCGTTACCGACCGGTATTGGGCGACCTACATCTGGCTCTCAGTCTCTATATGAGAATCCTCGATCCTCGATGTCTGTTATCGTAAATGGCCAATAAGGTCTGACATATATCTGGCCAGGTATGTCACCTCACATATTTTGGAACTATTGTGCTTTTGGGCCAACAAATAGTCCAGCCCTCTATGTGTTCCTGTAGCTGGGTGTAACAAGGTTGTGGCCTTTTACTTGTCCTTTCTTTTTGCTAATGCCATTGCAAAACCTCTTGTAAGATGTTGATCTTATCTTCTCTAAAACAAATCTTCCCAACTTTGCATGCCCCCTCTAGTATATCTTCTTGTGTTCAGAAGTAAGAGACTCTTTTCAGACGTAAGGGACCAGGTTTGTGTGGAGTTGAAGTTGATAGTTCGCATGATGGTTTCTATTCAGGATGATGTCTTGGTCGTTAGGGGTAGCCAGCTTTTGGCGAAAGAAGTGATTTGACATGCTCTTCCAGGTCAGAATTGGATATTGATTGATTCAAACTTGTTCTCCCCATCATCAATTTTGTCTGTCATTTCTCTATGTTGTTACTCAAGCACTGCCACCCTTCTTTATAATTTGTCTTATTCATGGGCTGGCTCAGCAAGGTTTGTCTGAGCATAATCCAGATTATTTTCAATCTTTTGTTAACAAGTGATCTAGCTCGGATAATGATATTTCGAAGTTGTGTCGCAAAGATTTGATGTTCTTCTCTTTTGCCACATACATAATAAAGAAGGAAAGTTCAAGGTGCTATAGCCAGAAATAAGGTGTGGGGAGGGGAACACAGGGCTTGGTGCCTGTCGCAAAATGTTTATGGCTGGATATATCCTGGAGAAGAAGTTGCTTTCAAAGTATTTTGGCAATAGGAGTTTTAAACAATTGAAGTTTATTGGCAGTTATGGATAAACACCGGAAGGGTTTGGATCTTCAACAATGTTAATGAATGTTCAAAGTTAAAGGTCCACTGTCGCACACCCTGTCTCAAACTGCAGTCAAGGGGCCAGCCATGCAGATCAAGCTAAGAGGGGACAAGGCAAAAGCCAGCCCTGGGATAGTTCTGCCTACAGTAAGGGGAAAGCAACTGAGCGCTCAGAATTCAATCCGTCCTTCAGACCGTCAGCATTGGAGGAATCAAGTTCTTGATTTGCGGTGAACATCGGCCCTCCATCTTCCAGATACTCCAGATAACTTAAAGACAGGTGGCTCTCCAACCAGGTGCTGACAAGACGCCTCGTGGCATTTGTCTTTCACTAGACGTGTATTTTAAAGTTGATAAGTCCACCATTTGAAACAATGCATGCATATGGTTGCTGTCATTTAAGGTAGCTTTATTATAAAGTTATTAACCTTATCTAGGAGGTTTATTGAGGTTTAATCTGATTTATAATGGTCGGTAATAAGAATGGTGCAGGAAATTACTGTATGGGATTCTTCCTTTGATATTTTGCTCTTCTCACACAAATCAGAGAATTCTGTATGTATGTATTTATTTAAGCTTCTAAGCGCGCATCTATCCTCTGACGGAGGTGTCCCATCGCTAGTGGAGACAGAAGGAAGTGAGGGTGAGTTGGAGATATTTAGCATCAGTGTGCTAAGGGAGGTTGAAGAACCAGGTCTTCAAGGTCTTCCTGAAGATTGATTCCGATGTGGCTTTCCTGATGTGTTCAGGCATGGAATTCCACAAGGTCGCCGTTTTAACAGAAAAGGACCCTCCTCGAATTTTGGACTTTGAAAAGCAGGGGGTGTCAAGGCGCTCCAGATGTTTGGATCTTAGGGTCCTCGAATGATGGTATTTGCAGACTCTTTTCTTTAACCCCTTCAGTGCTAATGACAAGGGTAACTCGTCATGTAGGGCCCATTGATTTCAATGGAAAGTCAATGGACCTACATGCACACCCCTTAGCAGCCAAGTGGTTAAATGTTGTGGAGCAATATCATTTAGTGCCCTGTAGGTCAGGGTCAGAGCTTTGAATTCTATTCTCCTTCTGACGGGCAGCCAATGGAGGCTGCGCAGATGTGGAGAAATATGGTGCTTAAGCAGAATGTTTCTAATAATCTTGGCAGCCGCGTTCTGCACAATTTGCAGTTTCCTATATAAGTATGCTGGCAGACCCAAATACAGACTGTTTGCATAGTCAAGCTGCGAGGGAATCAACGCATGGGCTATTGTTTTTCTGCAGTCCATGGGTAGGATGTACAGGAATCTCCGTAGGGCATTCATCTTCAAACAGTAAGACGAGGAAACATGGCCTAATTGGGTCTTGCACAACAAGGTGGTATCCAGTTTAAAACCCAGATTGCTTGCTGATGGAACTGGAAGGGGTGGGGGTTGAGCTCTACGGGTCACCAGAGGTCGGGTGATTGGGGGGGGAGATTGATTGAAGAACAGTATCTCTATTTTATCCGTATTCCGCTTTAGGCTGTCATCCATGCGGAGATGTCATAAAGACACTGCCTAAAGTTTGAAAAAGCGGCTTCAGATGAATCTTGGAAAGAAAACACGAGCTGCATGTCATCAGCATATGAGATTACATTGACACTGTGTTGCTTTACCAAAGGGGCTAATGGGGCAAGGTAGACATTGAAAAGGGTCGAGATAAGAGCGGACCCTGAGGCACTCTACAAATCAGAGAACGAGACTTGGAATTATAAGGATGTAACCGAATTCTCTAGGAGCGGCCTTCTAGAAAGGAGCTGAACCAAGCTAAGGTGGTCCTTATCACTCAAAACTGTCTAAGCCTACCTAGGAGGAACTTGTGAGACACGGTGTTGAATGCCGCCGAGAAGTCCAATTGCACCAGCATAGCATGGTGCCCCTTATTCAATGTCTCCCAGACAGTTTCTGCTACTTCTAGTCGTGCTGTCTCTGTACTATATCCATCTCTGAATCCAGACTGGGAGTCATGAAGTAATTTATTGGATTCAAGAAACTTAGATAGTTGTTTCTGCACCTCTTTTTCAAGAATTTTAGCAGGTGCCGGCAGAAGGGAGATAGGTCTGCATTCTCATTTTTTTGAGGATCGGGCGAACAACGGCAATTTTCCAGATAGATGGATAGGTGCCATATTCCAGAGAGGTATTCCAGAGCTGATTGAAAGCAGGGTTGAGCAGAGGTGCTAAACTTTTGAAAAACCTGGCCGGGCACGGATCAAATGGAGACCCGGATTTCGTTTCTTTCAATTGCTCAAGGGACGTATCCAGGTCAAGAGGGCTAAATTGGGACCATGGTTTCGTTGGGGTGGGGAGAGACAGAGGTGTACTTAATTGTTCCATCCCAGAAAAAGTGTCGTAGTTGTCTTGGATCTTCTCCTGAAAAAGGACCGAGAGATCTTCACAGAGCGTGCCCAAGGGGTCTATATTGCTTTTCATTGTCTCTGGTTTAAGAAACCCTTGAGTGATTTAAAAAACGTCCCTAATGGAATTATCGCTGATCTTATTTGATTGGCAATATGGTCCCTGATAGTATTTCGTTTCAATTTGTGGAATTGTTTTATTGCCTATCTTTATATGTTTTTTGCCTCAAGGTCATAGGTTTGGCCCCAGACCCGCAAAAGCTTCTTGCAGCATCTTTTTTCTGATCGGAGTTCTGGTGTGAACCAAGGAGAGGAGGGTTTGTTCCTGGCCTGTTTCATTATTTTCATGGGGGCTATTTTATCTAGGGCCATAGTGACCCACTGGTTGAAGGTTACGGCATCATTATTTGAGTCTCCTGTCAGTAACAGAGCGGTGTTTGTTAATACCGGGCTTGTTGCTTCGGGGGTAACTTTCCGCCAATTTCTTCTCATTTCTTTTCCAGGTGTCCTATCGTTGTGGTTTGTGGAGTTGATTAAATTGAAAGGAATAAGACTGTGGGCTGACCATATAAGAGGAATTGGATCCTCAGTTATTAGGGTAGGGATATTAGTAAAAATGAGGTCCAAGGTGTGGCCAGCCACATGTGTGGGCTTGTGAATCAGTTGTTTAAGGTTCAAACTTGTCAATGTCTCTGCTAGTTGGATGGCAATGGGACATCGATCGTTGTCCATATGGACGTTAAAGTCACCCTAGCACTATAAAGTGTGTATAATTAATGAGAGATCAGCAATCTGGTAGCAATTTTCCCATAATTCAGCGGGTTTAGATGCTGGTGTCCATTAGATCAGCATCCTCGCAGTGGTGAGATTAGGGGAGATTGAGATGCTGAAGGACAATGCTTCCATCATGTCAGTGTGTTCGACTCTTTTGTGTGATATCTCCCAATCATTTCTTACGATCACCGCAAGTCCACCCCCCATTCTATTACCTTCCCGGTTTTCCGTAACTATTTTGTAGTCTTAAAGGGATGGCCCTTGTAATGTCAGGGTTAAAGCTCCCTCTAAGCCAAGTTTCCGTTAGAAAAATAAGATCCCAGGTCTTTGATTCTAGAAGAAGCCAGATGTTATCTGCGTGCTTAGGGAGAGATCTACATTAATTAAACATGCTTTTGATTTTAATGGTTGACCTACTGCTGATCCTTGACTCTGAGCGTGTGGCCTCTTCCAAGACTTTACAGTTTCTTCCCTGGATCTCTTTATTAAACTTTAAAGAGGAGGACTTGCAATTTAATTCCAGATCGTGTGATTCATGTATCAATGAACAGGGGTCAAGATAAGTCGGCCTAAGGCAGGCTGTTGAATTCAGTTCAAGGATTTGTGCTCTAGCTAGCACTATTCGTGAATCTGGTTGGCAACGGGCAGCATGGCTAGTCGCGGAAGGGCGCAGACGGGCTTGTCTAAGGAGCACCCCCTGGGTGCATCCGCTGCGCGCACGCTGGCACATCAGATTAAGTAGAGGGGCAGGCGGAAGGACAGCTCCACCCCCTCTTTGTCCGGAAATGCCCTGTGAGAGTTTTGTCACACCCCTCCTACTGTTAGCCACGCCCACCACACAAACAGAAATCAGCTGAGGGTGCGGAGGCGGGAAACAGGACTCAAAGCAATGTGCAAAGTAAGCAGTTTAAAATTTAATTTTTCTTAAAATACAGTATTAAAAACCCACGCTTTCCCACACTCAGTTATCATATACTACAGTTTTAATCCCAGTAGCAGTCGTTCGTGATGTCAGGCAGCCGCCTACACACCGCAATCACAAAAAACAATCACAAAAAATGACGCACCGGTGGCGTAAAAGTGACACAAGGCCTCATAAATAAGGCCCACAATCTTTCTCACTCTGATGCTAAGTGGTTTTAGATACTGTGCTGACAGAAGAAAAAATTACATGTTTTGTAAGATTTGTCTTGGACTCTAGTGAGAAAACTTAACTCAAGCAGAGCACAACTATAAACCATTGCATCATTGCCAATGAGGCTCCCGCCCGTTCTTTTAAGAGAGAGGTGTGAAAAGTAAGAACCCTCTTAGCTCTGTTTCCTTGACAAAGATTACCAAGGCCTGAATCAAACATTGTTGTGTGGATGCATGTGCAAAAGTTAATAGCTCAAATGTTCCATGCAAATCTGAGACACCCATGTATTGTAGAGCTCAGCAATGATTCCATGTTCCCATTCGTATGTAGAGTTGATGAGTCTGTGAAAGATAACAATGATAGGGAAAAACTCCAGTGTTCAGAGATGCATATGTTCCCTTTCAGCTCGCATCTGTGCCTTTCCATCTCTCAGGCGATCCATCACATAAAATTCTAAATGATACAGGCCATTCTTCTAGGATTGGCATTGCGAGAGGGAAGTGACAAGGTTGCGACTGTGAGAGAGCGCTAAACTGAAGTGAAAAAATTGTAGGGGTGCATCATATGTACAAGTAGTCAGCACCCGTATATATAAAGGGTTTACTAATCATGTTCAAATGCGATGTAGGGTTGAGAACTGAAGTATTTGATGTTAGAACTACATGCAGAACAAATGAGTAAGGGTTTTGAAACACTAATGATGCTGTTTAATAGATTACCATTGCGTGTTTAGGCCTGCTTTATTAAAATTCATATTTGCATTTATATATTCATGATAAGCTTGCTTAAAGTAGAAAATGCATTTACTTTAAGGTTGGAGGCCTAAAGAACGAAAAGATTGTTCATGTAAAATGTTGGGCCTATAAACGTGCAGAGGTCCAGTCCATGGAAATCGAGTAGGCCTGACTGGAAATGTTTTGCTTAGCATTAAATGGTATAAATGTTTAGTAAAAGCAGCCCTTGGCTAAACTAATCAACGTTAAAGAATGTATTTCCCTGCAGGTGCCGGACCAAGTAGACAGTAGAGTAGAAGGGCCCATTGTGTATGAGTGTTAGAATGTTAGACTCAGACATGGAGGAGTAGCCGAGGAATATAAAGATACAACTTGAAGCGACGGAGAGTCTGGGACCCAAGGACGTTTGGACCAACACGGATGGAAGTGTGCCATAATGGAAAATTCTGGAAACCAACACCTTCGAGAGGGGCGTACCTGAAGGCGTGTCGCCCGTATTGTGGGGTTTTGCATTAGGGACAGCACCCCGAGGGTGGAGGTAGAGCAGATGGGCTGAGGAGTTAGAGAGAGCGGTTGGATGGGCAAAGAGCCTAGCTAGGACTGAGGATTCTCTAGACTGAAGAGAAGTGAGTGAACTTCTTTGGAAGTCACCACGGCTGACACCTTTTGCTAGGATGGGCTAATGTTGAGTAGGGATGTCACATAGTATAGCGTAGGGATAGATTAACTTGACTTTTCTTTCCAATGCATACCAGAACTCAAGTTACAGCAATTTTTGTTAGCCTGATGATTCTGGAATTGATTCTCGTACTATTCATAAGCCGCCTAAGACTTTTTTGTAGGATTATGTTTGTATTAGTGCCTGTTTATCTTCTGAACCTCGTGTTGAGGTGTTTGTATCTTCAGCTGTTTTTATTTCTGTAATAAATCTTTAAACTTAGTTCTTAGTCAGTGGTTCTTTAAGGGAAGCTGATGGGAATTGTTGAAAGTATTGATTATTTGTAAATAGGTTGCCTAATTCACTCTATGACAGATAAAAAGGTTCAGTCGACCTGTGACGGGATTTTGGAAATGGTAAGCAGGCTCTAGAAGGAAAATCCCACCTTCTCAGTTGGTAGCAGAGTAGGATGGTTTATCTTCTGGAGTGAGGGTGATCTAGAGTAGGTTGAGACTTCCCCGAGGCCCATAGAGAACCAATGACGAGTATCCAGAAAGTCGCGGACAGAGGATGGCGTTCCATGGAAACTGACGGAGAGTGACGGTGCGGCAGAAAGCAGCAGCTCGGAAGAGAGTGAGTATGAAAAAGGGTCATGCATGTTAGATTGCGGTGATAAGTTTGTATTGTTGTGTTGTATTGTCTTGCGGAGCGGAGTGCATGTAGTGTGTGAGGAGATCAGGTTGTGAGCGCGCGCAACCGGAGAAAATCTTAAGCTCAAGGGGAGTTTAAGTGGTCCGGGTGTATCGAACACCCATAAGTAATTGTCGACCATTGAAAAGGGGGTCATGAGGTACCATTGATCGCCCGCAGGACCGAGATAGGGGGAGTGAATGTGTGAGTGCTTGGGTAACGGACGCTGGTCGGAAGTTGCCGTGTGTCTGTAATCTATCAGTGAGGCGATTGTCCGGTCGTTCATAGACAAACATTTGCCGGTTCGGTGACAATTACAGTTAGACTGTGGTCGTACAGTCAAGGAAGTGGCTGCTTGGTCGGAAGCGATCATTTCTAGTGTATGATTGGGACGCATGCGTGACCGGGAGACGAGCGGAGAGAGGAGGGGAACTGCTGCGAAACGGAGGCAAGTGACGTCAGAAAGAGCCGCGCTGGGATAGGGCGGCTAGTGAGGAGCCGCGCTGGGATTGGTGGATTGTCAGTGGGATGTAAAAGAGAGCTGTAAACAAGGAAACATTGCTGTTTTTCATCATGAAATGTTTAAAAGTGTTGCGAGATTGTTTTAGAGGTGAAAAGAAGTTAGAACCTCGGGGGGGGGGGGAAGAGGCTCCACCCGAGGATACCCCAGCCTATTATATGGCTACGAATGTTGGGTTGCATACCATATTGTGGCTTGAGAACTGGTGCAAGATGACTGACGGAAAAGAGGAATTGACTTTTCCTAAATATGAAACTTTTAGACTGGAGGTGTTGTATCAGCTAAAAGCGATTATGACTTCTTTGCAGCCCCTGCCTAGACCAACGCAGTTTGAAGCATTGAATGCATGGATCAGGGCAGCCCATGAAAGAAACAAAGATAGGAGACAGGAAAGGGTGAAAAGATCAGTTAGGGTGGTTCAAGATGCGAGATGGGATGCATTAGCCAAGAGGTGGAGAGTGCAGACCATCGAAGGGGACAGGTTGTACCCGTTGTTGGTCAAGGAAGGGGACGCGCAGAGAAGGAGTACCGAGGATGAGGACAGTGAGACAGACGACAGCCTGATAGAGAGACTGTTGTCGGAGAGACCACCTCCATATAATCCGGAGACGGGAGGGGGGTCAGCACCGACGGGGAACAAGGGAGATCCCGACATAGCCGGTGGTGTCCCAATGGAGAGCTGTTTGAGCTCCTTAGTGGACAAGTTTGGCCCACCAGAGGGAGAAAAGGTACCCCAACCATCCCCCACAACGAGAGTAGTGGGAAGATTCATGGTGCAAAAGGTGCACACTGAAGAGGGTGTAGATTCACAGAGATTGCCAGACGCCCTTACGGTGCCTGTTACCATAGGTCCCATAGTATCAGTATACAATCCAGAACAGACAAAGAGCGAGGGTCCGCTACAAACAGAGAGAGAGAGAAGTGTCAGTGAAGGGAGGAGTAATGTGGCGGACGGATGGTGCCAATGGCCAAGGCCGGTAGAAAGGAGCACCCCTTTGGCAGCATCGGCAGATTCCTCTGGAGAACAGGGGATTTTGAGAGGACCGATGGACTTGAGAGTACCCCGGCCAAGGTCCATAAGAGAATTAGGGCCTGACTTGAGAACCTGGGACACGATTGCTGATACCCAGAGCAACAGGTCGAGGAATGACTTCGACAACGGAACCCAGGAAAACAGAGGGGTATCTCACTGTGCGCCTAGTGAAAGCAGGCAGGAATGGGAGCGCGGGAGTGTGGGAAGTAGGGGGGTGCCCCACCACACCCCTGGTGAAAATAGACAGGAATGGGACAATGAGGGTTGGGAAAACAGAAGGGTTCCCCCTAACACACCTGAAGAAAACAGACGAGTGAGTCAGGACGGTGGCGGGAGTGACTCTAATGGAAATTCTAGCCAAGGAACATTGAGAGCGGCGATAAAAGCAAGAAGAATTGATGTGTTGAGACTAAAATCTGAAGTGGAGGAAATAGTGGAAGGTACATTGCCACTGGAGAGAATAGAACTCTATGAGCCAGATGAACTGTCGTTTGTGGCAAAGGATGTCACTCGGAGGGCTAGGACAGCACATGAGAAACTGTCTGAATTAGCAAACAAGTATGTTGTGGATTTGACAAAGACAAAAGCATTACAGGGTGGCCATAGGTTACAGTACTCAGACCAAGACCTAGAAGAAAAGAGGGTGATCGGATTAAAAACCCACATCAGGGAACTGATAGTGGGAATCCGAACCTGATCCCAATTGGACAAATGGGAAGAACGGTGGTCAAAGAGAAAGAGCGTTAGACGAAGCGCTATAGAGACATCCCCGGGAGGAGGGTTGATGCAGGCAGAAGCGTACCCCTTACGGGAGGTGGCTCACGGGGGATATGTACATGTACCCTGGAGTAGGGGAGATTTGGCTGCCTTTACGAACTCATTTCCAAAGCTGCGAGAGAGTCCAGTAGAATGGTACAAACAGGTAGAGAGGTTTGTTAAGATCTCAAAGGTCCTGTGGATTGATCTAAACACACTGTTCGACATTGTAGTTCCAGGAGACTTGTGGATAGCGTGTAAGGTCAGTGTCGAATGGCCCAGAGAGGAGCCAGATCGAGACACTAGCACGAATGGACCCTCACCCAGGGTGATGATAAAATATGAGCAGGTGATCACGTGGTTGAAGACGAAGGTACCACCACAGGACATAGACTGGGTGAAGATAGATCGGACTAGGCAGGAACCGAAGGAGACAGTCCATGAGTATTATGAGCGGCTCTTGCAGATTTTTAAGCAGTACAGTGGATTGGATGTGATGGATCCAAAGGACATGGGACAATTTGTGTCCAAGTTTGTCCTGGGTCTGAGACCTGATATCTGTCTCATGATACAGCAACATTTAATCTGCTGGCAGAACAAGCCTCTGGACGAGATCTTGAGGTACGCGAGGTATTGCAGTGATGAGATAGACTCCAAGACAAGGAAGCTTAAGGATAAACTAATGTTAGTACAGATGCAATCGGGAGGGCAGGGTCAGACTGGCAATGGCACATTGGGGAGAAAATCGGCGGGACAGAAAAGGGACAATGAGGAGGGCCCCAGGCCAAGGATAGACATGGCGGCTCTGAAAAAGACGACAAGGTGTCATCAGTGTCACGAGATCGGACATTGGAGATGCGAGTGTCCCCATAACCCAGACAATCAAGTGCAAGAAGAGGAGGAGGAGGAGGTTTAAGCCCCTCCGGAACCGAGAGTAACAGTAACTAAATTTAAGACGACAAAAGGGGGGACTTCAGCCCCTAGGGCTCCGGTTCCCCAGCCACCGAAGATTACGACAGGGAACAAGGTTTACAAGCAGATGCCCTTCATAGTTGAAGGGGATGAGTATTATTACTTCGATCCAGTGACAGGACGGTGCCTGAGTGGGGAGGAGGACTGCATTCTCGGGGCAGTGCTGGAGGTAGATCAGAGGGGACCATTCATAGAGGCCGATGTAGCTTGACACCCCACCACCTTCTTGGTTGATACTGGTGCTTCCCGGTCTACTGTGCGGTCTGCAGTTGTCCCTAATTTGCCCCTTTCAGGACAGACTATTCAAGTGGTAGGGGTTGCGAACAGAAGAATGACAAACCCTCTGACTGAACCAGTCCCAGTCAAGATCGGGAGTTTCAGAGATAACCACCAATTCGTGGAGTGTGATTCCAGTCCTGTGTTTCTGTTGGGGAGGGATCTCCTGTGTAAACTTAATTGTAACATTTACTGTACCCCACAGGGAGTAGAGTTACAGACAAATGATGATGATTCTGCCTTCCAGGTTGCAAACACACATGTGTGTATAGAGTTGTACCCTGCTTTAACTGTGGAGGAACTCCCTTGGGACCTGAGGGATGCAGTCTCACCGGAAGTGTGGGACTTTACAGGAGAGAAGATCGGATTGATCAAAGGGATAGAGCCAGTTAAGATTCAAGTAAGACCGAACGCTGAGTTCCCAAGCACGCCTCAATACAAGTTGACCCCAGAGACTATTGCAGGAATATGACCTGTGATCGAATCCATGATTAGACAGGGAATTTTGAAGGAAGTCATGGGCAGTCCATGCAACTCCCCGATCATGGGCTTGCAGAAGCCTAGCGGGAAGTTCAGGATTGTGCAGGATTTGCGAAAGGTGAACAACATAGTTGTTCCATGCTGTCCAGTGGTAGCGAATCCATCAGTGATACTGTTTCAGATACCGTTCCAAGCTGAATGGTTTTCTGTGATTGATTTGTGTCAGGCTTTCTTTTCGATCCCATTGCATGAGGAGAGCCAATTTCTTTTTGCGTTCAAAATAGAGAACCGCGTTTTAACATGGTGTCGTATCCCTCAAGGGTATACAGAGAGCCCATCGATCTTTAATCAGCTACTGAAGAGGAATCTTGAGAATCTGGTGCTGCCACAGAACTCCGTTCTGGTACAGTACATAGACGATCTCCTTGTTGTGTCAGACACAGAAGATGCTTGCAGAATTGACACCATTGCTTTGTTGAATCATTTGGCCGAGAATGGACATAAATTATCCCCCAACAAGTAGCAGTACTGTTTGTCTGAAGTACAGTATCTGGGTCACAGGATAGAGAAAGGAAAAAGGAAAGTGTCGCCTGACAGGATTGAGGCAATCATGAAAATAATGGTGCCTACGACCCAGAGAGAGATTAGGATGTTCCTGGGTATGGTTGGCTACTGTCGCCAGTGGATTGCCAATTTTTCCCTGAAGGCGAAGCCATTGCAGAAACTGACGCACAAGGATGTCAGCGATCCGGTACCATGGGACAAAGATTGTATGATGGCTTTTCTTGAGTTGCGAGAGGACTTGTGTCGCCCTCCGGCTCTGGGAATGCCCGATTACACCAAATCATTTTCACTGTTCTGCTGTGAAAGGGAATGGTGTGCATTGGCAGTTTTAGTACAAGATCATGGAGGAGTCCGTAGACCAGTTGCTTACTTCTCGGCTACCTTAGATCCAGTAGCCGCAGCGTTGCCCGGATGTCTTAAATCCGTTGCTGCAACAGGTGTCAGCATTGAGAGGTGTGAAAGCATTGTGATGGGTCACCCACTGATAGTACATGTGCCACACTCAGTGGAATTGTTGATGACCAGGACCACGACACAACACCTGACCAATAACAGGCTCACACGCTACGAGCAGGTTATACTTGCTGCGGAGAATGTGAACCTTAGGAGGTGTTCGGTCTTGAACCCTGCTACCTTGATGCCTTTACCAAATGACTTGGATGATGATTGGGAAGACCATGATTGCCTAGATGTGACTGAACTGTGCACCAAACCCAGACCGGATATTTTCGATGAGCCACTAATAGACCCAAACGAAATTTACTTTGTGGATGGCTCATGTGTAAGGGACAACACTGGTCAGTTGAGAGCAGCGTTTGCTGTCTGTACTATCTCTGGAATAGTCGACGCAGCCTGCCTGGAAGGAGTACACTCCGCGCAGGTGGCCGAGATAATTGCGTTGACGCGTGCCTGCCTGGCAGCCAACAAGATTCGGATCACCATATATACTGACAGCCAATACGGGTTCGGTGTGGTTCATGATTTCGGTCAATTGTGGTCCCAAAGGGGTTACATGACATCATCAGGTTCCCCTATCAGGAATGGAGAATTTATCAGGTTGTTGCTGGAGGCTCTACAAGGTCCAGCCGAAATTGCCGTCGTGAAATGCACTGCACATACCAAGAATACTGACTTTGTGTCCATGGGTAATCGTTATGCTGATGAGGTTGCACGTTATTGTGCCGACCAGGGATACTCATTTACTGAACAAACAGTTGAGGGGGTGCAGGAAGGAACCGAGTTAAGCATGATGCTTGAGGTGGCAGATACCTGGGAAGAATTGAAGAGCATGCAGGAGCAGGTGTCCGACTATGAGAAGAGAGTGTGGGAAATGGCTGGTTGTGTCCGAGGAGAGTTGGACCTATGGGTTTCGGCTGATGGGAGAGCGGTGTTGCCGAATGAGCTGGTGAGTCCGATGGCACGACAGATACATGGTCCTGTACATCTGGGAAGAGATGCCATGATGCGTGTGTTCCGACAAACTTGGTACAATCCAAAATTCAGGACGGCTGCGGAAGCGGTGTGTCAAAGGTGTGTTACATGTCAACAAATGAACGTTGGGAAAAGAACGCCAGTTACTATGGGTCACATTGGGAGGTCCGGCGGACCTTTCTACAGGATGCAACTGGATTTCATTGAGATGCCGAGGTGTAACCGCCTTAGGTATGTCCTGGTGATCGTGGGTGTGTTTTCCAGGTGGGTTGAGGCATACCCAACTCATAGGTGTGATACACTCACAGTAGCAAAGTTGTTGCTGAGGGAGCTAGTGCCACGTTTCGGGGTTCCGACCTCTTTGGAATCGGACAGAGGAACACATTTTAATAGCGAAGTTGTGAAAATGCTCTGCTCTGCACTGAACATTGACCAAAGGCTGCATTGTAGTTACCGACCAGAGGCTTCTGGCATAGGGGAGCAAATAAATGGGACCCTCAAGGCCCGAATGGCGAAGGTGTGCTCATCCACGTCCCTGAAATGGCCAGATGCTTTGCTGTTGGTACTAATGAGCATGCGTAGTACACCAGACAGAAGGACAGGACTCTCACCTCACGAAGTACTGATGGGGAGGGCTATGAGTCCCATCTATTCCTACAACCGCCTTGCTAAATATCACAGATGATCTGATCCTTGATTACTGCAAGGGACTTTCTGATGTCATTCATTCTGTGTCCCTTCAGGTGCGGGCTGCTGAAATTCCGGCTTCCAGAGACCTTTGTCACGACCTGTGCCCAGGTGACTGGGTCCTGGTGAGGAAGCACGTCAGGAAAAGCTGCCTGGATGTGCGCTGGAGAGGACCCTTTCAAGTTATATTGGTGACGAACACTGCTGTGAAGTGTGGAGGGTTGCCAAACTGGGTCCACGCTTCTCACACCCGACGAGTACCAGCACCCTTGGAAGAAACAGCTTCTCTCGTGGAGGGCAACACTGACGAAGAGGAAGATCCACAGGAGGGGACAAGTCAAGCTGTGGGGGAGTCCGAAGAGGCTGGTATCTCCTCCGATAAAGCTGAAGGAGATCACGACAACAGCGACACTGAGTCTGCCTCTGAAGGGGGAAGTGGCTGTGAAGGTGATCTGAGCGCAGAACAAGCTGAAAGTGGTGATGAACAGGGTGTGCCAACGAGAAGCAGAAGAGTGAAGAGTGCAGAGGCTCATTGGCCTGAAAGGCGGAGGCGCCTGAACGTGCGATTGGTCTCAGAAAGGGATCTCGCTCCTGTGTCTGAAGAGTCTGAACAGGACGAGGGAGAACAGGAGACGGAGCAAAGAGGTCCGAGGAGGTCAAGGAGGGTGAGAGTACCTTGTCGAAGATACGCCACTTCCGAGTGGATCTACCCTTTGACAAATGCCAGGTGTAGTGAGATCAGGGAGGGTGAGGTCGGTGGCAGTGACCAGTACAATCCCAAATGTTAAGTTGGAAGTGATACTGTTGGTACCTGGACTTGAGATTGAAGGCGTACTGACACTTACCATTCACAATCCCCCTTACCTGAGCAAGATACGTGATCTAATCCTGGATAGACTGATTTTTCCTACGTTTGGTCCAGAAATACCATCTTATGAAGCAGTAGTCCTTCATGAGTCCAGAAATTTCCCCTATATTCCTAATGTATGTGTGGTACCTTGAGCGGGGGAAGGGGAATGAAAAACCTCAGGTATCCCAGAGAGTGGACCAGAATCCAGATCACATACAGATTAAATAGATGAGTTCGTCGGATTAGTCCACCTTTTACAGTAACATGAAAACCTAGAGTCTACGTTGCGGGCCCACCATGGATCTCAAGAATTTCAATTTTTACCTGTGGTAACGTATTGAGGAAAAGGGGTGGGAGGAGTGAGCATCAAGGGGATGGTTAACCAAGGGTTTAAACACACCTCGGCAGAATGCCATAACCCTGGAATTATCTCTGCACATCTATGCATGTATAGCAGACTGGGCAGTGGGGAAATCCTCAGGCTTCTTCGTATTGCTTCTGGCCTCAATATGGCAAGCTACCAGCACCGAGAAGACTGCGGATGACATTGAATGTATTACAATTCATGATGTATTCATTCCCTTAAATGATCAACCTAATTAAAAGTTTGGGTTGGAACAATTTGTAAGTGTGCAATTGAGTTTTTTTGATACAGTTTAGTACAAACGTCGTTGTCAAACATTGTTATAACTTACAATACAGTATTCACAGCTGTGCACCTGGCATACTGGTGGTTCCCCATCAGCAGTCTTTTCGAGTTTCTGGCTGGCAGCCTTTGTTCCAGGTAGCACGCATTCTTTGTTTAGTTTTTACATATACTATTACCTTTTGAATAAATAGGGAGTGCGCAGACCTTTTTCACTGATTAAGCTACCAACACAGCCACGTTCTATCTGGTTGAACAGGTCATGACATTGGCTTGGCCATACTGATGTCCTTCATGATCCCCCTGCCTTCTAAATTAGAAGAAAGCTCACATCGTATTTTTACCACAAATTGACTTCCAGCCTCAAGGCAGCTCTTTACAGATCAATAAAATAAAATCTCTGGTGTGGAGACTTTGGCATAAGCTTTAGCTTCATTCAAGTTCTAATTAAGGCTTGTGTACCTACAGGGACTCACAGTGATTGGAGGACAGATCCTTAAATACTGAGAAGGGCAAGGGCTAGAAACAGGTTTAAGTGTTCTGCAATCTTCACTGAAGGTAAGATAGGAGGTCTGCAGCCTGTCCCCCAAGCAAATCACTGGACAATCCTTGTTACGTACAGTAAGTAGTTTAGATCGCTCTGAATTAATGAATTTATTTATTGTTTCAATTAATTAAAATTGTTACAAAAGGACTGAGCAGGATATCTCCATCAACGCACCTTCGTCGATTGGGAATAAAACTTAATTATATAATTTCTTTTAACATGTCTACAGTACAGGACATTAGGAAGCAAATACAATAAATGCATGTTTGCTAGTTTCAAACTGTTTTAGGACTCTAATTCTTGGCTGAGTCTTTACTTACAAGTTCTTTCAAATAGTGTACAGTAAGTACCTTTACGTTTCAAAGCCCCAATCAGTGCCTGGGTATTAATTGGGTTGAGTCTAAAATGTATGTCTCTGGGTGTATTTGTTTGATGCTGACATCTAGTATCTTCCACAGATCTGGTATATGTTTAAGGAGTATGGCATCACGCTCCTGATCGCTTCTTGCCCATGTAAGTATGTTATAACCATTCCAATTTTACTTATGACTTAAAAATGCATCTTATTTAATTCTAATGTGTTTTCTGCGCAAGTGAACAGTACAAATAATTTCACTTCCTTTATAAGCAGATAAAATTGCTTAGTAATTTTCTACTTTAATGAGACGTGAAGTGGCAAAAGATTACATCTAGAATAGCTGCAACACAATTCACAGAGTATATTAGTATTGCAACCAACCTAAACAGAATATCCCTTGTATGCAGTGATAGCATACAATTTCTGATGGGATGCCGAAGCAAAGCTAGTAGGAGTAGAAATACAAAACACTGTCTGAGTGACCCCGAGGCTTCTGAACATCATGTCTACTCCAATTTCATGGAAAGCTGTACTGTAAGAGAGCATTAATCAAATACTTAATTTAAGAGCATTTATTTATTTCAGAGCAATTATAGAGTACCTTAACCGAGAATCAATATAAAGAAGCTTTTTGAATCCTTAAACTAAATCAGGCCTGACTAAATGATTGGGCCTATAGCATTTTCCTAAAAATATCATGCCAGTTTAATATCAAAGGGAAGAAGATTCTGAAGGCACAGCGACCCCCCATGGAGTGCCTATTAATCTGATGAACAACCACTGATTTTGTTTTTTACTTTTTCAATGGAAATTCATAGGAGAGTAATACAGTGACTCCTACTTTAACAGAAGTCACTGATGACGTGCAGTAAGGCTGCCATTAGAGCTCTGAAATGTATTGGCAGGACTATCGGCAGCCAATCAAGCCTCCTCAGAACAGGAGTAATATAACAATACTGTGCACACCCCCTACATTTCTTGAGGCAGTATTTCACAGCTTATGATTTCTAAGGAGATTCTTTTGGTACTAAGGAAACAGAAGGGAACTGCAATAAGGTAAGTGGTATGTAGTAGTTGCTCTTTCTTTCGTAGACCTCTGTTTATCTTCCTGAAAAGGAAGTTGTTTGGCAAAGGTCTTCAGATAAAAGGTACACATCCGGGTCAGAGGATTTGCTTGCTCCTCCAAACTCTGTGTGGTGTTAATTGACTATCCCTGAGCAAACACGACATTGTGCAGGGAATTGTGCAGGGGGTCACAATACTGAGGTTTTCATTGGTTGTTACACTCATACTATTTTCGACCGACACATTCAACAGCTCAAACGTTGCTGAAATTTAACGGGGAAAATGTGGTGAATAAGCAAACTTGCAGCTACTCCAGCACTGAATCTTTCCTAGATTAACATGCTTAAATCATTTCCCGTTGTTGATGTGGAACCCACGTGGTAACTTTACAATACCAGTTTGAAAATCTAGTGTGCCTCATAAACCTTATGCTACTATTACTTTACAAACAAACTTAGTTCTTTTGAAAAGACCTGAGCTCCAGCCAGAGAGGCTAGAGTGCCCTGAGTCTCAGCCCTCCCAAAGTCTTCCTCTCCTTGGATTTCTAATGCATGCCATGTCAAATGAGTGCCTTAGAACTTTGCTCTCTCTTCAGACCAATTTAGTTTTTGATGGATTTTTGTAACCACAGATTCACTTCCAGGGGATCCTCATCAAAGTCATAAATACTGAATATTCCTGCCCATGCGCGGGGATCCTGCAATATATATAAAAAAATTATACGTGAAAACATGTATATACAGATATATATATATATATATATATATATATATATCAAAGAAATCCCGACCGCCGATGACTGCGGTCAAAGCCGGGCACGGACCTCCTTCTCCTCAACAACTCCTCTCACTTTTTAATCAAGTAAGAGACGCCAAACACCATGGAGTGTAGCAGTGCAGAAGAATTTATTGCAGAAGAGCAGAGCAAGTGCTCTCCCTGACGCGTTTCGCTCCGCGAACGGAGCTTGGTCACAACAATATATATATATTACTGCTCCAAGCTTGGTATCGTCGTGCGAGGTGCACTCAAGGAGAGGTGAAGAGCTCCAAGCCTCAGCTCCACTAAACAGGTAAAAAGACTCCAGCCGGCTGTTCCCTTTTCACAGTCCTGCTACCATCGTAGCCTTACGCGTTTCGAATACTTTCTTCATCAGAGGCTGATGGTGAAGGAAAGCAACGTGCAGTATGCTACCACAGTCCCTTTTCTAGCTGGATAGCGCGCCCTCTGATGGGCTGCTATGATGCGCAGTGTGCAGCCTCATCACGAGCAGCCCATCAGAGGGCACGCTATCCAGCTAGAAAAGGGACTGTGGTTGGATAGTGCACGTTGCTTTCCTTCACCATCAGCCTCTGATGAAGAAAGTATTTGAAACACGTAAGGCTACGATGGTAGCAGGACTGTGAAAAGCGAACAGCCGGCTGGTGCCTTTTTACCTGTTTAGTGGAGCTGAGGCTTGGATCTCTTCACCTCTCCTTGAGTGCACCTCGCACGACGATACCAAGCTTGGAGCAGTAATACAGGGCGGCGGTCGTGCCGCCGAGGTGCTCCACCCTCTGAAGCAGGGGGCCACAGGGGCAAGTATCCTACAAGCCTTTGATATGGAGCAGAGGGGCTGGATTTAGAAGACACACGCTGACTGGGGCTCAATCCATGAGCTTGAAATACCCACAGTATATAAAGAGGCAAGGAGAATGAAATGGATGCAAATAATAATCTTTTCCGACTACAACTCCCACAAAGCAGTGCGCAGCCTCATCAGGAGCAGCCCATCAGAGGGCGCGCTATCCAGCTAGAAAAGGGACAGTGGTTGGATACTGCACGTTGCTTTCCTTCACCATCAGCCTCTGATGAAGAAAGTATTCGAAACGCGTAAGGCTACGATGGTAGCAGGACTGTGAAAAGGGAACAGCCGACTGGAGCCTTTTTACCTGTTTAGTGGAGCTGAGGCTTGGAGCTCTTCACCTCTCCTTGAGTGCACCTCGCACGACAATACCAAGCTTGGAACAGTAATATATATATATGTATATGTCATTTTTTTACAAGTCAATACAGCCTCCCAGAAAAAAAAACAAGGCTAACCAATGCTCTGATACCTTGTTTTTGCAACAAATGCAAAAGAACTGGAGGACAAAAAGACACAGCGATGCTCAAAACGGCTCCGGCAAGGATCCTTAAGAAATGCAGGCCATCAGAGCAGGATCGTCTTTTCCTCAGGGCGGATCATCTGACAGACTCTTTGATCATTGCTGCTGTGAAAAAGACTCATGCAGTAGCCTCTTCCTCAACGGTCTCTCCGGACAAGGAGAGCAGAGCTCAGGATTCATGGGGAATTTAAGCATGTGACTCGGAAGCTGCATCCTTGAAGGTATCTAGCGCTGCATCCCTATTGGGACGTTATGACAGGGCATTGTGGGATTCATTATGGATTTTCAAGGACAGACTGCGCTCAGAGGATCACCAGGATTTCGGAGAGATTCTCCAGGAGGGTGCTCTTGTAATGAATCAGATGATCAGTGCGGCGGCAGATGGAGCATCTCTGGCTGCACACTCGTACTCGCATGGCATCTACGCCAGAAGATCTTCCTGGTTACGTCTTACGGCCCTGAAACCGGAAGTGGCCTCAGAGGCAGTATCACCAAACCAAAATGCACTACCAAGGGCGTCGGCCTTCCCAGGGTAGAGGTGGACGTCGACAACCCTCTTCTACTGCCAAAAATGCTACCAAGCAATGAGCAAATGCTTCTTCTGTTGCTGTGACTCACTCCGGTGGGAGAAAGTATTACCTATCACGTTAAAGAGTGGCGCCGCATTAAAAACAATCAATGGATGTTGAATGTACTACAAAATGGATATGCTCTACTTTTTTGTATTTTTCACCACAATCGGCTCCTCCGGTAAAATCCAGCGATCACCAAGTGTCGTTGTTACAACAGGATGTGTCCACTCTCTAACAGAAATCTGCCATAGAAGAAGTTCCTCCCTCCCAACGAGGAAAGGGGATGTACAAAAGAAGGGCAAAAAAGCTGATTTAGACCTATATTGGATTTTCACATCCTCAACAAAGCCATCCGAAAGTAGAAAGTTTGTCTGCTAGCGCTCCATTAAATATACCCTCATCTCCATCAAGGGGGCTGGATGACCTCAATAGACCTTCAGGATGCGTACTTCCATGTTCCAATTGCTTTACAACACCAAAAGGTCCTGCGCTTCATGGTAGGCTCCAAGCTATATCAGTACAAATTCCTGACTTTTGGCCTAAAGTCAGCTCCTCGAGTGTTCGCCAAGTGCATGGCAGTAGTAGCCGCTGCTCTACGTCGCCAAGTTCTGTTTATCTATCCGTATCTCAACGATTGGCTGCTAAAGAGTTCATCTCTTCAAACTGTGAAAGACCACTATCGAATCTGTCTTAATATGTTACAGGGGTTGGGCCTTCACGACAATCTGGAAAAATCAGTCATTCTTCCCACTCAAAAGATACATTTCCTAGGTGCTACTCTAGGCTCCAGCACAGGAAGAGTGTTTCCTTCGGAGGGGAGACTATTATTAATCAATCGAAAATGCAATAGTCTACTTCAAGTTAATCAGTCCTCAGTTCGGCAGGTTTCATCGCTACTGGGGTCGATGGTATCTTGCATTTTCCTAGTCCCCAATGCCATGTTAGGGATGAGGCCTCTGCAGCAGGACCTGGAAGACAAATGGGATCAGAAGATTGCTTGATGGGACGACCGGATTGTACTTTCCCGTTCTGCAAGATCATCCATTCCATGGTGAACTCATCGGAAAAATCTCCTACTCGGCGTGCCCTTCCACCAACCTCCTCCGACACAAACCTTGATCACAGACGCTTCCCTTCAGGTTTAGGGAGCACACATGGAGCCTCCGCAGACTCAGAGCCGGTGGTCGGGCAAGGAACAGGCATATCACATAAATATGCTGGAACTACGAGCAGTGCATCTAGCTTTCAAGGCCTTCTACCCTTCCATACAGTCCAAGTCCATATTGTTCCAGACGGACAACATGATCACTATGTACTATCTAAATAAGCAGGGAGGAACCCGCTTTTTCCCCCTGTCTCTGGAGGCTCAGGTGATCTGGCATCGGCTCCTGGCCGGCAGCTCTCAATCACAGCGGTTCATCTGCCAGGGGAACAAAACTTTCAAGCGGACTCTCTATGTCGTCACTTCGACTATCAACAAGACTGGGTTTTGCAGGATGAAGTAGTGGCAGACATTTTTCAGCAATGGTGTCAACCAGCCATCGATCTCTTTGCGGACGATACACGCAAAAAATGCCACTCCTTCGCGTCAAGGTTTTACCAACCAGGGTCGATAGGGAATGCCCTTTTGATTGACTGGTCAGGGGACTTTGTTTACGCTTTTCCTCCTCTTACTCTCATCCCGAAGGTCATAACCAAGCTCACACACTCCAGAGCGAGGATGATACTAATAGCACCAGACTGGCCACAGCAGTGTTGGTACCTGGACCTTCTAGATCTCTCGGAGTGTTCACACAGGATGCCCCCGTGCAGACCAGACCTCCTGTCCAAGATGAATAGGAGGATCCATCATCCCAACCTTCCCATGCTGAATGTCGCCCAGTATGGTCACCTAGGTCTTCCTCAGGTCTGCATGAGCATCTTGAAAGAGTCTAGAAGGCCTTCCACAAGACATTCCTATTCTTTTAAATGGAAGAGGTTCTAGTTGTGGAGTGTGCAAAATGATTTCCAACCTACCAGAGGGCAAGAGGAGGTAATTTTACTTTATCTCCTACATTTAGCTAAGTCGGGTCTAAAATTTGCTTCCATAACAGTACACATGGATGCCATTACTGCATACAGAAAGTCGCCTACTCAACCTTCTTTCTTTCAGCTTCAGGTAGTTAAGGATTTCCTTCAGGGTTTAAAAATGTTTTTCCCCCTGTCCGGCCTACTTAACCTCCCTGGGAGCCAAACCTGGTCCTTTCCAAGCTCATGCCCCCCTGCCTTTGAACTAATTCACAAAGCGACCCATCAGCACCTTACATGAAAAGCAGGCTTTTTGGTGGCTCACTGACCAGAGTGAACTGGAATATGTTGGGGAAGTGTCTCTGGAATGTGCAACTCTGCCTCAAAGTCAAAATACGGGAGCTTGGCCAGCCTCCATCTTGGCCTTGATGCAGACTGGTACAGCCAGCTCGTTTTTCTAATGAGAAGGGGGGAGGTTTTCTAGAAGCTTCATCCTACTTTTAGTAATGATATTTAAGCTGGTAACCTGTGGGAGTCAGTTGGAAGTTCACCACAAAATAGACGTATTGCTGTGGGGGTGACGGAACTTGAGTCCTGACTGAACTCTTTCCTGGGCTATTGAACAGGCTTACCCAGCTACGGTTGGCAAGGATGTTGCAGCATCAGTCGATGAGGTGTTCCTAACTATTTCTGTACATATTTTCTATTCTTTGCTACTCGTATATATATTGTATTCTATTTCAATTGTTCATTTAATCATTCATTTGACATTTGGAAATATGCATTTACTGATATATTTGGCTTTCCTTTCTGAACATTGAATTAATCAACAGTTTTTGAGTCTGCCATGACTGATATGTTACAAAAGGGGGTGGTGATGGACAGAGCATCTGAATCAATCAAACACTCACACCCAATCAAAAGATCAGGGTTTAACCCATCACCGTTCTTTAGCCCACTCTGCCACCCCAGTTCAGACATGGCTATATGTAAATCAGTCTGACTCTGTGCCTCATGGGAACAGTCCAGCCCGAACTGCCAAGCCATGTCTTCCCTGGACCAGAAAAAAGCTTCTGAGGACCGGTTTCTGGCATTCCAGCCGTCTTCAGCCCAGCTTGCTTGAATCCAGTGGCAAAGTGAGCCAGGGACTCACGTCTGAGCATACCCTGCCACACTTATGGCGGCCAAAAGCGGTACAAAAGGGGGTGGTGATGGACGGAGCATCTGAACCAATCAAACACTCACACCCAGTCAAAAGATCAGGGTTTAATCCATCACCGTTCTTTAGCCCACTCTGCCACCCCAGTTCAGACATGGCTATATGCAAATAAGTCTGACCCTGTGCCTCATGGGAACAGTCCAGCCCGAACTGCCAAGCCATGTCTTTCCTGGACCAGAAACAAGCTTCCGAGGACCGGTTTCTGGCATTCCAGCCGTCTTCAGCCCGGCTTGCTTGAATCCAGTGGCAAAGTGAGCAAGGGACTCCCGTCTGAACATACCATGCCACACTTATGGTGGCCAAAAGCGGTACAAAAGGGGGTGGTGATGGACGGAGCATCTGAATCAATCAAACACTCACACCCAGTCAAAAGATCAGGGTTTAATCCATCACCGTTCTTTAGCCCACTCTGCCAACCCAGTTCAGACATGGCTATATGCAAATCAGTCTGACCCTGTGCCTCATGGGACCAGTCCAGCCCGAACTGCCAAGCCATGTCTTCCCTGGACCAGAAACAAGCTTCCGAGGACCGGTTTCTGGCATTCCAGCCATTTTCAGCCCGGCTTGCTTGAATCCAGTGGAAAAGTGAGCAAGGGACTCACGTCTGAGCATGCCCTGCCACACTTATGGCGGCCAAAAGCGGTACAAAAGGGGGTGGTGATGGACGGAGCATCTGAATCAATCAAACACTAACACCCAGTCAAAAGATCAGGTTTAATCCATCACCGTTCTTTAGCCCACTCTGCCACCCCAGTTCAGACATGGCTACATGCAAAAAAGTCTGACCCTGTGCCTCATGGGAACAGTCCAGCCCGAACTGCCAAGCCATGTCTTCCCTGGACCAGAAACAAGCTTCCGAGGACCGGTTTCTGGCATTCCAGCCGTTTTCAGCCCGGCTTGCTTGAATCCAGTGGAAAAGTGAGCAAGGGACTCACGTCTGAGCATGCCCTGCCACACTTATGGCGGCCAAAAGCGGTACAAAAGGGGGTGGTGATGGACAGAGCATCTGAATCAATCAAACACTCACACCCAGTCAAAAGATCAGGGTTTAATCCATCACCGTTCTTTAGCCTACTCTGCCACCCAGTTCAGACATGGCTATATGCAAATCAGTCTGACCCTGTGCCTCATGGGAACAGTCCAGCCCGAACTGCCAAGCCATGTCTTCCCTGGACCAGAAACAAGCTTCCGAGGACCGGTTTCTGGCATTCCAGCCGTCTTCAGCCCGGCTTGCTTGAATCCAGTGGCAAAGTGAGCAAGGGACTCATGTCTGAGCATACCCTGCCACACTTATGGCGGCCAAAAGCGGTACAAAAGGGGGTGGTGATGGACGGAGCATCTGAATCAATCAAACACTCACACCCAGTCAAAAGATCAGGGTTTATTCCATCACCGTTCTTTAGCCCACTCTGCCACCCCAGTTCAGACATGGCTATATGCAAATCAGTCTGACCCTGTGCCTCATGGGAACAGTCCAGCCCGAACTGCCAAGCCATGTCTTCCCTGGACCAGAAACAAGCTTCCGAGGACCGGTTTCTGGCATTCCAGCCATTTTCAGCCCGGCTTGCTTGAATCCAGTGGAAAAGTGAGCAAGGGACTCACGTCTGAGCATGCCCTGCCACACTTATGGCGGCCAAAAGCGGTACAAAAGGGGGTGGTGATGGACGGAGCATCTGAATCAATCAAACACTAACACCCAGTCAAAAGATCAGGTTTAATCCATCACCGTTCTTTAGCCCACTCTGCCACCCCAGTTCAGACATGGCTACATGCAAAAAAGTCTGACCCTGTGCCTCATGGGAACAGTCCAGCCCGAACTGCCAAGCCATGTCTTCCCTGGACCAGAAACAAGCTTCCGAGGACCGGTTTCTGGCATTCCAGCCGTTTTCAGCCCGGCTTGCTTGAATCCAGTGGAAAAGTGAGCAAGGGACTCACGTCTGAGCATGCCCTGCCACACTTATGGCGGCCAAAAGCGGTACAAAAGGGGGTGGTGATGGACAGAGCATCTGAATCAATCAAACACTCACACCCAGTCAAAAGATCAGGGTTTAATCCATCACCGTTCTTTAGCCTACTCTGCCACCCAGTTCAGACATGGCTATATGCAAATCAGTCTGACCCTGTGCCTCATGGGAACAGTCCAGCCCGAACTGCCAAGCCATGTCTTCCCTGGACCAGAAACAAGCTTCCGAGGACCGGTTTCTGGCATTCCAGCCGTCTTCAGCCCGGCTTGCTTGAATCCAGTGGCAAAGTGAGCAAGGGACTCATGTCTGAGCATACCCTGCCACACTTATGGCGGCCAAAAGCGGTACAAAAGGGGGTGGTGATGGACGGAGCATCTGAATCAATCAAACACTCACACCCAGTCAAAAGATCAGGGTTTAATCCATCACCGTTCTTTAGCCCACTCTGCCACCCCAGTTCAGACATGGCTATATGCAAATCAGTCTGACCCTGTGCCTCATGGGAACAGTCCAGCCCGAACTGCCAAGCCATGTCTTCCCTGGACCAGAAACAAGCTTCCGAGGACCGGTTTCTGGCATTCCAGCCGTCTTCAGCCCAGCTTGCTTGAATCCAGTGGAAAAGTGAGCAAGGGACTCACGTCTGAGCATACCATGTCACACTTATGGTGGCCAAAAGCGGTACAAAAGGGGATGGTGATGGACGTTGCATCTGAATCAATCAAACACTCACACCCAGTCAAAAGATCAGGGTTTAATCCATCACTGTTCTTTAGCCCACTCTGCCACCCCAGTTCAGACATGGCTATATGCAAATCAGTCTGACCCTGTGCCTCATGGGACCAGTCCAGCCCGAACTGCCAAGCCATGTCTTCCCTGAACCAGAAACAAGCTTCCGAGGACCGGTTTCTGGCATCCCAGCTGTTTTCAGCCCGGCTTGCTTGAATCCAGTGGCAAAGTGAGCAAGGGACTCACGTCTGAGCATGCCCTGCCACACTTATGGCGGCCAAAAGCGGTACAAAAGGGGGTGGTGATGGACGGAGCATCTGAATCAATCAAACACTCACACCCAGTCAAAAGATCAGGTTTAATCCATCACCGTTCTTTAGCCCACTCTGCCACCCCAGTTCAGACATGGCTACATGCAAAAAAGTCTGACCCTGTGCCTCATGGGAACAGTCCAGCCCGAACTGCCAAGCCATGTCTTCCCTGGACAAGAAACAAGCTACCGAGGACCGGTTTCTGGCATTCCAGCCATCTTCAGCCCGGCTTGCTTGAATCCAGTGGCAAAGTGAGCAAGGGACTCACGTCTGAGCATACCCTGCCACACTTATGGCGGCCAAAAGCGGTACAAAAGGTGGTGGTGATGGACAGAGCATCTGAATCAATCAAACACTCACACCCAGTCAAAAGATCAGGGTTTAATCCATCACCGTTCTTTAGCCTACTCTGCCACCCAGTTCAGACATGGCTAAATGCAAATCAGTCTGACCCTGTGCCTCATGGGAACAGTCCAGCCCGAACTGCCAAGCCATGTCTTCCCTGACCAGAAACAAGCTTCCGAGGACCGGTTTCTGGCATTCCAGCCGTCTTCAGCCCGGCTTGCTTGAATCCAGTGGCAAAGTGAGCAAGGGACTCACGTCTGAGCATACCCTGGCACACTTATGGCGGCCAAAAGCGGTACAAAAGGGGGTTGTGATGGACGGAGCATCTGAATCAATCAAACACTCACACCCAGTCAAAAGATCAGGGTTTAATCCATCACCGTTCTTTAGCCCACTCTGCCACCCCAGTTCAGACATGGCTATATGCACATCAGTCTGACCCTGTGCCTCATGGAACAGTCCAGCCCGAACTGCCAAGCCATGTCGTCCCTGGACCAGAAACAAGCTTCCGAGGACTGGTTTCTGGCATTCCAGCCGTCTTCAGCCCAGCTTGCTTGAATCCAGTGGCAAAGTGAGAAAGGGACTCACGTCTGAGCATACCCTGCCACACTTATGGCGGCCAAAAGCGGTACAAAAGGGGGTGGTGATGGATGGAGCATCTGAATCAATCAAACACTCACACCCAGTCAAAAGATCAGGGTTTAATCCATCACCGTTCTTTAGCCCACTCTGCCACCCCAGTTCAGATATGGCTATATGCAAATCAGTCTGACCCTGTGCCTCATGGGAACAGTCCAGCCCGAACTGCCAAGCCATGTCTTCCCTGGACCAGAAACAAGCTTCCGAGGACCGGTTTCTGACATTCCAACCGTTTTCAGCCCGGCTTGCTTGAATCCAGTGGCAAAGTGAGCAAGGGACTCACGTCTGAGCATGCCCTGCCACACTTATGGCGGCCAAAAGCGGTACAAAAGGGGGTGGTGATGGACGGAGCATCTGAATCAATCAAACACTCACACCCAGTCAAAAGATCAGGTTTAATCCATCACCGTTCTTTAGCCCACTCTGCCACCCCAGTTCAGCATTGGCTATATGCAAATCAGTCTGACCCTGTGCCTTAAGGGAACAGTCCAGCCCGAACTGACAAGCCATGTCTTCCCTGGACCAGAAACAAGCTTCTGAGGACCGGTTTCTGGCATTCCAGCCGTCTTCAGCCCTGCTTGCTTGAATCCAGTGGCAAAGAAAGCAAGGGACTCACGTCTGAACATACCCTGCCACACTTATGGCGGCCAAAAGCGGTACAAAAGGGGGTTGTGATGGACGGAGCATCTGAATCAATCAAACACTCACACCCAGTCAAAAGATCAGGGTTTAATCCATCACCGTTCTTTAGCCCACTCTGCCACCCCAGTTCAGACATGGCTATATGCAAATCAGTCTGACCCTGTGCCTCATGGGAACAGTCCAGCCGGAACTGCCAAGCCATGTCTTCCCTGGACCAGAAACAAGCTTCTGAGGACCGGTTTCTGGCATTCCAGCCGTCTTCAGCCCTTCTTGCTTGAATCCAGTGGCAAAGTGAGGAAGGGACTCACGTCTGAGCATACCCTGCCACACTTATGGCGGCCAAAAGCGGTACAAAAGGGGGTGGTGATGTACGGAGCATCTGAACCAATCAAACACTCACACCCAGTCAAAAGATCAGGGTTTAATCCATCACCGTTCTTTAGCCCACTCTGCCACCCAGTTCAGATATCGCTATATGCAAATCAGTCTGACCCTGTTTCTGACATTCCAACCGTTTTCAGCCCGGCTTGCTTGAATCCAGTGGCAAAGTGAGCAAGGGACTCACGTCTGAGCATGCCCTGCCACACTTATGGCGGCCAAAAGCGGTACAAAAGGGGGTGGTGATGGACGGAGCATCTGAATCAATCAAACACTCACACCCAGTCAAAAGATCAGGTTTAATCCATCACCGTTCTTTAGCCCACTCTGCCACCCCAGTTCAGCATTGGCTATATGCAAATCAGTCTGACCCTGTGCCTCATGGGAACAGTCCAGCCCGAACTGACAAGCCATGTCTTCCCTGGACCAGAAACAAGCTTCCGAGGACCGGTTTCTGGCATTCCAGCCGTCTTCTGCCCGGCTTGCTTGAATCCAGTGGCAAAGTGAGCAAGGGACTCACGTCTGAGCATACCCTGCCACACTTATGGCGGCCAAAAGCGGTACAAAAGGGGGTGGTGATGGACAGAGCATCTGAACCAATCAAACACTCACACCCAGTCAAAAGATCAGGGTTTAATCCATCACCGTTCTTTAGCCCACTCTGCCACCCAGTTCAGATATGGCTATATGCAAATCAGTCTGACCCTGTGCCTCATGGGAACAGTCCAGCCCGAACTGCCAAGCCATGTCTTCCCTGGACCAGAAACAAGCTTCTGAGGACCGGTTTCTGGCATTCCAGCCGTCTTCAGCCCGGCTTGCTTGAATCCAGTGGCAAAGTGAGGAAGGGACTCACGTCTGAGCATACCCTGCCACACTTATGGCGGCCAAAAGCGGTACAAAAGGGGGTGGTGATGGACGGAGCATCTGAACCAATCAAACACTCACACCCAGTCAAAAGATCAGGGTTTAATCCATCACCGTTCTTTAGCCCACTCTGCCACCCAGTTCAGATATCGCTATATGCAAATCAGTCTGACCCTGTGCCTCATGGGAACAGTCCAGCCTGAACTGCCAAGCCATGTCTTCCCTGGACCAGAAACAAGCTTCCGAGGACCGGTTTCTGACATTCCAACCGTTTTCAGCCCGGCTTGCTTGAATCCAGTGGCAAAGTGAGCAAGGGACTCACGTCTGAGCATGCCCTGCCACACTTATGGCGGCCAAAAGCGGTACAAAAGGGGGTGGTGATGGACGGAGCATCTGAATCAATCAAACACTCACACCCAGTCAAAAGATCAGGTTTAATCCATCACCGTTCTTTAGCCCACTCTGCCACCCCAGTTCAGCATTGGCTATATGCAAATCAGTCTGACCCTGTGCCTCATGGGAACAGTCCAGCCCGAACTGCCAAGCCATGTCTTCCCTGGACCAGAAACAAGCTACCGAGGACCAGTTTCTGGCATTCCAGCCGTCTTCAGCCCGGCTTGCTTGAATCCAGTGGCAAAGTGAGCAAGGGACTCACGTCTGAGCATACCCTGCCACACTTATGGTGGCCAAAAGTGGTACAAAAGGGGGTGGTGATGGATGGAGCATCTGAATCAATCAAACACTCACACCCAGTCAAAAGATCAGGGTTTAATCCATCACCGTTCTTTAGCCCACTCTGCCACCCCAGTTCAGACATGGCTATATGCAAATCAGTCTAACCCTGTGCCTCATGGGAACAGTCCAGCCCGAACTGCCAAGCCATGTCTTCCCTGGACCAGAAACAAGCTTCCGAGGACCGGTTTCTGGCATTCCAGCCGTCTTCAGCCCGGCTTGCTTGAATCCAGTGGCAAAGTGAGCAAGGGACTCACGTCTGAGCATACCCTGCCACACTTATGGCGGCCAAAAGCGGTACAAAAGGGGGTGGTGATGGACGGAGCATCTGAACCAATCAAACACTCACACCCAGTCAAAAGATCAGGGTTTAATCCATCACCGTTCTTTAGCCCACTCTGCCACCCAGTTCAGATATGGCTATATGCAAATCAGTCTGACCCTGTGCCTCATGGGAACCGTCCAGCCTGAACTGCCAAGCCATGTCTTCCCTGGACCAGAAACAAGCTTCCGAGGACCGGTTTCTGGCATTCCAGCCGTCTTCAGCCCGGCTTGCTTGAATCCAGTGGCAAAGTGAGAAAGGGACTCACGTCTGAGCATACCCTGCCACATTTATGGCGGCCAGAAGCAGTACATAAGGGGGTGGTGATGGACGGAGCATCTGAATCAATCAAACACTCACACCCAGTCAAAAGATCAGGGTTTAATCCATCACCGTTCTTTAGCCCACTCTGCCACCCCAGTTCAGACATGGCTACATGCAAATCAGTCTGACCCTGTGCCTCATGGGAACAGTCCAGCCCGAACTGCCTAGCCATGTCTTCCCTGGACCAGAAACAAGCTTCCGAGGACCGGTTTCTGGTATTCCAGCCGTCTTCAGCCCGGCTTGCTTGAATCCAGTTGCAAAGTGAGCAAGGGACTCCAGTCTGAGCATACCATGCCACACTTATGGTGGACAAAAGCGGTACAAAAGGGGGTGGTGATGGACGGAGCATCTGAATCAATCAAACACTCACACCCAGTCAAAAGATCAGGGTTTAATCCATCACCGTTCTTTAGCCCACTCTGCCACCCCAGTTCAGACATGGCTATATGCAAATCAGTCTGACCCTGTGCCTCATGGGACCAGTCCAGCCCGAACTGCCAAGCCATGTCTTCCCTGGACCAGAAACAAGCTTCTGAGGACCGGTCTCTGGCATTCCAGCCGTCTTCAGCCCGGCTTGCTTGAATCCAGTGGCAAAGTGAGCAAGGGACTCACGTCTGAGCATACCCTGCCACACTCATGGCAACCAAAAGCGGTACAAAAGGGGGTGGTGATGGACGGAGCATCTGAACCAATCAAACACTCACACCCAGTCAAAAGATCAGGGTTTAATCCATCACCGTTCTTTAGCCTACTCTGCCACCCCAGTTCAGACATGGCTATATGCAAATCAGTCTGACCCTGTGCCTCATGGGAACAGTCCAGCCCGAACTGCCAAGCCATGTCTTCCCTGGACCAGAAACAAGCTTCCGATGACCGGTTTCTAGCATTCCAGCAGTCTTCAGCCCGGCTTGCTTGAATCCAGTGGCAAAGGGAGCAAGGGACTCACGTCTGAGCATACTCTGCCACACTCATGGCGGCCAAAAGCGGTACAAAAGGGGGTGGTGATGGACGGAGCGTCTGAATCAATCAAACACTCACACCCAGTCAAAAGATCAGGGTTTAATCCATCACCGTTCTTTAGCCCACTCTGCCACCCCAGTTCAGACATGGCTATATGCAAATCAGTCTGAACCTGTGCCTCATGGGAACAGTCCAGGCCGAACTGCCAAGCCATGTCTTCCCTGGACCAGAAACAAGCTTCCGAGGACCGGTTTCTGGCATTCCAGCCGTCTTCAGCCCGGCTTGCTTGAATCCAGTGGCAAAGTGAACAAGGGACTCACGTCTGAGCATACCCTGCAACACTTATGGCGGCCAAAAGCGGTACAAAAGGGGGTGGTGATGGACGGAGCATCTGAATCAATCAAACACTCACACCCAGTCAAAAGATCAGGTTTAATCCATCACCGTTCTTTAGCCCACTCTGCCACCCCAGTTCAGCATTGGCTATATGCAAATCAGTCTGACCCTGTGCCTTAAGGGAACAGTCCAGCCCGAACTGACAAGCCATGTCTTCCCTGGACCAGAAACAAGCTTCTGAGGACCGGTTTCTGGCATTCCAGCCGTCTTCAGCCCTGCTTGCTTGAATCCAGTGGCAAAGAAAGCAAGGGACTCACGTCTGAACATACCCTGCCACACTTATGGCGGCCAAAAGCGGTACAAAAGGGGGTTGTGATGGACGGAGCATCTGAATCAATCAAACACTCACACCCAGTCAAAAGATCAGGGTTTAATCCATCACCGTTCTTTAGCCCACTCTGCCACCCCAGTTCAGACATGGCTATATGCAAATCAGTCTGACCCTGTGCCTCATGGGAACAGTCCAGCCGGAACTGCCAAGCCATGTCTTCCCTGGACCAGAAACAAGCTTCTGAGGACCGGTTTCTGGCATTCCAGCCGTCTTCAGCCCTTCTTGCTTGAATCCAGTGGCAAAGTGAGGAAGGGACTCACGTCTGAGCATACCCTGCCACACTTATGGCGGCCAAAAGCGGTACAAAAGGGGGTGGTGATGTACGGAGCATCTGAACCAATCAAACACTCACACCCAGTCAAAAGATCAGGGTTTAATCCATCACCGTTCTTTAGCCCACTCTGCCACCCAGTTCAGATATCGCTATATGCAAATCAGTCTGACCCTGTTTCTGACATTCCAACCGTTTTCAGCCCGGCTTGCTTGAATCCAGTGGCAAAGTGAGCAAGGGACTCACGTCTGAGCATGCCCTGCCACACTTATGGCGGCCAAAAGCGGTACAAAAGGGGGTGGTGATGGACGGAGCATCTGAATCAATCAAACACTCACACCCAGTCAAAAGATCAGGTTTAATCCATCACCGTTCTTTAGCCCACTCTGCCACCCCAGTTCAGCATTGGCTATATGCAAATCAGTCTGACCCTGTGCCTCATGGGAACAGTCCAGCCCGAACTGACAAGCCATGTCTTCCCTGGACCAGAAACAAGCTTCCGAGGACCGGTTTCTGGCATTCCAGCCGTCTTCTGCCCGGCTTGCTTGAATCCAGTGGCAAAGTGAGCAAGGGACTCACGTCTGAGCATACCCTGCCACACTTATGGCGGCCAAAAGCGGTACAAAAGGGGGTGGTGATGGACAGAGCATCTGAACCAATCAAACACTCACACCCAGTCAAAAGATCAGGGTTTAATCCATCACCGTTCTTTAGCCCACTCTGCCACCCAGTTCAGATATGGCTATATGCAAATCAGTCTGACCCTGTGCCTCATGGGAACAGTCCAGCCCGAACTGCCAAGCCATGTCTTCCCTGGACCAGAAACAAGCTTCTGAGGACCGGTTTCTGGCATTCCAGCCGTCTTCAGCCCGGCTTGCTTGAATCCAGTGGCAAAGTGAGGAAGGGACTCACGTCTGAGCATACCCTGCCACACTTATGGCGGCCAAAAGCGGTACAAAAGGGGGTGGTGATGGACGGAGCATCTGAACCAATCAAACACTCACACCCAGTCAAAAGATCAGGGTTTAATCCATCACCGTTCTTTAGCCCACTCTGCCACCCAGTTCAGATATCGCTATATGCAAATCAGTCTGACCCTGTGCCTCATGGGAACAGTCCAGCCTGAACTGCCAAGCCATGTCTTCCCTGGACCAGAAACAAGCTTCCGAGGACCGGTTTCTGACATTCCAACCGTTTTCAGCCCGGCTTGCTTGAATCCAGTGGCAAAGTGAGCAAGGGACTCACGTCTGAGCATGCCCTGCCACACTTATGGCGGCCAAAAGCGGTACAAAAGGGGGTGGTGATGGACGGAGCATCTGAATCAATCAAACACTCACACCCAGTCAAAAGATCAGGTTTAATCCATCACCGTTCTTTAGCCCACTCTGCCACCCCAGTTCAGCATTGGCTATATGCAAATCAGTCTGACCCTGTGCCTCATGGGAACAGTCCAGCCCGAACTGCCAAGCCATGTCTTCCCTGGACCAGAAACAAGCTACCGAGGACCAGTTTCTGGCATTCCAGCCGTCTTCAGCCCGGCTTGCTTGAATCCAGTGGCAAAGTGAGCAAGGGACTCACGTCTGAGCATACCCTGCCACACTTATGGTGGCCAAAAGTGGTACAAAAGGGGGTGGTGATGGATGGAGCATCTGAATCAATCAAACACTCACACCCAGTCAAAAGATCAGGGTTTAATCCATCACCGTTCTTTAGCCCACTCTGCCACCCCAGTTCAGACATGGCTATATGCAAATCAGTCTAACCCTGTGCCTCATGGGAACAGTCCAGCCCGAACTGCCAAGCCATGTCTTCCCTGGACCAGAAACAAGCTTCCGAGGACCGGTTTCTGGCATTCCAGCCGTCTTCAGCCCGGCTTGCTTGAATCCAGTGGCAAAGTGAGCAAGGGACTCACGTCTGAGCATACCCTGCCACACTTATGGCGGCCAAAAGCGGTACAAAAGGGGGTGGTGATGGACGGAGCATCTGAACCAATCAAACACTCACACCCAGTCAAAAGATCAGGGTTTAATCCATCACCGTTCTTTAGCCCACTCTGCCACCCAGTTCAGATATGGCTATATGCAAATCAGTCTGACCCTGTGCCTCATGGGAACCGTCCAGCCTGAACTGCCAAGCCATGTCTTCCCTGGACCAGAAACAAGCTTCCGAGGACCGGTTTCTGGCATTCCAGCCGTCTTCAGCCCGGCTTGCTTGAATCCAGTGGCAAAGTGAGAAAGGGACTCACGTCTGAGCATACCCTGCCACATTTATGGCGGCCAGAAGCAGTACATAAGGGGGTGGTGATGGACGGAGCATCTGAATCAATCAAACACTCACACCCAGTCAAAAGATCAGGGTTTAATCCATCACCGTTCTTTAGCCCACTCTGCCACCCCAGTTCAGACATGGCTACATGCAAATCAGTCTGACCCTGTGCCTCATGGGAACAGTCCAGCCCGAACTGCCTAGCCATGTCTTCCCTGGACCAGAAACAAGCTTCCGAGGACCGGTTTCTGGTATTCCAGCCGTCTTCAGCCCGGCTTGCTTGAATCCAGTTGCAAAGTGAGCAAGGGACTCCAGTCTGAGCATACCATGCCACACTTATGGTGGACAAAAGCGGTACAAAAGGGGGTGGTGATGGACGGAGCATCTGAATCAATCAAACACTCACACCCAGTCAAAAGATCAGGGTTTAATCCATCACCGTTCTTTAGCCCACTCTGCCACCCCAGTTCAGACATGGCTATATGCAAATCAGTCTGACCCTGTGCCTCATGGGACCAGTCCAGCCCGAACTGCCAAGCCATGTCTTCCCTGGACCAGAAACAAGCTTCTGAGGACCGGTCTCTGGCATTCCAGCCGTCTTCAGCCCGGCTTGCTTGAATCCAGTGGCAAAGTGAGCAAGGGACTCACGTCTGAGCATACCCTGCCACACTCATGGCAACCAAAAGCGGTACAAAAGGGGGTGGTGATGGACGGAGCATCTGAACCAATCAAACACTCACACCCAGTCAAAAGATCAGGGTTTAATCCATCACCGTTCTTTAGCCTACTCTGCCACCCCAGTTCAGACATGGCTATATGCAAATCAGTCTGACCCTGTGCCTCATGGGAACAGTCCAGCCCGAACTGCCAAGCCATGTCTTCCCTGGACCAGAAACAAGCTTCCGATGACCGGTTTCTAGCATTCCAGCAGTCTTCAGCCCGGCTTGCTTGAATCCAGTGGCAAAGGGAGCAAGGGACTCACGTCTGAGCATACTCTGCCACACTCATGGCGGCCAAAAGCGGTACAAAAGGGGGTGGTGATGGACGGAGCGTCTGAATCAATCAAACACTCACACCCAGTCAAAAGATCAGGGTTTAATCCATCACCGTTCTTTAGCCCACTCTGCCACCCCAGTTCAGACATGGCTATATGCAAATCAGTCTGAACCTGTGCCTCATGGGAACAGTCCAGGCCGAACTGCCAAGCCATGTCTTCCCTGGACCAGAAACAAGCTTCCGAGGACCGGTTTCTGGCATTCCAGCCGTCTTCAGCCCGGCTTGCTTGAATCCAGTGGCAAAGTGAACAAGGGACTCACGTCTGAGCATACCCTGCAACACTTATGGCGGCCAAAAGCGGTACAAAAGGGGGTGGTGATGGACGGAGCATCTGAATCAATCAAACACTCACACCCAGTCAAAAGATCAGGGTTTAATCCATCACCGTTCTTTAGCCCACTCTGCCACCCCAGTTCAGACATTGCTATCTGCAAATCAGTCTGACCCTGTGCCTCATGGGAACAGTCCAGCCCTAACTGCCAAGCCATGTCTTCCCTGGACCAGAAACAAGCTTCTGAGGACCGGTTTCTGGCATTCCAGCCGTCATCAGCCCGGCTTGCTTCAATCCAGTGGCAAAGTGAGCAAGGGACTCACGTCTGAGCATACCCTGCCACACTTATGGCAACCAAAAGCGGTACAAAAGGGGGTGGTGACGGACGTAGCATCTGAACCAATCAAACACTCACACCCAGTCAAAAGATCAGGGTTTAATCCATCACCGTTCTTTAGCCCACTCTGCCACCCCAGTTCAGACATGGCTATATGCAAATCAGTCTGACCCTGTGCCTCATGGGAACAGTCCATCCCGAACTGCCAAGCCATGTCTTCCCTGGCCCAGAAACAAGCTTCTGAGGACCGGTTTCTGGCATTTCAGCCGCCTTCAGCCCGGCTTGCTTGAATCCAGTGGCAAAGTGAGCAAGGGATTCACGTCTGAGCATACCCTGCCACACTTATGGCGGCCAAAAGCGGTACAAAAGGGGGTGGTGATGGACGGAGCATCTGAATCAATCAAACACTCACACCCAGTCAAACGATCAGGGTTTAATCCATCACCGTTCTTTAGCCCACTCTGCCACCCCAGTTCAGACATGGCTATATGCAAATCAGTCTGACCCTGTGCCTCATGGGAACAGTCCAGCCCGAACTGCCAAGCCATGTCTTCCCTGGACCAGAAACAAGCTTCTGAGGACGGGTTTCTGGCATTCCAGCCGTCTTCAGCCCGGCTTGCTTGAATCCAGTGGCAAAGTGAGCAAGGGACTCACGTCTGAGCATACCCTGCCACACTTATGGCGGCCAAAAGCGGTACAAAAGGGGGTGGTGATGGACGGAGCATCTGAATCAATCAAACACTCACACCCAGTCAAACGATCAGGGTTTAATCCATCACCGTTCTTTAGCCCACTCTGCCACCCCAGTTCAGACATGGCTATATGCAAATCAGTCTGACCCTGTGCCTCATGGGAACAGTCCAGCCCGAACTGCCAAGCCATGTCTTCCCTGGACCAGAAACAAGCTTCTGAGGACCGGTTTCTGGTATTCCAGCCGTCTTCAGCCCGGCTTGCTTGAATCCAGTGGCAAAGTGAGCAAGGGACTCACGTCTGAGCATACCCTGCCACACTTATGGCGGCCAAAAGCGGTACAAAAGGGGGTGGTGATGGACGGAGCATCTGAATCAATCAAACACTCACACCCAGTCAAAATATCAGGGTTTAATCCATCATCGTTCTTTAGCCCACTATGCTACCCCAGTTCAGACATTGCTATATGCAAATCAGTCTGACCCTGTGCCTCATGGGAACAGTCCAGCTCGAACTGCCAAGCCATGTCTTCCCTGGACCAGAAACAAGCTTCTGAGGACCGGTCTCTGGCATTCCAGCCGTCTTCAGCCCGGCTTGCTTGAATCCAGTGGCAAAGTGAGCAAGGGACTCACGTCTGAGCATACCCTGCCACACTTATGGCAACCAAAAGCAGTACAAAAGGGGGTGGTGATGGACGGAGCATCTGAACCAATCAAACACTCACACCCAGTCAAAAGATCAGGGTTTAATCCATCACCGTTCTTTAGCCCACTCTGCCACCCCAGTTCAGACATGGCTATATGCAAATAAGTCTGACCCTGTGCCTCATGGGAACAGTCCAGCCCGAACTTGCAAGCCATGTCTTCCCTGGACCAGAAACAAGCTTCCGAGAACCGGTTTCTGGCATTCCAGCCGTCTTCAGCCCGGCTTGCTTGAATCCAGTGGCAAAGTGAACAAGGGACTCACGTCTGAGCATACCCTGCCACACTTATGACGGCCAAAAGCGGTACAAAAGGGGGTGGTGATGGACGGAGCATCTGAATCAATCAAACACTCACACCCAGTCAAACGATCAGGGTTTAATCCATCACCGTTCTTTAGCCCACTCTGCCACCCCAGTTCAGACATGGCTATATGCAAATCAGTCTGACCCTGTGCCTCATGGGAACAGTCCAGTCCGAACTGCCAAGCCATGTCTTCCCCGGACCAGAAACAAGCTTCCGAGAACCGGTTTCTGGCATTCCAGCCGTCTTCAGCCCGGCTTGCTTGAATCCAGTGGCAAAGTGAGCAAGGGACTCACGTCTGAGCATACCCTGCCACACTTATGGCGGCCAAAAGCGGTACAAAAGGGGGTGGTGATGGACGGAGCATCTGAATCAATCAAACACTCACACCCAGTCAAACGATCAGGGTTTAATCCATCACCGTTCTTTAGCCCACTCTGCCACCCCAGTTCAGACATGGCTATATGCAAATCAGTCTGACCCTGTGCCTCATGGGAACAGTCCAGCCCGAACTGCCAAGCCATGTCTTCCCTGGACCAGAAACAAGCTTCTGAGGACCGGTTTCTGGCATTCCAGCCGTCTTCAGCCCGGCTTGCTTGAATCCAGTGGCAAAGTGAGCAAGGGACTCACGTCTGAGCATACCCTGCCACACTTATGGCAACCAAAAGCGGTACAAAAGGGGGTGGTGATGGACGTAGCATCTGAACCAATCAAACACTCACACCCAGTCAAAAGATCAGGGCTTAATCCATCACCGTTCTTTAGCCCACTCTGCCACCCCAGTTCTGACATGGCTATATGCAAATCAGTCTGACCCTGTGCCTCATGGGAACAGTCCAGCCCGAACTGCCAAGCCATGTATTCCCTGGACCAGAAACAAGCTTCCGAGAACCGGTTTCTGGCATTCCAGCCGTCTTCAGCCCGGCTTGCTTGAATCCAGTGGCAAAGTGAACAAGGGACTCACGTCTGAGCATACCCTGCCACACTTATGGCGGCCAAAAGCGGTACAAAAGGGGGTGGTGATGGACGGAGCATCTGAATCAATCAAACACTCACACCCAGTCAAACGATCAGGGTTTAATCCATCACCGTTCTTTAGCCCACTCTGCCACCCCAGTTCAGACATGGCTATATGCAAATCAGTCTGACCCTGTGCCTCATGGGAACAGTCCAGCCCGAACTGCCAAGCCATGTATTCCCTGGACCAGAAACAAGCTTCCGAGGACCGGTTTCTGGTATTCCAGCCGTCTTCAGCCCGGCTTTTTTTAATCCAGTGGCAAAGTGAGCAAGGGACTCACGTCTGAGCATACCCTGGCACACTTATGGCGGCCAAAAGCGGTACAAAAGGGGGTGGTGATGGACGGAGCATCTGAACCAATCAAACACTCACACCCAGTCAAAAGATCAGGGTTTAATACATCACCGTTCTTTAGCCCACTCTGCCACCCCAGTTCAGACATGGCTATATGCAAATAAGTCTGACCCTGTGCCTCATGGGAACAGTCCAGCCCGAACTGCCAAGCCATGTCTTCCCTGGACCAGAAACAAGCTTCTGAGGACCGGTTTCTGGCATTCCAGCCGTCTTCAGCCCGGCTTGCTTGAATCCAGTGGCAAAGTGAGGAAGGGACTCACGTCTGAGCACACCCTGCCACACTTATGGCGGCCAAAAGCGGTACAAAAGGGGGTGGTGATGGACGGAGCATCTGAACCAATCAAACACTCACACCCAGTCAAAAGATCAGGGTTTAATCCATCACCGTTCTTTAGCCCACTCTGCCACCCAGTTCAGATATCGCTATATGCAAATCAGTCTGACCCTGTGCCTCATGGGAACAGTCCAGCCTGAACTGCCAAGCCATGTCTTCCCTGGACCAGAAACAAGCTTCCGAGGACCGGTTTCTGACATTCCAACCGTTTTCAGCCCGGCTTGCTTGAATCCAGTGGCAAAGTGAGCAAGGGACTCACGTCTGAGCATGCCCTGCCACACTTATGGCGGCCAAAAGCGGTACAAAAGGGGGTGGTGATGGACGGAGCATCTGAATCAATCAAACACTCACACCCAGTCAAAAGATCAGGTTTAATCCATCACCGTTCTTTAGCCCACTCTGCCACCCCAGTTCAGCATTGGCTATATGCAAATCAGTCTGACCCTGTGCCTCATGGGAACAGTCCAGCCCGAACTGCCAAGCCATGTCTTCCCTGGACCAGAAACAAGCTACCGAGGACCGGTTTCTGGCATTCCAGCCGTCTTCAGCCCGGCTTGCTTGAATCCAGTGGCAAAGTGAGCAAGGGACTCACGTCTGAGCATACCCTGCCACACTTATGGTGGCCAAAAGTGGTACAAAAGGGGGTGGTGATGGATGGAGCATCTGAATCAATCAAACACTCACACCCAGTCAAAAGATCAGGGTTTAATCCATCACCGTTCTTTAGCCCACTCTGCCACCCCAGTTCAGACATGGCTATATGCAAATCAGTCTAACCCTGTGCCTCATGGGAACAGTCCAGCCCGAACTGCCAAGCCATGTCTTCCCTGGACCAGAAACAAGCTTCTGAGGACCGGTTTCTGGCATTCCAGCCGTCTTCAGCCCGGCTTGCTTGAATCCAGTGGCAAAGTGAGCAAGGGACTCACGTCTGAGCATACCCTGCCACACTTATGGCGGCCAAAAGCGGTACAAAAGGGGGTGGTGATGGACGGAGCATCTGAACCAATCAAACACTCACACCCAGTCAAAAGATCAGGGTTTAATCCATCACCGTTCTTTAGCCCACTCTGCCACCCAGTTCAGATATGGCTATATGCAAATCAGTCTGACCCTGTGCCTCATGGGAACCGTCCAGCCTGAACTGCCAAGCCATGTCTTCCCTGGACCAGAAACAAGCTTCCGAGGACCGGTTTCTGGCATTCCAGCCGTCTTCAGCCCGGCTTGCTTGAATCCAGTGGCAAAGTGAGAAAGGGACTCACGTCTGAGCATACCCTGCCACACTTATGGCGGCCAGAAGCAGTACAAAAGGGGGTGGTGATGGACGGAGCATCTGAATCAATCAAACACTCACACCCAGTCAAAAGATCAGGGTTTAATCCATCACCGTTCTTTAGCCCACTCTGCCACCCCAGTTCAGACATGGCTACATGCAAATCAGTCTGACCCTGTGCCTCATGGGAACAGTCCAGCCCGAACTGCCTAGCCATGTCTTCCCTGGACCAGAAACAAGCTTCCGAGGACCGGTTTCTGGCATTCCAGCCGTCTTCAGCCCGGCTTGCTTGAATCCAGTGGCAAAGTGAGCAAGGGACTCCAGTCTGAGCATACCATGCCACACTTATGGTGGCCAAAAGCGGTACAAAAGGGGGTGGTGATGGACGGAGCATCTGAATCAATCAAACACTCACACCCAGTCAAAAGATCAGGGTTTAATCCATCACCGTTCTTTAGCCCACTCTGCCACCCCAGTTCAGACATGGCTATATGCAAATCAGTCTGACCCTGTGCCTCATGGGACCAGTCCAGCCCGAACTGCCAAGCCATGTCTTCCCTGGACCAGAAACAAGCTTCTGAGGACCGGTCTCTGGCATTCCAGCCGTCTTCAGCCCGGCTTGCTTGAATCCAGTGGCAAAGTGAGCAAGGGACTCACGTCTGAGCATACCCTGCCACACTCATGGCAACCAAAAGCGGTACAAAAGGGGGTGGTGATGGACGGAGCATCTGAACCAATCAAACACTCACACCCAGTCAAAAGATCAGGGTTTAATCCATCACCGTTCTTTAGCCTACTCTGCCACCCCAGTTCAGACATGGCTATATGCAAATCAGTCTGACCCTGTGCCTCATGGGAACAGTCCAGCCCGAACTGCCAAGCCATGTCTTCCCTGGACCAGAAACAAGCTTCCGATGACCGGTTTCTAGCATTCCAGCCGTCTTCAGCCCGGCTTGCTTGAATCCAGTGGCAAAGGGAGCAAGGGACTCACGTCTGAGCATACTCTGCCACACTCATGGCGGCCAAAAGCGGTACAAAAGGGGGTGGTGATGGACGGAGCGTCTGAATCAATCAAACACTCACACCCAGTCAAAAGATCAGGGTTTAATCCATCACCGTTCTTTAGCCCACTCTGCCACCCCAGTTCAGACATGGCTATATGCAAATCAGTCTGAACCTGTGCCTCATGGGAACAGTCCAGGCCGAACTGCCAAGCCATGTCTTCCCTGGACCAGAAACAAGCTTCCGAGGACCGGTTTCTGGCATTCCAGCCGTCTTCAGCCCGGCTTGCTTGAATCCAGTGGCAAAGTGAACAAGGGACTCACGTCTGAGCATACCCTGCAACACTTATGGCGGACAAAAGCGGTACAAAAGGGGGTGGTGATGGACGGAGCATCTGAATCAATCAAACACTCACACCCGGTCAAAAGATCAGGGTTTAATCCATCACCGTTCTTTAGCCCACTCTGCCACCCCAGTTCAGACATTGCTATCTGCAAATCAGTCTGACCCTGTGCCTCATGGGAACAGTCCAGCCCGAACTGCCAAGCCATGTCTTCCCTGGACCAGAAACAAGCTTCTGAGGACCGGTTTCTGGCATTCCAGCCGTCTTCAGCCCGCTTGCTTCAATCCAGTGGCAAAGTGAGCAAGGGACTCACGTCTGAGCATACCCTGCCACACTTATGGCAACCAAAAGCGGTACAAAAGGGGGTGGTGACGGACGTAGCATCTGAACCAATCAAACACTCACACCCAGTCAAAAGATCAGGGTTTAATCCATCACCGTTCTTTAGCCCACTCTGCCACCCCAGTTCAGACATGGCTATATGCAAATCAGTCTGACCCTGTGCCTCATGGGAACAGTCCAGCCCGAACTGCCAAGCCATGTCTTCCCTGGACCAGAAACAAGCTTCTGAGGACCGGTTTCTGGTATTCCAGCCGTCTTCAGCCCGGCTTGCTTGAATCCAGTGGCAAAGTGAGCAAGGGACTCACGTCTGAGCATACCCTGCCACACTTATGGCGGCCAAAAGCGGTACAAAAGGGGGTGGTGATGGACGGAGCATCTGAATCAATCAAACACTCACACCCAGTCAAAATATCAGGGTTTAATCCATCATCGTTCTTTAGCCCACTATGCTACCCCAGTTCAGACATTGCTATATGCAAATCAGTCTGACCCTGTGCCTCATGGGAACAGTCCAGCTCGAACTGCCAAGCCATGTCTTCCCTGGACCAGAAACAAGCTTCTGAGGACCGGTCTCTGGCATTCCAGCCGTCTTCAGCCCGGCTTGCTTGAATCCAGTGGCAAAGTGAGCAAGGGACTCACGTCTGAGCATACCCTGCCACACTTATGGCAACCAAAAGCAGTACAAAAGGGGGTGGTGATGGACGGAGCATCTGAACCAATCAAACACTCACACCCAGTCAAAAGATCAGGGTTTAATCCATCACCGTTCTTTAGCCCACTCTGCCACCCCAGTTCAGACATGGCTATATGCAAATAAGTCTGACCCTGTGCCTCATGGGAACAGTCCAGCCCGAACTTGCAAGCCATGTCTTCCCTGGACCAGAAACAAGCTTCCGAGAACCGGTTTCTGGCATTCCAGCCGTCTTCAGCCCGGCTTGCTTGAATCCAGTGGCAAAGTGAACAAGGGACTCACGTCTGAGCATACCCTGCCACACTTATGACGGCCAAAAGCGGTACAAAAGGGGGTGGTGATGGACGGAGCATCTGAATCAATCAAACACTCACACCCAGTCAAACGATCAGGGTTTAATCCATCACCGTTCTTTAGCCCACTCTGCCACCCCAGTTCAGACATGGCTATATGCAAATCAGTCTGACCCTGTGCCTCATGGGAACAGTCCAGTCCGAACTGCCAAGCCATGTCTTCCCCGGACCAGAAACAAGCTTCCGAGAACCGGTTTCTGGCATTCCAGCCGTCTTCAGCCCGGCTTGCTTGAATCCAGTGGCAAAGTGAGCAAGGGACTCACGTCTGAGCATACCCTGCCACACTTATGGCGGCCAAAAGCGGTACAAAAGGGGGTGGTGATGGACGGAGCATCTGAATCAATCAAACACTCACACCCAGTCAAACGATCAGGGTTTAATCCATCACCGTTCTTTAGCCCACTCTGCCACCCCAGTTCAGACATGGCTATATGCAAATCAGTCTGACCCTGTGCCTCATGGGAACAGTCCAGCCCGAACTGCCAAGCCATGTCTTCCCTGGACCAGAAACAAGCTTCTGAGGACCGGTTTCTGGCATTCCAGCCGTCTTCAGCCCGGCTTGCTTGAATCCAGTGGCAAAGTGAGCAAGGGACTCACGTCTGAGCATACCCTGCCACACTTATGGCAACCAAAAGCGGTACAAAAGGGGGTGGTGATGGACGTAGCATCTGAACCAATCAAACACTCACACCCAGTCAAAAGATCAGGGCTTAATCCATCACCGTTCTTTAGCCCACTCTGCCACCCCAGTTCTGACATGGCTATATGCAAATCAGTCTGACCCTGTGCCTCATGGGAACAGTCCAGCCCGAACTGCCAAGCCATGTATTCCCTGGACCAGAAACAAGCTTCCGAGAACCGGTTTCTGGCATTCCAGCCGTCTTCAGCCCGGCTTGCTTGAATCCAGTGGCAAAGTGAACAAGGGACTCACGTCTGAGCATACCCTGCCACACTTATGGCGGCCAAAAGCGGTACAAAAGGGGGTGGTGATGGACGGAGCATCTGAATCAATCAAACACTCACACCCAGTCAAACGATCAGGGTTTAATCCATCACCGTTCTTTAGCCCACTCTGCCACCCCAGTTCAGACATGGCTATATGCAAATCAGTCTGACCCTGTGCCTCATGGGAACAGTCCAGCCCGAACTGCCAAGCCATGTATTCCCTGGACCAGAAACAAGCTTCCGAGGACCGGTTTCTGGTATTCCAGCCGTCTTCAGCCCGGCTTTTTTTAATCCAGTGGCAAAGTGAGCAAGGGACTCACGTCTGAGCATACCCTGGCACACTTATGGCGGCCAAAAGCGGTACAAAAGGGGGTGGTGATGGACGGAGCATCTGAACCAATCAAACACTCACACCCAGTCAAAAGATCAGGGTTTAATACATCACCGTTCTTTAGCCCACTCTGCCACCCCAGTTCAGACATGGCTATATGCAAATAAGTCTGACCCTGTGCCTCATGGGAACAGTCCAGCCCGAACTGCCAAGCCATGTCTTCCCTGGACCAGAAACAAGCTTCTGAGGACCGGTTTCTGGCATTCCAGCCGTCTTCAGCCCGGCTTGCTTGAATCCAGTGGCAAAGTGAGGAAGGGACTCACGTCTGAGCACACCCTGCCACACTTATGGCGGCCAAAAGCGGTACAAAAGGGGGTGGTGATGGACGGAGCATCTGAACCAATCAAACACTCACACCCAGTCAAAAGATCAGGGTTTAATCCATCACCGTTCTTTAGCCCACTCTGCCACCCAGTTCAGATATCGCTATATGCAAATCAGTCTGACCCTGTGCCTCATGGGAACAGTCCAGCCTGAACTGCCAAGCCATGTCTTCCCTGGACCAGAAACAAGCTTCCGAGGACCGGTTTCTGACATTCCAACCGTTTTCAGCCCGGCTTGCTTGAATCCAGTGGCAAAGTGAGCAAGGGACTCACGTCTGAGCATGCCCTGCCACACTTATGGCGGCCAAAAGCGGTACAAAAGGGGGTGGTGATGGACGGAGCATCTGAATCAATCAAACACTCACACCCAGTCAAAAGATCAGGTTTAATCCATCACCGTTCTTTAGCCCACTCTGCCACCCCAGTTCAGCATTGGCTATATGCAAATCAGTCTGACCCTGTGCCTCATGGGAACAGTCCAGCCCGAACTGCCAAGCCATGTCTTCCCTGGACCAGAAACAAGCTACCGAGGACCGGTTTCTGGCATTCCAGCCGTCTTCAGCCCGGCTTGCTTGAATCCAGTGGCAAAGTGAGCAAGGGACTCACGTCTGAGCATACCCTGCCACACTTATGGTGGCCAAAAGTGGTACAAAAGGGGGTGGTGATGGATGGAGCATCTGAATCAATCAAACACTCACACCCAGTCAAAAGATCAGGGTTTAATCCATCACCGTTCTTTAGCCCACTCTGCCACCCCAGTTCAGACATGGCTATATGCAAATCAGTCTAACCCTGTGCCTCATGGGAACAGTCCAGCCCGAACTGCCAAGCCATGTCTTCCCTGGACCAGAAACAAGCTTCTGAGGACCGGTTTCTGGCATTCCAGCCGTCTTCAGCCCGGCTTGCTTGAATCCAGTGGCAAAGTGAGCAAGGGACTCACGTCTGAGCATACCCTGCCACACTTATGGCGGCCAAAAGCGGTACAAAAGGGGGTGGTGATGGACGGAGCATCTGAACCAATCAAACACTCACACCCAGTCAAAAGATCAGGGTTTAATCCATCACCGTTCTTTAGCCCACTCTGCCACCCAGTTCAGATATGGCTATATGCAAATCAGTCTGACCCTGTGCCTCATGGGAACCGTCCAGCCTGAACTGCCAAGCCATGTCTTCCCTGGACCAGAAACAAGCTTCCGAGGACCGGTTTCTGGCATTCCAGCCGTCTTCAGCCCGGCTTGCTTGAATCCAGTGGCAAAGTGAGAAAGGGACTCACGTCTGAGCATACCCTGCCACACTTATGGCGGCCAGAAGCAGTACAAAAGGGGGTGGTGATGGACGGAGCATCTGAATCAATCAAACACTCACACCCAGTCAAAAGATCAGGGTTTAATCCATCACCGTTCTTTAGCCCACTCTGCCACCCCAGTTCAGACATGGCTACATGCAAATCAGTCTGACCCTGTGCCTCATGGGAACAGTCCAGCCCGAACTGCCTAGCCATGTCTTCCCTGGACCAGAAACAAGCTTCCGAGGACCGGTTTCTGGCATTCCAGCCGTCTTCAGCCCGGCTTGCTTGAATCCAGTGGCAAAGTGAGCAAGGGACTCCAGTCTGAGCATACCATGCCACACTTATGGTGGCCAAAAGCGGTACAAAAGGGGGTGGTGATGGACGGAGCATCTGAATCAATCAAACACTCACACCCAGTCAAAAGATCAGGGTTTAATCCATCACCGTTCTTTAGCCCACTCTGCCACCCCAGTTCAGACATGGCTATATGCAAATCAGTCTGACCCTGTGCCTCATGGGACCAGTCCAGCCCGAACTGCCAAGCCATGTCTTCCCTGGACCAGAAACAAGCTTCTGAGGACCGGTCTCTGGCATTCCAGCCGTCTTCAGCCCGGCTTGCTTGAATCCAGTGGCAAAGTGAGCAAGGGACTCACGTCTGAGCATACCCTGCCACACTCATGGCAACCAAAAGCGGTACAAAAGGGGGTGGTGATGGACGGAGCATCTGAACCAATCAAACACTCACACCCAGTCAAAAGATCAGGGTTTAATCCATCACCGTTCTTTAGCCTACTCTGCCACCCCAGTTCAGACATGGCTATATGCAAATCAGTCTGACCCTGTGCCTCATGGGAACAGTCCAGCCCGAACTGCCAAGCCATGTCTTCCCTGGACCAGAAACAAGCTTCCGATGACCGGTTTCTAGCATTCCAGCCGTCTTCAGCCCGGCTTGCTTGAATCCAGTGGCAAAGGGAGCAAGGGACTCACGTCTGAGCATACTCTGCCACACTCATGGCGGCCAAAAGCGGTACAAAAGGGGGTGGTGATGGACGGAGCGTCTGAATCAATCAAACACTCACACCCAGTCAAAAGATCAGGGTTTAATCCATCACCGTTCTTTAGCCCACTCTGCCACCCCAGTTCAGACATTGCTATATGCAAATCAGTCTGAACCTGTGCCTCATGGGAACAGTCCAGGCCGAACTGCCAAGCCATGTCTTCCCTGGACCAGAAACAAGCTTCCGAGGACCGGTTTCTGGCATTCCAGCCGTCTTCAGCCCGGCTTGCTTGAATCCAGTGGCAAAGTGAACAAGGGACTCACGTCTGAGCATACCCTGCAACACTTATGGCGGACAAAAGCGGTACAAAAGGGGGTGGTGATGGACGGAGCATCTGAATCAATCAAACACTCACACCCGGTCAAAAGATCAGGGTTTAATCCATCACCGTTCTTTAGCCCACTCTGCCACCCCAGTTCAGACATTGCTATCTGCAAATCAGTCTGACCCTGTGCCTCATGGGAACAGTCCAGCCCGAACTGCCAAGCCATGTCTTCCCTGGACCAGAAACAAGCTTCTGAGGACCGGTTTCTGGCATTCCAGCCGTCTTCAGCCCGCTTGCTTCAATCCAGTGGCAAAGTGAGCAAGGGACTCACGTCTGAGCATACCCTGCCACACTTATGGCAACCAAAAGCGGTACAAAAGGGGGTGGTGACGGACGTAGCATCTGAACCAATCAAACACTCACACCCAGTCAAAAGATCAGGGTTTAATCCATCACCGTTCTTTAGCCCACTCTGCCACCCCAGTTCAGACATGGCTATATGCAAATCAGTCTGACCCTGTGCCTCATGGGAACAGTCCATCCCGAACTGCCAAGCCATGTCTTCCCTGGCCCAGAAACAAGCTTCTGAGGACCGGTTTCTGGCATTTCAGCCGCCTTCAGCCCGGCTTGCTTGAATCCAGTGGCAAAGTGAGCAAGGGACTCACGTCTGAGCATACCCTGCCACACTTATGGCGGCCAAAAGCGGTACAAAAGGGGGTGGTGATGGACGGAGCATCTGAATCAATCAAACACTCACACCCAGTCAAACGATCAGGGTTTAATCCATCACCGTTCTTTAGCCCACTCTGCCACCCCAGTTCAGACATGGCTATATGCAAATCAGTCTGACCCTGTGCCTCATGGGAACAGTCCAGCCCGAACTGCCAAGCCATGTCTTCCCTGGACCAGAAACAAGCTTCTGAGGACCGGTTTCTGGTATTCCAGCCGTCTTCAGCCCGGCTTGCTTGAATCCAGTGGCAAAGTGAGCAAGGGACTCACGTCTGAGCATACCCTGCCACACTTATGGCGGCCAAAAGCGGTACAAAAGGGGGTGGTGATGGACGGAGCATCTGAATCAATCAAACACTCACACCCAGTCAAAATATCAGGGTTTAATCCATCATCGTTCTTTAGCCCACTATGCTACCCCAGTTCAGACATTGCTATATGCAAATCAGTCTGACCCTGTGCCTCATGGGAACAGTCCAGCCCGAACTGCCAAGCCATGTCTTCCCTGGACCAGAAACAATCTTCTGAGGACCGGTCTCTGGCATTCCAGCCGTCTTCAGCCCGGCTTGCTTGAATCCAGTGGCAAAGTGAGCAAGGGACTCACGTCTGAGCATACCCTGCCACACTTATGGCAACCAAAAGCAGTACAAAAGGGGGTGGTGATGGACGGAGCATCTGAACCAATCAAACACTCACACCCAGTCAAAAGATCAGGGTTTAATCCATCACCGTTCTTTAGCCCACTCTGCCACCCCAGTTCAGACATGGCTATATGCAAATAAGTCTGACCCTGTGCCTCATGGGAACAGTCCAGCCCGAACTTGCAAGCCATGTCTTCCCTGGACCAGAAACAAGCTTCCGAGAACCGGTTTCTGGCATTCCAGCCGTCTTCAGCCCGGCTTGCTTGAATCCAGTGGCAAAGTGAACAAGGGACTCACGTCTGAGCATACCCTGCCACACTTATGGCGGCCAAAAGCGGTACAAAAGGGGGTGGTGATGGACGGTGCATCTGAATCAATCAAACACTCACACCCAGTCAAAAGATCAGGGTTTAATCCATCACTGTTCTTTAGCCCACTCTGCCACCCCAGTTCAGACATGGCTATATGCAAATCAGTCTGACCCTGTGCCTCATGGGAACAGTCCAGCCCGAACTGCCAAGCCATGTCTTCCCTGGACCAGAAACAAGCTTCCGAGGACCGGTTTCTGGCATTCCAGCCGTCTTCATCCCGGCTTGCTTGAATCCAGTGGCAAAGTGAGCAAGGGACTCACGTCTGAGCATACCCTGCCACACTTATGGCGGCCAAAAGCGGTACAAAAGGGGGTGGTGATGGACGGAGCATCTGAATCAATCAAACACTAACACCCAGTCAAAAGATCAGGGTTTAATCCATCACCGTTCTTTAGCCTACTCTGCCACCCCAGTTCAGACATGGCTATATGCAAATCAGTCTGACCCTGTGCCTCATGGGAACAGTCCAGCCCGAACTGCCAAGCCATGTCTTCCCTGGACCAGAAACAAGCTTCCGAGAACCGGTTTCTGGCATTCCAGCCGTCTTCAGCCCGGCTTGCTTGAATCCAGTGACAAAGTGAGCAAGGGACTCACGTCTGAGCATACTCTGCCACACTTATGGCGGCTAAAAGCGGTACAAAAGGGGGTGGTGATGGACGGAGCATCTGAATCAATCAAACACTCACACCCAGTCAAAAGATCAGGGTTTAATCCATCACCGTTCTTTAGCCCACTCTGCCACCCCAGTTCAGACATGGCTATATGCAAATCAGTCTGACCCTGTGCCTCATGGGAACAGTCCAGCCCGAACTGCCAAGCCATGTCTTCCCTGGACCAGAAACAAGCTTCCGAGACCGGTTTCTGGTATTCCAGCCGTCTTCAGCCCGGCTTGCTTGAATCCAGTGGCAAAGTGAGCAAGGGACTCACGTCTGAGCATACCCTGCCACACTTATGGCGGCCAAAAGCGGTACAAAAGGGGGTGGTGATGGACGGAGCATCTGAATCAATCAAACACTCACACCCAGTCAAACGATCAGGGTTTAATCCATCACCGTTCTTTAGCCCACTCTGCCACCCCAGTTCAGACATGGCTATATGCAAATCAGTCTCACCCTGTGCCTCATGGGAACAGTCCAGCCCGAACTGCCAAGCCATGTATTCCCTGGACCAGAAACAAGCTTCCGAGAACCGGTTTCTGGCATTCCAGCCGTCTTCAGCCCGGCTTGCTTGAATCCAGTGGCAAAGTGAACAAGGGACTCACGTCTGAGCATACCCTGCCACACTTATGGCGGCCAAAAGCGGTACAAAAGGGGGTGGTGATGGACGGAGCATCTGAATCAATCAAACACTCACACCCAGTCAAACGATCAGGGTTTAATCCATCACCGTTCTTTAGCCCACTCTGCCACCCCAGTTCAGACATGGCTATATGCAAATCAGTCTGACCCTGTGCCTCATGGGAACAGTCCAGCCCGAACTGCCAAGCCATGTATTCCCTGGACCAGAAACAAGCTTCCGAGGACCGGTTTCTGGTATTCCAGCCGTCTTCAGCCCGGTTTTCTTGAATCCAGTGGCAAAGTGAGCAAGGGACTCACGTCTGAGCATACCCTGGCACACTTATGGCGGCCAAAAGCGGTACAAAAGGGGGTGGTGATGGACGGAGCATCTGAACCAATCAAACACTCACACCCAGTCAAAAGATCAGGGTTTAATCCATCACCGTTCTTTAGCCCACTCTGCCACCCCAGTTCAGACATGGCTATATGCAAATAAGTCTGACCCTGTGCCTCATGGGAACAGTCCAGCCCGAACTGCCAAGCCATGTCTTCCCTGGACCAGAAACAAGCTTCCGAGAAACGGTTTCTGGCATTCCAGCCGTCTTCAGCCCGGCTTGCTTGAATCCAGTGGCAAAGTGAGCAAGGGACTCACGTCTGAGCATACCCTGCCACACTTATGGCGGCCAAAAGCGGTACAAAAGGGGGTGGTGATGGACGGAGCATCTGAATCAATCAAACACTCACACCCAGTCAAACGATCAGGGTTTAATCCATCACCGTTCTTTAGCCCACTCTGCCACCCCAGTTCAGACATGGCTATATGCAAATCAGTCTGACCCTGTGCCTCATGGGAACAGTCCAGCCCGAACTGCCAAGCCATGTCTTCCCTGGACCAGAAACAAGCTTCTGAGGACCGGTTTCTGGTATTCCAGCCGTCTTCAGCCCGGCTTGCTTGAATCCAGTGGCCAAGTGAGCAAGGGACTCACGTCTGAGCATACCCTGCCACACTTATGGCGGCCAAAAGCGGTACAAAAGGGGGTGGTGATGGACAGAGCATCTGAATCAATCAAACACTCTCACCCAGTCAAAATATCAGGGTTTAATCCATCATCGTTCTTTAGCCCACTATGCTACCCCAGTTCAGACATTGCTATATGCAAATCCGTCTGACCCTGTGCCTCATGGGAACAGTCCAGCCCGAACTGCCAAGCCATGTCTTTCCTGGACCAGAAACAAGCTTCTGAGGACCGGTTTCTGGCATTCCAGCCGTCTTCAGCCCGGCTTGCTTGAATCCAGTGGCAAAGTGAGGAAGGGACTCACGTCTGAGCATACCCTGCCACACTTATGGAGGCCAAAAGCGGTACAAAAGGGGGTGGTGATGGACGGAGCATCTGAACCAATCAAACACTCACACCCAGTCAAAAGATCAGGGTTTAATCCATCACCGTTCTTTAGCCCACTCTGCCACCCAGTTCAGATATCGCTATATGCAAATCAGTCTGACCCTGTGCCTCATGGGAACAGTCCAGCCTGAACTGCCAAGCCATGTCTTCCCTGGACCAGAAACAAGCTTCCGAGGACCGGTTTCTGACATTCCAACCGTTTTCAGCCCGGCTTGCTTGAATCCAGTGGCAAAGTGAGCAAGGGACTCACGTCTGAGCATGCCCTGCCACACTTATGGCGGCCAAAAGCGGTACAAAAGGGGGTGGTGATGGACGGAGCATCTGAATCAATCAAACACTCACACCCAGTCAAAAGATCAGGTTTAATCCATCACCGTTCTTTAGCCCACTCTGCCACCCCAGTTCAGCATTGGCTATATGCAAATCAGTCTGACCCTGTGCCTCATGGGAACAGTCCAGCCCGAACTGCCAAGCCATGTCTTCCCTGGACCAGAAACAAGCTACCGAGGACCGGTTTCTGGCATTCCAGCCGTCTTCAGCCCGGCTTGCTTGAATCCAGTGGCAAAGTGAGCAAGGGACTCACGTCTGAGCATACCCTGCCACACTTATGGTGGCCAAAAGTGGTACAAAAGGGGGTGGTGATGGATGGAGCATCTGAATCAATCAAACACTCACACCCAGTCAAAAGATCAGGGTTTAATCCATCACCGTTCTTTAGCCCACTCTGCCACCCCAGTTCAGACATGGCTATATGCAAATCAGTCTAACCCTGTGCCTCATGGGAACAGTCCAGCCCGAACTGCCAAGCCATGTCTTCCCTGGACCAGAAACAAGCTTCCGAGGACCGGTTTCTGGCATTCCAGCCGTCTTCAGCCCGGCTTGCTTGAATCCAGTGGCAAAGTGAGCAAGGGACTCACGTCTGAGCATACCCTGCCACACTTATGGCGGCCAAAAGCGGTACAAAAGGGGGTGGTGATGGACGGAGCATCTGAACCAATCAAACACTCACACCCAGTCAAAAGATCAGGGTTTAATCCATCACCGTTCTTTAGCCCACTCTGCCACCCAGTTCAGATATGGCTATATGCAAATCAGTCTGACCCTGTGCCTCATGGGAACCGTCCAGCCTGAACTGCCAAGCCATGTCTTCCCTGGACCAGAAACAAGCTTCCGAGGACCGGTTTCTGGCATTCCAGCCGTCTTCAGCCCGGCTTGCTTGAATCCAGTGGCAAAGTGAGAAAGGGACTCACGTCTGAGCATACCCTGCCACACTTATGGCGGCCAGAAGCAGTACAAAAGGGGGTGGTGATGGACGGAGCATCTGAATCAATCAAACACTCACACCCAGTCAAAAGATCAGGGTTTAATCCATCACCGTTCTTTAGCCTACTCTGCCACCCCAGTTCAGACATGGCTATATGCAAATCAGTCTGACCCTGTGCCTCATGGGAACAGTCCAGCCCGAACTGCCAAGCCATGTCTTCCCTGGACCAGAAACAAGCTTCCGATGACCGGTTTCTAGCATTCCAGCCGTCTTCAGCCCGGCTTGCTTGAATCCAGTGGCAAAGGGAGCAAGGGACTCACGTCTGAGCATACTCTGCCACACTCATGGCGGCCAAAAGCGGTACAAAAGGGGGTGGTGATGGACGGAGCGTCTGAATCAATCAAACACTCACACCCAGTCAAAAGATCAGGGTTTAATCCATCACCGTTCTTTAGCCCACTCTGCCACCCCAGTTCAGACATGGCTATATGCAAATCAGTCTGAACCTGTGCCTCATGGGAACAGTCCAGGCCGAACTGCCAAGCCATGTCTTCCCTGGACCAGAAACAAGCTTCCGAGGACCGGTTTCTGGCATTCCAGCCGTCTTCAGCCCGGCTTGCTTGAATCCAGTGGCAAAGTGAACAAGGGACTCACGTCTGAGCATACCCTGCAACACTTATGGCGGCCAAAAGCGGTACAAAAGGGGGTGGTGATGGACGGAGCATCTGAATCAATCAAACACTCACACCCGGTCAAAAGATCAGGGTTTAATCCATCACCGTTCTTTAGCCCACTCTGCCACCCCAGTTCAGACATTGCTATCTGCAAATCAGTCTGACCCTGTGCCTCATGGGAACAGTCCAGCCCGAACTGCCAAGCCATGTCTTCCCTGGACCAGAAACAAGCTTCTGAGGACCGGTTTCTGGCATTCCAGCCGTCTTCAGCCCGGCTTGCTTCAATCCAGTGGCAAAGTGAGCAAGGGACTCACGTCTGAGCATACCCTGCCACACTTATGGCAACCAAAAGCGGTACAAAAGGGGGTGGTGACGGACGTAGCATCTGAACCAATCAAACACTCACACCCAGTCAAAAGATCAGGGTTTAATCCATCACCGTTCTTTAGCCCACTCTGCCACCCCAGTTCAGACATGGCTATATGCAAATCAGTCTGACCCTGTGCCTCATGGGAACAGTCCATCCCGAACTGCCAAGCCATGTCTTCCCTGGCCCAGAAACAAGCTTCTGAGGACCGGTTTCTGGCATTTCAGCCGCCTTCAGCCCGGCTTGCTTGAATCCAGTGGCAAAGTGAGCAAGGGACTCACGTCTGAGCATACCCTGCCACACTTATGGCGGCCAAAAGCGGTACAAAAGGGGGTGGTGATGGACGGAGCATCTGAATCAATCAAACACTCACACCCAGTCAAACGATCAGGGTTTAATCCATCACCGTTCTTTAGCCCACTCTGCCACCCCAGTTCAGACATGGCTATATGCAAATCAGTCTGACCCTGTGCCTCATGGGAACAGTCCAGCCCGAACTGCCAAGCCATGTCTTCCCTGGACCAGAAACAAGCTTCTGAGGACCGGTTTCTGGCATTCCAGCCGTCTTCAGCCCGGCTTGCTTGAATCCAGTGGCAAAGTGAGCAAGGGACTCACGTCTGAGCATACCCTGCCACACTTATGGCGGCCAAAAGCGGTACAAAAGGGGGTGGTGATGGACGGAGCATCCGAATCAATCAAACACTCACACCCAGTCAAACGATCAGGGTTTAATCCATCACCGTTCTTTAGCCCACTCTGCCACCCCAGTTCAGACATGGCTATATGCAAATCAGTCTGACCCTGTGCCTCATGGGAACAGTCCAGCCCGAACTGCCAAGCCATGTCTTCCCTGGACCAGAAACAAGCTTCTGAGGACCGGTTTCTGGTATTCCAGCCGTCTTCAGCCCGGCTTGCTTGAATCCAGTGGCAAAGTGAGCAAGGGACTCACGTCTGAGCATACCCTGCCACACTTATGGCGGCCAAAAGCGGTACAAAAGGGGGTGGTGATGGACGGAGCATCTGAATCAATCAAACACTCACACCCAGTCAAAATATCAGGGTTTAATCCATCATCGTTCTTTAGCCCACTATGCTACCCCAGTTCAGACATTGCTATATGCAAATCAGTCTGACCCTGTGCCTCATGGGAACAGTCCAGCCCGAACTGCCAAGCCATGTCTTCCCTGGACCAGAAACAAGCTTCTGAGGACCGGTCTCTGGCATTCCAGCCGTCTTCAGCCCGGCTTGCTTGAATCCAGTGGCAAAGTGAGCAAGGGACTTACGTCTGAGCATACCCTGCCACACTTATGGCAACCAAAAGCAGTACAAAAGGGGGTGGTGATGGACGGAGCATCTGAACCAATCAAACACTCACACCCAGTCAAAAGATCAGGGTTTAATCCATCACCGTTCTTTAGCCCACTCTGCCACCCCAGTTCAGACATGGCTATATGCAAATAAGTCTGACCCTGTGCCTCATGGGAACAGTCCAGCCCGAACTTGCAAGCCATGTCTTCCCTGGACCAGAAACAAGCTTCCGAGAACCGGTTTCTGGCATTCCAGCCGTCTTCAGCCCGGCTTGCTTGAATCCAGTGGCAAAGTGAACAAGGGACTCACGTCTGAGCATACCCTGCCACACTTATGGCGGCCAAAAGCGGTACAAAAGGGGGTGGTGATGGACGGTGCATCTGAATCAATCAAACACTCACACCCAGTCAAAAGATCAGGGTTTAATCCATCACTGTTCTTTAGCCCACTCTGCCACCCCAGTTCAGACATGGCTATATGCAAATCAGTCTGACCCTGTGCCTCATGGGAACAGTCCAGCCCGAACTGCCAAGCAATGTCTTCCCTGGACCAGAAACAAGCTTCCGAGGACCGGTTTCTGGCATTCCAGCCGTCTTCATCCCGGCTTGCTTGAATCCAGTGGCAAAGTGAGCAAGGGACTCACGTCTGAGCATACCCTGCCACACTTATGGCGGCCAAAAGCGGTACAAAAGGGTGTGGTGATGGACGGAGCATCTGAATCAATCAAACACTAACACCCAGTCAAAAGATCAGGGTTTAATCCATCACCGTTCTTTAGCCTACTCTGCCACCCCAGTTCAGACATGGCTATATGCAAATCAGTCTGACCCTGTGCCTCATGGGAACAGTCCAGCCCGAACTGCCAAGCCATGTCTTCCCTGGACCAGAAACAAGCTTCCGAGAACCAGTTTCTGGCATTCCAGCCGTCTTCAGCCCGGCTTGCTTGAATCCAGTGACAAAGTGAGCAAGGGACTCACGTCTGAGCATACTCTGCCACACTTATGGCGGCTAAAAGCGGTACAAAAGGGGGTGGTGATGGACGGAGCATCTGAATCAATCAAACACTCACACCCAGTCAAAAGATCAGGGTTTAATCCATCACCGTTCTTTAGCCCACTCTGCCACCCCAGTTCAGACATGGCTATATGCAAATCAGTCTGACCCTGTGCCTCATGGGAACAGTCCAGCCCGAACTGCCAAGCCATGTCTTCCCTGGACCAGAAACAAGCTTCCGAGACCGGTTTCTGGTATTCCAGACGTCTTCAGACCGGCTTGCTTGAATCCAGTGGCAAAGTGAGCAAGGGACTCACGTCTGAGCATACCCTGCCACACTTATGGCGGCCAAAAGCGGTACAAAAGGGGGTGGTGATGGACGGAGCATCTGAATCAATCAAACACTCACACCCAGTCAAACGATCAGGGTTTAATCCATCACCGTTCTTTAGCCCACTCTGCCACCCCAGTTCAGACATGGCTATATGCAAATCAGTCTCACCCTGTGCCTCATGGGAACAGTCCAGCCCGAACTGCCAAGCCATGTCTTCCCTGGACCAGAAACAAGCTTCCGAGGACCGGTTTCTGGCATTCCAGCCGTCTTCCTCCCGGCTTGCTTGAATCCAGTGGCAAAGTGAGCAAGGGACTCACGTCTGAGCATACCCTGCCACACTTATGGCGGCCAAAAGCGGTACAAAAGGGGGTGGTGATGGACGGAGCATCTGAATCAATCAAACACTAACACCCAGTCAAAAGATCAGGGTTTAATCCATCACCGTTCTTTAGCCTACTCTGCCACCCCAGTTCAGACATGGCTATATGCAAATCAGTCTGACCCTGTGCCTCATGGGAACAGTCCAGCCCGAACTGCCAAGCCATGTCTTCCCTGGACCAGAAACAAGCTTCCGAGAACCGGTTTCTGGCATTCCAGCCGTCTTCAGCCCGGCTTGCTTGAATCCAGTGACAAAGTGAGCAAGGGACTCACGTCTGAGCATACTCTGCCACACTTATGGCGGCTAAAAGCGGTACAAAAGGGGGTGGTGATGGACGGAGCATCTGAATCAATCAAACACTCACACCCAGTCAAAAGATCAGGGTTTAATCCATCACCGTTCTTTAGCCCACTCTGCCACCCCAGTTCAGACATGGCTATATGCAAATCAGTCTGACCCTGTGCCTCATGGGAACAGTCCAGCCCGAACTGCCAAGCCATGTCTTCCCTGGACCAGAAACAAGCTTCCGAGACCGGTTTCTGGTATTCCAGCCGTCTTCAGACCGGCTTGCTTGAATCCAGTGGCAAAGTGAGCAAGGGACTCACGTCTGAGCATACCCTGCCACACTTATGGCGGCCAAAAGCGGTACAAAAGGGGGTGGTGATGGACGGAGCATCTGAATCAATCAAACACTCACACCCAGTCAAACGATCAGGGTTTAATCCATCACCGTTCTTTAGCCCACTCTGCCACCCCAGTTCAGACATGGCTATATGCAAATCAGTCTCACCCTGTGCCTCATGGGAACAGTCCAGCCCGAACTGCCAAGCCATGTATTCCCTGGACCAGAAACAAGCTTCCGAGAACCGGTTTCTGGCATTCCAGCCGGCTTGCTTGAATCCAGTGGCAAAGTGAACAAGGGACTCACGTCTGAGCATACCCTGCCACACTTATGGCGGCCAAAAGCGGTACAAAAGGGGGTGGTGATGGACGGAGCATCTGAATCAATCAAACACTCACACCCAGTCAAACGATCAGGGTTTAATCCATCACCGTTCTTTAGCCCACTCTGCCACCCCAGTTCAGACATGGCTATATGCAAATCAGTCTGACCCTGTGCCTCATGGGAACAGTCCAGCCCGAACTGCCAAGCCATGTATTCCCTGGACCAGAAACAAGCTTCCGAGGACCGGTTTCTGGTATTCCAGCCGTCTTCAGCCCGGCTTTCTTGAATCCAGTGGCAAAGTGAGCAAGGGACTCACGTCTGAGCATACCCTGGCACACTTATGGCGGCCAAAAGCGGTACAAAAGGGGGTGGTGATGGACGGAGCATCTGAACCAATCAAACACTCACACCCAGTCAAAAGATCAGGGTTTAATCCATCACCGTTCTTTAGCCCACTCTGCCACCCCAGTTCAGACATGGCTATATGCAAATAAGTCTGACCCTGTGCCTCATGGGAACAGTCCAGCCCAAACTGCCAAGCCATGTCTTCCCTGGACCAGAAACAAGCTTCCGAGAACCGGTTTCTGGCATTCCAGCCGTCTTCAGCCCGGCTTGCTTGAATCCAGTGGCAAAGTGAGCAAGGGACTCACGTCTGAGCATACCCTGCCACACTTATGGCGGCCAAAAGCGGTACAAAAGGGGGTGGTGATGGACGGAGCATCTGAATCAATCAAACACTCACACCCAGTCAAACGATCAGGGTTTAATCCATCACCGTTCTTTAGCCCACTCTGCCACCCCATTTCAGACATGGCTATATGCAAATCAGTCTGACCCTGTGCCTCATGGGAAAATTCCAGCCCGAACTGCCAAGCCATGTCTTCCCTGGACCAGAAACAAGCTTCTGAGGACCGGTTTCTGGTATTCCAGCCGTCTTCAGCCCGGCTTGCTTGAATCCAGTGGCCAAGTGAGCAAGGGACTCACGTCTGAGCATACCCTGCCACACTTATGGCGGCCAAAAGCGGTACAAAAGGGGGTGGTGATGGACGGAGCATCTGAATCAATCAAACACTCACACCCAGTCAAAATATCAGGGTTTAATCCATCATCGTTCTTTAGCCCACTATGCTACCCCAGTTCAGACATTGCTATATGCAAATCAGTCTGACCCTGTGCCTCATGGGAACAGTCCAGCCCGAACTGCCAAGCCATGTCTTCCCTGGACCAGAAACAAGCTTCTGAGGACCGGTCTCTGGCATTCCAGCCGTCTTCAGCCCGGCTTGCTTGAATCCAGTGGCAAAGTGAGCAAGGGACTCACGTCTGAGCATACCCTGCCACACTTATGGCAACCAAAAGCAGTACAAAAGGGGGTGGTGATGGACGGAGCATCTGAACCAATCAAACACTCACACCCAGTCAAAAGATTAGGGTTTAATCCATCACCGTTCTTTAGCCCACTCTGCCACCCCAGTTCAGACATGGCTATATGCAAATAAGTCTGACCCTGTGCCTCATGGGAACAGTCCAGCCCGAACTTGCAAGCCATGTCTTCCCTGGACCAGAAACAAGCTTCCGAGAACCGGTTTCTGGCATTCCAGCCGTCTTCAGCCCGGCTTGTTTGAATCCAGTGGCAAAGTGAACAAGGGACTCACGTCTGAGCATACCCTGCCACACTTATGGCGGCCAAAAGCGGTACAAAAGGGGGTGGTGATGGACGGCGCATCTGAATCAATCAAACACTCACACCCAGTCAAAAGATCAGGGTTTAATCCATCACTGTTCTTTAGCCCACTCTGCCACCCTAGTTCAGACATGGCTATATGCAAATCAGTCTGACCCTGTGCCTCATGGGAACAGTCCAGCCCGAACTGCCAAGCCATGTCTTCCCTGGACCAGAAACAAGCTTCCGAGGACCGGTTTCTGGCATTCCAGCCGTCTTCATCCCGGCTTGCTTGAATCCAGTGGCAAAGTGAGCAAGGGACTCACGTCTGAGCATACCCTGCCACACTTATGGCGGCCAAAAGCGGTACAAAAGGGGGTGGTGATGGACGGAGCATCTGAATCAATCAAACACTAACACCCAGTCAAAAGATCAGGGTTTAATCCATCACCGTTCTTTAGCCCACTCTGCCACCCCAGTTCAGACATGGCTATATGCAAATCAGTCTGACCCTGTGCCTCATGGGAACAGTCCAGCCTTAACTGCCAAGCCATTTCTTCCCTGGATCAGAAACAAGCTTCTGAGGACCGGTTTCTGGCATTCCAGCCGTCTTCAGCCCGGCTTGCTTGAATCCAGTGGCAAAGTGAGCACGGGACTCACGTCTGAGCATACCCTGCCACACTTATGGCGGCCAAAAGCGGTACAAAAGGGGGTGGTGATGGACGGAGCATCTGAATCAATCAAACACTCACACCCAGTCAAACGATCAGGGTTTAATCCATCACCGTTCTTTAGCCCACTCTGCCACCCCAGTTCAGACATGGCTATATGCAAATCAGTCTGACCCTGTGCCTCATGGGAACAGTCCAGCCCGAACTGCCAAGCCATGTCTTCCCTGGACCAGAAACAAGCTTCTGAGGACCGGTCTCTGGCATTCCAGCCGTCTTCAGCCCGGCTTGCTTGAATCCAGTGGCAAAGTGAGCAAGGGACTCACGTCTGAGCATACCCTGCCACACTCATGGCAACCAAAAGCGGTACAAAAGGGGGTGGTGATGGACAGAGCATCTGAACCAATCAAACACTCACACCCAGTCAAAAGATCAGGGTTTAATCCATCACCGTTCTTTAGCCTACTCTGCCACCCCAGTTCAGACATGGCTATATGCAAATCAGTCTGACCCTGTGCCTCATGGGAACAGTCCAGCCCGAACTGCCAAGCCATGTCTTCCCTGGACCAGAAACAAGCTTCCGATGACCGGTTTCTAGCATTCCAGCCGTCTTCAGCATGGCTTGCTTGAATCCAGTGGCAAAAGGAGCAAGGGACTCACGTCTGAGCATACTCTGCCACACTCATGGCGGCCAAAAGCGGTACAAAAGGGGGTGGTGATGGACGGAGCGTCTGAATCAATCAAACACTCACACCCAGTCAAAAGATCAGGGTTTAATCCATCACCGTTCTTTAGCCCACTCTGCCACCCCAGTTCAGACATTGCTATCTGCAAATCAGTCTGACCCTGTGCCTCATGGGAACAGTCCAGCCCGAACTGCCAAGCAATGTCTTCCCTGGACCAGAAACAAGCTTCTGAGGACCGGTTTCTGGCATTCCAGCCGTCTTCAGCCCGGCTTGCTTCAATCCAGTGGCAAAGTGAGCAAGGGACTCACGTCTGAGCATACCCTGCCACACTTATGGCGGCCAAAAGCGGTACAAAAGGGGGTGGTGATGGACGGAGCATCTGAATCAATCAAACACTAACACCCAGTCAAAAGATCAGGGTTTAATCCATCACCGTTCTTTAGCCCACTCTGCCACCCCAGTTCAGACATGGCTATATGCAAATCAGTCTGACCCTGTGCCTCATGGGAACAGTCCAGCCTTAACTGCCAAGCCATTTCTTCCCTGGATCAGAAACAAGCTTCTGAGGACCGGTTTCTGGCATTCCAGCCGTCTTCAGCCCGGCTTGCTTGAATCCAGTGGCAAAGTGAGCAAGGGACTCACGTCTGAGCATACCCTGCCACACTTATGGCGGCCAAAAGCGGTACAAAAGGGGGTGGTGATGGACGGAGCATCTGAATCAATCAAACACTCACACCCAGTCAAACGATCAGGGTTTAATCCATCACCGTTCTTTAGCCCACTCTGCCACCCCAGTTCAGACATGGCTATATGCAAATCAGTCTGACCCTGTGCCTCATGGGAACAGTCCAGCCCGAACTGCCAAGCCATGTCTTCCCTGGACCAGAAACAAGCTTCTGAGGACCGGTCTCTGGCATTCCAGCCGTCTTCAGCCCGGCTTGCTTGAATCCAGTGGCAAAGTGAGCAAGGGACTCACGTCTGAGCATACCCTGCCACACTCATAGCAACCAAAAGCGGTACAAAAGGGGGTGGTGATGGACAGAGCATCTGAACCAATCAAACACTCACACCCAGTCAAAAGATCAGGGTTTAATCCATCACCGTTCTTTAGCCTACTCTGCCACCCCAGTTCAGACATGGCTATATGCAAATCAGTCTGACCCTGTGCCTCATGGGAACAGTCCAGCCCGAACTGCCAAGCCATGTCTTCCCTGGACCAGAAACAAGCTTCCGATGACCGGTTTCTAGCATTCCAGCCGTCTTCAGCATGGCTTGCTTGAATCCAGTGGCAAAAGGAGCAAGGGACTCACGTCTGAGCATACTCTGCCACACTCATGGCGGCCAAAAGCGGTACAAAAGGGGGTGGTGATGGACGGAGCGTCTGAATCAATCAAACACTCACACCCAGTCAAAAGATCAGGGTTTAATCCATCACCGTTCTTTAGCCCACTCTGCCACCCCAGTTCAGACATTGCTATCTGCAAATCAGTCTGACCCTGTGCCTCATGGGAACAGTCCAGCCCGAACTGCCAAGCAATGTCTTCCCTGGACCAGAAACAAGCTTCTGAGGACCGGTTTCTGGCATTCCAGCCGTCTTCAGCCCGGCTTGCTTCAATCCAGTGGCAAAGTGAGCAAGGGACTCACGTCTGAGCATACCCTGCCACACTTATGGCAAGCAAAAGCGGTACAAAAGGGGGTGGTGACGGACGTAGCATCTGAACCAATCAAACACTCACACCCAGTCAAAAGATCAGGGTTTAATCCATCACCGTTCTTTAGCCCACTCTGCCACCCCAGTTCAGACATGGCTATATGCAAATCAGTCTGACCCTGTGCCTGATGGGAACAGTCCATCCCGAACTGCCAAGCCATGTCTTCCCTGGCCCAGAAACAAGCTTCTGAGGACCGGTTTCTGGCATTTCAGCCGCCTTCAGCCCGGCTTGCTTGAATCCAGTGGCAAAGTGAGCAAGGGACTCACGTCTGAGCATACCCTGCCACACTTATGGCGGCCAAAAGCGGTACAAAAGGGGGTGGTGATGGACGGAGCATCTGAATCAATCAAACACTCACACCCAGTCAAACGATCAGGGTTTAATCCATCACCGTTCTTTAGCCCACTCTGCCACCCCAGTTCAGACATGGCTATATGCAAATCAGTCTGACCCTGTGCCTCATGGGAACAGTCCAGTCCGAACTGCCAAGCCATGTCTTCCCCGGACCAGAAACAAGCTTCCGAGAACCGGTTTCTGGCATTCCAGCCGTCTTCAGCCCGGCTTGCTTGAATCCAGTGGCAAAGTGAGCAAGGGACTCACGTCTGAGCATACCCTGCCACACTTATGGCGGCCAAAAGCGGTACAAAAGGGGGTGGTGATCGACGGAGCATCTGAATCAATCAAACACTCACACCCAGTCAAACGATCAGGGTTTAATCCATCACTGTTCTTTAGCCCACTCTGCCACCCCAGTTCAGACATGGCTATATGCAAATCAGTCTGACCCTGTGCCTCATGGGAACAGTCCAGCCCGAACTGCCAAGCCATGTCTTCCCTGGACCAGAAACAAGCTTCTGAGGACCGGTTTCTGGCATTCCAGCCGTCTTCAGCCCGGCTTGCTTGAATCCAGTGGCAAAGTGAGCAAGGGACTCACGTCTGAGCATACCCTGCCACACTTATGGCAACCAAAAGCGGTACAAAAGGGGGTGGTGATGGACGTAGCATCTGAACCAATCAAACACTCACACCCAGTCAAAAGATCAGGGCTTAATCCATCACCGTTCTTTAGCCCACTCTGCCACCCCAGTTCAGACATGGCTATATGCAAATCAGTCTGACCCTGTGCCTCATGGGAACAGTCCAGCCTGAACTGCCAAGCCATTTCTTCCCTGGACCAGAAACAAGCTTCTGAGGACCGGTTTCTGGCATTCCAGCCGTCTTCAGCCCGGCTTGCTTGAATCCAGTGGCAAAGTGAGCAAGGGACTCACGTCTGAGCATACCCTGCCACACTTATGGCGGCCAAAAGCGGTACAAAAGGGGGTGGTGATGGACGGAGCATCTGAATCAATCAAACACTCACACCCAGTCAAACGATCAGGGTTTAATCCATCACCGTTCTTTAGCCCACTCTGCCACCCCAGTTCAGACATGGCTATATGCAAATCAGTCTGACCCTGTGCCTCATGGGAACAGTCCAGCCCGAACTGCCAAGCCATGTCTTCCCTGGACCAGAAACAAGCTTCTGAGGACCGGTTTCTGGTATTCCAGCCGTCTTCAGCCCGGCTTGCTTGAATCCAGTGGCAAAGTGAGCAAGGGACTCACGTCTGAGCATACCCTGCCACACTTATGGCGGTCAAAAGCGGTACAAAAGGGGGTGGTGATGGACGGAGCATCTGAATCAATCAAACACTCACACCCAGTCAAAATATCAGGGTTTAATCCATCATCGTTCTTTAGCCCACTATGCTACCCCAGTTCAGACATTGCTATATGCAAATCAGTCTGACCCTGTGCCTCATGGGAACAGTCCAGCCCGAACTGCCAAGCCATGTCTTCCCTGGACCAGAAACAAGCTTCTGAGGACCGGTCGCTGGCATTCCAGCCGTCTTCAGCCCGGCTTGCTTGAATCCAGTGGCAAAGTGAGCAAGGGACTCACGTCTGAGCATACCCTGCCACACTTATGGCAACCAAAAGCAGTACAAAAGGGGGTGGTGATGGACGGAGCATCTGAACCAATCAAACACTCACACCCAGTCAAAAGATCAGGGTTTAATCCATCACCGTTCTTTAGCCCACTCTGCCACCCCAGTTCAGACATGGCTATATGCAAATAAGTCTGACCCTGTGCCTCATGGGAACAGTCCAGCCCGAACTTGCAAGCCATGTCTTCCCTGGACCAGAAACAAGCTTCCGAGAACCGGTTTCTGGCATTCCAGCCGTCTTCAGCCCGGCTTGCTTGAATCCAGTGGCAAAGTGAACAAGGGACTCACGTCTGATCATACCCTGCCACACTTATGGCGGCCAAAAGCGGTACAAAAGGGGGTGGTGATGGACGGTGCATCTGAATCAATCAAACACTCACACCCAGTCAAAAGATCAGGGTTTAATCCATCACTGTTCTTTAGCCCACTCTGCCACCCCAGTTCAGACATGGCTATATGCAAATCAGTCTGACCCTGTGCCTCATGGGAACCGTCCAGCCCGAACTGCCAAGCCATGTCTTCCCTGGACCAGAAACAAGCTTCCGAGGACCGGTTTCTGGCATTCCAGCCGTCTTCATCCCGGCTTGCTTGAATCCAGTGGCAAAGTGAGCAAGGGACTCACGTCTGAGCATACCCTGCCACACTTATGGCGGCCAAAAGCGGTACAAAAGGGGGTGGTGATGGACGGAGCATCTGAATCAATCAAACACTAACACCCAGTCAAAAGATCAGGGTTTAATCCATCACCGTTCTTTAGCCTACTCTGCCACCCCAGTTCAGACATGGCTATATGCAAATCAGTCTGACCCTGTGCCTCATGGGAACAGTCCAGCCCGAACTGCCAAGCCATGTCTTCCCTGGACCAGAAACAAGCTTCCGAGAACCGGTTTCTGGCATTCCAGCCGTCTTCAGCCCGGCTTGCTTGAATCCAGTGACAAAGTGAGCAAGGGACTCACGTCTGAGCATACTCTGCCACACTTATGGCGGCTAAAAGCGGTACAAAAGGGGGTGGTGATGGACGGAGCATCTGAATCAATCAAACACTCACACCCAGTCAAAAGATCAGGGTTTAATCCATCACCGTTCTTTAGCCCACTCTGCCACCCCAGTTCAGACATGGCTATATGCAAATCAGTCTGACCCTGTGCCTCATGGGAACAGTCCAGCCCGAACTGCCAAGCCATGTCTTCCCTGGACCAGAAACAAGCTTCCGAGGACCGGTTTCTGGTATTCCAGCCGTCTTCAGCCCGGCTTGCTTGAATCCAGTGGCAAAGTGAGCAAGGGACTCACGTCTGAGCATACCCTGCCACACTTATGGCGGCCAAAAGCGGTACAAAAGGGGGTGGTGATGGACGGAGCATCTGAATCAATCAAACACTCACACCCAGTCAAACGATCAGGGTTTAATCCATCACCGTTCTTTAGCCCACTCTGCCACCCCAGTTCAGACATGGCTATATGCAAATCAGTCTGACCCTGTGCCTCATGGGAACAGTCCAGCCCGAACTGCCAAGCCATGTATTCCCTGGACCAGAAACAAGCTTCCGAGAACCGGTTTCTGGCATTCCAGCCGTCTTCAGCCCGGCTTGCTTGAATCCAGTGGCAAAGTGAACAAGGGACTCACGTCTGAGCATACCCTGCCACACTTATGGCGGCCAAAAGCGGTACAAAAGGGGGTGGTGATGGACGGAGCATCTGAATCAATCAAACACTCACACCCAGTCAAACGATCAGGGTTTAATCCATCACCGTTCTTTAGCCCACTCTGCCACCCCAGTTCAGACATGGCTATATGCAAATCAGTCTGACCCTGTGCCTCATGGGAACAGTCCAGCCCGAACTGCCAAGCCATGTATTCCCTGGACCAGAAACAAGCTTCTGAGGACCGGTTTCTGGTATTCCAGCCGTCTTCAGCCCGGCTTGCTTGAATCCAGTGGCCAAGTGAGCAAGGGACTCACGTCTGAGCATACCCTGCCACACTTATGGCGGCCAAAAGCGGTACAAAAGGGGGTGGTGACGGACGTAGCATCTGAACCAATCAAACACTCACACCCAGTCAAAAGATCAGGGTTTAATCCATCACCGTTCTTTAGCCCACTCTGCCACCCCAGTTCAGACATGGCTATATGCAAATCAGTCTGACCCTGTGCCTCATGGGAACAGTCCATCCCGAACTGCCAAGCCATGTCTTCCCTGGCCCAGAAACAAGCTTCTGAGGACCGGTTTCTGGCACTTCAGCCGCCTTCAGCCCGGCTTGCTTGAATCCAGTGGCAAAGTGAGCAAGGGACTCACGTCTGAGCATACCCTGCCACACTTATGGCGGCCAAAAGCGGTACAAAAGGGGGTGGTGATGGACGTAGCATCTGAACCAATCAAACACTCACACCCAGTCAAAAGATCAGGGCTTAATCCATCACCGTTCTTTAGCCCACTCTGCCACCGCAGTTCAGACATGGCTATATGCAAATCAGTCTGACCCTGTGCCTCATGGGAACAGTCCAGCCTGAACTGCCAAGCCATTTCTTCCCTGGACCAGAAACAAGCTTCTGAGGACCGGTTTCTGGCATTCCAGCCGTCTTCAGCCCGGCTTGCTTGAATCCAGTGGCAAAGTGAGCAAGGGACCCACGTCTGAGCATACCCTGCCACACTTATGGCGGCCAAAAGCGGTACAAAAGGGGGTGGTGATGGACGGAGCATCTGAATCAATCAAACACTCACACCCAGTCAAACGATCAGGGTTTAATCCATCACCGTTCTTTAGCCCACTCTGCCACCCCAGTTCAGACATGGCTATATGCAAATCAGTCTGACCCTGTGCCTCATGGGAACAGTCCAGCCCGAATTGCCAAGCCATGTCTTCCCTGGACCAGAAACAAGCTTCTGAGGACCGGTTTCTGGTATTCCAGCCGTCTTCAGCCCGGCTTGCTTGAATCCAGTGGCAAAGTGAGCAAGGGACTCACGTCTGAGCATACCCTGCCACACTTATGGCGGCCAAAAGCGGTACAAAAGGGGGTGGTGATGGACGGAGCATCTGAATCAATCAAACACTCACACCCAGTCAAAATATCAGGGTTTAATCCATCATCGTTCTTTAGCCCACTATGCTACCCCAGTTCAGACATTGCTATATGCAAATCAGTCTGACCCTGTGCCTCATGGGAACAGTCCAGCCCGAACTGCCAAGCCATGTCTTCCCTGGACCAGAAACAAGCTTCTGAGGACCGGTCTCTGGCATTCCAGCCGTCTTCAGCCCGGCTTGCTTGAATCCAGTGGCAAAGTGAGCAAGGGACTCACGTCTGAGCATACCCTGCCACACTTATGGCAACCAAAAGCAGTACAAAAGGGGGTGGTGATGGACGGAGCATCTGAACCAATCAAACACTCACACCCAGTCAAAAGATCAGGGTTTAATCCATCACCGTTCTTTAGCCCACTCTGCCACCCCAGTTCAGACATGGCTATATGCAAATAAGTCTGACCCTGTGCCTCATGGGAACAGTCCAGCCCGAACTTGCAAGCCATGTCTTCCCTGGACCAGAAACAAGCTTCCGAGAACCGGTTTCTGGCATTCCAGCCGTCTTCAGCCCGGCTTGCTTGAATCCAGTGGCAAAGTGAACAAGGGACTCACGTCTGATCATACCCTGCCACACTTATGGCGGCCAAAAGCGGTACAAAAGGGGGTGGTGATGGACGGTGCATCTGAATCAATCAAACACTCACACCCAGTCAAAAGATCAGGGTTTAATCCATCACTGTTCTTTAGCCCACTCTGCCACCCCAGTTCAGACATGGCTATATGCAAATCAGTCTGACCCTGTGCCTCATGGGAACAGTCCAGCCCGAACTGCCAAGCCATGTCTTCCCTGGACCAGAAACAAGCTTCCGAGGACCGGTTTCTGGCATTCCAGCCGTCTTCATCCCGGCTTGCTTGAATCCAGTGGCAAAGTGAGCAAGGGACTCACGTCTGAGCATACCCTGCCACACTTATGGCGGCCAAAAGCGGTACAAAAGGGGGTGGTGATGGACGGAGCATCTGAATCAATCAAACACTAACACCCAGTCAAAAGATCAGGGTTTAATCCATCACCGTTCTTTAGCCCACTCTGCCACCCCAGTTCAGACATGGCTATATGCAAATCAGTCTGACCCTGTGCCTCATGGGAACAGTCCAGCCCGAACTGCCAAGCCATGTCTTCCCTGGACCAGAAACAAGCTTCCGAGGACCGGTTTCTGGTATTCCAGCCGTCTTCAGCCCGGCTTGCTTGAATCCAGTGGCAAAGTGAGCAAGGGACTCACGTCTGAGCATACCCTGCCACACTTATGGCGGCCAAAAGCGGTACAAAAGGGGGTGGTGATGGACGGAGCATCTGAATCAATCAAACACTCACACCCAGTCAAATGATCAGGGTTTAATCCATCACCGTTCTTTAGCCCACTCTGCCACCCCAGTTCAGACATGGCTATATGCAAATCAGTCTGACCCTGTGCCTCATGGGAACAGTCCAGCCCGAACTGCCAAGCCATGTATTCCCTGGACCAGAAACAAGCTTCCGAGAACCGGTTTCTGGCATTCCAGCCGTCTTCAGCCCGGCTTGCTTGAATCCAGTGGCAAAGTGAACAAGGGACTCACGTCTGAGCATACCCTGCCACACTTATGGCGGCCAAAAGCGGTACAAAAGGGGGTGGTGATGGACGGAGCATCTGAATCAATCAAACACTCACACCCAGTCAAACGATCAGGGTTTAATCCATCACCGTTCTTTAGCCCACTCTGCCACCCCAGTTCAGACATGGCTATATGCAAATCAGTCTGACCCTGTGCCTCATGGGAACAGTCCAGCCCGAACTGCCAAGCCATGTATTCCCTGGACCAGAAACAAGCTTCCGAGGACCGGTTTCTGGTATTCCAGCCGTCTTCAGCCCGGCTTTCTTGAATCCAGTGGCAAAGTGAGCAAGGGACTCACGTCTGAGCATACCCTGGCACACTTATGGCGGCCAAAAGCGGTACAAAAGGGGGTGGTGATGGACGGAGCATCTGAACCAATCAAACACTCACACCCAGTCAAAAGATCAGGGTTTAATCCATCACCGTTCTTTAGCCCACTCTGCCACCCCAGTTCAGACATGGCTATGTGCAAATCAGTCTGACCCAGTGCCTCATGGGAACAGTCCAGCCCGAACTGCCAAGCCATGTCTTCCCTGGACCAGAAACAAGCTTCTGAGGACCGGTTTCTGGTATTCCAGCCGTCTTCAGCCCGGCTTGCTTGAATCCAGTGGCCAAGTGAGCAAGGGACTCACGTCTGAGCATACCCTGCCACACTTATGGCGGCCAAAAGCGGTACAAAAGGGGGTGGTGATGGACGGAGCATCTGAATCAATCAAACACTCACACCCAGTCAAAAGATTAGGGTTTAATCCATCACCGTTCTTTAGCCCACTCTGCCACCCCAGTTCAGACATGGCTATATGCAAATAAGTCTGACCCTGTGCCTCATGGGAACAGTCCAGCCCGAACTTGCAAGCCATGTCTTGCCTGAACCAGAAACAAGCTTCCGAGAACCGGTTTCTGGCATTCCAGCCGTCTTCAGCCCGGCTTGCTTGAATCCAGTGGCAAAGTGAACAAGGGACTCACGTCTGAGCATACCCTGCCACACTTATGGCGGCCAAAAGCGGTACAAAAGGGGGTGGTGATGGACGGCGCATCTGAATCAATCAAACACTCACACCCAGTCAAAAGATCAGGGTTTAATCCATCACTGTTCTTTAGCCCACTCTGCCACCCTAGTTCAGACATGGCTATATGCAAATCAGTCTGACCCTGTGCCTCATGGGAACAGTCCAGCCCGAACTGCCAAGCCATGTCTTCCCTGGACCAGAAACAAGCTTCCGAGGACCGGTTTCTGGCATTCCAGCCGTCTTCATCCCGGCTTGCTTGAATCCAGTGGCAAAGTGAGCAAGGGACTCACGTCTGACCATACCCTGCCACACTTATGGCGGCCAAAAGCGGTACAAAAGGGGGTGGTGATGGACGGAGCATCTGAATCAATCAAACACTAACACCCAGTCAAAAGATCAGGGTTTAATCCATCACCGTTCTTTAGCCCACTCTGCCACCCCAGTTCAGACATGGCTATATGCAAATCAGTCTGACCCTGTGCCTCATGGGAACAGTCCAGCCCGAACTGCCAAGCCATGTCTTCCCTGGACCAGAAACAAGCTTCCGAGAACCGGTTTCTGGCATTCCAGCCGTCTTCAGCCCGGCTTGCTTGAATCCAGTGACAAAGTGAGCAAGGGACTCACGTCTGAGCATACTCTGCCACACTTATGGCGGCTAAAAGCGGTACAAAAGGGGGTGGTGATGGACGGAGCATCTGAACCAATCAAACACTCACACCCAGTCAAAAGATCAGGGCTTAATCCATCACCGTTCTTTAGCCCACTCTGCCACCCCAGTTCAGACATGGCTATATGCAAATCAGTCTGACCCTGTGCCTCATGGGAACAGTCCAGCCTGAACTGCCAAGCCATTTCTTCCCTGGACCAGAAACAAGCTTCTGAGGACCGGTTTCTGGCATTCCAGCCGTCTTCAGCCCGGCTTGCTTGAATCCAGTGGCAAAGTGAGCAAGGGACTCACGTCTGAGCATACCCTGCCACACTTATGGCGGCCAAAAGCGGTACAAAAGGGGGTGGTGATGGACGGAGCATCTGAATCAATCAAACACTCACACCCAGTCAAACGATCAGCGTTTAATCCATCACCGTTCTTTAGCCCACTCTGCCACCCCAGTTCAGACATGGCTATATGCAAATCAGTCTGACCCTGTGCCTCATGGGAACAGTCCAGCCCGAACTGCCAAGCCATGTCTTCCCTGGACCAGAAACAAGCTTCTGAGGACCGGTCTCTGGCATTCCAGCCGTCTTCAGCCCGGCTTGCTTGAATCCAGTGGCAAAGTGAGCAAGGGACTCACGTCAGAGCATACCCTGCCACACTTATGGCAACCAAAAGCAGTACAAAAGGGGGTGGTGATGGACGGAGTATCTGAACCAATCAAACACTCACACCCAGTCAAAAGATCAGGGTTTAATCCATCACCGTTCTTTAGCCCACTCTGCCACCCCAGTTCAGACATGGCTATATGCAAATAAGTCTGACCCTGTGCCTCATGGGAACAGTCCAGCCCGAACTTGCAAGCCATGTCTTCCCTGGACCAGAAACAAGCTTCCGAGAACCGGTTTCTGGCATTCCAGCCGTCTTCAGCCCGGCTTGCTTGAATCCAGTGGCAAAGTGAACAAGGGACTCACGTCTGAGCATACCCTGCCACACTTATGGCGGCCAAAAGCGGTACAAAAGGGGGTGGTGATGGACGGCGCATCTGAATCAATCAAACACTCACACCCAGTCAAAAGATCAGGGTTTAATCCATCACTGTTCTTTAGCCCACTCTGCCACCCCAGTTCAGACATGGCTATATGCAAATCAGTCTGACCCTGTGCCTCATGGGAACAGTCCAGCCTGAACTGCCAAGCCATGTCTTCCCTGGACCAGAAACAAGCTTCCGAGGACCGGTTTCTGGCATTCCAGCCGTCTTCATCCCGGCTTGCTTGAATCCAGTGGCAAAGTGAGCAAGGGACTCACGTCTGAGCATACCCTGCCACACTTATGGCGGCCAAAAGCGGTACAAAAGGGGGTGGTGATGGACGGAGCATCTGAATCAATCAAACACTAACACCCAGTCAAAAGATCAGGGTTTAATCCATCACCGTTCTTTAGCCTACTCTGCCACCCCAGTTCAGACATGGCTATATGCAAATCAGTCTGACCCTGTGCCTCATGGGAACAGTCCAGCCCGAACTGCCAAGCCATGTCTTCCCTGGACCAGAAACAAGCTTCCGAGAACCGGTTTCTGGCATTCCAGCCGTTTTCAGCCCGGCTTGCTTGAATCCAGTGACAAAGTGAGCAAGGGACTCACGTCTGAGCATACTCTGCCACACTTATGGCGGCTAAAAGCGGTACAAAAGGGGGTGGTGATGGACGGAGCATCTGAATCAATCAAACACTCACACCCAGTCAAAAGATCAGGGTTTAATCCATCACCGTTCTTTAGCCCACTCTGCCACCCCAGTTCAGACATGGCTATATGCAAATCAGTCTGACCCTGTGCCTCATGGGAACAGTCCAGCCCGAACTGCCAAGCCATGTCTTCCCTGGACCAGAAACAAGCTTCCGAGGACCGGTTTCTGGTATTCCAGCCGTCTTCAGCCCGGCTTGCTTGAATCCAGTGGCAAAGTGAGCAAGGGACTCACGTCTGAGCATACCCTGCCACACTTATGGCGGCCAAAAGCGGTACAAAAGGGGGTGGTGATGGAAGGAGCATCTGAATCAATCAAACACTAACACCCAGTCAAAAGATCAGGGTTTAATCCATCACCGTTCTTTAGCCTACTCTGCCACCCCAGTTCAGACATGGCTATATGCAAATCAGTCTGACCCTCTGCCTCATGGGAACAGTCCAGCCCCAACTGCCAAGCCATGTCTTCCCTGGACCAGAAACAAGCTTCCGAGAACCGGTTTCTGGTATTCCAGCCGTCTTCAGCCCGGCTTGCTTGAATCCAGTGGCAAAGTGAGCAAGCGACTCACGTCTGAGCATACCCTGCCACACTTATGGTGGCCAAAAGCGGTACAAAAGGGGGTGGTGATGGACGGAGCATCTGAATCAATCAAACACTCACACCCAGTCAAAAGATCAGGGTTTAATCCATCACCGTTCTTTAGCCTACTCTGCCACCCCAGTTCAGACATGGCTATATGCAAATCAGTCTGACCCTGTGCCTCATGGGAACAGTCCAGCCCGAACTTGCAAGCCATGTCTTCCCTGGACCAGAAACAAGCTTCCGAGAACCGGTTTCTGGCATTCCAGCCGTCTTCAGCCCGGCTTGCTTGAATCCAGTGGCAAAGTGAACAAGGGACTCACGTCTGAGCATACCCTGCCACACTTATGGCGGCCAAAAGCGATACAAAAGGGGGTGGTGATGGACGGCGCATCTGAATCAATCAAACACTCACACCCAGTCAAAAGATCAGGGTTTAATCCATCACTGTTCTTTAGCCCACTCTGCCACCCCAGTTCAGACATGGCTATATGCAAATCAGTCTGACCCTGTGCCTCATGGGAACAGTCCAGCCCGAACTGCCAAGCCATGTCTTCCCAGGACCAGAAACAAGCTTCCGAGGACCGGTTTCTGGCATTCCAGCCGTCTTCATCCCGGCTTGCTTGAATCCAGTGGCAAAGTGAGCAAGGGACTCACGTCTGAGCATACCCTGCCACACTTATGGCGGCCAAAAGCGGTACAAAAGGGGGTGGTGATGGACGGTGCATCTGAATCAATCAAACACTCACACCCAGTCAAAAGAGCAGGGTTTAATCCATCACTGTTCTTTAGCCCACTCTGCCACCCCAGTTCAGACATGGCTATATGCAAATCAGTCTGACCCTGTGCCTCATGGGAACAGTCCAGCCCGAACTGCCAAGCCATGTCTTCCCTGGACCAGAAACAAGCTTCTGAGGACCGGTTTCTGGCATTCCAGCCGTCTTCATCCCGGCTTGCTTGAATCCAGTGGCAAAGTGAGCAAGGGACTCACGTCTGAGCATACCCTGCCACACTTGTGGCGGCCAAAAGCGGTACAAAAGGGGGTGGTGATGGACGGAGCATCTGAATCAATCAAACACTAACACCCAGTCAAAAGATCAGGGTTTAATCCATCACCGTTCTTTAGCCTACTCTGCCACCCCAGTTCAGACATGGCTATATGCAAATCAGTCTGACCCTGTGCCTCATGGGAACAGTCCAGCCCGAACTGCCAAGCCATGTCTTCCCTGGACCAGAAACAAGCTTCCGAGAACCGGTTTCTGGCATTCCAGCCGTCTTCAGCCCGGCTTGCTTGAATCCAGTGACAAAGTGAGCAAGGGACTCACGTCTGAGCATACTCTGCCACACTTATGGCGGCTAAAAGCGGTACAAAAGGGGGTGGTGATGGACGGAGCATCTGAATCAATCAAACACTCACACCCAGTCAAAAGATCAGGGTTTAATCCATCACCGTTCTTTAGCCCACTCTGCCACCCCAGTTCAGACATGGCTATATGCAAATCAGTCTGACCCTGTGCCTCATGGGAACAGTCCAGCCCGAACTGCCAAGCCATGTCTTCCCTGGACCAGAAACAAGCTTCCGAGGACCGGTTTCTGGTATTCCAGCCGTCTTCAGCCCAGCTTGCTTGAATCCAGTGGCAAAGTGAGCAAGGGACTCACGTCTGAGCATACCCTGCCACACTTATGGCGGCCAAAAGCGGTACAAAAGGGGGTGGTGATGGACGGAGCATCTGAATCAATCAAACACTCACACCCAGTCAAACGATCAGGGTTTAATCCATCACCGTTCTTTAGCCCACTCTGCCACCCCAGTTCAGACATGGCTATATGCAAATCAGTCTGACCCTGTGCCTCATGGGAACAGTCCAGCCCTAACTGCCAAGCCATGTATTCCCTGGACCAGAAACAAGCTTCCGAGAACCGGTTTCTGGCATTCCAGCCGTCTTCAGCCCGGCTTGCTTGAATCCAGTGGCAAAGTGAACAAGGGACTCACGTCTGAGCATACCCTGCCACACTTATGGCGGCCAAAAGCGGTACAAAAGGGGGTGGTGATGGACGGAGCATCTGAATCAATCAAACACTCACACCCAGTCAAACGATCAGGGTTTAATCCATCACCGTTCTTTAGCCCACTCTGCCACCCCAGTTCAGACATGGCTAAATGCAAATCAGTCTGACCCTGTGCCTCATGGGAACAGTCCAGCCCGAACTGCCAAGCCATGTATTCCCTGGACCAGAAACAAGCTTCTGAGGACCGGTTTCTGGTATTCCAGCCGTCTTCAGCCCGGCTTGCTTGAATCCAGTGGCCAAGTGAGCAAGGGACTCACGTCTGAGCATACCCTGCCACACTTATGGCGGCCAAAAGCGGTACAAAAGGGGGTGGTGACGGACGTAGCATCTGAACCAATCAAACACTCACACCCAGTCAAAAGATCAGGGTTTAATCCATCACCGTTCTTTAGCCCACTCTGCCACCCCAGTTCAGACATGGCTATATGCAAATCAGTCTGACCCTGTGCCTCATGGGAACAGTCCATCCCGAACTGCCAAGCCATGTCTTCCCTGGCCCAGAAACAAGCTTCTGAGGACCGGTTTCTGGCACTTCAGCCGCCTTCAGCCCGGCTTGCTTGAATCCAGTGGCAAAGTGAGCAAGGGACTCACGTCTGAGCATACCCTGCCACACTTATGGCGGCCAAAAGCGGTACAAAAGGGGGTGGTGATGGACGGAGCATCTGAATCAATCAAACACTAACACCCAGTCAAAAGATCAGGGTTTAATCCATCACCGTTCTTTAGCCTACTCTGCCACCCCAGTTCAGACATGGCTATATGCAAATCAGTCTGACCCTGTGCCTCATGGGAACAGTCCAGCCCGAACTGCCAAGCCATGTCTTCCCTGGACCAGAAACAAGCTTCCGAGAACCGGTTTCTGGCATTCCAGCCGTCTTCAGCCCGGCTTGCTTGAATCCAGTGACAAAGTGAGCAAGGGACTCACGTCTGAGCATACTCTGCCACACTTATGGCGGCTAAAAGCGGTACAAAAGGGGGTGGTGATGGACGGAGCATCTGAATCAATCAAACACTCACACCCAGTCAAAAGATCAGGGTTTAATCCATCACCGTTCTTTAGCCCACTCTGCCACCCCAGTTCAGACATGGCTATATGCAAATCAGTCTGACCCTGTGCCTCATGGGAACAGTCCAGCCCGAACTGCCAAGCCATGTCTTCCCTGGACCAGAAACAAGCTTCCGAGGACCGGTTTCTGGTATTCCAGCCGTCTTCAGCCCGGCTTGCTTGAATCCAGTGGCAAAGTGAGCAAGGGACTCACGTCTGAGCATACCCTGCCACACTTATGGCGGCCAAAAGCGGTACAAAAGGGGGTGGTGATGGACGGAGCATCTGAATCAATCAAACACTCACACCCAGTCAAACGATCAGGGTTTAATCCATCACCGTTCTTTAGCCCACTCTGCCACCCCAGTTCAGACATGGCTATATGCAAATCAGTCTGACCCTGTGCCTCATGGGAACAGTCCAGCCCTAACTGCCAAGCCATGTATTCCCTGGACCAGAAACAAGCTTCCGAGAACCGGTTTCTGGCATTCCAGCCGTCTTCAGCCCGGCTTGCTTGAATCCAGTGGCAAAGTGAACAAGGGACTCACGTCTGAGCATACCCTGCCACACTTATGGCGGCCAAAAGCGGTACGAAAGGGGGTGGTGATGGACGGAGCATCTGAATCAATCAAACACTCACACCCAGTCAAACGATCAGGGTTTAATCCATCACCGTTCTTTAGCCCACTCTGCCACCCCAGTTCAGACATGGCTATATGCAAATCAGTCTGACCCTGTGCCTCATGGGAACAGTCCAGCCCGAACTGCCAAGCCATGTATTCCCTGGACCAGAAACAAGCTTCTGAGGACCGGTTTCTGGTATTCCAGCCGTCTTCAGCCCGGCTTGCTTGAATCCAGTGGCAAAGTGAGCAAGGGACTCACGTCTGAGCATACCCTGCCACACTTATGGCGGCCAAAAGCGGTACAAAAGGGGGTGGTGATGGACGGAGCATCTGAATCAATCAAACACTCACACCCAGTCAAACGATCAGGGTTTAATCCATCACCGTTCTTTAGCCCACTCTGCCACCCCAGTTCAGACATGGCTATATGCAAATCAGTCTGACCCTGTGCCTCATGGGAACAGTCCAGCCCGAATTGCCAAGCCATGTCTTCCCTGGACCAGAAACAAGCTTCTGAGGACCGGTTTCTGGTATTCCAGCCGTCTTCAGCCCGGCTTGCTTGAATCCAGTGGCAAAGTGAGCAAGGGACTCACGTCTGAGCATACCCTGCCACACTTATGGCGGCCAAAAGCGGTACAAAAGGGGGTGGTGATGGACGGAGCATCTGAATCAATCAAACACTCACACCCAGTCAAAATATCAGGGTTTAATCCATCATCGTTCTTTAGCCCACTATGCTACCCCAGTTCAGACATTGCTATATGCAAATCAGTCTGACCCTGTGCCTCATGGGAACAGTCCAGCCCGAACTGCCAAGCCATGTCTTCCCTGGACCAGAAACAAGCTTCTGAGGACCGGTCTCTGGCATTCCAGCCGTCTTCAGCCCGGCTTGCTTGAATCCAGTGGCAAAGTGAGCAAGGGACTCACGTCTGAGCATACCCTGCCACACTTATGGCAACCAAAAGCAGTACAAAAGGGGGTGGTGATGGACGGAGCATCTGAACCAATCAAACACTCACACCCAGTCAAAAGATCAGGGTTTAATCCATCACCGTTCTTTAGCCCACTCTGCCACCCCAGTTCAGACATGGCTATATGCAAATAAGTCTGACCCTGTGCCTCATGGGAACAGTCCAGCCCGAACTTGCAAGCCATGTCTTCCCTGGACCAGAAACAAGCTTCCGAGAACCGGTTTCTGGCATTCCAGCCGTCTTCAGCCCGGCTTGCTTGAATCCAGTGGCAAAGTGAACAAGGGACTCACGTCTGATCATACCCTGCCACACTTATGGCGGCCAAAAGCGGTACAAAAGGGGGTGGTGATGGACGGTGCATCTGAATCAATCAAACACTCACACCCAGTCAAAAGATCAGGGTTTAATCCATCACTGTTCTTTAGCCCACTCTGCCACCCCAGTTCAGACATGGCTATATGCAAATCAGTCTGACCCTGTGCCTCATGGGAACAGTCCAGCCCGAACTGCCAAGCCATGTCTTCCCTGGACCAGAAACAAGCTTCCGAGGACCGGTTTCTGGCATTCCAGCCGTCTTCATCCCGGCTTGCTTGAATCCAGTGGCAAAGTGAGCAAGGGACTCACGTCTGAGCATACCCTGCCACACTTATGGCGGCCAAAAGCGGTACAAAAGGGGGTGGTGATGGACGGAGCATCTGAATCAATCAAACACTAACACCCAGTCAAAAGATCAGGGTTTAATCCATCACCGTTCTTTAGCCCACTCTGCCACCCCAGTTCAGACATGGCTATATGCAAATCAGTCTGACCCTGTGCCTCATGGGAACAGTCCAGCCCGAACTGCCAAGCCATGTCTTCCCTGGACCAGAAACAAGCTTCCGAGGACCGGTTTCTGGTATTCCAGCCGTCTTCAGCCCGGCTTGCTTGAATCCAGTGGCAAAGTGAGCAAGGGACTCACGTCTGAGCATACCCTGCCACACTTATGGCGGCCAAAAGCGGTACAAAAGGGGGTGGTGATGGACGGAGCATCTGAATCAATCAAACACTCACACCCAGTCAAATGATCAGGGTTTAATCCATCACCGTTCTTTAGCCCACTCTGCCACCCCAGTTCAGACATGGCTATATGCAAATCAGTCTGACCCTGTGCCTCATGGGAACAGTCCAGCCCGAACTGCCAAGCCATGTATTCCCTGGACCAGAAACAAGCTTCCGAGAACCGGTTTCTGGCATTCCAGCCGTCTTCAGCCCGGCTTGCTTGAATCCAGTGGCAAAGTGAACAAGGGACTCACGTCTGAGCATACCCTGCCACACTTATGGCGGCCAAAAGCGGTACAAAAGGGGGTGGTGATGGACGGAGCATCTGAATCAATCAAACACTCACACCCAGTCAAACGATCAGGGTTTAATCCATCACCGTTCTTTAGCCCACTCTGCCACCCCAGTTCAGACATGGCTATATGCAAATCAGTCTGACCCTGTGCCTCATGGGAACAGTCCAGCCCGAACTGCCAAGCCATGTATTCCCTGGACCAGAAACAAGCTTCCGAGGACCGGTTTCTGGTATTCCAGCCGTCTTCAGCCCGGCTTTCTTGAATCCAGTGGCAAAGTGAGCAAGGGACTCACGTCTGAGCATACCCTGGCACACTTATGGCGGCCAAAAGCGGTACAAAAGGGGGTGGTGATGGACGGAGCATCTGAACCAATCAAACACTCACACCCAGTCAAAAGATCAGGGTTTAATCCATCACCGTTCTTTAGCCCACTCTGCCACCCCAGTTCAGACATGGCTATGTGCAAATCAGTCTGACCCAGTGCCTCATGGGAACAGTCCAGCCCGAACTGCCAAGCCATGTCTTCCCTGGACCAGAAACAAGCTTCTGAGGACCGGTTTCTGGTATTCCAGCCGTCTTCAGCCCGGCTTGCTTGAATCCAGTGGCCAAGTGAGCAAGGGACTCACGTCTGAGCATACCCTGCCACACTTATGGCGGCCAAAAGCGGTACAAAAGGGGGTGGTGATGGACGGAGCATCTGAATCAATCAAACACTCACACCCAGTCAAAAGATTAGGGTTTAATCCATCACCGTTCTTTAGCCCACTCTGCCACCCCAGTTCAGACATGGCTATATGCAAATAAGTCTGACCCTGTGCCTCATGGGAACAGTCCAGCCCGAACTTGCAAGCCATGTCTTGCCTGAACCAGAAACAAGCTTCCGAGAACCGGTTTCTGGCATTCCAGCCGTCTTCAGCCCGGCTTGCTTGAATCCAGTGGCAAAGTGAACAAGGGACTCACGTCTGAGCATACCCTGCCACACTTATGGCGGCCAAAAGCGGTACAAAAGGGGGTGGTGATGGACGGCGCATCTGAATCAATCAAACACTCACACCCAGTCAAAAGATCAGGGTTTAATCCATCACTGTTCTTTAGCCCACTCTGCCACCCTAGTTCAGACATGGCTATATGCAAATCAGTCTGACCCTGTGCCTCATGGGAACAGTCCAGCCCGAACTGCCAAGCCATGTCTTCCCTGGACCAGAAACAAGCTTCCGAGGACCGGTTTCTGGCATTCCAGCCGTCTTCATCCCGGCTTGCTTGAATCCAGTGGCAAAGTGAGCAAGGGACTCACGTCTGACCATACCCTGCCACACTTATGGCGGCCAAAAGCGGTACAAAAGGGGGTGGTGATGGACGGAGCATCTGAATCAATCAAACACTAACACCCAGTCAAAAGATCAGGGTTTAATCCATCACCGTTCTTTAGCCCACTCTGCCACCCCAGTTCAGACATGGCTATATGCAAATCAGTCTGACCCTGTGCCTCATGGGAACAGTCCAGCCCGAACTGCCAAGCCATGTCTTCCCTGGACCAGAAACAAGCTTCCGAGAACCGGTTTCTGGCATTCCAGCCGTCTTCAGCCCGGCTTGCTTGAATCCAGTGACAAAGTGAGCAAGGGACTCACGTCTGAGCATACTCTGCCACACTTATGGCGGCTAAAAGCGGTACAAAAGGGGGTGGTGATGGACGGAGCATCTGAACCAATCAAACACTCACACCCAGTCAAAAGATCAGGGCTTAATCCATCACCGTTCTTTAGCCCACTCTGCCACCCCAGTTCAGACATGGCTATATGCAAATCAGTCTGACCCTGTGCCTCATGGGAACAGTCCAGCCTGAACTGCCAAGCCATTTCTTCCCTGGACCAGAAACAAGCTTCTGAGGACCGGTTTCTGGCATTCCAGCCGTCTTCAGCCCGGCTTGCTTGAATCCAGTGGCAAAGTGAGCAAGGGACTCACGTCTGAGCATACCCTGCCACACTTATGGCGGCCAAAAGCGGTACAAAAGGGGGTGGTGATGGACGGAGCATCTGAATCAATCAAACACTCACACCCAGTCAAACGATCAGGGTTTAATCCATCACCGTTCTTTAGCCCACTCTGCCAACCCAGTTCAGACATGGCTATATGCAAATCAGTCTGACCCTGTGCCTCATGGGAACAGTCCAGCCCGAACTGCCAAGCCATGTCTTCCCTGGACCAGAAACAAGCTTCTGAGGACCGGTCTCTGGCATTCCAGCCGTCTTCAGCCCGGCTTGCTTGAATCCAGTGGCAAAGTGAGCAAGGGACTCACGTCAGAGCATACCCTGCCACACTTATGGCAACCAAAAGCAGTACAAAAGGGGGTGGTGATGGACGGAGTATCTGAACCAATCAAACACTCACACCCAGTCAAAAGATCAGGGTTTAATCCATCACCGTTCTTTAGCCCACTCTGCCACCCCAGTTCAGACATGGCTATATGCAAATAAGTCTGACCCTGTGCCTCATGGGAACAGTCCAGCCCGAACTTGCAAGCCATGTCTTCCCTGGACCAGAAACAAGCTTCCGAGAACCGGTTTCTGGCATTCCAGCCGTCTTCAGCCCGGCTTGCTTGAATCCAGTGGCAAAGTGAACAAGGGACTCACGTCTGAGCATACCCTGCCACACTTATGGCGGCCAAAAGCGGTACAAAAGGGGGTGGTGATGGACGGCGCATCTGAATCAATCAAACACTCACACCCAGTCAAAAGATCAGGGTTTAATCCATCACTGTTCTTTAGCCCACTCTGCCACCCCAGTTCAGACATGGCTATATGCAAATCAGTCTGACCCTGTGCCTCATGGGAACAGTCCAGCCTGAACTGCCAAGCCATGTCTTCCCTGGACCAGAAACAAGCTTCCGAGGACCGGTTTCTGGCATTCCAGCCGTCTTCATCCCGGCTTGCTTGAATCCAGTGGCAAAGTGAGCAAGGGACTCACGTCTGAGCATACCCTGCCACACTTATGGCGGCCAAAAGCGGTACAAAAGGGGGTGGTGATGGACGGAGCATCTGAATCAATCAAACACTAACACCCAGTCAAAAGATCAGGGTTTAATCCATCACCGTTCTTTAGCCTACTCTGCCACCCCAGTTCAGACATGGCTATATGCAAATCAGTCTGACCCTGTGCCTCATGGGAACAGTCCAGCCCGAACTGCCAAGCCATGTCTTCCCTGGACCAGAAACAAGCTTCCGAGAACCGGTTTCTGGCATTCCAGCCGTCTTCAGCCCGGCTTGCTTGAATCCAGTGACAAAGTGAGCAAGGGACTCACGTCTGAGCATACTCTGCCACACTTATGGCGGCTAAAAGCGGTACAAAAGGGGGTGGTGATGGACGGAGCATCTGAATCAATCAAACACTCACACCCAGTCAAAAGATCAGGGTTTAATCCATCACCGTTCTTTAGCCCACTCTGCCACCCCAGTTCAGACATGGCTATATGCAAATCAGTCTGACCCTGTGCCTCATGGGAACAGTCCAGCCCGAACTGCCAAGCCATGTCTTCCCTGGACCAGAAACAAGCTTCCGAGGACCGGTTTCTGGTATTCCAGCCGTCTTCAGCCCGGCTTGCTTGAATCCAGTGGCAAAGTGAGCAAGGGACTCACGTCTGAGCATACCCTGCCACACTTATGGCGGCCAAAAGCGGTACAAAAGGGGGTGGTGATGGACGGAGCATCTGAATCAATCAAACACTCACACCCAGTCAAACGATCAGGGTTTAATCCATCACCGTTCTTTAGCCCACTCTGCCACCCCAGTTCAGACATGGCTATATGCAAATCAGTCTGACCCTGTGCCTCATGGGAACAGTCCAGCCCGAACTGCCAAGCCATGTATTCCCTGGACGAGAAACAAGCTTCCGAGAACCGGTTTCTGGCATTCCAGCCGTCTTCAGCCCGGCTTGCTTGAATCCAGTGGCAAAGTGAACAAGGGACTCACGTCTGAGCATACCCTGCCACACTTATGGCGGCCAAAAGCGGTACAAAAGGGGGTGGTGATGGACGGAGCATCTGAATCAATCAAACACTCACACCCAGTCAAACGATCAGGGTTTAATCCATCACCGTTCTTTAGCCCACTCTGCCACCCCAGTTCAGACATGGCTATATGCAAATAAGTCTGACCCTGTGCCTCATGGGAACAGTCCAGCCCGAACTGCCAAGCCATGTCTTCCCTGGACCAGAAACAAGCTTCCGATGACCGGTTTCTGGCATTCCAGCCATCTTCAGCCCGGCTTGCTTGAATCCAGTGGCAAAGTGAGCAAGGGACTCACGTCTGAGCATACTCTGCCACACTTATGGCGGCCAAAAGCGGTACAAAAGGGGGTGGTGATGAACGGAGCATCTAAACCAATCAAACACTCACACCCTGTCAAAAGATCAGGGTTTAATCCATCACCGTTCTTTAGCCCACTCTGCCACCCCAGTTCAGACATGGCTATATGCAAATAAGTCTGACCCTGTGCCTCAGGGGAACAGTCCAGCCCGAACTGCTAAGCCATGTCTTCCCTGGACCAGAAACAAGCTTCCGAGGACCGGTTTCTGGCATTCCAGCCGTCTTCATCCCGGCTTGCTTGAATCCAGTGGCAAAGTGAGCAAGGGACTCACGTCTGAGCATACCCTGCCACACTTATGGCGGCCAAAAGCGGTACAAAAGGGGGTGGTGATGGAAGGAGCATCTGAATCAATCAAACACTAACACCCAGTCAAAAGATCAGGGTTTAATCCATCACCGTTCTTTAGCCTACTCTGCCACCCCAGTTCAGACATGGCTATATGCAAATCAGTCTGACCCTCTGCCTCATGGGAACAGTCCAGCCCCAACTGCCAAGCCATGTCTTCCCTGGACCAGAAACAAGCTTCCGAGAACCGGTTTCTGGTATTCCAGCCGTCTTCAGCCCGGCTTGCTTGAATCCAGTGGCAAAGTGAGCAAGCGACTCACGTCTGAGCATACCCTGCCACACTTATGGTGGCCAAAAGCGGTACAAAAGGGGGTGGTGATGGACGGAGCATCTGAATCAATCAAACACTCACACCCAGTCAAAAGATCAGGGTTTAATCCATCACCGTTCTTTAGCCTACTCTGCCACCCCAGTTCAGACATGGCTATATGCAAATCAGTCTGACCCTGTGCCTCATGGGAACAGTCCAGCCCGAACTTGCAAGCCATGTCTTCCCTGGACCAGAAACAAGCTTCCGAGAACCGGTTTCTGGCATTCCAGCCGTCTTCAGCCCGGCTTGCTTGAATCCAGTGGCAAAGTGAACAAGGGACTCACGTCTGAGCATACCCTGCCACACTTATGGCGGCCAAAAGCGATACAAAAGGGGGTGGTGATGGACGGCGCATCTGAATCAATCAAACACTCACACCCAGTCAAAAGATCAGGGTTTAATCCATCACTGTTCTTTAGCCCACTCTGCCACCCCAGTTCAGACATGGCTATATGCAAATCAGTCTGACCCTGTGCCTCATGGGAACAGTCCAGCCCGAACTGCCAAGCCATGTCTTCCCAGGACCAGAAACAAGCTTCCGAGGACCGGTTTCTGGCATTCCAGCCGTCTTCATCCCGGCTTGCTTGAATCCAGTGGCAAAGTGAGCAAGGGACTCACGTCTGAGCATACCCTGCCACACTTATGGCGGCCAAAAGCGGTACAAAAGGGGGTGGTGATGGACGGTGCATCTGAATCAATCAAACACTCACACCCAGTCAAAAGAGCAGGGTTTAATCCATCACTGTTCTTTAGCCCACTCTGCCACCCCAGTTCAGACATGGCTATATGCAAATCAGTCTGACCCTGTGCCTCATGGGAACAGTCCAGCCCGAACTGCCAAGCCATGTCTTCCCTGGACCAGAAACAAGCTTCCGAGGACCGGTTTCTGGCATTCCAGCCGTCTTCATCCCGGCTTGCTTGAATCCAGTGGCAAAGTGAGCAAGGGACTCACGTCTGAGCATACCCTGCCACACTTGTGGCGGCCAAAAGCGGTACAAAAGGGGGTGGTGATGGACGGAGCATCTGAATCAATCAAACACTAACACCCAGTCAAAAGATCAGGGTTTAATCCATCACCGTTCTTTAGCCTACTCTGCCACCCCAGTTCAGACATGGCTATATGCAAATCAGTCTGACCCTGTGCCTCATGGGAACAGTCCAGCCCGAACTGCCAAGCCATGTCTTCCCTGGACCAGAAACAAGCTTCCGAGAACCGGTTTCTGGCATTCCAGCCGTCTTCAGCCCGGCTTGCTTGAATCCAGTGACAAAGTGAGCAAGGGACTCACGTCTGAGCATACTCTGCCACACTTATGGCGGCTAAAAGCGGTACAAAAGGGGGTGGTGATGGACGGAGCATCTGAATCAATCAAACACTCACACCCAGTCAAAAGATCAGGGTTTAATCCATCACCGTTCTTTAGCCCACTCTGCCACCCCAGTTCAGACATGGCTATATGCAAATCAGTCTGACCCTGTGCCTCATGGGAACAGTCCAGCCCGAACTGCCAAGCCATGTCTTCCCTGGACCAGAAACAAGCTTCCGAGGACCGGTTTCTGGTATTCCAGCCGTCTTCAGCCCGGCTTGCTTGAATCCAGTGGCAAAGTGAGCAAGGGACTCACGTCTGAGCATACCCTGCCACACTTATGGCGGCCAAAAGCGGTACAAAAGGGGGTGGTGATGGACGGAGCATCTGAATCAATCAAACACTCACACCCAGTCAAACGATCAGGGTTTAATCCATCACCGTTCTTTAGCCCACTCTGCCACCCCAGTTCAGACATGGCTATATGCAAATCAGTCTGACCCTGTGCCTCATGGGAACAGTCCAGCCCTAACTGCCAAGCCATGTATTCCCTGGACCAGAAACAAGCTTCCGAGAACCGGTTTCTGGCATTCCAGCCGTCTTCAGCCCGGCTTGCTTGAATCCAGTGGCAAAGTGAACAAGGGACTCACGTCTGAGCATACCCTGCCACACTTATGGCGGCCAAAAGCGGTACAAAAGGGGGTGGTGATGGACGGAGCATCTGAATCAATCAAACACTCACACCCAGTCAAACGATCAGGGTTTAATCCATCACCGTTCTTTAGCCCACTCTGCCACCCCAGTTCAGACATGGCTAAATGCAAATCAGTCTGACCCTGTGCCTCATGGGAACAGTCCAGCCCGAACTGCCAAGCCATGTATTCCCTGGACCAGAAACAAGCTTCTGAGGACCGGTTTCTGGTATTCCAGCCGTCTTCAGCCCGGCTTGCTTGAATCCAGTGGCCAAGTGAGCAAGGGACTCACGTCTGAGCATACCCTGCCACACTTATGGCGGCCAAAAGCGGTACAAAAGGGGGTGGTGACGGACGTAGCATCTGAACCAATCAAACACTCACACCCAGTCAAAAGATCAGGGTTTAATCCATCACCGTTCTTTAGCCCACTCTGCCACCCCAGTTCAGACATGGCTATATGCAAATAAGTCTGACCCTGTGCCTCATGGGAACAGTCCAGCCCGAACTTGCAAGCCATGTCTTCCCTGGACCAGAAACAAGCTTCCGAGAACCGGTTTCTGGCATTCCAGCCGTCTTCAGCCCGGCTTGCTTGAATCCAGTGGCAAAGTGAACAAGGGACTCACGTCTGAGCATACCCTGCCACACTTATGGCGGCCAAAAGCGGTACAAAAGGGGGTGGTGATGGACGGCGCATCTGAATCAATCAAACACTCACACCCAGTCAAAAGATCAGGGTTTAATCCATCACTGTTCTTTAGCCCACTCTGCCACCCCAGTTCAGACATGGCTATATGCAAATCAGTCTGACCCTGTGCCTCATGGGAACAGTCCAGCCTGAACTGCCAAGCCATGTCTTCCCTGGACCAGAAACAAGCTTCCGAGGACCGGTTTCTGGCATTCCAGCCGTCTTCATCCCGGCTTGCTTGAATCCAGTGGCAAAGTGAGCAAGGGACTCACGTCTGAGCATACCCTGCCACACTTATGGCGGCCAAAAGCGGTACAAAAGGGGGTGGTGATGGACGGAGCATCTGAATCAATCAAACACTAACACCCAGTCAAAAGATCAGGGTTTAATCCATCACCGTTCTTTAGCCTACTCTGCCACCCCAGTTCAGACATGGCTATATGCAAATCAGTCTGACCCTGTGCCTCATGGGAACAGTCCAGCCCGAACTGCCAAGCCATGTCTTCCCTGGACCAGAAACAAGCTTCCGAGAACCGGTTTCTGGCATTCCAGCCGTTTTCAGCCCGGCTTGCTTGAATCCAGTGACAAAGTGAGCAAGGGACTCACGTCTGAGCATACTCTGCCACACTTATGGCGGCTAAAAGCGGTACAAAAGGGGGTGGTGATGGACGGAGCATCTGAATCAATCAAACACTCACACCCAGTCAAAAGATCAGGGTTTAATCCATCACCGTTCTTTAGCCCACTCTGCCACCCCAGTTCAGACATGGCTATATGCAAATCAGTCTGACCCTGTGCCTCATGGGAACAGTCCAGCCCGAACTGCCAAGCCATGTCTTCCCTGGACCAGAAACAAGCTTCCGAGGACCGGTTTCTGGTATTCCAGCCGTCTTCAGCCCGGCTTGCTTGAATCCAGTGGCAAAGTGAGCAAGGGACTCACGTCTGAGCATACCCTGCCACACTTATGGCGGCCAAAAGCGGTACAAAAGGGGGTGGTGATGGACGGAGCATCTGAATCAATCAAACACTCACACCCAGTCAAACGATCAGGGTTTAATCCATCACCGTTCTTTAGCCCACTCTGCCACCCCAGTTCAGACATGGCTATATGCAAATCAGTCTGACCCTGTGCCTCATGGGAACAGTCCAGCCCGAACTGCCAAGCCATGTATTCCCTGGACGAGAAACAAGCTTCCGAGAACCGGTTTCTGGCATTCCAGCCGTCTTCAGCCCGGCTTGCTTGAATCCAGTGGCAAAGTGAACAAGGGACTCACGTCTGAGCATACCCTGCCACACTTATGGCGGCCAAAAGCGGTACAAAAGGGGGTGGTGATGGACGGAGCATCTGAATCAATCAAACACTCACACCCAGTCAAACGATCAGGGTTTAATCCATCACCGTTCTTTAGCCCACTCTGCCACCCCAGTTCAGACATGGCTATATGCAAATAAGTCTGACCCTGTGCCTCATGGGAACAGTCCAGCCCGAACTGCCAAGCCATGTCTTCCCTGGACCAGAAACAAGCTTCCGATGACCGGTTTCTGGCATTCCAGCCATCTTCAGCCCGGCTTGCTTGAATCCAGTGGCAAAGTGAGCAAGGGACTCACGTCTGAGCATACTCTGCCACACTTATGGCGGCCAAAAGCGGTACAAAAGGGGGTGGTGATGAACGGAGCATCTAAACCAATCAAACACTCACACCCTGTCAAAAGATCAGGGTTTAATCCATCACCGTTCTTTAGCCCACTCTGCCACCCCAGTTCAGACATGGCTATATGCAAATAAGTCTGACCCTGTGCCTCAGGGGAACAGTCCAGCCCGAACTGCTAAGCCATGTCTTCCCTGGACCAGAAACAAGCTTCCGAGGACCGGTTTCTGGCATTCCAGCCGTCTTCATCCCGGCTTGCTTGAATCCAGTGGCAAAGTGAGCAAGGGACTCACGTCTGAGCATACCCTGCCACACTTATGGCGGCCAAAAGCGGTACAAAAGGGGGTGGTGATGGAAGGAGCATCTGAATCAATCAAACACTAACACCCAGTCAAAAGATCAGGGTTTAATCCATCACCGTTCTTTAGCCTACTCTGCCACCCCAGTTCAGACATGGCTATATGCAAATCAGTCTGACCCTCTGCCTCATGGGAACAGTCCAGCCCCAACTGCCAAGCCATGTCTTCCCTGGACCAGAAACAAGCTTCCGAGAACCGGTTTCTGGTATTCCAGCCGTCTTCAGCCCGGCTTGCTTGAATCCAGTGGCAAAGTGAGCAAGCGACTCACGTCTGAGCATACCCTGCCACACTTATGGTGGCCAAAAGCGGTACAAAAGGGGGTGGTGATGGACGGAGCATCTGAATCAATCAAACACTCACACCCAGTCAAAAGATCAGGGTTTAATCCATCACCGTTCTTTAGCCTACTCTGCCACCCCAGTTCAGACATGGCTATATGCAAATCAGTCTGACCCTGTGCCTCATGGGAACAGTCCAGCCCGAACTTGCAAGCCATGTCTTCCCTGGACCAGAAACAAGCTTCCGAGAACCGGTTTCTGGCATTCCAGCCGTCTTCAGCCCGGCTTGCTTGAATCCAGTGGCAAAGTGAACAAGGGACTCACGTCTGAGCATACCCTGCCACACTTATGGCGGCCAAAAGCGATACAAAAGGGGGTGGTGATGGACGGCGCATCTGAATCAATCAAACACTCACACCCAGTCAAAAGATCAGGGTTTAATCCATCACTGTTCTTTAGCCCACTCTGCCACCCCAGTTCAGACATGGCTATATGCAAATCAGTCTGACCCTGTGCCTCATGGGAACAGTCCAGCCCGAACTGCCAAGCCATGTCTTCCCAGGACCAGAAACAAGCTTCCGAGGACCGGTTTCTGGCATTCCAGCCGTCTTCATCCCGGCTTGCTTGAATCCAGTGGCAAAGTGAGCAAGGGACTCACGTCTGAGCATACCCTGCCACACTTATGGCGGCCAAAAGCGGTACAAAAGGGGGTGGTGATGGACGGTGCATCTGAATCAATCAAACACTCACACCCAGTCAAAAGAGCAGGGTTTAATCCATCACTGTTCTTTAGCCCACTCTGCCACCCCAGTTCAGACATGGCTATATGCAAATCAGTCTGACCCTGTGCCTCATGGGAACAGTCCAGCCCGAACTGCCAAGCCATGTCTTCCCTGGACCAGAAACAAGCTTCCGAGGACCGGTTTCTGGCATTCCAGCCGTCTTCATCCCGGCTTGCTTGAATCCAGTGGCAAAGTGAGCAAGGGACTCACGTCTGAGCATACCCTGCCACACTTGTGGCGGCCAAAAGCGGTACAAAAGGGGGTGGTGATGGACGGAGCATCTGAATCAATCAAACACTAACACCCAGTCAAAAGATCAGGGTTTAATCCATCACCGTTCTTTAGCCTACTCTGCCACCCCAGTTCAGACATGGCTATATGCAAATCAGTCTGACCCTGTGCCTCATGGGAACAGTCCAGCCCGAACTGCCAAGCCATGTCTTCCCTGGACCAGAAACAAGCTTCCGAGAACCGGTTTCTGGCATTCCAGCCGTCTTCAGCCCGGCTTGCTTGAATCCAGTGACAAAGTGAGCAAGGGACTCACGTCTGAGCATACTCTGCCACACTTATGGCGGCTAAAAGCGGTACAAAAGGGGGTGGTGATGGACGGAGCATCTGAATCAATCAAACACTCACACCCAGTCAAAAGATCAGGGTTTAATCCATCACCGTTCTTTAGCCCACTCTGCCACCCCAGTTCAGACATGGCTATATGCAAATCAGTCTGACCCTGTGCCTCATGGGAACAGTCCAGCCCGAACTGCCAAGCCATGTCTTCCCTGGACCAGAAACAAGCTTCCGAGGACCGGTTTCTGGTATTCCAGCCGTCTTCAGCCCGGCTTGCTTGAATCCAGTGGCAAAGTGAGCAAGGGACTCACGTCTGAGCATACCCTGCCACACTTATGGCGGCCAAAAGCGGTACAAAAGGGGGTGGTGATGGACGGAGCATCTGAATCAATCAAACACTCACACCCAGTCAAACGATCAGGGTTTAATCCATCACCGTTCTTTAGCCCACTCTGCCACCCCAGTTCAGACATGGCTATATGCAAATCAGTCTGACCCTGTGCCTCATGGGAACAGTCCAGCCCTAACTGCCAAGCCATGTATTCCCTGGACCAGAAACAAGCTTCCGAGAACCGGTTTCTGGCATTCCAGCCGTCTTCAGCCCGGCTTGCTTGAATCCAGTGGCAAAGTGAACAAGGGACTCACGTCTGAGCATACCCTGCCACACTTATGGCGGCCAAAAGCGGTACAAAAGGGGGTGGTGATGGACGGAGCATCTGAATCAATCAAACACTCACACCCAGTCAAACGATCAGGGTTTAATCCATCACCGTTCTTTAGCCCACTCTGCCACCCCAGTTCAGACATGGCTAAATGCAAATCAGTCTGACCCTGTGCCTCATGGGAACAGTCCAGCCCGAACTGCCAAGCCATGTATTCCCTGGACCAGAAACAAGCTTCTGAGGACCGGTTTCTGGTATTCCAGCCGTCTTCAGCCCGGCTTGCTTGAATCCAGTGGCCAAGTGAGCAAGGGACTCACGTCTGAGCATACCCTGCCACACTTATGGCGGCCAAAAGCGGTACAAAAGGGGGTGGTGACGGACGTAGCATCTGAACCAATCAAACACTCACACCCAGTCAAAAGATCAGGGTTTAATCCATCACCGTTCTTTAGCCCACTCTGCCACCCCAGTTCAGACATGGCTATATGCAAATCAGTCTGACCCTGTGCCTCATGGGAACAGTCCATCCTGAACTGCCAAGCCATGTCTTCCCTGGCCCAGAAACAAGCTTCTGAGGACCGGTTTCTGGCACTTCAGCCGCCTTCAGCCCGGCTTGCTTGAATCCAGTGGCAAAGTGAGCAAGGGACTCACGTCTGAGCATACCCTGCCACACTTATGGCGGCCAAAAGCGGTACAAAAGGGGGTGGTGATGGACGGAGCATCTGAATCAATCAAACACTAACACCCAGTCAAAAGATCAGGGTTTAATCCATCACCGTTCTTTAGCCTACTCTGCCACCCCAGTTCAGACATGGCTATATGCAAATCAGTCTGACCCTGTGCCTCATGGGAACAGTCCAGCCCGAACTGCCAAGCCATGTCTTCCCTGGACCAGAAACAAGCTTCCGAGAACCGGTTTCTGGCATTCCAGCCGTCTTCAGCCCGGCTTGCTTGAATCCAGTGACAAAGTGAGCAAGGGACTCACGTCTGAGCATACTCTGCCACACTTATGGCGGCTAAAAGCGGTACAAAAGGGGGTGGTGATGGACGGAGCATCTGAATCAATCAAACACTCACACCCAGTCAAAAGATCAGGGTTTAATCCATCACCGTTCTTTAGCCCACTCTGCCACCCCAGTTCAGACATGGCTATATGCAAATCAGTCTGACCCTGTGCCTCATGGGAACAGTCCAGCCCGAACTGCCAAGCCATGTCTTCCCTGGACCAGAAACAAGCTTCCGAGGACCGGTTTCTGGTATTCCAGCCGTCTTCAGCCCGGCTTGCTTGAATCCAGTGGCAAAGTGAGCAAGGGACTCACGTCTGAGCATACCCTGCCACACTTATGGCGGCCAAAAGCGGTACAAAAGGGGGTGGTGATGGACGGAGCATCTGAATCAATCAAACACTCACACCCAGTCAAACGATCAGGGTTTAATCCATCACCGTTCTTTAGCCCACTCTGCCACCCCAGTTCAGACATGGCTATATGCAAATCAGTCTGACCCTGTGCCTCATGGGAACAGTCCAGCCCTAACTGCCAAGCCATGTATTCCCTGGACCAGAAACAAGCTTCCGAGAACCGGTTTCTGGCATTCCAGCCGTCTTCAGCCCGGCTTGCTTGAATCCAGTGGCAAAGTGAACAAGGGACTCACGTCTGAGCATACCCTGCCACACTTATGGCGGCCAAAAGCGGTACGAAAGGGGGTGGTGATGGACGGAGCATCTGAATCAATCAAACACTCACACCCAGTCAAACGATCAGGGTTTAATCCATCACCGTTCTTTAGCCCACTCTGCCACCCCAGTTCAGACATGGCTATATGCAAATCAGTCTGACCCTGTGCCTCATGGGAACAGTCCAGCCCGAACTGCCAAGCCATGTATTCCCTGGACCAGAAACAAGCTTCTGAGGACCGGTTTCTGGTATTCCAGCCGTCTTCAGCCCGGCTTGCTTGAATCCAGTGGCAAAGTGAGCAAGGGACTCACGTCTGAGCATACCCTGCCACACTTATGGCGGCCAAAAGCGGTACAAAAGGGGGTGGTGATGGACGGAGCATCTGAATCAATCAAACACTCACACCCAGTCAAACGATCAGGGTTTAATCCATCACCGTTCTTTAGCCCACTCTGCCACCCCAGTTCAGACATGGCTATATGCAAATCAGTCTGACCCTGTGCCTCATGGGAACAGTCCAGCCCGAATTGCCAAGCCATGTCTTCCCTGGACCAGAAACAAGCTTCTGAGGACCGGTTTCTGGTATTCCAGCCGTCTTCAGCCCGGCTTGCTTGAATCCAGTGGCAAAGTGAGCAAGGGACTCACGTCTGAGCATACCCTGCCACACTTATGGCGGCCAAAAGCGGTACAAAAGGGGGTGGTGATGGACAGAGCATCTGAATCAATCAAACACTCACACCCAGTCAAAATATCAGGGTTTAATCCATCATCGTTCTTTAGCCCACTATGCTACCCCAGTTCAGACATTGCTATATGCAAATCAGTCTGACCCTGTGCCTCATGGGAACAGTCCAGCCCGAACTGCCAAGCCATGTCTTCCCTGGACCAGAAACAAGCTTCTGAGGACCGGTCTCTGGCATTCCAGCCGTCTTCAGCCCGGCTTGCTTGAATCCAGTGGCAAAGTGAGCAAGGGACTCACGTCTGAGCATACCCTGCCACACTTATGGCAACCAAAAGCAGTACAAAAGGGGGTGGTGATGGACGGAGCATCTGAACCAATCAAACACTCACACCCAGTCAAAAGATCAGGGTTTAATCCATCACCGTTCTTTAGCCCACTCTGCCACCCCAGTTCAGACATGGCTATATGCAAATAAGTCTGACCCTGTGCCTCATGGGAACAGTCCAGCCCGAACTTGCAAGCCATGTCTTCCCTGGACCAGAAACAAGCTTCCGAGAACCGGTTTCTGGCATTCCAGCCGTCTTCAGCCCGGCTTGCTTGAATCCAGTGGCAAAGTGAACAAGGGACTCACGTCTGATCATACCCTGCCACACTTATGGCGGCCAAAAGCGGTACAAAAGGGGGTGGTGATGGACGGTGCATCTGAATCAATCAAACACTCACACCCAGTCAAAAGATCAGGGTTTAATCCATCACTGTTCTTTAGCCCACTCTGCCACCCCAGTTCAGACATGGCTTTATGCAAATCAGTCTGACCCTGTGCCTCATGGGAACAGTCCAGCCCGAACTGCCAAGCCATGTCTTCCCTGGACCAGAAACAAGCTTCCGAGGACCGGTTTCTGGCATTCCAGCCGTCTTCATCCCGGCTTGCTTGAATCCAGTGGCAAAGTGAGCAAGGGACTCACGTCTGAGCATACCCTGCCACACTTATGGCGGCCAAAAGCGGTACAAAAGGGGGTGGTGATGGACGGAGCATCTGAATCAATCAAACACTAACACCCAGTCAAAAGATCAGGGTTTAATCCATCACCGTTCTTTAGCCCACTCTGCCACCCCAGTTCAGACATGGCTATATGCAAATCAGTCTGACCCTGTGCCTCATGGGAACAGTCCAGCCCGAACTGCCAAGCCATGTCTTCCCTGGACCAGAAACAAGCTTCCGAGGACCGGTTTCTGGTATTCCAGCCGTCTTCAGCCCGGCTTGCTTGAATCCAGTGGCAAAGTGAGCAAGGGACTCACGTCTGAGCATACCCTGCCACACTTATGGCGGCCAAAAGCGGTACAAAAGGGGGTGGTGATGGACGGAGCATCTGAATCAATCAAACACTCACACCCAGTCAAATGATCAGGGTTTAATCCATCACCGTTCTTTAGCCCACTCTGCCACCCCAGTTCAGACATGGCTATATGCAAATCAGTCTGACCCTGTGCCTCATGGGAACAGTCCAGCCCGAACTGCTAAGCCATGTATTCCCTGGACCAGAAACAAGCTTCCGAGAACCGGTTTCTGGCATTCCAGCCGTCTTCAGCCCGGCTTGCTTGAATCCAGTGGCAAAGTGAACAAGGGACTCACGTCTGAGCATACCCTGCCACACTTATGGCGGCCAAAAGCGGTACAAAAGGGGGTGGTGATGGACGGAGCATCTGAATCAATCAAACACTCACACCCAGTCAAACGATCAGGGTTTAATCCATCACCGTTCTTTAGCCCACTCTGCCACCCCAGTTCAGACATGGCTATATGCAAATCAGTCTGACCCTGTGCCTCATGGGAACAGTCCAGCCCGAACTGCCAAGCCATGTATTCCCTGGACCAGAAACAAGCTTCCGAGGACCGGTTTCTGGTATTCCAGCCGTCTTCAGCCCGGCTTTCTTGAATCCAGTGGCAAAGTGAGCAAGGGACTCACGTCTGAGCATACCCTGGCACACTTATGGCGGCCAAAAGCGGTACAAAAGGGGGTGGTGATGGACGGAGCATCTGAATCAATCAAACACTCACACCCAGTCAAAAGATTAGGGTTTAATCCATCACCGTTCTTTAGCCCACTCTGCCACCCCAGTTCAGACATGGCTATATGCAAATAAGTCTGACCCTGTGCCTCATGGGAACAGTCCAGCCCGAACTTGCAAGCCATGTCTTGCCTGAACCAGAAACAAGCTTCCGAGAACCGGTTTCTGGCATTCCAGCCGTCTTCAGCCCGGCTTGCTTGAATCCAGTGGCAAAGTGAACAAGGGACTCACGTCTGAGCATACCCTGCCACACTTATGGCGGCCAAAAGCGGTACAAAAGGGGGTGGTGATGGACGGCGCATCTGAATCAATCAAACACTCACACCCAGTCAAAAGATCAGGGTTTAATCCATCACTGTTCTTTAGCCCACTCTGCCACCCTAGTTCAGACATGGCTATATGCAAATCAGTCTGACCCTGTGCCTCATGGGAACAGTCCAGCCCGAACTGCCAAGCCATGTCTTCCCTGGACCAGAAACAAGCTTCCGAGGACCGGTTTCTGGCATTCCAGCCGTCTTCATCCCGGCTTGCTTGAATCCAGTGGCAAAGTGAGCAAGGGACTCACGTCTGACCATACCCTGCCACACTTATGGCGGCCAAAAGCGGTACAAAAGGGGGTGGTGATGGACGGAGCATCTGAATCAATCAAACACTAACACCCAGTCAAAAGATCAGGGTTTAATCCATCACCGTTCTTTAGCCCACTCTGCCACCCCAGTTCAGACATGGCTATATGCAAATCAGTCTGACCCTGTGCCTCATGGGAACAGTCCAGCCCGAACTGCCAAGCCATGTCTTCCCTGGACCAGAAACAAGCTTCCGAGAACCGGTTTCTGGCATTCCAGCCGTCTTCAGCCCGGCTTGCTTGAATCCAGTGACAAAGTGAGCAAGGGACTCACGTCTGAGCATACTCTGCCACACTTATGGCGGCTAAAAGCGGTACAAAAGGGGGTGGTGATGGACGGAGCATCTGAACCAATCAAACACTCACACCCAGTCAAAAGATCAGGGCTTAATCCATCACCGTTCTTTAGCCCACTCTGCCACCCCAGTTCAGACATGGCTATATGCAAATCAGTCTGACCCTGTGCCTCATGGGAACAGTCCAGCCTGAACTGCCAAGCCATTTCTTCCCTGGACCAGAAACAAGCTTCTGAGGACCGGTTTCTGGCATTCCAGCCGTCTTCAGCCCGGCTTGCTTGAATCCAGTGGCAAAGTGAGCAAGGGACTCACGTCTGAGCATACCCTGCCACACTTATGGCGGCCAAAAGCGGTACAAAAGGGGGTGGTGATGGACGGAGCATCTGAATCAATCAAACACTCACACCCAGTCAAACGATCAGGGTTTAATCCATCACCGTTCTTTAGCCCACTCTGCCACCCCAGTTCAGACATGGCTATATGCAAATCAGTCTGACCCTGTGCCTCATGGGAACAGTCCAGCCCGAACTGCCAAGCCATGTCTTCCCTGGACCAGAAACAAGCTTCTGAGGACCGGTCTCTGGCATTCCAGCCGTCTTCAGCCCGGCTTGCTTGAATCCAGTGGCAAAGTGAGCAAGGGACTCACGTCAGAGCATACCCTGCCACACTTATGGCAACCAAAAGCAGTACAAAAGGGGGTGGTGATGGACGGAGTATCTGAACCAATCAAACACTCACACCCAGTCAAAAGATCAGGGTTTAATCCATCACCGTTCTTTAGCCCACTCTGCCACCCCAGTTCAGACATGGCTATATGCAAATAAGTCTGACCCTGTGCCTCATGGGAACAGTCCAGCCCGAACTTGCAAGCCATGTCTTCCCTGGACCAGAAACAAGCTTCCGAGAACCGGTTTCTGGCATTCCAGCCGTCTTCAGCCCGGCTTGCTTGAATCCAGTGGCAAAGTGAACAAGGGACTCACGTCTGAGCATACCCTGCCACACTTATGGCGGCCAAAAGCGGTACAAAAGGGGGTGGTGATGGACGGCGCATCTGAATCAATCAAACACTCACACCCAGTCAAAAGATCAGGGTTTAATCCATCACTGTTCTTTAGCCCACTCTGCCACCCCAGTTCAGACATGGCTATATGCAAATCAGTCTGACCCTGTGCCTCATGGGAACAGTCCAGCCTGAACTGCCAAGCCATGTCTTCCCTGGACCAGAAACAAGCTTCCGAGGACCGGTTTCTGGCATTCCAGCCGTCTTCATCCCGGCTTGCTTGAATCCAGTGGCAAAGTGAGCAAGGGACTCACGTCTGAGCATACCCTGCCACACTTATGGCGGCCAAAAGCGGTACAAAAGGGGGTGGTGATGGACGGAGCATCTGAATCAATCAAACACTAACACCCAGTCAAAAGATCAGGGTTTAATCCATCACCGTTCTTTAGCCTACTCTGCCACCCCAGTTCAGACATGGCTATATGCAAATCAGTCTGACCCTGTGCCTCATGGGAACAGTCCAGCCCGAACTGCCAAGCCATGTCTTCCCTGGACCAGAAACAAGCTTCCGAGAACCGGTTTCTGGCATTCCAGCCGTCTTCAGCCCGGCTTGCTTGAATCCAGTGACAAAGTGAGCAAGGGACTCACGTCTGAGCATACTCTGCCACACTTATGGCGGCTAAAAGCGGTACAAAAGGGGGTGGTGATGGACGGAGCATCTGAATCAATCAAACACTCACACCCAGTCAAAAGATCAGGGTTTAATCCATCACCGTTCTTTAGCCCACTCTGCCACCCCAGTTCAGACATGGCTATATGCAAATCAGTCTGACCCTGTGCCTCATGGGAACAGTCCAGCCCGAACTGCCAAGCCATGTCTTCCCTGGACCAGAAACAAGCTTCCGAGGACCGGTTTCTGGTATTCCAGCCGTCTTCAGCCCGGCTTGCTTGAATCCAGTGGCAAAGTGAGCAAGGGACTCACGTCTGAGCATACCCTGCCACACTTATGGCGGCCAAAAGCGGTACAAAAGGGGGTGGTGATGGACGGAGCATCTGAATCAATCAAACACTCACACCCAGTCAAACGATCAGGGTTTAATCCATCACCGTTCTTTAGCCCACTCTGCCACCCCAGTTCAGACATGGCTATATGCAAATCAGTCTGACCCTGTGCCTCATGGGAACAGTCCAGCCCGAACTGCCAAGCCATGTATTCCCTGGACGAGAAACAAGCTTCCGAGAACCGGTTTCTGGCATTCCAGCCGTCTTCAGCCCGGCTTGCTTGAATCCAGTGGCAAAGTGAACAAGGGACTCACGTCTGAGCATACCCTGCCACACTTATGGCGGCCAAAAGCGGTACAAAAGGGGGTGGTGATGGACGGAGCATCTGAATCAATCAAACACTCACACCCAGTCAAACGATCAGGGTTTAATCCATCACCGTTCTTTAGCCCACTCTGCCACCCCAGTTCAGACATGGCTATATGCAAATAAGTCTGACCCTGTGCCTCATGGGAACAGTCCAGCCCGAACTGCCAAGCCATGTCTTCCCTGGACCAGAAACAAGCTTCCGATGACCGGTTTCTGGCATTCCAGCCATCTTCAGCCCGGCTTGCTTGAATCCAGTGGCAAAGTGAGCAAGGGACTCACGTCTGAGCATACTCTGCCACACTTATGGCGGCCAAAAGCGGTACAAAAGGGGGTGGTGATGAACGGAGCATCTAAACCAATCAAACACTCACACCCTGTCAAAAGATCAGGGTTTAATCCATCACCGTTCTTTAGCCCACTCTGCCACCCCAGTTCAGACATGGCTATATGCAAATAAGTCTGACCCTGTGCCTCAGGGGAACAGTCCAGCCCGAACTGCTAAGCCATGTCTTCCCTGGACCAGAAACAAGCTTCCGAGGACCGGTTTCTGGCATTCCAGCCGTCTTCATCCCGGCTTGCTTGAATCCAGTGGCAAAGTGAGCAAGGGACTCACGTCTGAGCATACCCTGCCACACTTATGGCGGCCAAAAGCGGTACAAAAGGGGGTGGTGATGGAAGGAGCATCTGAATCAATCAAACACTAACACCCAGTCAAAAGATCAGGGTTTAATCCATCACCGTTCTTTAGCCTACTCTGCCACCCCAGTTCAGACATGGCTATATGCAAATCAGTCTGACCCTCTGCCTCATGGGAACAGTCCAGCTCCAACTGCCAAGCCATGTCTTCCCTGGACCAGAAACAAGCTTCCGAGAACCGGTTTCTGGTATTCCAGCCGTCTTCAGCCCGGCTTGCTTGAATCCAGTGGCAAAGTGAGCAAGCGACTCACGTCTGAGCATACCCTGCCACACTTATGGTGGCCAAAAGCGGTACAAAAGGGGGTGGTGATGGACGGAGCATCTGAATCAATCAAACACTCACACCCAGTCAAAAGATCAGGGTTTAATCCATCACCGTTCTTTAGCCTACTCTGCCACCCCAGTTCAGACATGGCTATATGCAAATCAGTCTGACCCTGTGCCTCATGGGAACAGTCCAGCCCGAACTTGCAAGCCATGTCTTCCCTGGACCAGAAACAAGCTTCCGAGAACCGGTTTCTGGCATTCCAGCCGTCTTCAGCCCGGCTTGCTTGAATCCAGTGGCAAAGTGAACAAGGGACTCACGTCTGAGCATACCCTGCCACACTTATGGCGGCCAAAAGCGATACAAAAGGGGGTGGTGATGGACGGCGCATCTGAATCAATCAAACACTCACACCCAGTCAAAAGATCAGGGTTTAATCCATCACTGTTCTTTAGCCCACTCTGCCACCCCAGTTCAGACATGGCTATATGCAAATCAGTCTGACCCTGTGCCTCATGGGAACAGTCCAGCCCGAACTGCCAAGCCATGTCTTCCCAGGACCAGAAACAAGCTTCCGAGGACCGGTTTCTGGCATTCCAGCCGTCTTCATCCCGGCTTGCTTGAATCCAGTGGCAAAGTGAGCAAGGGACTCACGTCTGAGCATACCCTGCCACACTTATGGCGGCCAAAAGTGGTACAAAAGGGGGTGGTGATGGACGGTGCATCTGAATCAATCAAACACTCACACCCAGTCAAAAGAGCAGGGTTTAATCCATCACTGTTCTTTAGCCCACTCTGCCACCCCAGTTCAGACATGGCTATATGCAAATCAGTCTGACCCTGTGCCTCATGGGAACAGTCCAGCCCGAACTGCCAAGCCATGTCTTCCCTGGACCAGAAACAAGCTTCCGAGGACCGGTTTCTGGCATTCCAGCCGTCTTCATCCCGGCTTGCTTGAATCCAGTGGCAAAGTGAGCAAGGGACTCACGTCTGAGCATACCCTGCCACACTTGTGGCGGCCAAAAGCGGTACAAAAGGGGGTGGTGATGGACGGAGCATCTGAATCAATCAAACACTAACACCCAGTCAAAAGATCAGGGTTTAATCCATCACCGTTCTTTAGCCTACTCTGCCACCCCAGTTCAGACATGGCTATATGCAAATCAGTCTGACCCTGTGCCTCATGGGAACAGTCCAGCCCGAACTGCCAAGCCATGTCTTCCCTGGACCAGAAACAAGCTTCCGAGAACCGGTTTCTGGCATTCCAGCCGTCTTCAGCCCGGCTTGCTTGAATCCAGTGACAAAGTGAGCAAGGGACTCACGTCTGAGCATACTCTGCCACACTTATGGCGGCTAAAAGCGGTACAAAAGGGGGTGGTGATGGACGGAGCATCTGAATCAATCAAACACTCACACCCAGTCAAAAGATCAGGGTTTAATCCATCACCGTTCTTTAGCCCACTCTGCCACCCCAGTTCAGACATGGCTATATGCAAATCAGTCTGACCCTGTGCCTCATGGGAACAGTCCAGCCCGAACTGCCAAGCCATGTCTTCCCTGGACCAGAAACAAGCTTCCGAGGACCGGTTTCTGGTATTCCAGCCGTCTTCAGCCCGGCTTGCTTGAATCCAGTGGCAAAGTGAGCAAGGGACTCACGTCTGAGCATACCCTGCCACACTTATGGCGGCCAAAAGCGGTACAAAAGGGGGTGGTGATGGACGGAGCATCTGAATCAATCAAACACTCACACCCAGTCAAACGATCAGGGTTTAATCCATCACCGTTCTTTAGCCCACTCTGCCACCCCAGTTCAGACATGGCTATATGCAAATCAGTCTGACCCTGTGCCTCATGGGAACAGTCCAGCCCTAACTGCCAAGCCATGTATTCCCTGGACCAGAAACAAGCTTCCGAGAACCGGTTTCTGGCATTCCAGCCGTCTTCAGCCCGGCTTGCTTGAATCCAGTGGCAAAGTGAACAAGGGACTCACGTCTGAGCATACCCTGCCACACTTATGGCGGCCAAAAGCGGTACAAAAGGGGGTGGTGATGGACGGAGCATCTGAATCAATCAAACACTCACACCCAGTCAAACGATCAGGGTTTAATCCATCACCGTTCTTTAGCCCACTCTGCCACCCCAGTTCAGACATGGCTAAATGCAAATCAGTCTGACCCTGTGCCTCATGGGAACAGTCCAGCCCGAACTGCCAAGCCATGTATTCCCTGGACCAGAAACAAGCTTCTGAGGACCGTTTTCTGGTATTCCAGCCGTCTTCAGCCCGGCTTGCTTGAATCCAGTGGCCAAGTGAGCAAGGGACTCACGTCTGAGCATACCCTGCCACACTTATGGCGGCCAAAAGCGGTACAAAAGGGGGTGGTGACGGACGTAGCATCTGAACCAATCAAACACTCACACCCAGTCAAAAGATCAGGGTTTAATCCATCACCGTTCTTTAGCCCACTCTGCCACCCCAGTTCAGACATGGCTATATGCAAATCAGTCTGACCCTGTGCCTCATGGGAACAGTCCATCCCGAACTGCCAAGCCATGTCTTCCCTGGCCCAGAAACAAGCTTCTGAGGACCGGTTTCTGGCACTTCAGCCGCCTTCAGCCCGGCTTGCTTGAATCCAGTGGCAAAGTGAGCAAGGGACTCACGTCTGAGCATACCCTGCCACACTTATGGCGGCCAAAAGCGGTACAAAAGGGGGTGGTGATGGACGGAGCATCTGAATCAATCAAACACTAACACCCAGTCAAAAGATCAGGGTTTAATCCATCACCGTTCTTTAGCCTACTCTGCCACCCCAGTTCAGACATGGCTATATGCAAATCAGTCTGACCCTGTGCCTCATGGGAACAGTCCAGCCCGAACTGCCAAGCCATGTCTTCCCTGGACCAGAAACAAGCTTCCGAGAACCGGTTTCTGGCATTCCAGCCGTCTTCAGCCCGGCTTGCTTGAATCCAGTGACAAAGTGAGCAAGGGACTCACGTCTGAGCATACTCTGCCACACTTATGGCGGCTAAAAGCGGTACAAAAGGGGGTGGTGATGGACGGAGCATCTGAATCAATCAAACACTCACACCCAGTCAAAAGATCAGGGTTTAATCCATCACCGTTCTTTAGCCCACTCTGCCACCCCAGTTCAGACATGGCTATATGCAAATCAGTCTGACCCTGTGCCTCATGGGAACAGTCCAGCCCGAACTGCCAAGCCATGTCTTCCCTGGACCAGAAACAAGCTTCCGAGGACCGGTTTCTGGTATTCCAGCCGTCTTCAGCCCGGCTTGCTTGAATCCAGTGGCAAAGTGAGCAAGGGACTCACGTCTGAGCATACCCTGCCACACTTATGGCGGCCAAAAGCGGTACAAAAGGGGGTGGTGATGGACGGAGCATCTGAATCAATCAAACACTCACACCCAGTCAAACGATCAGGGTTTAATCCATCACCGTTCTTTAGCCCACTCTGCCACCCCAGTTCAGACATGGCTATATGCAAATCAGTCTGACCCTGTGCCTCATGGGAACAGTCCAGCCCTAACTGCCAAGCCATGTATTCCCTGGACCAGAAACAAGCTTCCGAGAACCGGTTTCTGGCATTCCAGCCGTCTTCAGCCCGGCTTGCTTGAATCCAGTGGCAAAGTGAACAAGGGACTCACGTCTGAGCATACCCTGCCACACTTATGGCGGCCAAAAGCGGTACAAAAGGGGGTGGTGATGGACGGAGCATCTGAATCAATCAAACACTCACACCCAGTCAAACGATCAGGGTTTAATCCATCACCGTTCTTTAGCCCACTCTGCCACCCCAGTTCAGACATGGCTATATGCAAATCAGTCTGACCCTGTGCCTCATGGGAACAGTCCAGCCCGAACTGCCAAGCCATGTATTCCCTGGACCAGAAACAAGCTTCTGAGGACCGGTTTCTGGTATTCCAGCCGTCTTCAGCCCGGCTTGCTTGAATCCAGTGGCCAAGTGAGCAAGGGACTCACGTCTGAGCATACCCTGCCACACTTATGGCGGCCAAAAGCGGTACAAAAGGGGGTGGTGACGGACGTAGCATCTGAACCAATCAAACACTCACACCCAGTCAAAAGATCAGGGTTTAATCCATCACCGTTCTTTAGCCCACTCTGCCACCCCAGTTCAGACATGGCTATATGCAAATCAGTCTGACCCTGTGCCTCATGGGAACAGTCCATCCCGAACTGCCAAGCCATGTCTTCCCTGGCCCAGAAACAAGCTTCTGAGGACCGGTTTCTGGCACTTCAGCCGCCTTCAGCCCGGCTTGCTTGAATCCAGTGGCAAAGTGAGCAAGGGACTCACGTCTGAGCATACCCTGCCACACTTATGGCGGCCAAAAGCGGTACAAAAGGGGGTGGTGATGGACGGAGCATCTGAATCAATCAAACACTAACACCCAGTCAAAAGATCAGGGTTTAATCCATCACCGTTCTTTAGCCTACTCTGCCACCCCAGTTCAGACATGGCTATATGCAAATCAGTCTGACCCTGTGCCTCATGGGAACAGTCCAGCCCGAACTGCCAAGCCATGTCTTCCCTGGACCAGAAACAAGCTTCCGAGAACCGGTTTCTGGCATTCCAGCCGTCTTCAGCCCGGCTTGCTTGAATCCAGTGACAAAGTGAGCAAGGGACTCACGTCTGAGCATACTCTGCCACACTTATGGCGGCTAAAAGCGGTACAAAAGGGGGTGGTGATGGACGGAGCATCTGAATCAATCAAACACTCACACCCAGTCAAAAGATCAGGGTTTAATCCATCACCGTTCTTTAGCCCACTCTGCCACCCCAGTTCAGACATGGCTATATGCAAATCAGTCTGACCCTGTGCCTCATGGGAACAGTCCAGCCCGAACTGCCAAGCCATGTCTTCCCTGGACCAGAAACAAGCTTCCGAGGACCGGTTTCTGGTATTCCAGCCGTCTTCAGCCCGGCTTGCTTGAATCCAGTGGCAAAGTGAGCAAGGGACTCACGTCTGAGCATACCCTGCCACACTTATGGCGGCCAAAAGCGGTACAAAAGGGGGTGGTGATGGACGGAGCATCTGAATCAATCAAACACTCACACCCAGTCAAACGATCAGGGTTTAATCCATCACCGTTCTTTAGCCCACTCTGCCACCCCAGTTCAGACATGGCTATATGCAAATCAGTCTGACCCTGTGCCTCATGGGAACAGTCCAGCCCTAACTGCCAAGCCATGTATTCCCTGGACCAGAAACAAGCTTCCGAGAACCGGTTTCTGGCATTCCAGCCGTCTTCAGCCCGGCTTGCTTGAATCCAGTGGCAAAGTGAACAAGGGACTCACGTCTGAGCATACCCTGCCACACTTATGGCGGCCAAAAGCGGTACAAAAGGGGGTGGTGATGGACGGAGCATCTGAATCAATCAAACACTCACACCCAGTCAAACGATCAGGGTTTAATCCATCACCGTTCTTTAGCCCACTCTGCCACCCCAGTTCAGACATGGCTATATGCAAATCAGTCTGACCCTGTGCCTCATGGGAACAGTCCAGCCCGAACTGCCAAGCCATGTATTCCCTGGACCAGAAACAAGCTTCTGAGGACCGGTTTCTGGTATTCCAGCCGTCTTCAGCCCGGCTTGCTTGAATCCAGTGGCCAAGTGAGCAAGGGACTCACGTCTGAGCATACCCTGCCACACTTATGGCGGCCAAAAGCGGTACAAAAGGGGGTGGTGACGGACGTAGCATCTGAACCAATCAAACACTCACACCCAGTCAAAAGATCAGGGTTTAATCCATCACCGTTCTTTAGCCCACTCTGCCACCCCAGTTCAGACATGGCTATATGCAAATCAGTCTGACCCTGTGCCTCATGGGAACAGTCCATCCCGAACTGCCAAGCCATGTCTTCCCTGGCCCAGAAACAAGCTTCTGAGGACCGGTTTCTGGCACTTCAGCCGCCTTCAGCCCGGCTTGCTTGAATCCAGTGGCAAAGTGAGCAAGGGACTCACGTCTGAGCATACCCTGCCACACTTATGGCGGCCAAAAGCGGTACAAAAGGGGGTGGTGATGGACGTAGCATCTGAACCAATCAAACACTCACACCCAGTCAAAAGATCAGGGCTTAATCCATCACCGTTCTTTAGCCCACTCTGCCACCCCAGTTCAGACATGGCTATATGCAAATCAGTCTGACCCTGTGCCTCATGGGAACAGTCCAGCCTGAACTGCCAAGCCATTTCTTCCCTGGACCAGAAACAAGCTTCTGAGGACCGGTTTCTGGCATTCCAGCCGTCTTCAGCCCGGCTTGCTTGAATCCAGTGGCAAAGTGAGCAAGGGACTCACGTCTGAGCATACCCTGCCACACTTATGGCGGCCAAAAGCGGTACAAAAGGGGGTGGTGATGGACGGAGCATCTGAATCAATCAAACACTCACACCCAGTCAAACGATCAGGGTTTAATCCATCACCGTTCTTTAGCCCACTCTGCCACCCCAGTTCAGACATGGCTATATGCAAATCAGTCTGACCCTGTGCCTCATGGGAACAGTCCAGCCCGAATTGCCAAGCCATGTCTTCCCTGGACCAGAAACAAGCTTCTGAGGACCGGTTTCTGGTATTCCAGCCGTCTTCAGCCCGGCTTGCTTGAATCCAGTGGCAAAGTGAGCAAGGGACTCACGTCTGAGCATACCCTGCCACACTTATGGCGGCCAAAAGCGGTACAAAAGGGGGTGGTGATGGACGGAGCATCTGAATCAATCAAACACTCACACCCAGTCAAAATATCAGGGTTTAATCCATCATCGTTCTTTAGCCCACTATGCTACCCCAGTTCAGACATTGCTATATGCAAATCAGTCTGACCCTGTGCCTCATGGGAACAGTCCAGCCCGAACTGCCAAGCCATGTCTTCCCTGGACCAGAAACAAGCTTCTGAGGACCGGTCTCTGGCATTCCAGCCGTCTTCAGCCCGGCTTGCTTGAATCCAGTGGCAAAGTGAGCAAGGGACTCACGTCTGAGCATACCCTGCCACACTTATGGCAACCAAAAGCAGTACAAAAGGGGGTGGTGATGGACGGAGCATCTGAACCAATCAAACACTCACACCCAGTCAAAAGATCAGGGTTTAATCCATCACCGTTCTTTAGCCCACTCTGCCACCCCAGTTCAGACATGGCTATATGCAAATAAGTCTGACCCTGTGCCTCGTGGGAACAGTCCAGCCCGAACTTGCAAGCCATGTCTTCCCTGGACCAGAAACAAGCTTCCGAGAACCGGTTTCTGGCATTCCAGCCGTCTTCAGCCCGGCTTGCTTGAATCCAGTGGCAAAGTGAACAAGGGACTCACGTCTGATCATACCCTGCCACACTTATGGCGGCCAAAAGCGGTACAAAAGGGGGTGGTGATGGACGGTGCATCTGAATCAATCAAACACTCACACCCAGTCAAAAGATCAGGGTTTAATCCATCACTGTTCTTTAGCCCACTCTGCCACCCCAGTTCAGACATGGCTATATGCAAATCAGTCTGACCCTGTGCCTCATGGGAACAGTCCAGCCCGAACTGCCAAGCCATGTCTTCCCTGGACCAGAAACAAGCTACCGAGGACCGGTTTCTGGCATTCCAGCCGTCTTCATCCCGGCTTGCTTGAATCCAGTGGCAAAGTGAGCAAGGGACTCACGTCTGAGCATACCCTGCCACACTTATGGCGGCCAAAAGCGGTACAAAAGGGGGTGGTGATGGACGGAGCATCTGAATCAATCAAACACTAACACCCAGTCAAAAGATCAGGGTTTAATCCATCACCGTTCTTTAGCCCACTCTGCCACCCCAGTTCAGACATGGCTATATGCAAATCAGTCTGACCCTGTGCCTCATGGGAACAGTCCAGCCCGAACTGCCAAGCCATGTCTTCCCTGGACCAGAAACAAGCTTCCGAGGACCGGTTTCTGGTATTCCAGCCGTCTTCAGCCCGGCTTGCTTGAATCCAGTGGCAAAGTGAGCAAGGGACTCACGTCTGAGCATACCCTGCCACACTTATGGCGGCCAAAAGCGGTACAAAAGGGGGTGGTGATGGACGGAGCATCTGAATCAATCAAACACTCACACCCAGTCAAATGATCAGGGTTTAATCCATCACCGTTCTTTAGCCCACTCTGCCACCCCAGTTCAGACATGGCTATATGCAAATCAGTCTGACCCTGTGCCTCATGGGAACAGTCCAGCCCGAACTGCCAAGCCATGTATTCCCTGGACCAGAAACAAGCTTCCGAGAACCGGTTTCTGGCATTCCAGCCGTCTTCAGCCCGGCTTGCTTGAATCCAGTGGCAAAGTGAACAAGGGACTCACGTCTGAGCATACCCTGCCACACTTATGGCGGCCAAAAGCGGTACAAAAGGGGGTGGTGATGGACGGAGCATCTGAATCAATCAAACACTCACACCCAGTCAAACGATCAGGGTTTAATCCATCACCGTTCTTTAGCCCACTCTGCCACCCCAGTTCAGACATGGCTATATGCAAATCAGTCTGACCCTGTGCCTCATGGGAACAGTCCAGCCCGAACTGCCAAGCCATGTATTCCCTGGACCAGAAACAAGCTTCCGAGGACCGGTTTCTGGTATTCCAGCCGTCTTCAGCCCGGCTTTCTTGAATCCAGTGGCAAAGTGAGCAAGGGACTCACGTCTGAGCATACCCTGGCACACTTATGGCGGCCAAAAGCGGTACAAAAGGGGGTGGTGATGGACGGAGCATCTGAACCAATCAAACACTCACACCCAGTCAAAAGATCAGGGTTTAATCCATCACCGTTCTTTAGCCCACTCTGCCACCCCAGTTCAGACATGGCTATGTGCAAATCAGTCTGACCCAGTGCCTCATGGGAACAGTCCAGCCCGAACTGCCAAGCCATGTCTTCCCTGGACCAGAAACAAGCTTCTGAGGACCGGTTTCTGGTATTCCAGCCGTCTTCAGCCCGGCTTGCTTGAATCCAGTGGCCAAGTGAGCAAGGGACTCACGTCTGAGCATACCCTGCCACACTTATGGCGGCCAAAAGCGGTACAAAAGGGGGTGGTGATGGACGGAGCATCTGAATCAATCAAACACTCACACCCAGTCAAAAGATTAGGGTTTAATCCATCACCGTTCTTTAGCCCACTCTGCCACCCCAGTTCAGACATGGCTATATGCAAATAAGTCTGACCCTGTGCCTCATGGGAACAGTCCAGCCCGAACTTGCAAGCCATGTCTTGCCTGAACCAGAAACAAGCTTCCGAGAACCGGTTTCTGGCATTCCAGCAGTCTTCAGCCCGGCTTGCTTGAATCCAGTGGCAAAGTGAACAAGGGACTCACGTCTGAGCATACCCTGCCACACTTATGGCGGCCAAAAGCGGTACAAAAGGGGGTGGTGATGGACGGCGCATCTGAATCAATCAAACACTCACACCCAGTCAAAAGATCAGGGTTTAATCCATCACTGTTCTTTAGCCCACTCTGCCACCCTAGTTCAGACATGGCTATATGCAAATCAGTCTGACCCTGTGCCTCATGGGAACAGTCCAGCCCGAACTGCCAAGCCATGTCTTCCCTGGACCAGAAACAAGCTTCCGAGGACCGGTTTCTGGCATTCCAGCCGTCTTCATCCCGGCTTGCTTGAATCCAGTGGCAAAGTGAGCAAGGGACTCACGTCTGAGCATACCCTGCCACACTTATGGCGGCCAAAAGCGGTACAAAAGGGGGTGGTGATGGACGGAGCATCTGAATCAATCAAACACTAACACCCAGTCAAAATATCAGGGTTTAATCCATCACCGTTCTTTAGCCCACTCTGCCACCCCAGTTCAGACATGGCTATATGCAAATCAGTCTGACCCTGTGCCTCATGGGAACAGTCCAGCCCGAACTGCCAAGCCATGTCTTCCCTGGACCAGAAACAAGCTTCCGAGAACCGGTTTCTGGCATTCCAGCCGTCTTCAGCCCGGCTTGCTTGAATCCAGTGACAAAGTGAGCAAGGGACTCACGTCTGAGCATACTCTGCCACACTTATGGCGGCCAAAAGCGGTACAAAAGGGGGTGGTGATGGACGGAGCATCTGAATCAATCAAACACTAACACCCAGTCAAAAGATCAGGGTTTAATCCATCACCGTTCTTTAGCCTACTCTGCCACCCCAGTTCAGACATGGCTATATGCAAATCAGTCTGACCCTGTGCCTCATGGGAACAGTCCAGCCTGAACTGCCAAGCCATGTCTTCCCTGGACCAGAAACAAGCTTCCGAGAACCGGTTTCTGGCATTCCAGCCGTCTTCAGCCCGGCTTGCTTGAATCCAGTGACAAAGTGAGCAAGGGACTCACGTCTGAGCATACTCTGCCACACTTATGGCGGCTAAAAGCGGTACAAAAGGGGGTGGTGATGGACGGAGCATCTGAATCAATCAAACACTCACACCCAGTCAAAAGATCAGGGTTTAATCCATCACCGTTCTTTAGCCCACTCTGCCACCCCAGTTCAGACATGGCTATATGCAAATCAGTCTGACCCTGTGCCTCATGGGAACAGTCCAGCCCGAACTGCCAAGCCATGTCTTCCCTGGACCAGAAACAAGCTTCCGAGGACCGGTTTCTGGTATTCCAGCCGTCTTCAGCCCGGCTTGCTTGAATCCAGTGGCAAAGTGAGCAAGGGACTCACGTCTGAGCATACCCTGCCACACTTATGGCGGCCAAAAGCGGTACAAAAGGGGGTGGTGATGGACGGAGCATCTGAATCAATCAAACACTCACACCCAGTCAAACGATCAGGGTTTAATCCATCACCGTTCTTTAGCCCACTCTGCCACCCCAGTTCAGACATGGCTATATGCAAATCAGTCTGACCCTGTGCCTCATGGGAACAGTCCAGCCCGAACTGCCAAGCCATGTATTCCCTGGACGAGAAACAAGCTTCCGAGAACCGGTTTCTGGCATTCCAGCCGTCTTCAGCCCGGCTTGCTTGAATCCAGTGGCAACGTGAACAAGGGACTCACGTCTGAGCATACCCTGCCACACTTATGGCGGCCAAAAGCGGTACAAAAGGGGGTGGTGATGGACGGAGCATCTGAATCAATCAAACACTCACACCCAGTCAAACGATCAGGGTTTAATCCATCACCGTTCTTTAGCCCACTCTGCCACCCCAGTTCAGACATGGCTATATGCAAATAAGTCTGACCCTGTGCCTCATGGGAACAGTCCAGCCCGAACTGCCAAGCCATGTCTTCCCTGGACCAGAAACAAGCTTCCGATGACCGGTTTCTGGCATTCCAGCCATCTTCAGCCCGGCTTGCTTGAATCCAGTGGCAAAGTGAGCAAGGGACTCACGTCTGAGCATACTCTGCCACACTTATGGCGGCCAAAAGCGGTACAAAAGGGGGTGGTGATGAACGGAGCATCTAAACCAATCAAACACTCACACCCTGTCAAAAGATCAGGGTTTAATCCATCACCGTTCTTTAGCCCACTCTGCCACCCCAGTTCAGACATGGCTATATGCAAATAAGTCTGACCCTGTGCCTCAGGGGAACAGTCCAGCCCGAACTGCTAAGCCATGTCTTCCCTGGACCAGAAACAAGCTTCCGAGGACCGGTTTCTGGCATTCCAGCCGTCTTCATCCCGGCTTGCTTGAATCCAGTGGCAAAGTGAGCAAGGGACTCACGTCTGAGCATACCCTGCCACACTTATGGCGGCCAAAAGCGGTACAAAAGGGGGTGGTGATGGAAGGAGCATCTGAATCAATCAAACACTAACACCCAGTCAAAAGATCAGGGTTTAATCCATCACCGTTCTTTAGCCTACTCTGCCACCCCAGTTCAGACATGGCTATATGCAAATCAGTCTGACCCTCTGCCTCATGGGAACAGTCCAGCCCCAACTGCCAAGCCATGTCTTCCCTGGACCAGAAACAAGCTTCCGAGAACCGGTTTCTGGTATTCCAGCCGTCTTCAGCCCGGCTTGCTTGAATCCAGTGGCAAAGTGAGCAAGCGACTCACGTCTGAGCATACCCTGCCACACTTATGGTGGCCAAAAGCGGTACAAAAGGGGGTGGTGATGGACGGAGCATCTGAATCAATCAAACACTCACACCCAGTCAAAAGATCAGGGTTTAATCCATCACTGTTCTTTAGCCCACTCTGCCACCCCAGTTCAGACATGGCTATATGCAAATCAGTCTGACCCTGTGCCTCATGGGAACAGTCCAGCCCGAACTGCCAAGCCATGTCTTCCCAGGACCAGAAACAAGCTTCCGAGGACCGGTTTCTGGCATTCCAGCCGTCTTCATCCCGGCTTGCTTGAATCCAGTGGCAAAGTGAGCAAGGGACTCACGTCTGAGCATACCCTGCCACACTTATGGCGGCCAAAAGCGGTACAAAAGGGGGTGGTGATGGACGGAGCATCTGAATCAATCAAACACTAACACCCAGTCAAAGAGCAGGGTTTAATCCATCACCATTCTTTAGCCTACTCTGCCACCCCAGTTCAGACATGGCTATATGCAAATCAGTCTGACCCTGTGCCTCATGGGAACAGTCCAGCCCGAACTGCCAAGCCATGTCTTCCCTGGACCAGAAACAAGCTTCCGATGACCGGTTTCTGGCATTCCAGCCATCTTCAGCCCGGCTTGCTTGAATCCAGTGGCAAAGTGAGCAAGGGACTCACGTCTGAGCATACTCTGCCACACTTATGGCGGCCAAAAGCGGTACAAAAGGGGGTGGTGATGGACGGAGCATCTAAACCAATCAAACACTCACACCCTGTCAAAAGATCAGGGTTTAATCCATCACCGTTCTTTAGCCCACTCTGCCACCCCAGTTCAGACATGGCTATATGCAAATAAGTCTGACCCTGTGCCTCAGGGGAACAGTCCAGCCCGAACTGCTAAGCCATGTCTTCCCTGGACCAGAAACAAGCTTCCGAGGACCGGTTTCTGGCATTCCAGCCGTCTTCATCCCGGCTTGCTTGAATCCAGTGGCAAAGTGAGCAAGGGACTCACGTCTGAGCATACCCTGCCACACTTATGGCGGCCAAAAGCGGTACAAAAGGGGGTGGTGATGGCAGGAGCATCTGAATCAATCAAACACTAACACCCAGTCAAAAGATCAGGGTTTAATCCATCACCGTTCTTTAGCCTACTCTGCCACCCCAGTTCAGACATGGCTATATGCAAATCAGTCTGACCCTCTGCCTCATGGGAACAGTCCAGCCCCAACTGCCAAGCCATGTCTTCCCTGGACCAGAAACAAGCTTCCGAGAACCGGTTTCTGGTATTCCAGCCGTCTTCAGCCCGGCTTGCTTGAATCCAGTGGCAAAGTGAGCAAGCGACTCACGTCTGAGCATACCCTGCCACACTTATGGTGGCCAAAAGCGGTACAAAAGGGGGTGGTGATGGACGGAGCATCTGAATCAATCGAACACTCACACCCAGTCAAAAGATCAGGGTTTAATCCATCACCGTTCTTTAGCCTACTCTGCCACCCCAGTTCAGACATGGCTATATGCAAATCAGTCTGACCCTGTGCCTCATGGGAACAGTCCAGCCCGAACTTGCAAGCCATGTCTTCCCTGGACCAGAAACAAGCTTCCGAGAACCGGTTTCTGGCATTCCAGCCGTCTTCAGCCCGGCTTGCTTGAATCCAGTGGCAAAGTGAACAAGGGACTCACGTCTGAGCATACCCTGCCACACTTATGGCGGCCAAAAGCGATACAAAAGGGGGTGGTGATGGACGGCGCATCTGAATCAATCAAACACTCACACCCAGTCAAAAGATCAGGGTTTAATCCATCACTGTTCTTTAGCCCACTCTGCCACCCCAGTTCAGACATGGCTATATGCAAATCAGTCTGACCCTGTGCCTCATGGGAACAGTCCAGCCCGAACTGCCAAGCCATGTCTTCCCAGGACCAGAAACAAGCTTCCGAGGACCGGTTTCTGGCATTCCAGCCGTCTTCATCCCGGCTTGCTTGAATCCAGTGGCAAAGTGAGCAAGGGACTCATGTCTGAGCATACCCTGCCACACTTATGGCAGCCAAAAGCGGTACAAAAGGGGGTGGTGATGGACGGAGCATCTGAATCAATCAAACACTAACACCCAGTCAAAGATCAGGGTTTAATCCATCACCATTCTTTAGCCTACTCTGCCACCCCAGTTCAGACATGTCTATATGCAAATAAGTCTGACCCTGTTCCTCATGGGAACAGTCCAGCCCGAACTGCCAAGCCGTGTCTTCCCTGGACCAAAAACACGCTTCCGAGGACCGGTTTCTGGCATTCCAGCCGTCTTCATCCCGGCTTGCTTGAATCCAGTGGCAAAGTGAGCAAGGGACTCACGTCTGAGCATACCCTGCCACACTTATGGCGGCCAAAAGCGGTACAAAAGGGGGTGGTGATGGACGGAGCATCTGAATCAATCAAACACTAACACCCAGTCAAAAGATCAGGGTTTAATCCATCACCGTTCTTTAGCCTACTCTGCCACCCCAGTTCAGACATGGCTATATGCAAATCAGTCTGACCCTGTGCCTCATGGGAACAGTCCAGCCCGAACTGCCAAGCCATGTCTTCCCTGGACCAGAAACAAGCTTCCGATGACCGGTTTCTGGCATTCCAGCCGTCTTCAGCCCGGCTTGCTTGAATCCAGTGGCAAAGTGAGCAAGGGACTCACGTCTGAGCATACTCTGCCACACTTATGGCGGCCAAAAGCGGTACAAAAGGGGGTGGTGATGGACGGAGCATCTGAATCAATCAAACACTCACACCCAGTCAAAAGATCAGGGTTTAATCCATCACCGTTCTTTAGCCCACTCTGCCACCCCAGTTCAGACATTGCTATCTGCAAATCAGTCTGACCCTGTGCCTCATGGGAACAGTCCAGCCCGAACTGCCAAGCAATGTCTTCCCTGGACCAGAAACAAGCTTCTGAGGACCGGTTTCTGGCATTCCAGCCGTCTTCAGCCCGGCTTGCTTCAATCCAGTGGCAAAGTGAGCAAGGGACTCACGTCTGAGCATACCCTGCCACACTTATGGCAACCAAAAGCGGTACAAAAGGGGGTGGTGATGGACGTAGCATCTGAACCAATCAAACACTCACACCCAGTCAAAAGATCAGGGTTTAATCCATCACCGTTCTTTAGCCCACTCTGCCACCCCAGTTCAGACATGGCTATATGCAAATAAGTCTGACCCTGTGCCTCATGGGAACAGTCCAGCCCGAACTGCCAAGCCATGTCTTCCCTGGACCAGAAACAAGCTTCCGAGAACCGGTTTCTGGTATTCCAGCCGTCTTCAGCCCGGCTTGCTTGAATCCAGTGGCAAAGTGAGCAAGGGACTCACGTCTGAGCATACCCTGCCACACTTATGGTGGTCAAAAGCGGTACAAAAGGGGGTGGTGATGGACGGAGCATCTGAATCAATCAAACACTCACACCCAGTCAAAAGATCAGGGTTTAATCCATCACCGTTCTTTAGCCTACTCTGCCACCCCAGTTCAGACATGGCTATATGCAAATCAGTCTGACCCTGTGCCTCATGGGAACAGTCCAGCCCGAACTTGCAAGCCATGTCTTCCCTGGACCAGAAACAAGCTTCCGAGAACCGGTTTCTGGCATTCCAGCCGTCTTCAGCCCGGCTTGCTTGAATCCAGTGGCAAAGTGAACAAGGGACTCACGTCTGAGCATACCCTGCCACACTTATGGCGGCCAAAAGCGGTACAAAAGGGGGTGGTGATGGACGGCGCATCTGAATCAATCAAACACTCACACCCAGTCAAAAGATCAGGGTTTAATCCATCACTGTTCTTTAGCCCACTCTGCCACCCCAGTTCAGACATGGCTATATGCAAATCAGTCTGACCCTGTGCCTCATGGGAACAGTCCAGCCCGAACTGCCAAGCCATGTCTTCCCTGGACCAGAAACAAGCTTCCGAGGACCGGTTTCTGGCATTCCAGCCGTCTTCATCCCGGCTTGCTTGAATCCAGTGGCAAAGTGAGCAAGGGACTCACGTCTGAGCATACCCTGCCACACTTATGGCGCCCAAAAGCGGTACAAAAGGGGGTGGTGATGGACGGAGCATCTGAATCAATCAAACACTAACACCCAGTCAAAAGATCAGGGTTTAATCCATCACCATTCTTTAGCCTACTCTGCCACCCCAGTTCAGACATGGCTATATGCAAATCAGTCTGACCCTGTGCCTCATGGGAACGGTCCAGCCCGAACTGCCAAGCCATGTCTTCCCTTGACCAGAAACAAGCTTCCGAGAACCGGTTTCTGGCATTCCAGCCGTCTTCAGCCCGGCTTGCTTGAATCCAGTGACAAAGTGAGCAAGGGACTCACGTCTGAGCATACTCTGCCACACTTATGGCGGCTAAAAGTGGTACAAAAGGGGGTGGTGATGGACGGAGCATCTGAACCAATCAAACACTCACACCCAGTCAAAAGATCAGGGTTTAATCCATCACCGTTCTTTAGCCCACTCTGCCACCCCAGTTCAGACATGGCTATATGCAAATCAGTCTGACCCTGTGCCTCATGGGAACAGTCCAGCCCGAACTGCCAAGCCATGTCTTCCCTGGACCAGAAACAATCTTCCGATGACCGGTTTCTGGCATTCCAGCCGTCTTCAGCCCGGCTTGCTTGAATCCAGTGGCAAAGTGAGCAAGGGACTCACGTCTGAGCATACTCTGCCACACTTATGGCGGCCAAAAGCGGTACAAAAGGGGGTGGTGATGGACGGAGCATCTGAATCAATCAAACACTCACACCCAGTCAAAAGATCAGGGTTTAATCCATCACCGTTCTTTAGCCCACTCTGCCACCCCAGTTCAGACATGGCTATATGCAAATCAGTCTGAACCTGTGCCTCATGGGAACAGTCCAGGCCGAACTGCCAAGTCATGTCTTCCGTGGACCTGAAACAAGCTTCCGAGGACCCGTTTCTGGCATTCCAGCCGTCTTCAGCGCGGCTTGCTTGAATCCAGTGGCAAAGTGAACAAGGGACTCACGTCTGAGCATACCCTGCAACACTTATGGCGACCAAAAGCGGTACAAAAGGGGGTGGTGATGGACGGAGCATCTGAATCAATCAAACACTCACACCCAGTCAAAAGATCAGGGTTTAATCCATCACCCTTCTTTAGCCCACTCTGCCACCCCAGTTCAGACATTGCTATCTGCAAATCAGTCTGACCCTGTGCCTCATGGGAACAGTCCAGCCCGAACTGCCAAGCAATGTCTTCCCTGGACCAGAAACAAGCTTCTGAGGACCGGTTTCTGGCATTCCAGCCGTCTTCAGCCCGGCTTGCTTCAATCCAGTGGCAAAGTGAGCAAGGGACTCACGTCTGAGCATACCCTGCCACACTTATGGCAACCAAAAGCGGTACAAAAGGGGGTGGTGATGGACGTAGCATCTGAACCAATCAAACACTCACACCCAGTCAAAAGATCAGGGTTTAATCCATCACCGTTCTTTAGCCCACTCTGCCACCCCAGTTCAGACATGGCTATATGCAAATCAGTCTGACCCTGTGCCTCATGGGAACAGTCCATCCCGAACTGCCAAGCCATGTCTTCCCTGGCCCAGAAACAAGCTTCTGAGGACCGGTTTCTGGCATTCCAGCCGCCTTCAGCCCGGCTTGCTTGAATCCAGTGGCAAAGTGAGCAAGGGACTCACGTCTGAGCATACCCTGCCACACTTATGGCGGCCAAAAGCGGTACAAAAGGGGGTGCTGATGGACGGAGCATCTGAATCAATCAAACACTCACACCCAGTCAAACGATCAGGGTTTAATCCATCACCGTTCTTTAGCCCACTCTGCCACCCCAGTTCAGACATGGCTATATGCAAATCAGTCTGACCCTGTGCCTCATGGGAACAGTCCAGTCCGAACTGCCAAGCCATGTCTTCCCCGGACCAGAAACAAGCTTCCGAGAACCGGTTTCTGGCATTCCAGCCGTCTTCAGCCCGGCTTGCTTGAATCCAGTGGCAAAGTGAGCAAGGGACTCACGTCTGAGCATACCCTGCCACACTTATGGCGGCCAAAAGCGGTACAAAAGGGGGTGGTGATGGACGGAGCATCTGAATCAATCAAACACTCACAGCCAGTCAAAAGATCAGGGTTTAATCTATCACCGTTCTTTAGCCCACTCTGCCACCCCAGTTCAGACATGGCTACATGCAAATCAGTCTGACCCTGTGCCTCATGGGAACAGTCCAGCCCGAACTGCCAAGCCATGTCTTCCCTGGACCAGAAACAAGCTTCCGAGGACCGGTTTCTGGCATTCCAGCCGTCTTCAGCCCGGCTTGCTTGAATCCAGTGGCAAAGTGAACAAGGGACTCACGTCTGAGCATACCCTGCCACACTTATGGCAGACAAAAGCGGTACAAAAGGGGGTGGTGATGGACAGAGCATCTGAATCAATCAAACACTCACACCCAGTCAAAAGATCAGGGTTTAATCCATCACCGTTCTTTAGCCCATTCTGCCACCCAGTTCAGACATGGCTATATGCAAATCAGTCTGACCCTGTGCCTCATGGGAACAGTCCAGCCCAAACTGCCAAGCCATGTCTTCCCTGGACCAGAAACAAGCTTCCGAGGACCGGTTTCTGGCATTCCCGTCGTCTTCAGCCCGGCTTGCTTGAATCCAGTGGCAAAGTGAGCAAGGGACTCATGTCTGAGCATACGCTGCCACACTTATGGCGGCCAAAAGCGGTACAAAAGGGGGTGGTGCTGGACGGAGTATCTGAATCAATCAAACACTCACACCCAGTAAAAAGATCAGGGTTTAATCCATCACCGTTCTTTAGCCCAATCTGCCACCCCAGTTCAGACATGGCTATATGCAAATCAGTCTGACCCTGTGCCTCATGGGAACAGTCCAGTCCGAACTGCCAAGCCATGTCTTCCCCGGACCAGAAACAAGCTTCCGAGAACCGGTTTCTGGCATTCCAGCCGTCTTCAGCCCGGCTTGCTTGAATCCAGTGGCAAAGTGAGCAAGGGACTCACGTCTGAGCATACCCTGCCACACTTATGGCGGCCAAAAGCGGTACAAAAGGGGGTGGTGATGGACGGAGCATCTGAATCAATCAAACACTCACAGCCAGTCAAAAGATCAGGGTTTAATCTATCACCGTTCTTTAGCCCACTCTGCCACCCCAGTTCAGACATGGCTACATGCAAATCAGTCTGACCCTGTGCCTCATGGGAACAGTCCAGCCCGAACTGCCAAGCCATGTCTTCCCTGGACCAGAAACAAGCTTCCGAGGACCGGTTTCTGGCATTCCAGCCGTCTTCAGCCCGGCTTGCTTGAATCCAGTGGCAAAGTGAACAAGGGACTCACGTCTGAGCATACCCTGCCACACTTATGGCAGACAAAAGCGGTACAAAAGGGGGTGGTGATGGACAGAGCATCTGAATCAATCAAACACTCACACCCAGTCAAAAGATCAGGGTTTAATCCATCACCGTTCTTTAGCCCATTCTGCCACCCAGTTCAGACATGGCTATATGCAAATCAGTCTGACCCTGTGCCTCATGGGAACAGTCCAGCCCAAACTGCCAAGCCATGTCTTCCCTGGACCAGAAACAAGCTTCCGAGGACCGGTTTCTGGCATTCCCGTCGTCTTCAGCCCGGCTTGCTTGAATCCAGTGGCAAAGTGAGCAAGGGACTCATGTCTGAGCATACGCTGCCACACTTATGGCGGCCAAAAGCGGTACAAAAGGGGGTGGTGCTGGACGGAGTATCTGAATCAATCAAACACTCACACCCAGTAAAAAGATCAGGGTTTAATCCATCACCGTTCTTTAGCCCAATCTGCCACCCCAGTTCAGACATGGCTATATGCAAATCAGTCTGACCCTGTGCCTCATGGGAACAGTCCAGCGCGAACTGCCAAGCCATGTCTTCCCTGGACCAGAAACAAGCTTCCGAGAACCGGTTTCTGGCATTCCAGCCGTCTTCAGCCTGGCTTGCTTGAATCCAGTGGCAAAGTGAGAAAGGGACTCACGTCTGAGCATACCCTGCCACACTTATGGCGGCCAAAAGCGGTACAAAAGGGGGTGGTGATGGACGTAGCATCTGAATCAATCAAACACTCACAACCAGTCAAAAGATCAGGGTTTAATCCATCACCGTTCTTTAGCCCACTCTGCCACCTCAGTTCAGACATGGCTATATGCAAATCAGTCTGACCCTGTGCCTCATGGGAACAGTCCAGCCCGAACTGCCAAGCCATACCTTCCCTGGAATGGAAACAAGCTTCCGAGGACCGGTTTCTGGCATTACAGCTGTCTTCGACCCGGCTTGCTTGAATCCAGTGGCAAAGGGAGCAAGGGACTCACGTCTGAGCATACTCTGCCACACTTATGGCGGCTAAAAGCGGTACAAAAGGGGGTGGTGATGGACGGAGCATCTGAATCAATCAAACACTCACACCCAGTCAAAAGATCAGGGTTTAATCCATCACCGTTCTTTAGCCCACTCTGCCACCCCAGTTCAGACATGGCTATATGCAAATCAGTCTGACCCTGTGCCTCATGGGAACAGTCCAGCCCGAACTGCCAAGCCATGTCTTCCCTGGACCAGAAACAAGCTTCCGAGGACCGGTTTCTGGTATTCCAGCCGTCTTCAGCCCGGCTTGCTTGAATCCAGTGGCAAAGTGAGCAAGGGACTCACGTCTGAGCATACCCTGCCACACTTATGGCGGCCAAAAGCGGTACAAAAGGGGGTGGTGATGGACGGAGCATCTGAATCAATCAAACACTCACACCCAGTCAAACGATCAGGGTTTAATCCATCACCGTTCTTTAGCCCACTCTGCCACCCCAGTTCAGACATGGCTATATGCAAATCAGTCTGACCCTGTGCCTCATGGGAACTGTCCAGCCCGAACTGCCAAGCCATGTATTCCCTGGACCAGAAACAAGCTTCCGAGAACCGGTTTCTGGCATTCCAGCCGTCTTCAGCCCGGCTTGCTTGAATCCAGTGGCAAAGTGAACAAGGGACTCACGTCTGAGCATACCCTGCCACACTTATGGCGGCCAAAAGCGGTACAAAAGGGGGTGGTGATGGACGGAGCATCTGAATCAATCAAACACTCACACCCAGTCAAACGATCAGGGTTTAATCCATCACCGTTCTTTAGCCCATTCTGCCACCCCAGTTCAGACATGGCTATATGCAAATCAGTCTGACCCTGTGCCTCATGGGAACAGTCCAGCCCGAACTGCCAAGCCATGTATTCCCTGGACCAGAAACAAGCTTCCGAGGACCGGTTTCTGGTATTCCAGCCGTCTTCAGCCCGGCTTTCTTGAATCCAGTGGCAAAGTGAGCAAGGGACTCACGTCTGAGCATACCCTGGCACACTTATGGCGGCCAAAAGCGGTACAAAAGGGGGTGGTGATGGACGGAGCATCTGAACCAATCAAACACTCACACCCAGTCAAAAGATCAGGGTTTAATCCATCACCGTTCTTTAGCCCACTCTGCCACCCCAGTTCAGACATGGCTATATGCAAATAAGTCTGACCCTGTGCCTCATGGGAACAGTCCAGCCCGAACTGCCAAGCAATGTCTTCCCTGGACCAGAAACAAGCTTCCGAGAACCGGTTTCTGGCATTCCAGCCGTCTTCAGCCCGGCTTGCTTGAATCCAGTGGCAAAGTGAGCAAGGGACTCACGTCTGAGCATACCCTGCCACACTTATGGCGGCCAAAAGCGGTACAAAAGGGGGTGGTGATGGACGGAGCATCTGAATCAATCAAACACTCACACCCAGTCAAACGATCAGGGTTTAATCCATCACCGTTCTTTAGCCCACTCTGCCACCCCAGTTCAGACATGGCTATATGCAAATCAGTCTGACCCTGTGCCTCATGGGAACATTCCAGCCCGAACTGCCAAGCCATGTCTTCCCTGGACCAGAAACAAGCTTCTGAGGACCGGTTTCTGGTATTCCAGCCGTCTTCAGCCCGGCTTGCTTGAATCCAGTGGCCAAGTGAGCAAGGGACTCACGTCTGAGCATACCCTGCCACACTTATGGCAACCAAAAGCGGTACAAAAGGGGGTGGTGATGGACGTAGCATCTGAACCAATCAAACACTCACACCCAGTCAAAAGATCAGGGTTTAATCCATCACCGTTCTTTAGCCCACTCTGCCACCCCAGTTCAGACATGGCTATATGCAAATCAGTCTGACCCTGTGCCTCATGGGAACAGTCCATCCCGAACTGCCAAGCCATGTCTTCGCTGGCCCAGAAACAAGCTTCTGAGGACCGGTTTCTGGCATTCCAGCCGCCTTCAGCCCGGCTTGCTTGAATCCAGTGGCAAAGTGAGCAAGGGACTCACGTCTGAGCATACCCTGCCACACTTATGGCGGCCAAAAGCGGTACAAAAGGGGGTGCTGATGGACGGAGCATCTGAATCAATCAAACACTCACACCCAGTCAAACGATCAGGGTTTAATCCATCACCGTTCTTTAGCCCACTCTGCCACCCCAGTTCAGACATGGCTATATGCAAATCAGTCTGACCCTGTGCCTCATGGGAACAGTCCAGTCCGAACTGCCAAGCCATGTCTTCCCCGGACCAGAAACAAGCTTCCGAGAACCGGTTTCTGGCATTCCAGCCGTCTTCAGCCCGGCTTGCTTGAATCCAGTGGCAAAGTGAGCAAGGGACTCACGTCTGAGCATACCCTGCCACACTTATGGCGGCCAAAAGCGGTACAAAAGGGGGTGGTGATGGACGGAGCATCTGAATCAATCAAACACTCACAGCCAGTCAAAAGATCAGGGTTTAATCTATCACCGTTCTTTAGCCCACTCTGCCACCCCAGTTCAGACATGGCTACATGCAAATCAGTCTGACCCTGTGCCTCATGGGAACAGTCCAGCCCGAACTGCCAAGCCATGTCTTCCCTGGACCAGAAACAAGCTTCCGAGGACCGGTTTCTGGCATTCCAGCCGTCTTCAGCCCGGCTTGCTTGAATCCAGTGGCAAAGTGAACAAGGGACTCACGTCTGAGCATACCCTGCCACACTTATGGCAGACAAAAGCGGTACAAAAGGGGGTGGTGATGGACAGAGCATCTGAATCAATCAAACACTCACACCCAGTCAAAAGATCAGGGTTTAATCCATCACCGTTCTTTAGCCCATTCTGCCACCCAGTTCAGACATGGCTATATACAAATCAGTCTGACCCTGTGCCTCATGGGAACAGTCCAGCCCAAACTGCCAAGCCATGTCTTCCCTGGACCAGAAACAAGCTTCCGAGGACCGGTTTCTGGCATTCCCGTCGTCTTCAGCCCGGCTTGCTTGAATCCAGTGGCAAAGTGAGCAAGGGACTCATGTCTGAGCATACGCTGCCACACTTATGGCGGCCAAAAGCGGTACAAAAGGGGGTGGTGCTGGACGGAGTATCTGAATCAATCAAACACTCACACCCAGTAAAAAGATCAGGGTTTAATCCATCACCGTTCTTTAGCCCAATCTGCCACCCCAGTTCAGACATGGCTATATGCAAATCAGTCTGACCCTGTGCCTCATGGGAACAGTCCAGTCCGAACTGCCAAGCCATGTCTTCCCCGGACCAGAAACAAGCTTCCGAGAACCGGTTTCTGGCATTCCAGCCGTCTTCAGCCCGGCTTGCTTGAATCCAGTGGCAAAGTGAGCAAGGGACTCACGTCTGAGCATACCCTGCCACACTTATGGCGGCCAAAAGCGGTACAAAAGGGGGTGGTGATGGACGGAGCATCTGAATCAATCAAACACTCACAGCCAGTCAAAAGATCAGGGTTTAATCTATCACCGTTCTTTAGCCCACTCTGCCACCCCAGTTCAGACATGGCTACATGCAAATCAGTCTGACCCTGTGCCTCATGGGAACAGTCCAGCCCGAACTGCCAAGCCATGTCTTCCCTGGACCAGAAACAAGCTTCCGAGGACCGGTTTCTGGCATTCCAGCCGTCTTCAGCCCGGCTTGCTTGAATCCAGTGGCAAAGTGAACAAGGGACTCACGTCTGAGCATACCCTGCCACACTTATGGCAGACAAAAGCGGTACAAAAGGGGGTGGTGATGGACAGAGCATCTGAATCAATCAAACACTCACACCCAGTCAAAAGATCAGGGTTTAATCCATCACCGTTCTTTAGCCCATTCTGCCACCCAGTTCAGACATGGCTATATGCAAATCAGTCTGACCCTGTGCCTCATGGGAACAGTCCAGCCCAAACTGCCAAGCCATGTCTTCCCTGGACCAGAAACAAGCTTCCGAGGACCAGTTTCTGGCATTCCCGTCGTCTTCAGCCCGGCTTGCTTGAATCCAGTGGCAAAGTGAGCAAGGGACTCATGTCTGAGCATACGCTGCCACACTTATGGCGGCCAAAAGCGGTACAAAAGGGGGTGGTGCTGGACGGAGTATCTGAATCAATCAAACACTCACACCCAGTAAAAAGATCAGGGTTTAATCCATCACCGTTCTTTAGCCCAATCTGCCACCCCAGTTCAGACATGGCTATATGCAAATCAGTCTGACCCTGTGCCTCATGGGAACAGTCCAGCGCGAACTGCCAAGCCATGTCTTCCCTGGACCAGAAACAAGCTTCCGAGAACCGGTTTCTGGCATTCCAGCCGTCTTCAGCCTGGCTTGCTTGAATCCAGTGGCAAAGTGAGAAAGGGACTCACGTCTGAGCATACCCTGCCACACTTATGGCGGCCAAAAGCGGTACAAAAGGGGGTGGTGATGGACGTAGCATCTGAATCAATCAAACACTCACAACCAGTCAAAAGATCAGGGTTTAATCCATCACCGTTCTTTAGCCCACTCTGCCACCTCAGTTCAGACATGGCTATATGCAAATCAGTCTGACCCTGTGCCTCATGGGAACAGTCCAGCCCGAACTGCCAAGCCATACCTTCCCTGTAATGGAAACAAGCTTCCGAGGACCGGTTTCTGGCATTACAGCTGTCTTCGACCCGGCTTGCTTGAATCCAGTGGCAAAGTGAGCAAGGGACTCACGTCTGAGCATACTCTGCCACACTTATGGCGGCTAAAAGCGGTACAAAAGGGGGTGGTGATGGACGGAGCATCTGAATCAATCAAACACTCACACCCAGTCAAAAGATCAGGGTTTAATCCATCACCGTTCTTTAGCCCACTCTGCCACCCCAGTTCAGACATGGCTATATGCAAATCAGTCTGACCCTGTGCCTCATGGGAACAGTCCAGCCCGAACTGCCAAGCCATGTCTTCCCTGGACCAGAAACAAGCTTCCGAGGACCGGTTTCTGGTATTCCAGCCGTCTTCAGCCCGGCTTGCTTGAATCCAGTGGCAAAGTGAGCAAGGGACTCACGTCTGAGCATACCCTGCCACACTTATGGCGGCCAAAAGCGGTACAAAAGGGGGTGGTGATGGACGGAGCATCTGAATCAATCAAACACTCACACCCAGTCAAACGATCAGGGTTTAATCCATCACCGTTCTTTAGCCCACTCTGCCACCCCAGTTCAGACATGGCTATATGCAAATCAGTCTGACCCTGTGCCTCATGGGAACTGTCCAGCCCGAACTGCCAAGCCATGTATTCCCTGGACCAGAAACAAGCTTCCGAGAACCGGTTTCTGGCATTCCAGCCGTCTTCAGCCCGGCTTGCTTGAATCCAGTGGCAAAGTGAACAAGGGACTCACGTCTGAGCATACCCTGCCACACTTATGGCGGCCAAAAGCGGTACAAAAGGGGGTGGTGATGGACGGAGCATCTGAATCAATCAAACACTCACACCCAGTCAAACGATCAGGGTTTAATCCATCACCGTTCTTTAGCCCATTCTGCCACCCCAGTTCAGACATGGCTATATGCAAATCAGTCTGACCCTGTGCCTCATGGGAACAGTCCAGCCCGAACTGCCAAGCCATGTATTCCCTGGACCAGAAACAAGCTTCCGAGGACCGGTTTCTGGTATTCCAGCCGTCTTCAGCCCGGCTTTCTTGAATCCAGTGGCAAAGTGAGCAAGGGACTCACGTCTGAGCATACCCTGGCACACTTATGGCGGCCAAAAGCGGTACAAAAGGGGGTGGTGATGGACGGAGCATCTGAACCAATCAAACACTCACACCCAGTCAAAAGATCAGGGTTTAATCCATCACCGTTCTTTAGCCCACTCTGCCACCCCAGTTCAGACATGGCTATATGCAAATAAGTCTGACCCTGTGCCTCATGGGAACAGTCCAGCCCGAACTGCCAAGCAATGTCTTCCCTGGACCAGAAACAAGCTTCCGAGAACCGGTTTCTGGCATTCCAGCCGTCTTCAGCCCGGCTTGCTTGAATCCAGTGGCAAAGTGAGCAAGGGACTCACGTCTGAGCATACCCTGCCACACTTATGGCGGCCAAAAGCGGTACAAAAGGGGGTGGTGATGGACGGAGCATCTGAATCAATCAAACACTCACACCCAGTCAAACGATCAGGGTTTAATCCATCACCGTTCTTTAGCCCACTCTGCCACCCCAGTTCAGACATGGCTATATGCAAATCAGTCTGACCCTGTGCCTCATGGGAACATTCCAGCCCGAACTGCCAAGCCATGTCTTCCCTGGACCAGAAACAAGCTTCTGAGGACCGGTTTCTGGTATTCCAGCCGTCTTCAGCCCGGCTTGCTTGAATCCAGTGGCCAAGTGAGCAAGGGACTCACGTCTGAGCATACCCTGCCACACTTATGGCGGCCAAAAGCGGTACAAAAGGGGGTGGTGATGGACGGAGCATCTGAATCAATCAAACACTCACACCCAGTCAAAAGATTAGGGTTTAATCCATCACCGTTCTTTAGCCCACTCTGCCACCCCAGTTCAGACATGGCTATATGCAAATAAGTCTGACCCTGTGCCTCATGGGAACAGTCCAGCCCGAACTTGCAAGCCATGTCTTCCCTGGACCAGAAACAAGCTTCCGAGAACCGGTTTCTGGCATTCCAGCCGTCTTCAGCCCGGCTTGCTTGAATCCAGTGGCAAAGTGAACAAGGGACTCACGTCTGAGCATACCCTGCCACACTTATGGCGGCCAAAAGCGGTACAAAAGGGGGTGGTGATGGACGGAGCATCTGAATCAATCAAACACTAACACCCAGTCAAAAGATCAGGGTTTAATCCATCACCGTTCTTTAGCCCACTCTGCCACCCCAGTTCAGACATGGCTATATGCAAATCAGTCTGACCCTGTGCCTCATGGGAACAGTCCAGCCTGAACTGCCAAGCCATTTCTTCCCTGGACCAGAAACAAGCTTCTGAGGACCGGTTTCTGGCATTCCAGCCGTCTTCAGCCCGGCTTGCTTGAATCCAGTGGCAAAGTGAGCAAGGGACTCACGTCTGAGCATACCCTGCCACACTTATGGCGGCCAAAAGCGGTACAAAAGGGGGTGGTGATGGACGGAGCATCTGAATCAATCAAACACTCACACCCAGTCAAACGATCAGGGTTTAATCCATCACCGTTCTTTAGCCCACTCTGCCACCCCAGTTCAGACATGGCTATATGCAAATCAGTCTGACCCTGTGCCTCATGGGAACAGTCCAGCCCGAACTGCCAAGCCATGTCTTCCCTGGAACAGAAACAAGCTTCTGAGGACCGGTCTCTGGCATTCCAGCCGTCTTCAGCCCGGCTTGCTTGAATCCAGTGGCAAAGTGAGCAAGGGACTCACGTCAGAGCATACCCTGCCACACTTATGGCAACCAAAAGCAGTACAAAAGGGGGTGGTGATGGACGGAGTATCTGAACCAATCAAACACTCACACCCAGTCAAAAGATCAGGGTTTAATCCATCACCGTTCTTTAGCCCACTCTGCCACCCCAGTTCAGACATGGCTATATGCAAATAAGTCTGACCCTGTGCCTCATGGGAACAGTCCAGCCCGAACTTGCAAGCCATGTCTTCCCTGGACCAGAAACAAGCTTCCGAGAACCGGTTTCTGGCATTCCAGCCGTCTTCAGCCCGGCTTGCTTGAATCCAGTGGCAAAGTGAACAAGGGACTCACGTCTGAGCATACCCTGCCACACTTATGGCGGCCAAAAGCGGTACAAAAGGGGGTGGTGATGGACGGCGCATCTGAATCAATCAAACACTCACACCCAGTCAAAAGATCAGGGTTTAATCCATCACTGTTCTTTAGCCCACTCTGCCACCCCAGTTCAGACATGGCTATATGCAAATCAGTCTGACCCTGTGCCTCATGGGAACAGTCCAGCCTGAACTGCCAAGCCATGTCTTCCCTGGACCAGAAACAAGCTTCCGAGGACCGGTTTCTGGCATTCCAGCCGTCTTCATCCCGGCTTGCTTGAATCCAGTGGCAAAGTGAGCAAGGGACTCACGTCTGAGCATACCCTGCCACACTTATGGCGGCCAAAAGCGGTACAAAAGGGGGTGGTGATGGACGGAGCATCTGAATCAATCAAACACTAACACCCAGTCAAAAGATCAGGGTTTAATCCATCACCGTTCTTTAGCCTACTCTGCCACCCCAGTTCAGACATGGCTATATGCAAATCAGTCTGACCCTGTGCCTCATGGGAACAGTCCAGCCCGAACTGCCAAGCCATGTCTTCCCTGGACCAGAAACAAGCTTCCGAGAACCGGTTTCTGGCATTCCAGCCGTCTTCAGCCCGGCTTGCTTGAATCCAGTGACAAAGTGAGCAAGGGACTCACGTCTGAGCATACTCTGCCACACTTATGGCGGCTAAAAGCGGTACAAAAGGGGGTGGTGATGGACGGAGCATCTGAATCAATCAAACACTCACACCCAGTCAAAAGATCAGGGTTTAATCCATCACCGTTCTTTAGCCCACTCTGCCACCCCAGTTCAGACATGGCTATATGCAAATCAGTCTGACCCTGTGCCTCATGGGAACAGTCCAGCCCGAACTGCCAAGCCATGTCTTCCCTGGACGAGAAACAAGCTTCCGAGGACCGGTTTCTGGTATTCCAGCCGTCTTCAGCCCGGCTTGCTTGAATCCAGTGGCAAAGTGAGCAAGGGACTCACGTCTGAGCATACCCTGCCACACTTATGGCGGCCAAAAGCGGTACAAAAGGGGGTGGTGATGGACGGAGCATCTGAATCAATCAAACACTCACACCCAGTCAAACGATCAGGGTTTAATCCATCACCGTTCTTTAGCCCACTCTGCCACCCCAGTTCAGACATGGCTATATGCAAATCAGTCTGACCCTGTGCCTCATGGGAACAGTCCAGCCCGAACTGCCAAGCCATGTATTCCCTGGACCAGAAACAAGCTTCCGAGAACCGGTTTCTGGCATTCCAGCCGTCTTCAGCCCGGCTTGCTTGAATCCAGTGGCAAAGTGAACAAGGGACTCACGTCTGAGCATACCCTGCCACACTTATGGCGGCCAAAAGCGGTACAAAAGGGGGTGGTGATGGACGGAGCATCTGAATCAATCAAACACTCACACCCAGTCAAACGATCAGGGTTTAATCCATCACCGTTCTTTAGCCCACTCTGCCACCCCAGTTCAGACATGGCTATATGCAAATCAGTCTGACCCTGTGCCTCATGGGAACAGTCCAGCCCGAACTGCCAAGCCATGTATTCCCTGGACCAGAAACAAGCTTCCGAGGACCGGTTTCTGGTATTCCAACCGTCTTCAGCCCGGCTTGCTTGAATCCAGTGGCAAAGTGAGCAAGGGACTCACGTCTGAGCATACCCTGCCACACTTATGGCGGCCAAAAGCGGTACAAAAGGGGGTGGTGATGGACGGAGCATCTGAACCAATCAAACACTCACACCCAGTCAAAAGATCAGGGTTTAATCCATCACCGTTTTTTAGCCCACTCTGCCACCCCAGTTCAGACATGGCTATATGCAAATAAGTCTGACCCTGTGCCTCATGGGAACAGTCCAGCCCGAACTGCCAAGCCATGTCTTCCCTGGACCAGAAACAAGCTTCCGGTGACCGGTTTCTGGCATTCCAGCCATCTTCAGCCCGGCTTGCTTGAATCCAGTGGCAAAGTGAGCAAGGGACTCACGTCTGAGCATACTCTGCCACACTTATGGCGGCCAAAAGCGGTACAAAAGGGGGTGGTGATGGACGGAGCATCTAAACCAATCAAACACTCACACCCAGTCAAAAGATCAGGGTTTAATCCATCACCGTTCTTTAGCCCACTCTGCCACCCCAGTTCAGACATGGCTATATGCAAATAAGTCTGACCCTGTGCCTCAGGGGAACAGTCCAGCCCGAACTGCCAAGCCATGTCTTCCCTGGACCAGAAACAAGCTTCCGAGGACCGGTTTCTGGCATTCCAGCCGTCTTCATCCCGGCTTGCTTGAATCCAGTGGCAAAGTGAGCAAGGGACTCACGTCTGAGCATACCCTGCCACACTTATGGCGGCCAAAAGCGGTACAAAAGGGGGTGGTGATGGAAGGAGCATCTGAATCAATCAAACACTAACACCCAGTCAAAAGATCAGGGTTTAATCCATCACCGTTCTTTAGCTTACTATGCCACCCCAGTTCAGACATGGCTATATGCAAATCAGTCTGACCCTCTGCCTCATGGGAACAGTCCAGCCCCAACTGCCAAGCCATGTCTTCCCTGGACCAGAAACAAGCTTCCGAGAACCGGTTTCTGGTATTCCAGCCGTCTTCAGCCCGGCTTGCTTGAATCCCGTGGCAAAGTGAGCAAGGGACTCACGTCTGAGCATACCCTGCCACACTTATGGTGGCCAAAAGCGGTACAAAAGGGGGTGGTGATGGACGGAGCATCTGAATCAATCAAACACTCACACCCAGTCAAAAGATCAGGGTTTAATCCATCACCGTTCTTTAGCCTACTCTGCCACCCCAGTTCAGAAATGGCTATATGCAAATCAGTCTGACCCTGTGCCTCATGGGAACAGTCCAGCCCGAACTTGCAAGCCATGTCTTCCCTGGACCAGAAACAAGCTTCCGAGAACCGGTTTCTGGCATTCCAGCCGTCTTCAGCCCGGCTTGCTTGAATCCAGTGGCAAAGTGAACAAGGGACTCTCGTCTGAGCATACCCTGCCACACTTATGGCGGCCAAAAGCGATACAAAAGGGGGTGGTGATGGACGGCGCATCTGAATCAATCAAACACTCACACCCAGTCAAAAGATCAGGGTTTAATCCATCACTGTTCTTTAGCCCACTCTGCCACCCCAGTTCAGACATGGCTATATGCAAATAAGTCTGACCCTGTGCCTCATGGGAACAGTCCAGCCCGAACTGCCAAGCCATGTCTTCCCTGGACCAGAAACAAGCTTCCGAGAACCGGTTTCTGGCATTCCAGCCGTCTTCATCCCGGCTTGCTTGAATCCAGTGGCAAAGTGAGCAAGGGACTCACGTCTGAGCATACTCTGCCACACTTATGGCGGCCAAAAGCGGTACAAAAGGGGGTGGTGATGGACGGAGCATCTGAATCAATCAAACACTCACACCCAGTCAAAAGATCAGGGTTTAATCCATCACCGTTCTTTAGCCCACTCTGCCACCCCAGTTCAGACATTGCTATCTGCAAATCAGTCTGACCCTGTGCCTCATGGGAACAGTCCAGCCCGAACTGCCAAGCAATGTCTTCCCTGGACCAGAAACAAGCTTCTGAGGACCGGTTTCTGGCATTCCAGCCGTCTTCAGCCCGGCTTGCTTCAATCCAGTGGCAAAGTGAGCAAGGGACTCATGTCTGAGCATACCCTGCCACACTTATGGCAACCAAAAGCGGTACAAAAGGGGGTGGTGATGGACGTAGCATCTGAACCAATCAAACACTCACACCCAGTCAAAAGATCATGGTTTAATCCATCACCGTTCTTTAGCCCACTCTGCCACCCCAGTTCAGACATGGCTATATGCAAATAAGTCTGACCCTGTGCCTCATGGGAACAGTCCAGCCCGAACTGCCAAGCCATGTCTTCCCTGGACCAGAAACAAGCTTCCGAGAACCGGTTTCTGGTATTCCAGCCGTCTTCAGCCCGGCTTGCTTGAATCCAGTGGCAAAGTGAGCAAGGGACTCACGTCTGAGCATACCCTGCCACACTTATGGTGGTCAAAAGCGGTACAAAAGGGGGTGGTGATGGACGGAGCATCTGAATCAATCAAACACTCACACCCAGTCAAAAGATCAGGGTTTAATCCATCACCGTTCTTTAGCCTACTCTGCCACCCCAGTTCAGACATGGCTATATGCAAATCAGTCTGACCCTGTGCCTCATGGGAACAGTCCAGCCCGAACTTGCAAGCCATGTCTTCCCTGGACCAGAAACAAGCTTCCGAGAACCGGTTTCTGGCATTCCAGCCGTCTTCAGCCCGGCTTGCTTGAATCCAGTGGCAATGTGAACAAGGGACTCACGTCTGAGCATACCCTGCCACACTTATGGCGGCCAAAAGCGGTACAAAAGGGGGTGGTGATGGACGGAGCATCTGAATCAATCAAACACTCACACCCAGTCAAAAGATCAGGGTTTAATCCATCACTGTTCTTTAGCCCACTCTGCCACCCCAGTTCAGACATGGCTATATGCAAATCAGTCTGACCCTGTGCCTCATGGGAACAGTCCAGCCCGAACTGCCAAGCCATGTCTTCCCTGGACCAGAAACAAGCTTCCGAGGACCGGTTTCTGGCATTCCAGCCGTCTTCATCCCGGCTTGCTTGAATCCAGTGGCAAAGTGAGCAAGGGACTCACGTCTGAGCATACCCTGCCACACTTATGACGGCCAAAAGCGGTACAAAAGGGGGTGGTGATGGACGGAGAATCTGAATCAATCAAACACTAACACCCAGTCAAAAGATCAGGGTTTAATCCATCACCATTCTTTATCCTACTCTGCCACCCCAGTTCAGACATGGCTATATGCAAATCAGTCTGACCCTGTGCCTCATGGGAACAGTCCAGCCCGAACTGCCAAGCCATGTCTTCCCTGGACCAGAAACAAGCTTCCGAGAACCGGTTTCTGGCATTCCAGCCGTCTTCAGCCCGGCTTGCTTGAATCCAGTGACAAAGTGAGCAAGGGACTCACGTCTGAGCATACTCTGCCACACTTATGGCGGCTAAAAGCGGTACAAAAGGGGGTGGTGATGGACGGAGCATCTGAACCAATCAAACACTCACACCCAGTCAAAAGATCAGGGTTTAATCCATCACCGTTCTTTAGCCCACTCTGCCACCCCAGTTCAGACATGGCTATATGCAAATAAGTCTGACCCTGTGCCTCATGGGAACAGTCCAGCCCGAACTGCCAAGCCGTGTCTTCCCTGGACCAGAAACACGCTTCCGAGGACCGGTTTCTGGCATTCCAGCCGTCTTCATCCCGGCTTGCTTGAATCCAGTGGCAAAGTGAGCAAGGGACTCACGTCTGAGCATACCCTGCCACACTTATGGCGGCCAAAAGCGGTACAAAAGGGGGTGGTGATGGACGGAGCATCTGAATCAATCAAACACTAACACCCAGTCAAAAGATCAGGGTTTAATCCATCACCGTTCTTTAGCCTACTCTGCCACCCCAGTTCAGACATGGCTATATGCAAATCAGTCTGACCCTGTGCCTCATGGGAACAGTCCAGCCCGAACTGCCAAGCCATGTCTTCCCTGGACCAGAAACAATCTTCCGATGACCGGTTTCTGGCATTCCAGCCGTCTTCAGCCCGGCTTGCTTGAATCCAGTGGCAAAGTGAGCAAGGGACTCACGTCTGAGCATACTCTGCCACACTTATGGCGGCCAAAAGCGGTACAAAAGGGGGTGGTGATGGACGGAGCATCTGAATCAATCAAACACTCACACCCAGTCAAAAGATCAGGGTTTAATCCATCACCGTTCTTTAGCCCACTCTGCCACCCCAGTTCAGACATGGCTATATGCAAATCAGTCTGAACCTGTGCCTCATGGGAACAGTCCAGGCCGAACTGCCAAGTCATGTCTTCCGTGGACCTGAAACAAGCTTCCGAGGACCCGTTTCTGGCATTCCAGCCGTCTTCAGCGCGGCTTGCTTGAATCCAGTGGCAAAGTGAACAAGGGACTCACGTCTGAGCATACCCTGCAACACTTATGGCGACCAAAAGCGGTACAAAAGGGGGTGGTGATGGACGGAGCATCTGAATCAATCAAACACTCACACCCAGTCAAACGATCAGGGTTTAATCCATCACCGTTCTTTAGCCCACTCTGCCACCCCAGTTCAGACATGGCTATATGCAAATCAGTCTGACCCTGTGCCTCATGGGAACAGTCCAGCCCGAACTGCCAAGCCATGTCTTCCCTGGACCAGAAACAAGCTTCTGAGGACCGGTCTCTGGCATTCCAGCCGTCTTCAGCCCGGCTTGCTTGAATCCAGTGGCAAAGTGAGCAAGGGACTCACGTCAGAGCATACCCTGCCACACTTATGGCAACCAAAAGCAGTACAAAAGGGGGTGGTGATGGACGGAGTATCTGAACCAATCAAACACTCACACCCAGTCAAAAGATCAGGGTTTAATCCATCACCGTTCTTTAGCCCACTCTGCCACCCCAGTTCAGACATGGCTATATGCAAATAAGTCTGACCCTGTGCCTCATGGGAACAGTCCAGCCCGAACTTGCAAGCCATGTCTTCCCTGGACCAGAAACAAGCTTCCGAGAACCGGTTTCTGGCATTCCAGCCGTCTTCAGCCCGGCTTGCTTGAATCCAGTGGCAAAGTGAACAAGGGACTCACGTCTGAGCATACCCTGCCACACTTATGGCGGCCAAAAGCGGTACAAAAGGGGGTGGTGATGGACGGCGCATCTGAATCAATCAAACACTCACACCCAGTCAAAAGATCAGGGTTTAATCCATCACTGTTCTTTAGCCCACTCTGCCACCCCAGTTCAGACATGGCTATATGCAAATCAGTCTGACCCTGTGCCTCATGGGAACAGTCCAGCCCGAACTGCCAAGCCATGTCTTCCCTGGACCAGAAACAAGCTTCCGAGGACCGGTTTCTGGCATTCCAGCCGTCTTCATCCCGGCTTGCTTGAATCCGTTGCAAAGTGAGCAAGGGACTCACGTCTGAGCATACCCTGCCACACTTATGGCGGCCAAAAGCGGTACAAAAGGGGGTGGTGATGGACGGAGCATCTGAATCAATCAAACACTAACACCCAGTCAAAAGATCAGGGTTTAATCCATCACCGTTCTTTAGCCCACTCTGCCACCCCAGTTCAGACATGGCTATATGCAAATCAGTCTGACCCTGTGCCTCATGGGAACAGTCCAGCCCGAACTGCCAAGCCATGTCTTCCCTGGACCAGAAACAAGCTTCCGAGGACCGGTTTCTGGTATTCCAGCCGTCTTCAGCCCGGCTTGCTTGAATCCAGTGGCAAAGTGAGCAAGGGACTCACGTCTGAGCATACCCTGCCACACTTATGGCGGCCAAAAGCGGTACAAAAGGGGGTGGTGATGGACGGAGCATCTGAATCAATCAAACACTCACACCCAGTCAAATGATCAGGGTTTAATCCATCACCGTTCTTTAGCCCACTCTGCCACCCCAGTTCAGACATGGCTATATGCAAATCAGTCTGACCCTGTGCCTCATGGGAACAGTCCAGCCCGAACTGCCAAGCCATGTATTCCCTGGACCAGAAACAAGCTTCCGAGAATCGGTTTCTGGCATTCCAGCCGTCTTCAGCCCGGCTTGCTTGAATCCAGTGGCAAAGTGAACAAGGGACTCACGTCTGAGCATACCCTGCCACACTTATGGCGGCCAAAAGCGGTACAAAAGGGGGTGGTGATGGACGGAGCATCTGAATCAATCAAACACTCACACCCAGTCAAACGATCAGGGTTTAATCCATCACCGTTCTTTAGCCCACTCTGCCACCCCAGTTCAGACATGGCTATATGCAAATCAGTCTGACCCTGTGCCTCATGGGAACAGTCCAGCCCGAACTGCCAAGCCATGTATTCCCTGGACCAGAAACAAGCTTCCGAGGACCGGTTTCTGGTATTCCAGCCGTCTTCAGCCCGGCTTTCTTGAATCCAGTGGCAAAGTGAGCAAGGGACTCACGTCTGAGCATACCCTGGCACACTTATGGCGGCCAAAAGCGGTACAAAAGGGGGTGGTGATGGACGGAGCATCTGAACCAATCAAACACTCACACCCAGTCAAAAGATCAGGGTTTAATCCATCACCGTTCTTTAGCCCACTCTGCCACCCCAGTTCAGACATGGCTATGTGCAAATCAGTCTGACCCAGTGCCTCATGGGAACAGTCCAGCCCGAACTGCCAAGCCATGTCTTCCCTGGACCAGAAACAAGCTTCTGAGGACCGGTTTCTGGTATTCCAGCCGTCTTCAGCCCGGCTTGCTTGAATCCAGTGGCCAAGTGAGCAAGGGACTCACGTCTGAGCATACCCTGCCACACTTATGGCGGCCAAAAGCGGTACAAAAGGGGGTGGTGATGGACGGAGCATCTGAATCAATCAAACACTCACACCCAGTCAAAAGATTAGGGTTTAATCCATCACCGTTCTTTAGCCCACTCTGCCACCCCAGTTCAGACATGGCTATATGCAAATAAGTCTGACCCTGTGCCTCATGGGAACAGTCCAGCCCGAACTTGCAAGCCATGTCTTGCCTGAACCAGAAACAAGCTTCCGAGAACCGGTTTCTGGCATTCCAGCCGTCTTCAGCCCGGCTTGCTTGAATCCAGTGGCAAAGTGAACAAGGGACTCACGTCTGAGCATACCCTGCCACACTTATGGCGGCCAAAAGCGGTACAAAAGGGGGTGGTGATGGACGGCGCATCTGAATCAATCAAACACTCACACCCAGTCAAAAGATCAGGGTTTAATCCATCACTGTTCTTTAGCCCACTCTGCCACCCTAGTTCAGACATGGCTATATGCAAATCAGTCTGACCCTGTGCCTCATGGGAACAGTCCAGCCCGAACTGCCAAGCCATGTCTTCCCTGGACCAGAAACAAGCTTCCGAGGACCGGTTTCTGGCATTCCAGCCGTCTTCATCCCGGCTTGCTTGAATCCAGTGGCAAAGTGAGCAAGGGACTCACGTCTGAGCATACCCTGCCACACTTATGGCGGCCAAAAGCGGTACAAAAGGGGGTGGTGATGGACGGAGCATCTGAATCAATCAAACACTAACACCCAGTCAAAAGATCAGGGTTTAATCCATCACCGTTCTTTAGCCCACTCTGCCACCCCAGTTCAGACATGGCTATATGCAAATAAGTCTGACCCTGTGCCTCATGGGAACAGTCCAGCCCGAACTTGCAAGCCATGTCTTCCCTGGACCAGAAACAAGCTTCCGAGAACCGGTTTCTGGCATTCCAGCCGTCTTCAGCCCGGCTTGCTTGAATCCAGTGGCAAAGTGAACAAGGGACTCACGTCTGATCATACCCTGCCACACTTATGGCGGCCAAAAGCGGTACAAAAGGGGGTGGTGATGGACGGTGCATCTGAATCAATCAAACACTCACACCCAGTCAAAAGATCAGGGTTTAATCCATCACTGTTCTTTAGCCCACTCTGCCACCCCAGTTCAGACATGGCTATATGCAAATCAGTCTGACCCTGTGCCTCATGGGAACAGTCCAGCCCGAACTGCCAAGCCATGTCTTCCCTGGACCAGAAACAAGCTTCCGAGGACCGGTTTCTGGCATTCCAGCCGTCTTCATCCCGGCTTGCTTGAATCCAGTGGCAAAGTGAGCAAGGGACTCACGTCTGAGCATACCCTGCCACACTTATGGCGGCCAAAAGCGGTACAAAAGGGGGTGGTGATGGACGGAGCATCTGAATCAATCAAACACTAACACCCAGTCAAAAGATCAGGGTTTAATCCATCACCGTTCTTTAGCCCACTCTGCCACCCCAGTTCAGACATGGCTATATGCAAATCAGTCTGACCCTGTGCCTCATGGGAACAGTCCAGCCCGAACTGCCAAGCCATGTCTTCCCTGGACCAGAAACAAGCTTCCGAGGACCGGTTTCTGGTATTCCAGCCGTCTTCAGCCCGGCTTGCTTGAATCCAGTGGCAAAGTGAGCAAGGGACTCACGTCTGAGCATACCCTGCCACACTTATGGCGGCCAAAAGCGGTACAAAAGGGGGTGGTGATGGACGGAGCATCTGAATCAATCAAACACTAACACCCAGTCAAAAGATCAGGGTTTAATCCATCACCGTTCTTTAGCCCACTCTGCCACCCCAGTTCAGACATGGCTATATGCAAATCAGTCTGACCCTGTGCCTCATGGGAACAGTCCAGCCCGAACTGCCAAGCCATGTCTTCCCTGGACCAGAAACAAGCTTCCGAGGACCGGTTTCTGGTATTCCAGCCGTCTTCAGCCCGGCTTGCTTGAATCCAGTGGCAAAGTGAGCAAGGGACTCACGTCTGAGCATACCCTGCCACACTTATGGCGGCCAAAAGCGGTACAAAAGGGGGTGGTGATGGACGGAGCATCTGAATCAATCAAACACTCACACCCAGTCAAATGATCAGGGTTTAATCCATCACCGTTCTTTAGCCCACTCTGCCACCCCAGTTCAGACATGGCTATATGCAAATCAGTCTGACCCTGTGCCTCATGGGAACAGTCCAGCCCGAACTGCCAAGCCATGTATTCCCTGGACCAGAAACAAGCTTCCGAGAATCGGTTTCTGGCATTCCAGCCGTCTTCAGCCCGGCTTGCTTGAATCCAGTGGCAAAGTGAACAAGGGACTCACGTCTGAGCATACCCTGCCACACTTATGGCGGCCAAAAGCGGTACAAAAGGGGGTGGTGATGGACGGAGCATCTGAATCAATCAAACACTCACACCCAGTCAAACGATCAGGGTTTAATCCATCACCGTTCTTTAGCCCACTCTGCCACCCCAGTTCAGACATGGCTATATGCAAATCAGTCTGACCCTGTGCCTCATGGGAACAGTCCAGCCCGAACTGCCAAGCCATGTATTCCCTGGACCAGAAACAAGCTTCCGAGGACCGGTTTCTGGTATTCCAGCCGTCTTCAGCCCGGCTTTCTTGAATCCAGTGGCAAAGTGAGCAAGGGACTCACGTCTGAGCATACCCTGGCACACTTATGGCGGCCAAAAGCGGTACAAAAGGGGGTGGTGATGGACGGAGCATCTGAACCAATCAAACACTCACACCCAGTCAAAAGATCAGGGTTTAATCCATCACCGTTCTTTAGCCCACTCTGCCACCCCAGTTCAGACATGGCTATGTGCAAATCAGTCTGACCCAGTGCCTCATGGGAACAGTCCAGCCCGAACTGCCAAGCCATGTCTTCCCTGGACCAGAAACAAGCTTCTGAGGACCGGTTTCTGGTATTCCAGCCGTCTTCAGCCCGGCTTGCTTGAATCCAGTGGCCAAGTGAGCAAGGGACTCACGTCTGAGCATACCCTGCCACACTTATGGCGGCCAAAAGCGGTACAAAAGGGGGTGGTGATGGACGGAGCATCTGAATCAATCAAACACTCACACCCAGTCAAAAGATTAGGGTTTAATCCATCACCGTTCTTTAGCCCACTCTGCCACCCCAGTTCAGACATGGCTATATGCAAATAAGTCTGACCCTGTGCCTCATGGGAACAGTCCAGCCCGAACTTGCAAGCCATGTCTTGCCTGAACCAGAAACAAGCTTCCGAGAACCGGTTTCTGGCATTCCAGCCGTCTTCAGCCCGGCTTGCTTGAATCCAGTGGCAAAGTGAACAAGGGACTCACGTCTGAGCATACCCTGCCACACTTATGGCGGCCAAAAGCGGTACAAAAGGGGGTGGTGATGGACGGCGCATCTGAATCAATCAAACACTCACACCCAGTCAAAAGATCAGGGTTTAATCCATCACTGTTCTTTAGCCCACTCTGCCACCCTAGTTCAGACATGGCTATATGCAAATCAGTCTGACCCTGTGCCTCATGGGAACAGTCCAGCCCGAACTGCCAAGCCATGTCTTCCCTGGACCAGAAACAAGCTTCCGAGGACCGGTTTCTGGCATTCCAGCCGTCTTCATCCCGGCTTGCTTGAATCCAGTGGCAAAGTGAGCAAGGGACTCACGTCTGAGCATACCCTGCCACACTTATGGCGGCCAAAAGCGGTACAAAAGGGGGTGGTGATGGACGGAGCATCTGAATCAATCAAACACTAACACCCAGTCAAAAGATCAGGGTTTAATCCATCACCGTTCTTTAGCCCACTCTGCCACCCCAGTTCAGACATGGCTATATGCAAATAAGTCTGACCCTGTGCCTCATGGGAACAGTCCAGCCCGAACTTGCAAGCCATGTCTTCCCTGGACCAGAAACAAGCTTCCGAGAACCGGTTTCTGGCATTCCAGCCGTCTTCAGCCCGGCTTGCTTGAATCCAGTGGCAAAGTGAACAAGGGACTCACGTCTGATCATACCCTGCCACACTTATGGCGGCCAAAAGCGGTACAAAAGGGGGTGGTGATGGACGGTGCATCTGAATCAATCAAACACTCACACCCAGTCAAAAGATCAGGGTTTAATCCATCACTGTTCTTTAGCCCACTCTGCCACCCCAGTTCAGACATGGCTATATGCAAATCAGTCTGACCCTGTGCCTCATGGGAACAGTCCAGCCCGAACTGCCAAGCCATGTCTTCCCTGGACCAGAAACAAGCTTCCGAGGACCGGTTTCTGGCATTCCAGCCGTCTTCATCCCGGCTTGCTTGAATCCAGTGGCAAAGTGAGCAAGGGACTCACGTCTGAGCATACCCTGCCACACTTATGGCGGCCAAAAGCGGTACAAAAGGGGGTGGTGATGGACGGAGCATCTGAATCAATCAAACACTAACACCCAGTCAAAAGATCAGGGTTTAATCCATCACCGTTCTTTAGCCCACTCTGCCACCCCAGTTCAGACATGGCTATATGCAAATCAGTCTGACCCTGTGCCTCATGGGAACAGTCCAGCCCGAACTGCCAAGCCATGTCTTCCCTGGACCAGAAACAAGCTTCCGAGGACCGGTTTCTGGTATTCCAGCCGTCTTCAGCCCGGCTTGCTTGAATCCAGTGGCAAAGTGAGCAAGGGACTCACGTCTGAGCATACCCTGCCACACTTATGGCGGCCAAAAGCGGTACAAAAGGGGGTGGTGATGGACGGAGCATCTGAATCAATCAAACACTCACACCCAGTCAAATGATCAGGGTTTAATCCATCACCGTTCTTTAGCCCACTCTGCCACCCCAGTTCAGACATGGCTATATGCAAATCAGTCTGACCCTGTGCCTCATGGGAACAGTCCAGCCCGAACTGCCAAGCCATGTATTCCCTGGACCAGAAACAAGCTTCCGAGAACCGGTTTCTGGCATTCCAGCCGTCTTCAGCCCGGCTTGCTTGAATCCAGTGGCAAAGTGAACAAGGGACTCACGTCTGAGCATACCCTGCCACACTTATGGCGGCCAAAAGCGGTACAAAAGGGGGTGGTGATGGACGGAGCATCTGAATCAATCAAACACTCACACCCAGTCAAACGATCAGGGTTTAATCCATCACCGTTCTTTAGCCCACTCTGCCACCCCAGTTCAGACATGGCTATATGCAAATCAGTCTGACCCTGTGCCTCATGGGAACAGTCCAGCCCGAACTGCCAAGCCATGTATTCCCTGGACCAGAAACAAGCTTCCGAGGACCGGTTTCTGGTATTCCAGCCGTCTTCAGCCCGGCTTTCTTGAATCCAGTGGCAAAGTGAGCAAGGGACTCACGTCTGAGCATACCCTGGCACACTTATGGCGGCCAAAAGCGGTACAAAAGGGGGTGGTGATGGACGGAGCATCTGAACCAATCAAACACTCACACCCAGTCAAAAGATCAGGGTTTAATCCATCACCGTTCTTTAGCCCACTCTGCCACCCCAGTTCAGACATGGCTATGTGCAAATCAGTCTGACCCAGTGCCTCATGGGAACAGTCCAGCCCGAACTGCCAAGCCATGTCTTCCCTGGACCAGAAACAAGCTTCTGAGGACCGGTTTCTGGTATTCCAGCCGTCTTCAGCCCGGCTTGCTTGAATCCAGTGGCCAAGTGAGCAAGGGACTCACGTCTGAGCATACCCTGCCACACTTATGGCGGCCAAAAGCGGTACAAAAGGGGGTGGTGATGGACGGAGCATCTGAATCAATCAAACACTCACACCCAGTCAAAAGATTAGGGTTTAATCCATCACCGTTCTTTAGCCCACTCTGCCACCCCAGTTCAGACATGGCTATATGCAAATAAGTCTGACCCTGTGCCTCATGGGAACAGTCCAGCCCGAACTTGCAAGCCATGTCTTGCCTGAACCAGAAACAAGCTTCCGAGAACCGGTTTCTGGCATTCCAGCCGTCTTCAGCCCGGCTTGCTTGAATCCAGTGGCAAAGTGAACAAGGGACTCACGTCTGAGCATACCCTGCCACACTTATGGCGGCCAAAAGCGGTACAAAAGGGGGTGGTGATGGACGGCGCATCTGAATCAATCAAACACTCACACCCAGTCAAAAGATCAGGGTTTAATCCATCACTGTTCTTTAGCCCACTCTGCCACCCTAGTTCAGACATGGCTATATGCAAATCAGTCTGACCCTGTGCCTCATGGGAACAGTCCAGCCCGAACTGCCAAGCCATGTCTTCCCTGGACCAGAAACAAGCTTCCGAGGACCGGTTTCTGGCATTCCAGCCGTCTTCATCCCGGCTTGCTTGAATCCAGTGGCAAAGTGAGCAAGGGACTCACGTCTGAGCATACCCTGCCACACTTATGGCGGCCAAAAGCGGTACAAAAGGGGGTGGTGATGGACGGAGCATCTGAATCAATCAAACACTAACACCCAGTCAAAAGATCAGGGTTTAATCCATCACCGTTCTTTAGCCCACTCTGCCACCCCAGTTCAGACATGGCTATATGCAAATCAGTCTGACCCTGTGCCTCATGGGAACAGTCCAGCCCGAACTGCCAAGCCATGTCTTCCCTGGACCAGAAACAAGCTTCCGAGAACCGGTTTCTGGCATTCCAGCCGTCTTCAGCCCGGCTTGCTTGAATCCAGTGACAAAGTGAGCAAGGGACTCACGTCTGAGCATACTCTGCCACACTTATGGCGGCTAAAAGCGGTACAAAAGGGGGTGGTGATGGACGGAGCATCTGAACCAATCAAACACTCACACCCAGTCAAAAGATCAGGGCTTAATCCATCACCGTTCTTTAGCCCACTCTGCCACCCCAGTTCAGACATGGCTATATGCAAATCAGTCTGACCCTGTGCCTCATGGGAACAGTCCAGCCTGAACTGCCAAGCCATTTCTTCCCTGGACCAGAAACAAGCTTCTGAGGACCGGTTTCTGGCATTCCAGCCGTCTTCAGCCCGGCTTGCTTGAATCCAGTGGCAAAGTGAGCAAGGGACTCACGTCTGAGCATACCCTGCCACACTTATGGCGGCCAAAAGCGGTACAAAAGGGGGTGGTGATGGACGGAGCATCTGAATCAATCAAACACTCACACCCAGTCAAACGATCAGGGTTTAATCCATCACCGTTCTTTAGCCCACTCTGCCACCCCAGTTCAGACATGGCTATATGCAAATCAGTCTGACCCTGTGCCTCATGGGAACAGTCCAGCCCGAACTGCCAAGCCATGTCTTCCCTGGACCAGAAACAAGCTTCTGAGGACCGGTCTCTGGCATTCCAGCCGTCTTCAGCCCGGCTTGCTTGAATCCAGTGGCAAAGTGAGCAAGGGACTCACGTCAGAGCATACCCTGCCACACTTATGGCAACCAAAAGCAGTACAAAAGGGGGTGGTGATGGACGGAGTATCTGAACCAATCAAACACTCACACCCAGTCAAAAGATCAGGGTTTAATCCATCACCGTTCTTTAGCCCACTCTGCCACCCCAGTTCAGACATGGCTATATGCAAATAAGTCTGACCCTGTGCCTCATGGGAACAGTCCAGCCCGAACTTGCAAGCCATGTCTTCCCTGGACCAGAAACAAGCTTCCGAGAACCGGTTTCTGGCATTCCAGCCGTCTTCAGCCCGGCTTGCTTGAATCCAGTGGCAAAGTGAACAAGGGACTCACGTCTGAGCATACCCTGCCACACTTATGGCGGCCAAAAGCGGTACAAAAGGGGGTGGTGATGGACGGCGCATCTGAATCAATCAAACACTCACACCCAGTCAAAAGATCAGGGTTTAATCCATCACTGTTCTTTAGCCCACTCTGCCACCCCAGTTCAGACATGGCTATATGCAAATCAGTCTGACCCTGTGCCTCATGGGAACAGTCCAGCCTGAACTGCCAAGCCATGTCTTCCCTGGACCAGAAACAAGCTTCCGAGGACCGGTTTCTGGCATTCCAGCCGTCTTCATCCCGGCTTGCTTGAATCCAGTGGCAAAGTGAGCAAGGGACTCACGTCTGAGCATACCCTGCCACACTTATGGCGGCCAAAAGCGGTACAAAAGGGGGTGGTGATGGACGGAGCATCTGAATCAATCAAACACTAACACCCAGTCAAAAGATCAGGGTTTAATCCATCACCGTTCTTTAGCCTACTCTGCCACCCCAGTTCAGACATGGCTATATGCAAATCAGTCTGACCCTGTGCCTCATGGGAACAGTCCAGCCCGAACTGCCAAGCCATATCTTCCCTGGACCAGAAACAAGCTTCCGAGAACCGGTTTCTGGCATTCCAGCCGTCTTCAGCCCGGCTTGCTTGAATCCAGTGACAAAGTGAGCAAGGGACTCACGTCTGAGCATACTCTGCCACACTTATGGCGGCTAAAAGCGGTACAAAAGGGGGTGGTGATGGACGGAGCATCTGAATCAATCAAACACTCACACCCAGTCAAAAGATCAGGGTTTAATCCATCACCGTTCTTTAGCCCACTCTGCCACCCCAGTTCAGACATGGCTATATGCAAATCAGTCTGACCCTGTGCCTCATGGGAACAGTCCAGCCCGAACTGCCAAGCCATGTCTTCCCTGGACCAGAAACAAGCTTCCGAGGACCGGTTTCTGGTATTCCAGCCGTCTTCAGCCCGGCTTGCTTGAATCCAGTGGCAAAGTGAGCAAGGGACTCACGTCTGAGCATACCCTGCCACACTTATGGCGGCCAAAAGCGGTACAAAAGGGGGTGGTGATGGACGGAGCATCTGAATCAATCAAACACTCACACCCAGTCAAACGATCAGGGTTTAATCCATCACCGTTCTTTAGCCCACTCTGCCACCCCAGTTCAGACATGGCTATATGCAAATCAGTCTGACCCTGTGCCTCATGGGAACAGTCCAGCCCGAACTGCCAAGCCATGTATTCCCTGGACGAGAAACAAGCTTCCGAGAACCGGTTTCTGGCATTCCAGCCGTCTTCAGCCCGGCTTGCTTGAATCCAGTGGCAAAGTGAACAAGGGACTCACGTCTGAGCATACCCTGCCACACTTATGGCGGCCAAAAGCGGTACAAAAGGGGGTGGTGATGGACGGAGCATCTGAATCAATCAAACACTCACACCCAGTCAAACGATCAGGGTTTAATCCATCACCGTTCTTTAGCCCACTCTGCCACCCCAGTTCAGACATGGCTATATGCAAATAAGTCTGACCCTGTGCCTCATGGGAACAGTCCAGCCCGAACTGCCAAGCCATGTCTTCCCTGGACCAGAAACAAGCTTCCGATGACCGGTTTCTGGCATTCCAGCCATCTTCAGCCCGGCTTGCTTGAATCCAGTGGCAAAGTGAGCAAGGGACTCACGTCTGAGCATACTCTGCCACACTTATGGCGGCCAAAAGCGGTACAAAAGGGGGTGGTGATGAACGGAGCATCTAAACCAATCAAACACTCACACCCTGTCAAAAGATCAGGGTTTAATCCATCACCGTTCTTTAGCCCACTCTGCCACCCCAGTTCAGACATGGCTATATGCAAATAAGTCTGACCCTGTGCCTCAGGGGAACAGTCCAGCCCGAACTGCTAAGCCATGTCTTCCCTGGACCAGAAACAAGCTTCCGAGGACCGGTTTCTGGCATTCCAGCCGTCTTCATCCCGGCTTGCTTGAATCCAGTGGCAAAGTGAGCAAGGGACTCACGTCTGAGCATACCCTGCCACACTTATGGCGGCCAAAAGCGGTACAAAAGGGGGTGGTGATGGAAGGAGCATCTGAATCAATCAAACACTAACACCCAGTCAAAAGATCAGGGTTTAATCCATCACCGTTCTTTAGCCTACTCTGCCACCCCAGTTCAGACATGGCTATATGCAAATCAGTCTGACCCTCTGCCTCATGGGAACAGTCCAGCCCCAACTGCCAAGCCATGTCTTCCCTGGACCAGAAACAAGCTTCCGAGAACCGGTTTCTGGTATTCCAGCCGTCTTCAGCCCGGCTTGCTTGAATCCAGTGGCAAAGTGAGCAAGCGACTCACGTCTGAGCATACCCTGCCACACTTATGGTGGCCAAAAGCGGTACAAAAGGGGGTGGTGATGGACGGAGCATCTGAATCAATCAAACACTCACACCCAGTCAAAAGATCAGGGTTTAATCCATCACCGTTCTTTAGCCTACTCTGCCACCCCAGTTCAGACATGGCTATATGCAAATCAGTCTGACCCTGTGCCTCATGGGAACAGTCCAGCCCGAACTTGCAAGCCATGTCTTCCCTGGACCAGAAACAAGCTTCCGAGAACCGGTTTCTGGCATTCCAGCCGTCTTCATCCCGGCTTGCTTGAATCCAGTGGCAAAGTGAACAAGGGACTCACGTCTGAGCATACCCTGCCACACTTATGGCGGCCAAAAGCGATACAAAAGGGGGTGGTGATGGACGGCGCATCTGAATCAATCAAACACTCACACCCAGTCAAAAGATCAGGGTTTAATCCATCACTGTTCTTTAGCCCACTCTGCCACCCCAGTTCAGACATGGCTATATGCAAATCAGTCTGACCCTGTGCCTCATGGGAACAGTCCAGCCCGAACTGCCAAGCCATGTCTTCCCAGGACCAGAAACAAGCTTCCGAGGACCGGTTTCTGGCATTCCAGCCGTCTTCATCCCGGCTTGCTTGAATCCAGTGGCAAAGTGAGCAAGGGACTCACGTCTGAGCATACCCTGCCACACTTATGGCGGCCAAAAGCGGTACAAAAGGGGGTGGTGATGGACGGAGCATCTGAATCAATCAAACACTAACACCCAGTCAAAGAGCAGGGTTTAATCCATCACCATTCTTTAGCCTACTCTGCCACCCCAGTTCAGACATGGCTATATGCAAATCAGTCTGACCCTGTGCCTCATGGGAACAGTCCAGCCCGAACTGCCAAGCCATGTCTTCCCTGGACCAGAAACAAGCTTCCGATGACCGGTTTCTGGCATTCCAGCCATCTTCAGCCCGGCTTGCTTGAATCCAGTGGCAAAGTGAGCAAGGGACTCACGTCTGAGCATACTCTGCCACACTTATGGCGGCCAAAAGCGGTACAAAAGGGGGTGGTGATGGACGGAGCATCTAAACCAATCAAACACTCACACCCTGTCAAAAGATCAGGGTTTAATCCATCACCGTTCTTTAGCCCACTCTGCCACCCCAGTTCAGACATGGCTATATGCAAATAAGTCTGACCCTGTGCCTCAGGGGAACAGTCCAGCCCGAACTGCTAAGCCATGTCTTCCCTGGACCAGAAACAAGCTTCCGAGGACCGGTTTCTGGCATTCCAGCCGTCTTCATCCCGGCTTGCTTGAATCCAGTGGCAAAGTGAGCAAGGGACTCACGTCTGAGCATACCCTGCCACACTTATGGCGGCCAAAAGCGGTACAAAAGGGGGTGGTGATGGAAGGAGCATCTGAATCAATCAAACACTAACACCCAGTCAAAAGATCAGGGTTTAATCCATCACCGTTCTTTAGCCCACTCTGCCACCCCAGTTCAGACATGGCTATATGCAAATCAGTCTGACCCTGTGCCTCATGGGAACAGTCCAGCCCGAACTGCCAAGCCATGTATTCCCTGGACGAGAAACAAGCTTCCGAGAACCGGTTTCTGGCATTCCAGCCGTCTTCAGCCCGGCTTGCTTGAATCCAGTGGCAAAGTGAACAAGGGACTCACGTCTGAGCATACCCTGCCACACTTATGGCGGCCAAAAGCGGTACAAAAGGGGGTGGTGATGGACGGAGCATCTGAATCAATCAAACACTCACACCCAGTCAAACGATCAGGGTTTAATCCATCACCGTTCTTTAGCCCACTCTGCCACCCCAGTTCAGACATGGCTATATGCAAATAAGTCTGACCCTGTGCCTCATGGGAACAGTCCAGCCCGAACTGCCAAGCCATGTCTTCCCTGGACCAGAAACAAGCTTCCGATGACCGGTTTCTGGCATTCCAGCCATCTTCAGCCCGGCTTGCTTGAATCCAGTGGCAAAGTGAGCAAGGGACTCACGTCTGAGCATACTCTGCCACACTTATGGCGGCCAAAAGCGGTACAAAAGGGGGTGGTGATGAACGGAGCATCTAAACCAATCAAACACTCACACCCTGTCAAAAGATCAGGGTTTAATCCATCACCGTTCTTTAGCCCACTCTGCCACCCCAGTTCAGACATGGCTATATGCAAATAAGTCTGACCCTGTGCCTCAGGGGAACAGTCCAGCCCGAACTGCTAAGCCATGTCTTCCCTGGACCAGAAACAAGCTTCCGAGGACCGGTTTCTGGCATTCCAGCCGTCTTCATCCCGGCTTGCTTGAATCCAGTGGCAAAGTGAGCAAGGGACTCACGTCTGAGCATACCCTGCCACACTTATGGCGGCCAAAAGCGGTACAAAAGGGGGTGGTGATGGAAGGAGCATCTGAATCAATCAAACACTAACACCCAGTCAAAAGATCAGGGTTTAATCCATCACCGTTCTTTAGCCTACTCTGCCACCCCAGTTCAGACATGGCTATATGCAAATCAGTCTGACCCTCTGCCTCATGGGAACAGTCCAGCCCCAACTGCCAAGCCATGTCTTCCCTGGACCAGAAACAAGCTTCCGAGAACCGGTTTCTGGTATTCCAGCCGTCTTCAGCCCGGCTTGCTTGAATCCAGTGGCAAAGTGAGCAAGCGACTCACGTCTGAGCATACCCTGCCACACTTATGGTGGCCAAAAGCGGTACAAAAGGGGGTGGTGATGGACGGAGCATCTGAATCAATCAAACACTCACACCCAGTCAAAAGATCAGGGTTTAATCCATCACCGTTCTTTAGCCTACTCTGCCACCCCAGTTCAGACATGGCTATATGCAAATCAGTCTGACCCTGTGCCTCATGGGAACAGTCCAGCCCGAACTTGCAAGCCATGTCTTCCCTGGACCAGAAACAAGCTTCCGAGAACCGGTTTCTGGCATTCCAGCCGTCTTCATCCCGGCTTGCTTGAATCCAGTGGCAAAGTGAACAAGGGACTCACGTCTGAGCATACCCTGCCACACTTATGGCGGCCAAAAGCGATACAAAAGGGGGTGGTGATGGACGGCGCATCTGAATCAATCAAACACTCACACCCAGTCAAAAGATCAGGGTTTAATCCATCACTGTTCTTTAGCCCACTCTGCCACCCCAGTTCAGACATGGCTATATGCAAATCAGTCTGACCCTGTGCCTCATGGGAACAGTCCAGCCCGAACTGCCAAGCCATGTCTTCCCAGGACCAGAAACAAGCTTCCGAGGACCGGTTTCTGGCATTCCAGCCGTCTTCATCCCGGCTTGCTTGAATCCAGTGGCAAAGTGAGCAAGGGACTCACGTCTGAGCATACCCTGCCACACTTATGGCGGCCAAAAGCGGTACAAAAGGGGGTGGTGATGGACGGAGCATCTGAATCAATCAAACACTAACACCCAGTCAAAGAGCAGGGTTTAATCCATCACCATTCTTTAGCCTACTCTGCCACCCCAGTTCAGACATGGCTATATGCAAATCAGTCTGACCCTGTGCCTCATGGGAACAGTCCAGCCCGAACTGCCAAGCCATGTCTTCCCTGGACCAGAAACAAGCTTCCGATGACCGGTTTCTGGCATTCCAGCCATCTTCAGCCCGGCTTGCTTGAATCCAGTGGCAAAGTGAGCAAGGGACTCACGTCTGAGCATACTCTGCCACACTTATGGCGGCCAAAAGCGGTACAAAAGGGGGTGGTGATGGACGGAGCATCTAAACCAATCAAACACTCACACCCTGTCAAAAGATCAGGGTTTAATCCATCACCGTTCTTTAGCCCACTCTGCCACCCCAGTTCAGACATGGCTATATGCAAATAAGTCTGACCCTGTGCCTCAGGGGAACAGTCCAGCCCGAACTGCTAAGCCATGTCTTCCCTGGACCAGAAACAAGCTTCCGAGGACCGGTTTCTGGCATTCCAGCCGTCTTCATCCCGGCTTGCTTGAATCCAGTGGCAAAGTGAGCAAGGGACTCACGTCTGAGCATACCCTGCCACACTTATGGCGGCCAAAAGCGGTACAAAAGGGGGTGGTGATGGAAGGAGCATCTGAATCAATCAAACACTAACACCCAGTCAAAAGATCAGGGTTTAATCCATCACCGTTCTTTAGCCTATTCTGCCACCCCAGTTCAGACATGGCTATATGCAAATCAGTCTGACCCTCTGCCTCATGGGAACAGTCCAGCCCCAACTGCCAAGCCATGTCTTCCCTGGACCAGAAACAAGCTTCCGAGAACCGGTTTCTGGTATTCCAGCCGTCTTCAGCCCGGCTTGCTTGAATCCAGTGGCAAAGTGAGCAAGCGACTCACGTCTGAGCATACCCTGCCACACTTATGGTGGCCAAAAGCGGTACAAAAGGGGGTGGTGATGGACGGAGCATCTGAATCAATCAAACACTCACACCCAGTCAAAAGATCAGGGTTTAATCCATCACCGTTCTTTAGCCTACTCTGCCACCCCAGTTCAGACATGGCTATATGCAAATCAGTCTGACCCTGTGCCTCATGGGAACAGTCCAGCCCGAACTTGCAAGCCATGTCTTCCCTGGACCAGAAACAAGCTTCCGAGAACCGGTTTCTGGCATTCCAGCCGTCTTCAGCCCGGCTTGCTTGAATCCAGTGGCAAAGTGAACAAGGGACTCACGTCTGAGCATACCCTGCCACACTTATGGCGGCCAAAAGCGATACAAAAGGGGGTGGTGATGGACGGCGCATCTGAATCAATCAAACACTCACACCCAGTCAAAAGATCAGGGTTTAATCCATCACTGTTCTTTAGCCCACTCTGCCACCCCAGTTCAGACATGGCTATATGCAAATCAGTCTGACCCTGTGCCTCATGGGAACAGTCCAGCCCGAACTGCCAAGCCATGTCTTCCCAGGACCAGAAACAAGCTTCCGAGGACCGGTTTCTGGCATTCCAGCCGTCTTCATCCCGGCTTGCTTGAATCCAGTGGCAAACTGAGCAAGGGACTCATGTCTGAGCATACCCTGCCACACTTATGGCGGCCAAAAGCGGTACAAAAGGGGGTGGTGATGGACGGAGCATCTGAATCAATCAAACACTAACACCCAGTCAAAGATCAGGGTTTAATCCATCACCATTCTTTAGCCTACTCTGCCACCCCAGTTCAGACATGGCTATATGCAAATCAGTCTGACCCTGTGCCTCATGGGAACAGTCCAGCCCGAACTGCCAAGCCATGTCTTCCCTGGACCAGAAACAAGCTTCCGAGAACCGGTTTCTGGCATTCCAGCCGTCTTCAGCCCGGCTTGCTTGAATCCAGTGACAAAGTGAGCAAGGGACTCAAGTCTGAGCATACTCTGCCACACTTATGGCGGCTAAAAGCGGTACAAAAGGGGGTGGTGATGGACGGAGCATCTGAACCAATCAAACACTCACACCCAGTCAAAAGATCAGGGTTTAATCCATCACCGTTCTTTAGCCCACTCTGCCACCCCAGTTCAGACATGTCTATATGCAAATAAGTCTGACCCTGTTCCTCATGGGAACAGTCCAGCCCGAACTGCCAAGCCGTGTCTTCCCTGGACCAAAAACACGCTTCCGAGGACCGGTTTCTGGCATTCCAGCCGTCTTCATCCCGGCTTGCTTGAATCCAGTGGCAAAGTGAGCAAGGGACTCACGTCTGAGCATACCCTGCCACACTTATGGCGGCCAAAAGCGGTACAAAAGGGGGTGGTGATGGACGGAGCATCTGAATCAATCAAACACTAACACCCAGTCAAAAGATCAGGGTTTAATCCATCACCGTTCTTTAGCCTACTCTGCCACCCCAGTTCAGACATGGCTATATGCAAATCAGTCTGACCCTGTGCCTCATGGGAACAGTCCAGCCCGAACTGCCAAGCCATGTCTTCCCTGGACCAGAAACAAGCTTCCGATGACCGGTTTCTGGCATTCCAGCCGTCTTCAGCCCGGCTTGCTTGAATCCAGTGGCAAAGTGAGCAAGGGACTCACGTCTGAGCATACTCTGCCACACTTATGGCGGCCAAAAGCGGTACAAAAGGGGGTGGTGATGGACGGAGCATCTGAATCAATCAAACACTCACACCCAGTCAAAAGATCAGGGTTTAATCCATCACCGTTCTTTAGCCCACTCTGCCACCCCAGTTCAGACATTGCTATCTGCAAATCAGTCTGACCCTGTGCCTCATGGGAACAGTCCAGCCCGAACTGCCAAGCAATGTCTTCCCTGGACCAGAAACAAGCTTCTGAGGACCGGTTTCTGGCATTCCAGCCGTCTTCAGCCCGGCTTGCTTCAATCCAGTGGCAAAGTGAGCAAGGGACTCACGTCTGAGCATACCCTGCCACACTTATGGCAACCAAAAGCGGTACAAAAGGGGGTGGTGATGGACGTAGCATCTGAACCAATCAAACACTCACACCCAGTCAAAAGATCAGGGTTTAATCCATCACCGTTCTTTAGCCCACTCTGCCACCCCAGTTCAGACATGGCTATATGCAAATAAGTCTGACCCTGTGCCTCATGGGAACAGTCCAGCCCGTACTGCCAAGCCATGTCTTCCCTGGACCAGAAACAAGCTTCCGAGAACCGGTTTCTGGTATTCCAGCCGTCTTCAGCCCGGCTTGCTTGAATCCAGTGGCAAAGTGAGCAAGGGACTCACGTCTGAGCATACCCTGCCACACTTATGGTGGTCAAAAGCGGTACAAAAGGGGGTGGTGATGGACGGAGCATCTGAATCAATCAAACACTCACACCCAGTCAAAAGATCAGGGTTTAATCCATCACCGTTCTTTAGCCTACTCTGCCACCCCAGTTCAGACATGGCTATATGCAAATCAGTCTGACCCTGTGCCTCATGGGAACAGTCCAGCCCGAACTTGCAAGCCATGTCTTCCCTGGACCAGAAACAAGCTTCCGAGAACCGGTTTCTGGCATTCCAGCCGTCTTCAGCCCGGCTTGCTTGAATCCAGTGGCAAAGTGAACAAGGGACTCACGTCTGAGCATACCCTGCCACACTTATGGCGGCCAAAAGCGGTACAAAAGGGGGTGGTGATGGACGGCGCATCTGAATCAATCAAACACTCACACCCAGTCAAAAGATCAGGGTTTAATCCATCACTGTTCTTTAGCCCACTCTGCCACCCCAGTTCAGACATGGCTATATGCAAATCAGTCTGACCCTGTGCCTCATGGGAACAGTCCAGCCCGAACTGCCAAGCCATGTCTTCCCTGGACCAGAAACAAGCTTCCGAGGACCGGTTTCTGGCATTCCAGCCGTCTTCATCCCGGCTTGCTTGAATCCAGTGGCAAAGTGAGCAAGGGACTCACGTCTGAGCATACCCTGCCACACTTATGGCGGCCAAAAGCGGTACAAAAGGGGGTGGTGATGGACGGAGCATCTGAATCAATCAAACACTAACACCCAGTCAAAAGATCAGGGTTTAATCCATCACCATTCTTTAGCCTACTCTGCCACCCCAGTTCAGACATGGCTATATGCAAATCAGTCTGACCCTGTGCCTCATGGGAACGTTCCAGCCCGAACTGCCAAGCCATGTCTTCCCTTGACCAGAAACAAGCTTCCGAGAACCGGTTTCTGGCATTCCAGCCGTCTTCAGCCCGGCTTGCTTGAATCCAGTGACAAAGTGAGCAAGGGACTCACGTCTGAGCATACTCTGCCACACTTATGGCGGCTAAAAGCGGTACAAAAGGGGGTGGTGATGGACGGAGCATCTGAACCAATCAAACACTCACACCCAGTCAAAAGATCAGGGTTTAATCCATCACCGTTCTTTAGCCCACTCTGCCACCCCACTTCAGACATGGCTATATGCAAATCAGTCTGACCCTGTGCCTCATGGGAACAGTCCAGCCCGAACTGCCAAGCCATGTCTTCCCTGGACCAGAAACAATCTTCCGATGACCGGTTTCTGGCATTCCAGCCGTCTTCAGCCCGGCTTGCTTGAATCCAGTGGCAAAGTGAGCAAGCGACTCACGTCTGAGCATACCCTGCCACACTTATGGTGGCCAAAAGCGGTACAAAAGGGGGTGGTGATGGACGGAGCATCTGAATCAATCAAACACTCACACCCAGTCAAAAGATCAGGGTTTAATCCATCACCGTTCTTTAGCCTACTCTGCCACCCCAGTTCAGACATGGCTATATGCAAATCAGTCTGACCCTGTGCCTCATGGGAACAGTCCAGCCCGAACTTGCAAGCCATGTCTTCCCTGGACCAGAAACAAGCTTCCGAGAACCGGTTTCTGGCATTCCAGCCGTCTTCAGCCCGGCTTGCTTGAATCCAGTGGCAAAGTGAACAAGGGACTCACGTCTGAGCATACCCTGCCACACTTATGGCGGCCAAAAGCGATACAAAAGGGGGTGGTGATGGACGGCGCATCTGAATCAATCAAACACTCACACCCAGTCAAAAGATCAGGGTTTAATCCATCACTGTTCTTTAGCCCACTCTGCCACCCCAGTTCAGACATGGCTATATGCAAATCAGTCTGACCCTGTGCCTCATGGGAACAGTCCAGCCCGAACTGCCAAGCCATGTCTTCCCAGGACCAGAAACAAGCTTCCGAGGACCGGTTTCTGGCATTCCAGCCGTCTTCATCCCGGCTTGCTTGAATCCAGTGGCAAACTGAGCAAGGGACTCATGTCTGAGCATACCCTGCCACACTTATGGCGGCCAAAAGCGGTACAAAAGGGGGTGGTGATGGACGGAGCATCTGAATCAATCAAACACTAACACCCAGTCAAAGATCAGGGTTTAATCCATCACCATTCTTTAGCCTACTCTGCCACCCCAGTTCAGACATGGCTATATGCAAATCAGTCTGACCCTGTGCCTCATGGGAACAGTCCAGCCCGAACTGCCAAGCCATGTCTTCCCTGGACCAGAAACAAGCTTCCGAGAACCGGTTTCTGGCATTCCAGCCGTCTTCAGCCCGGCTTGCTTGAATCCAGTGACAAAGTGAGCAAGGGACTCAAGTCTGAGCATACTCTGCCACACTTATGGCGGCTAAAAGCGGTACAAAAGGGGGTGGTGATGGACGGAGCATCTGAACCAATCAAACACTCACACCCAGTCAAAAGATCAGGGTTTAATCCATCACCGTTCTTTAGCCCACTCTGCCACCCCAGTTCAGACATGTCTATATGCAAATAAGTCTGACCCTGTTCCTCATGGGAACAGTCCAGCCCGAACTGCCAAGCCGTGTCTTCCCTGGACCAAAAACACGCTTCCGAGGACCGGTTTCTGGCATTCCAGCCGTCTTCATCCCGGCTTGCTTGAATCCAGTGGCAAAGTGAGCAAGGGACTCACGTCTGAGCATACCCTGCCACACTTATGGCGGCCAAAAGCGGTACAAAAGGGGGTGGTGATGGACGGAGCATCTGAATCAATCAAACACTAACACCCAGTCAAAAGATCAGGGTTTAATCCATCACCGTTCTTTAGCCTACTCTGCCACCCCAGTTCAGACATGGCTATATGCAAATCAGTCTGACCCTGTGCCTCATGGGAACAGTCCAGCCCGAACTGCCAAGCCATGTCTTCCCTGGACCAGAAACAAGCTTCCGATGACCGGTTTCTGGCATTCCAGCCGTCTTCAGCCCGGCTTGCTTGAATCCAGTGGCAAAGTGAGCAAGGGACTCACGTCTGAGCATACTCTGCCACACTTATGGCGGCCAAAAGCGGTACAAAAGGGGGTGGTGATGGACGGAGCATCTGAATCAATCAAACACTCACACCCAGTCAAAAGATCAGGGTTTAATCCATCACCGTTCTTTAGCCCACTCTGCCACCCCAGTTCAGACATTGCTATCTGCAAATCAGTCTGACCCTGTGCCTCATGGGAACAGTCCAGCCCGAACTGCCAAGCAATGTCTTCCCTGGACCAGAAACAAGCTTCTGAGGACCGGTTTCTGGCATTCCAGCCGTCTTCAGCCCGGCTTGCTTCAATCCAGTGGCAAAGTGAGCAAGGGACTCACGTCTGAGCATACCCTGCCACACTTATGGCAACCAAAAGCGGTACAAAAGGGGGTGGTGATGGACGTAGCATCTGAACCAATCAAACACTCACACCCAGTCAAAAGATCAGGGTTTAATCCATCACCGTTCTTTAGCCCACTCTGCCACCCCAGTTCAGACATGGCTATATGCAAATAAGTCTGACCCTGTGCCTCATGGGAACAGTCCAGCCCGTACTGCCAAGCCATGTCTTCCCTGGACCAGAAACAAGCTTCCGAGAACCGGTTTCTGGTATTCCAGCCGTCTTCAGCCCGGCTTGCTTGAATCCAGTGGCAAAGTGAGCAAGGGACTCACGTCTGAGCATACCCTGCCACACTTATGGTGGTCAAAAGCGGTACAAAAGGGGGTGGTGATGGACGGAGCATCTGAATCAATCAAACACTCACACCCAGTCAAAAGATCAGGGTTTAATCCATCACCGTTCTTTAGCCTACTCTGCCACCCCAGTTCAGACATGGCTATATGCAAATCAGTCTGACCCTGTGCCTCATGGGAACAGTCCAGCCCGAACTTGCAAGCCATGTCTTCCCTGGACCAGAAACAAGCTTCCGAGAACCGGTTTCTGGCATTCCAGCCGTCTTCAGCCCGGCTTGCTTGAATCCAGTGGCAAAGTGAACAAGGGACTCACGTCTGAGCATACCCTGCCACACTTATGGCGGCCAAAAGCGGTACAAAAGGGGGTGGTGATGGACGGCGCATCTGAATCAATCAAACACTCACACCCAGTCAAAAGATCAGGGTTTAATCCATCACTGTTCTTTAGCCCACTCTGCCACCCCAGTTCAGACATGGCTATATGCAAATCAGTCTGACCCTGTGCCTCATGGGAACAGTCCAGCCCGAACTGCCAAGCCATGTCTTCCCTGGACCAGAAACAAGCTTCCGAGGACCGGTTTCTGGCATTCCAGCCGTCTTCATCCCGGCTTGCTTGAATCCAGTGGCAAAGTGAGCAAGGGACTCACGTCTGAGCATACCCTGCCACACTTATGGCGGCCAAAAGCGGTACAAAAGGGGGTGGTGATGGACGGAGCATCTGAATCAATCAAACACTAACACCCAGTCAAAAGATCAGGGTTTAATCCATCACCATTCTTTAGCCTACTCTGCCACCCCAGTTCAGACATGGCTATATGCAAATCAGTCTGACCCTGTGCCTCATGGGAACGTTCCAGCCCGAACTGCCAAGCCATGTCTTCCCTTGACCAGAAACAAGCTTCCGAGAACCGGTTTCTGGCATTCCAGCCGTCTTCAGCCCGGCTTGCTTGAATCCAGTGACAAAGTGAGCAAGGGACTCACGTCTGAGCATACTCTGCCACACTTATGGCGGCTAAAAGCGGTACAAAAGGGGGTGGTGATGGACGGAGCATCTGAACCAATCAAACACTCACACCCAGTCAAAAGATCAGGGTTTAATCCATCACCGTTCTTTAGCCCACTCTGCCACCCCACTTCAGACATGGCTATATGCAAATCAGTCTGACCCTGTGCCTCATGGGAACAGTCCAGCCCGAACTGCCAAGCCATGTCTTCCCTGGACCAGAAACAATCTTCCGATGACCGGTTTCTGGCATTCCAGCCGTCTTCAGCCCGGCTTGCTTGAATCCAGTGGCAAAGTGAGCAAGGGACTCACGTCTGAGCATACTCTGCCACACTTATGGCGGCCAAAAGCGGTACAAAAGGGGGTGGTGATGGACGGAGCATCTGAATCAATCAAACACTCACACCCAGTCAAAAGATCAGGGTTTAATCCATCACCGTTCTTTAGCCCACTCTGCCACCCCAGTTCAGACATGGCTATATGCAAATCAGTCTGAACCTGTGCCTCATGGGAACAGTCCAGGCCGAACTGCCAAGTCATGTCTTCCGTGGACCTGAAACAAGCTTCCGAGGACCCGTTTCTGGCATTCCAGCCGTCTTCAGCGCGGCTTGCTTGAATCCAGTGGCAAAGTGAACAAGGGACTCACGTCTGAGCATACCCTGCAACACTTATGGCGACCAAAAGCGGTACAAAAGGGGGTGGTGATGGACGGAGCATCTGAATCAATCAAACACTCACACCCAGTCAAAAGATCAGGGTTTAATCCATCACCCTTCTTTAGCCCACTCTGCCACCCCAGTTCAGACATTGCTATCTGCAAATCAGTCTGACCCTGTGCCTCATGGGAACAGTCCAGCCCGAACTGCCAAGCAATGTCTTCCCTGGACCAGAAACAAGCTTCTGAGGACCGGTTTCTGGCATTCCAGCCGTCTTCAGCCCGGCTTGCTTCAATCCAGTGGCAAAGTGAGCAAGGGACTCACGTCTGAGCATACCCTGCCACACTTATGGCAACCAAAAGCGGTACAAAAGGGGGTGGTGATGGACGTAGCATCTGAACCAATCAAACACTCACACCCAGTCAAAAGATCAGGGTTTAATCCATCACCGTTCTTTAGCCCACTCTGCCACCCCAGTTCAGACATGGCTATATGCAAATCAGTCTGACCCTGTGCCTCATGGGAACAGTCCATCCCGAACTGCCAAGCCATGTCTTCCCTGGCCCAGAAACAAGCTTCTGAGGACCGGTTTCTGGCATTCCAGCCGCCTTCAGCCCGGCTTGCTTGAATCCAGTGGCAAAGTGAGCAAGGGACTCACGTCTGAGCATACCCTGCCACACTTATGGCGGCCAAAAGCGGTACAAAAGGGGGTGCTGATGGACGGAGCATCTGAATCAATCAAACACTCACACCCAGTCAAACGATCAGGGTTTAATCCATCACCGTTCTTTAGCCCACTCTGCCACCCCAGTTCAGACATGGCTATATGCAAATCAGTCTGACCCTGTGCCTCATGGGAACAGTCCAGTCCGAACTGCCAAGCCATGTCTTCCCCGGACCAGAAACAAGCTTCCGAGAACCGGTTTCTGGCATTCCAGCCATCTTCAGCCCGGCTTGCTTGAATCCAGTGGCAAAGTGAGCAAGGGACTCACGTCTGAGCATACCCTGCCACACTTATGGCGGCCAAAAGCGGTACAAAAGGGGGTGGTGATGGACGGAGCATCTGAATCAATCAAACACTCACAGCCAGTCAAAAGATCAGGGTTTAATCTATCACCGTTCTTTAGCCCACTCTGCCACCCCAGTTCAGACATGGCTACATGCAAATCAGTCTGACCCTGTGCCTCATGGGAACAGTCCAGCCCGAACTGCCAAGCCATGTCTTCCCTGGACCAGAAACAAGCTTCCGAGGACCGGTTTCTGGCATTCCAGCCGTCTTCAGCCCGGCTTGCTTGAATCCAGTGGCAAAGTGAACAAGGGACTCACGTCTGAGCATACCCTGCCACACTTATGGCAGACAAAAGCGGTACAAAAGGGGGTGGTGATGGACAGAGCATCTGAATCAATCAAACACTCACACCCAGTCAAAAGATCAGGGTTTAATCCATCACCGTTCTTTAGCCCATTCTGCCACCCAGTTCAGACATGGCTATATGCAAATCAGTCTGACCCTGTGCCTCATGGGAACAGTCCAGCCCAAACTGCCAAGCCATGTCTTCCCTGGACCAGAAACAAGCTTCCGAGGACCGGTTTCTGGCATTCCCGTCGTCTTCAGCCCGGCTTGCTTGAATCCAGTGGCAAAGTGAGCAAGGGACTCATGTCTGAGCATACGCTGCCACACTTATGGCGGCCAAAAGCGGTACAAAAGGGGGTGGTGCTGGACGGAGTATCTGAATCAATCAAACACTCACACCCAGTAAAAAGATCAGGGTTTAATCCATCACCGTTCTTTAGCCCAATCTGCCACCCCAGTTCAGACATGGCTATATGCAAATCAGTCTGACCCTGTGCCTCATGGGAACAGTCCAGCGCGAACTGCCAAGCCATGTCTTCCCTGGACCAGAAACAAGCTTCCGAGAACCGGTTTCTGGCATTCCAGCCGTCTTCAGCCTGGCTTGCTTGAATCCAGTGGCAAAGTGAGAAAGGGACTCACGTCTGAGCATACCCTGCCACACTTATGGCGGCCAAAAGCGGTACAAAAGGGGGTGGTGATGGACGTAGCATCTGAATCAATCAAACACTCACAACCAGTCAAAAGATCAGGGTTTAATCCATCACCGTTCTTTAGCCCACTCTGCCACCTCAGTTCAGACATGGCTATATGCAAATCAGTCTGACCCTGTGCCTCATGGGAACAGTCCAGCCCGAACTGCCAAGCCATACCTTCCCTGGAATGGAAACAAGCTTCCGAGGACCGGTTTCTGGCATTACAGCTGTCTTCGACCCGGCTTGCTTGAATCCAGTGGCAAAGTGAGCAAGGGACTCACGTCTGAGCATACTCTGCCACACTTATGGCGGCTAAAAGCGGTACAAAAGGGGGTGGTGATGGATGGAGCATCTGAATCAATCAAACACTCACACCCAGTCAAAAGATCAGGGTTTAATCCATCACCGTTCTTTAGCCCACTCTGCCACCCCAGTTCAGACATGGCTATATGCAAATCAGTCTGACCCTGTGCCTCATGGGAACAGTCCAGCCCGAACTGCCAAGCCATGTCTTCCCTGGACCAGAAACAAGCTTCCGAGGACCGGTTTATGGTATTCCAGCCGTCTTCAGCCCGGCTTGCTTGAATCCAGTGGCAAAGTGAGCAAGGGACTCACGTCTGAGCATACCCTGCCACACTTATGGCGGCCAAAAGCGGTACAAAAGGGGGTGGTGATGGACGGAGCATCTGAATCAATCAAACACTCACACCCAGTCAAACGATCAGGGTTTAATCCATCACCGTTCTTTAGCCCACTCTGCCACCCCAGTTCAGACATGGCTATATGCAAATCAGTCTGACCCTGTGCCTCATGGGAACAGTCCAGCCCGAACTGCCAAGCCATGTATTCCCTGGACCAGAAACAAGCTTCCGAGAACCGGTTTCTGGCATTCCAGCCGTCTTCAGCCCGGCTTGCTTGAATCCAGTGGCAAAGTGAACAAGGGACTCACGTCTGAGCATACCCTGCCACACTTATGGCGGCCAAAAGCGGTACAAAAGGGGGTGGTGATGGACGGAGCATCTGAATCAATCAAACACTCACACCCAGTCAAACGATCAGGGTTTAATCCATCACCGTTCTTTAGCCCATTCTGCCACCCCAGTTCAGACATGGCTATATGCAAATCAGTCTGACCCTGTGCCTCATGGGAACAGTCCAGCCCGAACTGCCAAGCCATGTATTCCCTGGACCAGAAACAAGCTTCCGAGGACCGGTTTCTGGTATTCCAGCCGTCTTCAGCCCGGCTTTCTTGAATCCAGTGGCAAAGTGAGCAAGGGACTCACGTCTGAGCATACCCTGGCACACTTATGGCGGCCAAAAGCGGTACAAAAGGGGGTGGTGATGGACGGAGCATCTGAACCAATCAAACACTCACACCCAGTCAAAAGATCAGGGTTTAATCCATCACCGTTCTTTAGCCCACTCTGCCACCCCAGTTCAGACATGGCTATATGCAAATAAGTCTGACCCTGTGCCTCATGGGAACAGTCCAGCCCGAACTGCCAAGCCATGTCTTCCCTGGACCAGAAACAAGCTTCCGAGAACCGGTTTCTGGCATTCCAGCCGTCTTCAGCCCGGCTTGCTTGAATCCAGTGGCAAAGTGAGCAAGGGACTCACGTCTGAGCATACCCTGCCACACTTATGGCGGCCAAAAGCGGTACAAAAGGGGGTGGTGATGGACGGAGCATCTGAATCAATCAAACACTCACACCCAGTCAAACGATCAGGGTTTAATCCATCACCGTTCTTTAGCCCACTCTGCCACCCCAGTTCAGACATGGCTATATGCAAATCAGTCTGACCCTGTGCCTCATGGGAACAGTCCAGCCCGAACTGCCAAGCCATGTCTTCCCTGGACCAGAAACAAGCTTCTGAGGACCGGTTTCTGGTATTCCAGCCGTCTTCAGCCCGGCTTGCTTGAATCCAGTGGCCAAGTGAGCAAGGGACTCACGTCTGAGCATACCCTGCCACACTTATGGCGGCCAAAAGCGGTACAAAAGGGGGTGGTGATGGACGGAGCATCTGAATCAATCAAACACTCACACCCAGTCAAAAGATTAGGGTTTAATCCATCACCGTTCTTTAGCCCACTCTGCCACCCCAGTTCAGACATGGCTATATGCAAATAAGTCTGACCCTGTGCCTCATGGGAACAGTCCAGCCCGAACTTGCAAGCCATGTCTTCCCTGGACCAGAAACAAGCTTCCGAGAACCGGTTTCTGGCATTCCAGCCGTCTTCAGCCCGGCTTGCTTGAATCCAGTGGCAAAGTGAACAAGGGACTCACGTCTGAGCATACCCTGCCACACTTATGGCGGCCAAAAGCGGTACAAAAGGGGGTGGTGATGGACGGAGCATCTGAATCAATCAAACACTAACACCCAGTCAAAAGATCAGGGTTTAATCCATCACCGTTCTTTAGCCCACTCTGCCACCCCAGTTCAGACATGGCTATATGCAAATCAGTCTGACCCTGTGCCTCATGGGAACAGTCCAGCCCGAACTGCCAAGCCATGTCTTCCCTGGACCAGAAACAAGCTTCCGAGAACCGGTTTCTGGCATTCCAGCCGTCTTCAGCCCGGCTTGCTTGAATCCAGTGACAAAGTGAGCAAGGGACTCACGTCTGAGCATACTCTGCCACACTTATGGCGGCTAAAAGCGGTACAAAAGGGGGTGGTGATGGACGGAGCATCTGAACCAATCAAACACTCACACCCAGTCAAAAGATCAGGGCTTAATCCATCACCGTTCTTTAGCCCACTCTGCCACCCCAGTTCAGACATGGCTATATGCAAATCAGTCTGACCCTGTGCCTCATGGGAACAGTCCAGCCTGAACTGCCAAGCCATTTCTTCCCTGGACCAGAAACAAGCTTCTGAGGACCGGTTTCTGGCATTCCAGCCGTCTTCAGCCCGGCTTGCTTGAATCCAGTGGCAAAGTGAGCAAGGGACTCACGTCTGAGCATACCCTGCCACACTTATGGCGGCCAAAAGCGGTACAAAAGGGGGTGGTGATGGACGGAGCATCTGAATCAATCAAACACTCACACCCAGTCAAACGATCAGGGTTTAATCCATCACCGTTCTTTAGCCCACTCTGCCACCCCAGTTCAGACATGGCTATATGCAAATCAGTCTGACCCTGTGCCTCATGGGAACAGTCCAGCCCGAACTGCCAAGCCATGTCTTCCCTGGAACAGAAACAAGCTTCTGAGGACCGGTCTCTGGCATTCCAGCCGTCTTCAGCCCGGCTTGCTTGAATCCAGTGGCAAAGTGAGCAAGGGACTCACGTCAGAGCATACCCTGCCACACTTATGGCAACCAAAAGCAGTACAAAAGGGGGTGGTGATGGACGGAGTATCTGAACCAATCAAACACTCACACCCAGTCAAAAGATCAGGGTTTAATCCATCACCGTTCTTTAGCCCACTCTGCCACCCCAGTTCAGACATGGCTATATGCAAATAAGTCTGACCCTGTGCCTCATGGGAACAGTCCAGCCCGAACTTGCAAGCCATGTCTTCCCTGGACCAGAAACAAGCTTCCGAGAACCGGTTTCTGGCATTCCAGCCGTCTTCAGCCCGGCTTGCTTGAATCCAGTGGCAAAGTGAACAAGGGACTCACGTCTGAGCATACCCTGCCACACTTATGGCGGCCAAAAGCGGTACAAAAGGGGGTGGTGATGGACGGCGCATCTGAATCAATCAAACACTCACACCCAGTCAAAAGATCAGGGTTTAATCCATCACTGTTCTTTAGCCCACTCTGCCACCCCAGTTCAGACATGGCTATATGCAAATCAGTCTGACCCTGTGCCTCATGGGAACAGTCCAGCCTGAACTGCCAAGCCATGTCTTCCCTGGACCAGAAACAAGCTTCCGAGGACCGGTTTCTGGCATTCCAGCCGTCTTCATCCCGGCTTGCTTGAATCCAGTGGCAAAGTGAGCAAGGGACTCACGTCTGAGCATACCCTGCCACACTTATGGCGGCCAAAAGCGGTACAAAAGGGGGTGGTGATGGACGGAGCATCTGAATCAATCAAACACTAACACCCAGTCAAAAGATCAGGGTTTAATCCATCACCGTTCTTTAGCCTACTCTGCCACCCCAGTTCAGACATGGCTATATGCAAATCAGTCTGACCCTGTGCCTCATGGGAACAGTCCAGCCCGAACTGCCAAGCCATGTCTTCCCTGGACCAGAAACAAGCTTCCGAGAACCGGTTTCTGGCATTCCAGCCGTCTTCAGCCCGGCTTGCTTGAATCCAGTGACAAAGTGAGCAAGGGACTCACGTCTGAGCATACTCTGCCACACTTATGGCGGCTAAAAGCGGTACAAAAGGGGGTGGTGATGGACGGAGCATCTGAATCAATCAAACACTCACACCCAGTCAAAAGATCAGGGTTTAATCCATCACCGTTCTTTAGCCCACTCTGCCACCCCAGTTCAGACATGGCTATATGCAAATCAGTCTGACCCTGTGCCTCATGGGAACAGTCCAGCCCGAACTGCCAAGCCATGTCTTCCCTGGACGAGAAACAAGCTTCCGAGGACCGGTTTCTGGTATTCCAGCCGTCTTCAGCCCGGCATGCTTGAATCCAGTGGCAAAGTGAGCAAGGGACTCACGTCTGAGCATACCCTGCCACACTTATGGCGGCCAAAAGCGGTACAAAAGGGGGTGGTGATGGACGGAGCATCTGAATCAATCAAACACTCACACCCAGTCAAACGATCAGGGTTTAATCCATCACCGTTCTTTAGCCCACTCTGCCACCCCAGTTCAGACATGGCTATATGCAAATCAGTCTGACCCTGTGCCTCATGGGAACAGTCCAGCCCGAACTGCCAAGCCATGTATTCCCTGGACCAGAAACAAGCTTCCGAGAACCGGTTTCTGGCATTCCAGCCGTCTTCAGCCCGGCTTGCTTGAATCCAGTGGCAAAGTGAACAAGGGACTCACGTCTGAGCATACCCTGCCACACTTATGGCGGCCAAAAGCGGTACAAAAGGGGGTGGTGATGGACGGAGCATCTGAATCAATCAAACACTCACACCCAGTCAAACGATCAGGGTTTAATCCATCACCGTTCTTTAGCCCACTCTGCCACCCCAGTTCAGACATGGCTATATGCAAATCAGTCTGACCCTGTGCCTCATGGGAACAGTCCAGCCCGAACTGCCAAGCCATGTATTCCCTGGACCAGAAACAAGCTTCCGAGGACCGGTTTCTGGTATTCCAACCGTCTTCAGCCCGGCTTGCTTGAATCCAGTGGCAAAGTGAGCAAGGGACTCACGTCTGAGCTAACCCTGCCACACTTATGGCGGCCAAAAGCGGTACAAAAGGGGGTGGTGATGGACGGAGCATCTGAACCAATCAAACACTCACACCCAGTCAAAAGATCAGGGTTTAATCCATCACCGTTCTTTAGCCCACTCTGCCACCCCAGTTCAGACATGGCTATATGCAAATAAGTCTGACCCTGTGCCTCATGGGAACAGTCCAGCCCGAACTGCCAAGCCATGTCTTCCCTGGACCAGAAACAAGCTTCCGGTGACCGGTTTCTGGCATTCCAGCCATCTTCAGCCCGGCTTGCTTGAATCCAGTGGCAAAGTGAGCAAGGGACTCACGTCTGAGCATACTCTGCCACACTTATGGCGGCCAAAAGCGGTACAAAAGGGGGTGGTGATGGACGGAGCATCTAAACCAATCAAACACTCACACCCTGTCAAAAGATCAGGGTTTAATCCATCACCGTTCTTTAGCCCACTCTGCCACCCCAGTTCAGACATGGCTATATGCAAATAAGTCTGACCCTGTGCCTCAGGGGAACAGTCCAGCCCGAACTGCCAAGCCATGTCTTCCCTGGACCAGAAACAAGCTTCCGAGGACCGGTTTCTGGCATTCCAGCCGTCTTCATCCCGGCTTGCTTGAATCCAGTGGCAAAGTGAGCAAGGGACTCACGTCTGAGCATACCCTGCCACACTTATGGCGGCCAAAAGCGGTACAAAAGGGGGTGGTGATGGAAGGAGCATCTGAATCAATCAAACACTAACACCCAGTCAAAAGATCAGGGTTTAATCCATCACCGTTCTTTAGCTTACTATGCCACCCCAGTTCAGACATGGCTATATGCAAATCAGTCTGACCCTCTGCCTCATGGGAACAGTCCAGCCCCAACTGCCAAGCCATGTCTTCCCTGGACCAGAAACAAGCTTCCGAGAACCGGTTTCTGGTATTCCAGCCGTCTTCAGCCCGGCTTGCTTGAATCCAGTGGCAAAGTGAGCAAGGGACTCACGTCTGAGCATACCCTGCCACACTTATGGTGGCCAAAAGCGGTACAAAAGGGGGTGGTGATGGACGGAGCATCTGAATCAATCAAACACTCACACCCAGTCAAAAGATCAGGGTTTAATCCATCACCGTTCTTTAGCCTACTCTGCCACCCCAGTTCAGAAATGGCTATATGCAAATCAGTCTGACCCTGTGCCTCATGGGAACAGTCCAGCCCGAACTTGCAAGCCATGTCTTCCCTGGACCAGAAACAAGCTTCCGAGAACCGGTTTCTGGCATTCCAGCCGTCTTCAGCCCGGCTTGCTTGAATCCAGTGGCAAAGTGAACAAGGGACTCTCGTCTGAGCATACCCTGCCACACTTATGGCGGCCAAAAGCGATACAAAAGGGGGTGGTGATGGACGGCGCATCTGAATCAATCAAACACTCACACCCAGTCAAAAGATCAGGGTTTAATCCATCACTGTTCTTTAGCCCACTCTGCCACCCCAGTTCAGACATGGCTATATGCAAATAAGTCTGACCCTGTGCCTCATGGGAACAGTCCAGCCCGAACTGCCAAGCCATGTCTTCCCTGGACCAGAAACAAGCTTCCGAGAACCGGTTTCTGGCATTCCAGCCGTCTTCATCCCGGCTTGCTTGAATCCAGTGGCAAAGTGAGCAAGGGACTCACGTCTGAGCATACTCTGCCACACTTATGGCGGCCAAAAGCGGTACAAAAGGGGGTGGTGATGGACGGAGCATCTGAATCAATCAAACACTCACACCCAGTCAAAAGATCAGGGTTTAATCCATCACCGTTCTTTAGCCCACTCTGCCACCCCAGTTCAGACATTGCTATCTGCAAATCAGTCTGACCCTGTGCCTCATGGGAACAGTCCAGCCCGAACTGCCAAGCAATGTCTTCCCTGGACCAGAAACAAGCTTCTGAGGACCGGTTTCTGGCATTCCAGCCGTCTTCAGCCCGGCTTGCTTCAATCCAGTGGCAAAGTGAGCAAGGGACTCACGTCTGAGCATACCCTGCCACACTTATGGCAACCAAAAGCGGTACAAAAGGGGGTGGTGATGGACGTAGCATCTGAACCAATCAAACACTCACACCCAGTCAAAAGATCATGGTTTAATCCATCACCGTTCTTTAGCCCACTCTGCCACCCCAGTTCAGACATGGCTATATGCAAATAAGTCTGACCCTGTGCCTCATGGGAACAGTCCAGCCCGAACTGCCAAGCCATGTCTTCCCTGGACCAGAAACAAGCTTCCGAGAACCGGTTTCTGGTATTCCAGCCGTCTTCAGCCCGGCTTGCTTGAATCCAGTGGCAAAGTGAGCAAGGGACTCACGTCTGAGCATACCCTGCCACACTTATGGTGGTCAAAAGCGGTACAAAAGGGGGTGGTGAGGGACGGAGCATCTGAATCAATCAAACACTCACACCCAGTCAAAAGATCAGGGTTTAATCCATCACCATTCTTTAGCCTACTCTGCCACCCCAGTTCAGACATGGCTATATGCAAATCAGTCTGACCCTGTGCCTCCTGGGAACAGTCCAGCCCGAACTTGCAAGCCATGTCTTCCCTGGACCAGAAACAAGCTTCCGAGAACCGGTTTCTGGCATTCCAGCCGTCTTCAGCCCGGCTTGCTTGAATCCAGTGGCAAAGTGAACAAGGGACTCACGTCTGAGCATACCCTGCCACACTTATGGCGGCCAAAAGCGGTACAAAAGGGGGTGGTGATGGACGGAGCATCTGAATCAATCAAACACTCACACCCAGTCAAAAGATCAGGGTTTAATCCATCACTGTTCTTTAGCCCACTCTGCCACCCCAGTTCAGACATGGCTATATGCAAATCAGTCTGACCCTGTGCCTCATGGGAACAGTCCAGCCCGAACTGCCAAGCCATGTCTTCCCTGGACCAGAAACAAGCTTCCGAGGACCGGTTTCTGGCATTCCAGCCGTCTTCATCCCGGCTTGCTTGAATCCAGTGGCAAAGTGAGCAAGGGACTCACGTCTGAGCATACCCTGCCACACTTATGGCGGCCAAAAGCGGTACAAAAGGGGGTGGTGATGGACGGAGAATCTGAATCAATCAAACACTAACACCCAGTCAAAAGATCAGGGTTTAATCCATCACCATTCTTTAGCCTACTCTGCCACCCCAGTTCAGACATGGCTATATGCAAATCAGTCTGACCCTGTGCCTCATGGGAACAGTCCAGCCCGAACTGCCAAGCCATGTCTTCCCTGGACCAGAAACAAGCTTCCGAGAACCGGTTTCTGGCATTCCAGCCGTCTTCAGCCCGGCTTGCTTGAATCCAGTGACAAAGTGAGCAAGGGACTCACGTCTGAGCATACTCTGCCACACTTATGGCGGCTAAAAGCGGTACAAAAGGGGGTGGTGATGGACGGAGCATCTGAACCAATCAAACACTCACACCCAGTCAAAAGATCAGGGTTTAATCCATCACCGTTCTTTAGCCCACTCTGCCACCCCAGTTCAGACATGGCTATATGCAAATAAGTCTGACCCTGTGCCTCATGGGAACAGTCCAGCCCGAACTGCCAAGCCGTGTCTTCCCTGGACCAGAAACACGCTTCCGAGGACCGGTTTCTGGCATTCCAGCCGTCTTCATCCCGGCTTGCTTGAATCCAGTGGCAAAGTGAGCAAGGGACTCACGTCTGAGCATACCCTGCCACACTTATGGCGGCCAAAAGCGGTACAAAAGGGGGTGGTGATGGACGGAGCATCTGAATCAATCAAACACTAACACCCAGTCAAAAGATCAGGGTTTAATCCATCACCGTTCTTTAGCCTACTCTGCCACCCCAGTTCAGACATGGCTATATGCAAATCAGTCTGACCCTGTGCCTCATGGGAACAGTCCAGCCCGAACTGCCAAGCCATGTCTTCCCTGGACCAGAAACAATCTTCCGATGACCGGTTTCTGGCATTCCAGCCGTCTTCAGCCCAGCTTGCTTGAATCCAGTGGCAAAGTGAGCAAGGGACTCACGTCTGAGCATACTCTGCCACACTTATGGCGGCCAAAAGCGGTACAAAAGGGGGTGGTGATGGACGGAGCATCTGAATCAATCAAACACTCACACCCAGTCAAAAGATCAGGGTTTAATCCATCACCGTTCTTTAGCCCACTCTGCCACCCCAGTTCAGACATGGCTATATGCAAATCAGTCTGAACCTGTGCCTCATGGGAACAGTCCAGGCCGAACTGCCAAGTCATGTCTTCCGTGGACCTGAAACAAGCTTCCGAGGACCCGTTTCTGGCATTCCAGCCGTCTTCAGCGCGGCTTGCTTGAATCCAGTGGCAAAGTGAACAAGGGACTCACGTCTGAGCATACCCTGCAACACTTATGGCGACCAAAAGCGGTACAAAAGGGGGTGGTGATGGACGGAGCATCTGAATCAATCAAACACTCACACCCAGTCAAAAGATCAGGGTTTAATCCATCACCCTTCTTTAGCCCACTCTGCCACCCCAGTTCAGACATTGCTATCTGCAAATCAGTCTGACCCTGTGCCTCATGGGAACAGTCCAGCCCGAACTGCCAAGCAATGTCTTCCCTGGACCAGAAACAAGCTTCTGAGGACCGGTTTCTGGCATTCCAGCCGTCTTCAGCCCGGCTTGCTTCAATCCAGTGGCAAAGTGAGCAAGGGACTCACGTCTGAGCATACCCTGCCACACTTATGGCAACCAAAAGCGGTACAAAAGGGGGTGGTGATGGACGTAGCATCTGAACCAATCAAACACTCACACCCAGTCAAAAGATCAGGGTTTAATCCATCACCGTTCTTTAGCCCACTCTGCCACCCCAGTTCAGACATGGCTATATGCAAATCAGTCTGACCCTGTGCCTCATGGGAACAGTCCATCCCGAACTGCCAAGCCATGTCTTCCCTGGCCCAGAAACAAGCTTCTGAGGACCGGTTTCTGGCATTCCAGCCGCCTTCAGCCCGGCTTGCTTGAATCCAGTGGCAAAGTGAGCAAGGGACTCACGTCTGAGCATACCCTGCCACACTTATGGCGGCCAAAAGCGGTACAAAAGGGGGTGCTGATGGACGGAGCATCTGAATCAATCAAACACTCACACCCAGTCAAACGATCAGGGTTTAATCCATCACCGTTCTTTAGCCCACTCTGCCACCCCAGTTCAGACATGGCTATATGCAAATCAGTCTGACCCTGTGCCTCATGGGAACAGTCCAGTCCGAACTGCCAAGCCATGTCTTCCCCGGACCAGAAACAAGCTTCTGAGAACCGGTTTCTGGCATTCCAGCCGTCTTCAGCCCGGCTTGCTTGAATCCAGTGGCAAAGTGAGCAAGGGACTCACGTCTGAGCATACCCTGCCACACTTATGGCGGCCAAAAGCGGTACAAAAGGGGGTGGTGATGGACGGAGCATCTGAATCAATCAAACACTCACAGCCAGTCAAAAGATCAGGGTTTAATCTATCACCGTTCTTTAGCACACTCTGCCACCCCAGTTCAGACATGGCTACATGCAAATCAGTCTGACCCAGTGCCTCATGGGAACAGTCCAGCCCGAACTGCCAAGCCATGTCTTCCCTGGACCAGAAACAAGCTTCCGAGGACCGGTTTCTGGCATTCCAGCCGTCTTCAGCCCGGCTTGCTTGAATCCAGTGGCAAAGTGAACAAGGGACTCACGTCTGAGCATACCCTGCCACACTTATGGCAGACAAAAGCGGTACAAAAGGGGGTGGTGATGGACAGAGCATCTGAATCAATCAAACACTCACACCCAGTCAAAAGATCAGGGTTTAATCCATCACCGTTCTTTAGCCCACTCTGCCACCCAGTTCAGACATGGCTATATGCAAATCAGTCTGACCCTGTGCCTCATGGGAACAGTCCAGTCCAAACTGCCAAGCCATGTCTTCCCTGGACCAGAAACAAGCTTCCGAGGACCGGTTTCTGGCATTCCCGTCGTCTTCAGCCCGGCTTGCTTGAATCCAGTGGCAAAGTGAGCAAGGGACTCATGTCTGAGCATACGCTGCCACACTTATGGCGGCCAAAAGCGGTACAAAAGGGGGTGGTGCTGGACGGAGTATCTGAATCAATCAAACACTCACACCCAGTAAAAAGATCAGGGTTTAATCCATCACCGTTCTTTAGCCCAATCTGCCACCCCAGTTCAGACATGGCTATATGCAAATCAGTCTGACCCTGTGCCTCATGGGAACAGTCCAGCGCGAACTGCCAAGCCATGTCTTCCCTGGACCAGAAACAAGCTTCCGAGTACCGGTTTCTGGCATTCCAGCCGTCTTCAGCCTGGCTTGCTTGAATCCAGTGGCAAAGTGAGAAAGGGACTCACGTCTGAGCATACCCTGCCACACTTATGGCGGCCAAAAGCGGTACAAAAGGGGGTGGTGATGGACGTAGCATCTGAATCAATCAAACACTCACAACCAGTCAAAAGATCAGGGTTTAATCCATCACCGTTCTTTAGCCCACTCTGCCACCTCAGTTCAGACATGGCTATATGCAAATCAGTCTGACCCTGTGCCTCATGGGAACAGTCCAGCCCGAACTGCCAAGCCATACCTTCCCTGGAATGGAAACAAGCTTCCGAGGACCGGTTTCTGGCATTACAGCTGTCTTCGACCCGGCTTGCTTGAATCCAGTGGCAAAGTGAGCAAGGGACTCACGTCTGAGCATACCCTGCCACACTTATGGCGGCCAAAAGCGGTACAAAAGGGAGTGGTAATGGACGGAGCATCTGAACCAATCAAACACTCACACTTAACAATGACTGTATTCTTTGCATGACAATTGTTTCTGCTGTTTATTAAATAGCGTTCAAGTGTCTCCTTGTCCTCCAGTTCTTTTGTATTTGTTGCAAAAACAAAGTTTCAGAGCATTGATTAGCCATGTTTTTTTCTGGGAGGCTACATTGGCTCATGAAAAAATGATATATGTATGTATATATATATATATATATATATATATATATATATATATATATATATATATATATATATATATATTCCAAAATTGCTCCTTGTTTCCAAACAAAAGCAGCTTCAGCCCAAATTCTTTCAGTGTGATTATTTATTTGACAAAATATATGTCCAACACACAACCCGACGCGTTTCGGTGCAGCCGCACCTTGGTTTTAGGGGGGTCGCTCCCCTGCTCCAGCCCGCCGTCACAGAGAGGCTCGAGGATTGGCGAAGCACGTATTTCATATATATATAGTGAAGGGCACTGAGGAAGGCGTAAAGCTGAAATGCATTTGCCGCCACTGTGTGATGTACAATAAAGCGTGTTAACCCCTTGGATTCCCCTCTGGCCTCTGGTTTCTTCGTGAGGAGGGATGTGTCGTCAATATTTCTGTGCAAGTCAGAGGTGCAGTACGGATGGCCCTGCTACTTAAAGAGACCCGGACTACAACTGACACCGCGCTGTCTGACAGCGCTTTCCAGGCTCGAGGGATCGAGAAGTCCGGTGTCCGCCAGTGTTCCAGGCTGACACGAGCTGTGAGAGGTAATCTACCTCCGTTAGGGCGCTGCGTCTGATTGACTGCCCTGGCCGTATTTCGGGCCTGCTCCTACTGGCTGTAGCGGTACGAGGGGACCCAGGGTGGTGACAGTGGACTTGTACATTTTCCGGAGCTTCTTTCACCACCCACTTACCTGCAAATTTGTCATGCCCGTCACAACGTGTTCCTCACTTCCCCACACCGCCGACCCAGATGCACCTTACTGCGGCATTCTGGGAGTTGAAGTCTGAACATTTACCCCAGCAACCAACAGGTGTGTTTCATTAACATGGGGGAGGAGTCTTCAGGGCGTGCAAGCATCTATTTAGCAGCAGGACCTGGGCAAGAGGATGATGGACGCTTTGCAGTGAAGGGCACTGAGGAAGGCGTAAAGCTGAAATGCATTTGCCGCCACTGTGTGATGTACAATAAAGCGCGTTAACCCCTTGGATTCCCCTCTGGCCTCTGGTTTCTTCGTGAGGAGGGATGTGTCGTCAATATATATATATATATATATATTGAGAGAGAGAGCTGTATATATATGTTTTCATATATAATTTTTGATATACATAGTCCGGTGTCCCCGCGCATGGGCGGGAATATTCAATGCTTATGAGTTAGATACCCCTGGAAGAGTACTATGATTACAGGTAAGTAACTTATCCTTTAGCAGGCAGAGAATACTCCCCAGATCAAAACGGGACTTTTCTCAAGAACTGCTCCCTTGTGGCAATACCTGATGACATGCAGCTCCCCACTGGCTCCTTACTGCTCCAGAAGTGACATAGCAGAGTCCCAGTGTGCTGATGTCAGTTCCTTTCTTTCCACACATTCCGATGGTGCTCCACTCTCAACTTGTCTGTTTTCGGAGGACTTCTAGAAACAAATTCCAGTGTCGGATGGGAAATAAAGGTCGCCAACAAAACTACAAGTTCCAAACCATGCCGCAAGATGTCTGTCATGACCCACACAAGGTGTGTCTCTGGTGTCAGGCCTGTTTGAAAAATGTGTCCTCATGCACCTGAAGGCGATCTGGTACAGAGAGGTGAAGTTCAAGGTTTCACAACACAAAAAGAAGTGGTGGCCTTTGTGTCAGTCCCACTCCAACTTGCAGGTGCAGCCTTGATCCCGCTCTCGAGGCTGTTCCCTTGAGCGGTCAACATTGCTCTCAAAATCCTCAAGTAAATCGAAATTGAAGACCAAGAGTGGGCATAAAAAAATAAAACAGGGCTCAACCCCACTCTCTGCACTCTGAACCCATAGAGAATGTGCAAGGGCATTATGATTGGAGTTGTTCACCTTTAAAATCTCTGGTTGCATAGCCAATTTCGCAGCTGATCTGCTGCGCCTGAGTTTCATGGGCCAACAGCAACGTTGCAGCAGATTGAAGTCTTCAAAGAGGCCATGATGCATATTTTGACACACTTTTAGTTCCCTCTTGCATGCCTTTGGGCCTCACAGAACCTCATGTGTCCCCAGTTGGGTTACCACTGGTGGATACATCCTCCCCGTCTGACGCCTTGTGGCCTACTTCAGGCCCACTCTGCGTTCAGGACTTATGCTGGTTTTTCACTGGTGTAAGAAATTGGGTTGTTGGTTGACTGGAGTGTGAGCCATGATTAAGCAGCAACCACAATCCTTGTCAGGGTGAGGCACAAGCCAACCCTAAATTAACCTGTGATGAACCCTCGGGTTGCTTGGTACAGAACAGTCAGGCTTAACTAAGAGGCAATGTGTAGAGTATTTGTATAATACTTCAAACAGTAACACAGTGAAAACACACCAGAAATGGAGACACAACAGGATTAAAACAATAGAGTAGTTTTGAATAAATAAAACAAGACCAAAATGACAAAACTCCAATCAGTAGGAACAGAGATTTCCAATTTAAAATATTTTAGTAAAAATTGTGCCAAAAGATGTAAAGTGCCAACTATGGCTATCTGGTCTCGCCAGTCTGAGACAAAGTCACAAGTTCAGGCTGATGGCGATGGAACACAGGCTAGCTACAGGGACCCAGTTAGGCCCGCTGAACAAAGTACATTAAATCCTGGTTTGCATATCATTGTGAGAATCCGCTTCAAAGATGCATTGTGCAGCTTAAGCAATATGTTGTATCTACAGGTCTAGAAATGTTCTGAAGTGGTGCTGTCTGAGGTATAGTATAGTATTATTCCCAGTTATGCCTTTAAAGTGGGGAAGAAGCTTCTAGAGGCTTCCATTTGTGGTCCCCAGACATCCCGCCTTTTCTGTCCTGGCTCCAGACTAAGTACAGCGGGTATGCAGCCCTTTGCGTATAGTCAGGACACAGCCTATTCAAGTGTAAGTGGGGATGTGCCCAGTTCCTCCCTCCCATCCTACCAGTAATGGACCATCAGGCACACCAAAGGTCCCTATTGTGTGTGGCTGTCTAAGAGGAATACACAAAGCACAACTGTTACCTACATCCAGTCATGTGACCCAGGTACAGGCTATAGGCACAAAATGGCTATTTCAGGAAAATGGCAAGTTTCTAAAAGTGGCAGTTTCAAAACTTAAAATCCACCATCCCCATAAGTAGGGGTGGGCAGAAGTCACGTAAGGTACTTTCGCGGAGAGGCAGTGAGATTGTACCAATCTCCGTGCCTTTCCGCAAATTTCCGTTACCTGACACCCGCTGGCCCGCCTTCCGCCCGCAATATTAAACATTAAAGCCTAAAGGACTATTTAAATAACACTTACCTTATCGCGGGTCATCTTCCTGGTCTATCGCGCCTTCTTCTTGAAACTGCGCATGTGCGGGAGCCTGCGCATGCGCGTTCCTTGGCGAGGAATGCGCTTGCGCAGGCTCCCGCACCTGTTCAAACACGAGGTGTGCTTTCAGAATCATCTGAAAGCACACGTTCGTGCTTTTAAACTTGCTGCATTTCTTTTCTAAAGAGAGCACGGCTGTGGGGCTGATTGTTTGCATTTTGAAGTTATTTATGTTAAATGGAGCCCTTGATGGGCGCTGTGATTAACATAAATACTTTCAAAAGACTCACAGTCAGCCCAGCAGCCGTGCTGCATTAAGAACAGAATTGCAGAAAGTTAAAAAAGTACAATCTGTGCTTTAAGATGATCCTGGATCCTGGAAGCACACGTTGTGCTTTTAAACTTGCTGCAAGCCCATAGGGCTAAAAGCGATTCAGCCTGCCCCCCCATCGTGTGTCTCAGTCTGGGCTGCTGCAGTTCAAACTGGGCAGCATCTAGAGTCCACCCCGGCACAGCCAAGTTTTTCACAGGTCATTAAAGACCATTTGCATATCTACATACCTTCGTAAACTGGTTACGAGGCGTAGTTTTTTCTCTCATTCCAGTGCCCCCGGGCCCCCACTCTGCCTATTCCTTACATTTGTATTTTATATTTACTGCTGTAGTGTGAGAATGCATTTCATGAAAAGGAATATAAAGTAGGGTTGCCAAAAGAAAAATGACAGTCATGTGTTGTTTAAAGAGCCTGCAAAGACCTCACCTTGACACTAAATAGGGTTATAAATAAAAAAGTATGTATTCATTTCTAATGTGACTTTTTTGTCTTTGTTCCCTTTAATTATCAGTCATGAATCATTCAGGCAGCCCTAGAGCACAATTAAAAGTGCTTTCCATTTATATTTGCTGTTCGAAGTATGCACAGATATGTGCTGAAAATACTGCTTTAGGTGACTGCTTATTTTTGTACCATCTGGGACATCAAAATAATGACCTGGCAACCCTAATCATGAGAATCGAAATTTGTTGCAGGAGCAGCACATTATTTATTTCCTCTACCCTCGATCCCTGATCAATGCCATAATAGCAATAGTTTAACTTATATGAAACCCTACGCCACCGTAAATAACTAGCTGAGTTACTTAAAGTGTCTGAGAATGCACCCTGCATTCAGACAACTCACTCATCATTCTCACCATTCACTTTCCTGCTCACCCTGCACTCACACTGATCACCATGCACTCACACTGATCACCATGCACTCACACCCCTCACCCGCTCACCCTGCACTCACAGTGATCTCTCTGCACTCACATACACTTGTGCTGTTCATCCTGTACCTCACCCTGCAATCACACGATCACACTACTCAACCTGCACTCTTGTGATACTTCACTCACCTGTCCCCCTCACTGCTCAATCTTCAATCTCACTCAAATAAGCCCATCACTAACCATGCATTCATTCATCTCACTCTGCACTTACATCCGCACCTAAATGCATATGGTCACCTCACTAACCCTGCAGTCACTCCTCTTACTCTACACTTACACTGCTGCATCACTCACCATGCACTCAAATGGGCATTCCTGCCACCCACACAGTGCAGAGGGTTAATGTGCCTGCTACATAGAACGTGTACCATGCAGATCACAGAACGGAGTGTGAGTAAACTAGGAACAGCGCTAATAAAAAATGAAATGTTTGTCAGAAAGGTGCTATAGAGAGATAAGGTGCATTGTTGGTGAGTGGTAGTGAGGGAATTCATGGAGGAGGGGGAAATGGGGGTGCCAAAAAAGACTGTTGCCCAGTGTGCGACCAGTGCTAGGGTCAGCCCTGGCTGGGATTGTTAGCCCCCTCCACCCCGAAGTTCGGGTCTAGTTGCTCCCTTGATCACATCGTCAGTCATGGGCAGCCTTTAACATAAATTCTTTCAAAAGGCAAACCATCAGCCCCACATTTAGAAAAAGAAATGCAGCAAGTTTTATATAGTGCAAACTCAATCCAAAAATACTGGAGCAAGTTACATGATTTATGTATTTATTTGTATGCATGTGGAGATTAATTGATTTGCTTGATGTTAATCTGACCCAAGACTCAAAACCCATCTCCTAAGTCGGCAGCTCGAGTATTAGGCCACAACCTCTTCCACAAGGGCGGAAGCATTTGCAATATTATATACAGCTTTATGCAACAAACTACCATTGACAAAGCCAAAAGTCCTGGCTTCTTGTATAGTGTCTTTTATAAAGCGCACAGCTACCCCAGCGGGCTGTCCCGGCGCTGAAAGAATCGAGAAACAGTCTCCCTGAGGAGAAGTTTATAGGCGAAACAGGAATGTTTTCAAGGATCTACGGAATTCTCGTTCCGAATTGCTCCTGCGTAGGTCCAGAGGCAATTTATTCAATTTTTGAGCCGCACCAAACTCAAAGGTTTTGCCTCCAGCTCGAACTTTTTTAAATCTTGGGGTGGCTAGCAAAAATTTGGTATCTGAGCGAAGGGCTCTAGTATTACAGTAGGGCCGGAGGGTCGATCGTAGGTGAGCAGAACCAAGGCCCTTCGTGGCTCGGTAAGCTAATGTCATGGCTTTGAACTCTATTCGTTTACTCATGGGGAGCCAGTGCAGTTTCTAAAGATATGATGAAATGTGCTGCCTGCGGGTGAGACCACCTATTAATCGCGCGGCGGCATTTTGTACCATTTGAAGTTTTTGACAAAGGCTTTTAGTTAAGCCTAAATACAGTCCATTAGCATAATCGAGGTGAGAAATAATGAGGGCATGGACTATAGTTTTCCTGTTAGCACATGGAAGATAATTTATTATTTTTTTAAGGTTCTTATTTTAGAAAAACAATCAGCTGAAGCTGTGTGGACCTGGTTTCCAAAGGAAAGTTTGTCATCCCAACGGACTTCTAGATTTCTGACAGAGTCCTTCGGTGTGGGGGCAAGACTCAGATGTTCCGGCCACCATACGTTCGAACTTAGGGGGGAAGATTTGTTAAAGAAGAGCACTTCTGTTTTGCCTGCGTTTAATCTCAGTAAGTTTAGGTCCATCCATTTAGCGATGTCTCTCAGGCAAGCTTTGAGGGGGTCAAAGGCACTAGGAGATGGCTCCTCAAACGTGAAAAGTAATTGAATATCATCCGCATAGGACGTCGTTTTAATTCCTGAACGGGAAATCAGTTCTGCCAATGGCGAAAAATAAACATTAAATAGAAGAGGGCTTAAGGAAGAGCCCTGAGGGACACCCCATTTTAATGGCCTAGCCATTGAAGTAAAAGGCGGGGTGTGGACCTGTTGCTTCCGATTTGAAAAACGATCCGATCCACTCGAGGACTCTGCCCTGAATACCAATAGCTCTCAGTCTATCCAACAGAATAGAATGAGAGACGGTGTCGAATGCTGCTGACAAATCCAGCAGCACCAACACCGCCCTTGACCCCTAATCTAAGGTCCAGCGCACAGAATCAGCCATCTCAATGAGGGCCGACTCTGTACTGTAGCCATTGCGAAAGCCATGTTGGGAGCCGTGATAAAGGCCGTTGCTCTCAATGAAGCAGGCAATTTGCTGGTGGGCTAACATTTCTAGAATTTTAGCAGGGGCTGGAGGGAGGGATATCGGTCTATAATTAGCCGGGTCTTCTGGATCAGCGTTGGCCTTTTTTAAAATAGGGACCAGGAACGCATGTTTTCAGGCCTCCAGATAGATCCCAGAGCTCAAGGAAGAGTTCCAAATGGAATTAAAAAAGGGGTTAAGAAAAGAAGCTAACGCTTTATATTGTTTTGCAGGCCAAGGATCCCCTGGAGAGCCTGACCTGCACCTAAGTAGTTCCTGAAGAGAGCACTCTTTAGAAATTTCTGTGAATTCTGTAAGCACTGGTGTAATATTACTTGTATTATATATCTGGATGGAATGACAGAAGAAGCAAAATATCAGTCGGGTGGCACGCTATCCTAAACACAGATGCTTCGCTTAATTGCTTATAAGCCACGCCCTTAATTGCCTCGGTCACACCCCTTTGAGAGACCTCCTAGTTTTTTCATCTCACTCAAAGCCCTGGTCTACACGCACAGTCGGGTTCTTGGTGCACATAGCCTTGGTTCCAGCACACAGAGAGCACACAGAGAGCTTACTCTGCCGCACTCAGAGGAAAAAATTAGAGGGAACATTGACCATGACATATACAATTCAGATGCACATGTCCTACTTTTTAAATATACACCACCCTGTCCTCTAAGCTGTTTAGGGACGACCCTAGGGATGACTTATATGTATTAAAAAGGAAGGTTGGGGCCTGGCAAAAGGTTTATTTGGCCAGGTAGAAATGGCAGCATAAACTGCACCCACAGGCTTCAATTGCAGGCCTGAGACATGTTTGTAGGGCTACTTAAGTGTGTGGCACAATCAGTGCTGCGGGTCCACTAGCAACACCTAATTTACAGGCCCTGTGCACATGTAGTGCCACTTTACTAGGGACTTATAACTAAATTAAATATGCCAATTGGGTATTAGCCAATGTTACTATGTTTTAAGTAGGGAACACATGCACTTGAGCAGTGGTTTGCAGTGGTAATGTGCACAGAGCCCTAAGGCCAGCAAAAACAAGGTCAGCAAAAATGGAGAAGGAAGGCAAAATGCCTGAGGGAAGCCAACCCCAAGGTTGGTAGGTCTAAGACAATACCACTGGCGCTGGAAGAGCATCTTGTATTGATACCGATGTTGGACACTGAACTAGCTTCAGCTCAATCTCCTCCGAGAGTGCTACAAAATGACAAAAGTGTAACCGGTTATTTTACACCTGGAATGTAACCCAGTTCTCTTCCAGGGGATCCTCATCAATAGTCATAACCACTGAATATTTCCGGCCTTGTGCGGGGACTCCGGAAATAATAAAAAGAACTGTTGGTGAATGAGTGGATGTGTATGTAGATGTTGGAATTACCTAATAAGTTGTTGTAATTGGTATTGGTTTCTCCTTTTTTAAGAAAAAGTTAGTTTCTATTTTTGAATGTGTGTGTCGAAGGTTATTTTATGCTGATAGGAGGTCTGCCACTTTGTCACAAGGATTTTGTCATCAGTGATGTCATTTGAGATGTCATCAGTGACGTCACTGACCATGTCATGAGTGATGTAATATGTGACGTCATCAGCAGTGCATTGCACGCGCAAGTTATAGTGAGTCCAACTAACTATAACGTGGAAATTTCAATGGTTTTATGCGAGTAAAATTTCCACCTAACTATAACTGGTGTGAAACCTATGTTTTTTTCAGTGAATTTAATAGGTTTTTTAAATGCTAATTCCTAACTATAACTGGTGTGAAACCTATGGTTTTTTCAGTGAATATATATATATATATATATATATATATATATATATATATATATATATAAAATTTCTATGGCAAAATGAAACCCCTCATTTTGTTCCTTTTCAAATTAAATGTATTAAGTGTTACCACTTTATTCCAATCAAGATGACTTCAGGTGTGCCATACTTTTGTCATAAGTAAGACTGTTAGCGTTCTAGTTGTTCTTTAGAACACTCTGGGACATTCTGTCATTGGGCTATAGTTGGGCTACATCTGGCTGATATTTGGGCTACATTTGGGCTCTTTTGTCTCTGGTGGCCATCTTGGGAGACTGCATATCAGAATTCATTTAATGAAATATAAGAGGATTTGAGAAGTCACTCAAAATGTGCCCTAATTGTTCTTTCTTCAGCACTAATCATAATTTCTATGGCAAAATGAACCCCCTCATTTTGTTCCTTTGCAAATTAAATGTTTTAAGTGTTAACACTTTATTCCAATCAAGATGACTTCAGGTGTGCCATACTTTTGTCATAAGTAAGACTGTTAGCGCTCTAGTTGTTCTTTAGAACACTCTGGGACATTCTGTCATTGGGCTATAGTTGGGCTACATCTGGCTGATATTTGGGCTACATTTGTTTTTTTTGTCTCTGGTGGCCATCTGTGGGCTTCATTAAAATTGTAGCCCATTGGGCTACATTGGGCTACATTTGGGCTCTAACATACATATAGCCCAATGTAGCCCAATATATATTTTTTCAAAGTTAATTTTCATAAAAACCACTGGAGCATATATCTTGAGACATAGTAAAGGCACATCGGGGTACCAGTCCCTACAATTTTGCCAAGTTTGGTGGAAATCCATTCAGCCGTTCGGGCTAAAAGTGAGTCCAACCGCCCTATGGAAATTAACATGGGGAAAACACGTTTTGGGACCCCCCTTTTATCTTGGCCCCCGCTTGACGGATCCCCCCGAAACTTTCAGGGAAGGAGCGGAGCGCAGCGAGGCAAAGTTAAAGAAAATTACAGGCAGATCCCTCATTCGGCGCCAAAGTTATTCCCAATAGAATGTTGCGGATTTCCTATGGAAAATGATCCTAACTATAACTACCTACTGGCGACCGCCAGTAGGTAATATATATATATATATCATTTTTTCTCATACTAATGCAGCCCCCATCTAGGAGGCTAAACAATGCAATAACAAATAAACTGCGTTTGCAGGCAGCCATGACTCCAGCTTCCTATCATGCCTCAGGGGTGACAGTAGGTCAGTTGTTTTTTCCAGCTCTGTCAGACAGGACCTTGGATTCACAGCTCTTCCTTTTTTGATTTTTCTGTCAAAAATTGCCTAGTATTTTGTGGATTTTTTGCTTTCACTCGACGTCTTTTGGCTTTAGAGTGAAGGTTAAACCTTTTGGAGTTCCAGAAAAGGTTTTTTGCTGTCAAAAATGCCTTCCTTATTTGACCCTTGCCCTGCCTGTGGCAAAAAGAAGGCTGGATCAGATATACACTCTATATGTATACTCTGCCTCCCTGATTCTCACTCTTCCGCCACCTATCATCACAGCAAGAGGTTGTCAAGAAGAACCATCAAGAAGAGGGAGAGAATTCGACTGTATGGCCTCTCTGAAAGAGGTAGGTCTCCAGTGAGGCAACAGAAAAAGAGAACATGGTTGACGTCGAGAGGCAAGATCCCAAACTGTTCTCCTTTGGGATCGGCTTCGAAGTTACCGGCGACGAAGCAGCAGTTGTCGTCAAACACTGCGGTGGTGCAGGCTCATCACACTTCTACGACGTCGGAGACGGCACTCTCAACGTCGATCAAGGTAAAGGGCCCTCCGTTGTCGTCAACCAGGCGATGCTCAACGTTGAGGAGCAAATCTCTGTCAACGTTGGCTAGACGTTTGATGTCGAGACACATCACTCCATCGCCGCCATCTAGACGGTGATCGACATCGAGACACAAGTCTCCGTCAAGATTGATAAAGAGATCTTTGACGTCGAGACACAAGACTCCGACACCGGCGTCGAAACAGAAGTCTCCATCAACATCAGCACACCGGTGGTCGACGTCGGGACACCGGTCGTCGGAGCAGAGGCAGCTGACTTCGAAGCAAGGACCTCCGTCGGCGTCAGCCAGATGTTCGACGTCGAGGCACAGGTCTCCATCGGGTACAACACAATCGACTTCGAGACTGAGTCCTCCTTCGAAGAGGAGATGGTCGACGTCCAGGCAGCAGTCTTTCCCGAGGGAACGTTCAAGATCGACGCCGAGGCTGCAGTCTAGATGGGTCTCATGTCCAGTAAGCCTTTCTCCGTCACCATCACTGACGTCGAGAACAGGTTCTCGCTGCTCCCCTCACAGATTATCATCGTCCAGATCTCCAGAAGTATGATCTCTAAGTCTAGCAGTCCAGTGTCCACTGGACATTCAGATTCAGCGGACAGGCCTGCACAAACAGTGGGAAGAATACCTCCTCCTGCACACTCTCCTGAAGGACGAGAGAGGTAAAGATCACCTTCTATCCATCTCTCACCTAGATGGAACCGGCCTCTGCATCACTGGGCTACTGCTCCAGGGGCTCAACACTACTTAAGCCTCCTACACAGGTCTCCGTTGGCTTAACTGGTGATAACTGTGGACAGGGATCGTACTCCATCGAGAGACGGAGATTGCAGTCGCAGTCCTGCACACTCTTCCGGATCCAGAAGTGAGAGGAGAAGGCACAGATCTCCAACACCTTTCTCCTCTTCCACACATACATCAAAGAGAGACTACTCACCGACTCTTACCGACAGCCCACCGTCAAGGGTCTCTCCAGTGGATGATGTTGGCACTTTCCAGGATGTGCTTTCCAGAGGGGCAAGTAAACTGAACAACCCTATGCCTATTCGGCAGAGCTCGTCTTCAGTAATCTTTGAGACTTTGCACCAGAGAGCTGCATCTAGACTGCTGCTACCATTGGTGCCGGGGCTACTCCAACTGGTCATGGACATTTTCCTTACACCGGCGACCCTCAAGACCGGAGGAGGACCTGTTATTCCTCAGATTTGACCCCCCACTGGATTCTGTTATAATTGCTCCAGCAAAAAAGTTTCACTCAATAGCCTCCTCCTCTACAGTTCCACCAGATAAGGATGCAAAGCACAAGATTCATGGGGGAGGAAGGTCTGTGGCACATCAGCCTCTATGCTCAAGATCTCAAGTGCAACGGCTCTTTTGGGACGCTATGACAGGTCTTTGTGGGACTCTCTTCAAAGATTTACGGAAATGCTGCCCAAAGAAGATCGCAAAGAAATCTTGCAAGAAGGCAACTTGGTGGCTAACCAAGTGATCAGTGCCGCAGCTGATGGAGCTACTCCTTCGGCTCATGCCTATGCCCTTGGGATATATGCTAGGAGAGCTTTCCGGCTTCACCTCACAGTGCTTAAACCAGAAGCGCAGTCTCGGATCCTCAATCTCCCCTTCTTTGGCTCATCTTTATTCGGCGCACACACAGATGAGCAAATGTCCCGGATGAAGACAGCACTAGACACACTAAAGGCTGTGGGTCTAGAAAAGAAAAAAGAGTTCCAACGATGTTTCAGACTGTACGATCGGCGATCCTCTCAACAGAGGGTTCAAACCCCTCATTGGCAGAAACATCAGAGCCAGCAAGGTCAGAAAAGGTCTCAATACCAAGGCTGGCGCTCCTCCAGAGAAAGAGGAAACCAGCGTTAGGCCACTACCTCCGCGAAGATGCCGACCAAACAATGAATGCCCACTTCCCCCATTGCCGTTTACCACTCCAGTGGGGGGAGTATTGAAATCATCTCAAAGAGTGGTGAGCTATCACAAAAGACCAGTGGATGCTAGCTACGCGCAGAATGGGTACTCTCTAGGTTTTCAATACACCATCCTCCCTCAATCCCTCCGGTTCCATCATCGTGCTAACAGATGAAGATACTGCAGAACAAAGTGGCTACCCTTCTTCGAAAATCAGCCGTCGAGAACGTGCCAAAATTACAACGAGGTCGAGGGGTCTACTCAAGATACTTCTTGGTGAACAAGAAGGGTGGAAGATCAGAATACAGACCCATTCTGGATCTGCGAACACTCAACAAGTCCATCAAAAAGGAGAAGTTTTGCATGTTGACTCTCCATCAAATGTACCCGCATCTCAGACAGGGAGATTGGATGTGTTCGCTGGGACTGCAAGATGCCTACTTTCATTTTCCGGTCGGTCAACATCACAGGCAATATCTGAGATTTCTGGTGGGATCGTCCCACTACCAATTCAAAGTGCTACCCTTCGGGTTGAAGTCAGCTCCCTGGGTGTTCATGAAGTACATGGCAGTGGTCGCAGCCGCACAACATCACAGAGACATCTTTGTGTACCCTGACCTGGACGAATGGCTGTTGAAGGGTCCCTCCCCCCAGAGTGTCAGGAATCATTTCCTGCAGTGCCTAGAGCTTTGTCACCAGCTGGGCCTTCACGTGAATTTTGAAAAATCAACTCAGCAACCCACACAGAGAATCCATTATCTGGGAGCTCTAGTAGACTCCGATGTAGGAAACAGGTTTCCTTCGGAGGAGAGACAGTTATCCATCACAGAAAGGCAGACAAATTTTCGACAGCAAAGTGTCGTCAGCTTGTCAGATTGCCTCCCGGCTAGGGTCGATGGCATCCTGTATTTTCCTGGTCCCCAATGCCAGACTGAGAATGTGTGCTTTGCAGCAGGTTCTGTAGGACAAATGGGATAAGCAAACAGCTTGCTGGGACAAGATAAATTTCTCAAACGCAGCAAGAGCATCCATCCCATGGTGGATGAAGAAGGAGAATCTGCAAGTAGGGATTACTTTACATCAGGCACCTCCCTCTCAGACGCTGATCACGGGCGCCTCCCTCCAAGGCTGGGGTCTCAAGGACAATGGTCATCAAAAGAGCGGTCATATCACATGAACATGTTGGAGCTGAGCACTCAGGGCTTTCCTCCCTTCGATTCAGGCAAACTCCATTCTAGTACAGACTGACAATACCACCACCATGTACTACCTTAACAAACAGGGAGTAACTCACTCACGGACCTTGTCACTGGAAGCTTAAGCTCTCTGGCATTAGTTCCTAGCAAGGAACCTATCGATCACAGCGGCACACCTGCCGGGGGAGCAGACCTCACAAGCGGCTACTCTCAGTCGAAGAGCGACAAGACTGGGTACTCAATGACGAGGTCGTAATATACATTTTCCAGGCGTGGTGTTGTCCCAGCATCGACCTTTTCGCGGACGACATAAAATGCCAAGACTTCGCCTCAAGGTTCTATCGGCCAGGGTCAAAGGGGAATGCCCTTTTGATAGACTGGTCAGGGGCAGTTGTGTACTCTTTGCCACCCCTTCCACTCATCCTGAAGGTGGTGACCAAACTCTCACACTCTCACATGAGGATGATCCTGATTTCTCCGGACTGGCCGAGGCAATGGTGGTACCCAGACCTTCTGCACCTGTCAGAATGCCCACAAAGGAGACAGACATGCAGACTGGACCTGCTGTCCAAGATGAACGGGAGGATTCATCACCCCAACCGTCCCTCACTGAACTTGGCAGCATGGCTCCTGATGCCCTCCAGTATGGGCATTTAGGACTGCCACAAGACTGCATGACCATCTTAAAAGAAGCTAGGAGACCGTCCACTAGACACTCATATGCTTGCAAGTGGAAGCGTTTTTATTTGTGGTGCATGCAAAACAACTGTAGCCCCACCAAGGGGCAGGAGGAAGTCATTTCACCATACCTGCGTTACCTAGCTAGGGCAGGCCTTCCATTAAGGTGCACCTAGCGGCCATTACTGCATATAGGCGTTCGCCTTCTCAGCCGTCCTTTCAGTTGCAGGTTGTGAAGGACTTCTTACAAGGTCTTAAAAAGTTCTAACCTCCGGTCCGTCCTCCATCACCACCCTGGGAGCTGAACCTGGTGTTATCAAAGTTGATGGGTCCACTTTTCGAACGAATCCATAAAGCAACCTTGCAACACCTCACGCGGAAGGTAGCTTTCCTGGTAGCTATCACCTCAGCTCGCAGAGTGAGCAAAATACAACTGCTCTGTTCAAAGGAACCATTCACTGATTTCCATCTCAATAGGGTAGTGTTGAGGACTCATCCCTCTATCCTTCCGAAGGTGGTGTCAGAATTCCATGTGAATCAGACCATTTCACTTCTGACTTTTTTCCCCAATCCCTCCACTCCAGACGGGAGGGCTAAAAAGAGTTTTAAAGTTCTATCTGGATAGGTCCAAATCGATTAGAAAGTCTGATCAACTATTCGTTAACTATGGGTTGATCAGAGCAGGTTTTCTAGCCACCAAACGATCCATCTCCAGGTGGATAGTTTCATGCATCAAGTTAGATTATCAATTAGCACAAAAGCCCCTTGTGCCTGCCCCCAAGGTGCATTCCACGAGAGGAAAGGCGGCTATGACTTCTTTCCTTAATAACATGCCTATCTCTGAGATCTGTAAGGCGGCAACTTGGAGGTCCATCCATACATTTACAAGGCACTGTTGTCTAGATTCAGACACGAGAGCCGATACCCAAGTGGGCCAGGCCTCCTTGAGGAATCTGTTCAACAGCTGATTACTGCTGTTGTTGTAAGTTGGGTTGTTCGCACTCATTTAAGTGCAGGCGGAAGATGGGCTTGCTATTCTTTTCAGTACTTATGACTATTGATGAGGATCCCCTGGAAGAGAAGGATAAGTTACTTACCTGAAATCCTGGTTCTCCTCCACGGGTATCCTCAACAAAGTCATAAACAACCCACCCGACTCCCCAGGCAAATGAGATTACTTCATTGTTAAACGATATCTTTGTGCTCTGACCTTCAGAGTTAGGCAAATAACAACTGAATTAACTGTCACCCCTGATGCATGATGGGAAGCTGGGGTCATGGCTGCCTTAAAGGCGCGTTGCCAGTTTTTATACAAATGCTTTCCTTTTCTATGCTATTGGTGTAAATTGCAGCCTGTAAGCTAACAATGTCTGCTTTTTTGCAGTTTTACATGAGGTTTACTCATTAAAAAAGAGTTCAAGTGATACTTGCCCTCCTGTGTTTTATACATACATTATGTATTTGTAAAAGCAGTTTATTTGTTATTGAATTGTTTAGCCTCCTAGATGGTGGCTGCATTGGTATGAGAAAAAATAATAAATGTATATATATATATATATATATATATATATATATATATATATATATATATATATATATATATATATATATATATATATATATATATATATATATATATATAGCTGTGTATATGTTTTTCTTATATAATTTGTATTATTTCCGGGGTCCCCGCACATGGGCGGGAATATTCAGTGCTTATGACTTTGATGATGATACCCCTGGAAGAGAAGGATTACAGGTAAGTAACTCATCGTTCCTCTACCAGGGCGTACATGCCCGAAGAGGCTTCGTTACTTTTTGGCCTTGATTCAGATTAATGGACAACCCATGATGTAGATGACGATGGTGGTGATGGGAATGGCTATCTAACCCCTCACTAAACAGAAGATGGCATTTACATGGATTTGGAAGAGGCCAGTGGGCTTGACACCTCTCCCTAAGAAGGGCTTAACTCACCACTTGTAGCACTATTGGAAGAAAGTGCCTCCTTTTTAGTGGTGGTACGTAGGGTTGTTAAGGTTGTGGATTTGCACTTTTCCTTAGTCAAGACCAACATAAACATCCTGAAAGACATTGTGAAGCCTTGGCTAGCCACTTCTGAGCCCATGCTCCCTTTCAACAAGGCCCTTACTGATACCTTGATAGCCACTTGGCCAAAGTTCTGTTCTTGCCCACAGGTAAACAGGCAGGTGGCCAGGCATTGCAAGCCCACTACTGGCGATCCTGAATTTTTACCAAAGATCCTCCTTCAGAGAGCATTTTGGTTTAGGCCTCAACCAATAAAGCGAAGCCCAATTGTTTCCGCCAACTTCTCCGGATAAGGAATCCAAAAAGACTGAGACATTTGGCAAGCATATGGTTTTCTTCACCAGTCTGGCATTACAGTCATTTAATGCTATAATACTGGTTCATTAAATACATACCCTGTTGAACATGGTCAGCAATATGTTGCGGGCAGTCCTAGAATACCTTAAGGCTTCTATGGCTCAAACAATTGTTGATGGACAAGACACGGCCAATTATGTTATTTGCATTAGTCTAGATACTACTGATTGCCTGGCGAGGGCAGTTGGTGCCAGTGTTGTACTTCAAAGACACACATGGATTTTCTGGCAACATACAGTCCTCCCTCATTGTTATACCTTCGATGGGTCACACCTTTTCAGTGAGGAGGCAGATCCTGCATCTGAGTGCTTTAAAAAAAAGTAGTGATGTCCCGTTCATTGGCTCTTCGAAAAGTTTAGAGACTATTAAGAGGACTGGCATATAAGCCAAGACAGCCTCCCCAAATGGCGTAACAGTCACCTTAGTCTTTTTGAGGTAAAGGACGTGGGTCTGCTAGGCTGCTCATGGATCCGCAGAGACATCAGTCCACCCATTCATCTTACTCTGCTGCAACAGCCACCAAACCAGTTTAGATTTCCCTTAGTGGCCCATGCCCATCCAGTGAGGACAGGATTCATCAATTCCTGTCAGAGAGGTGATCCATCATGTCCAACATGCCTTTGCCATGCCTTTTCTTTTTGGCCTACCCTGCAAATTTCAGGAGAGCACCTGTTAATTCTGCTGCACCAGGTGCTAGTGTTAATACAAGGATTCTACTGAGAGAGTACTGGGCTTGGAAAGAGGAGAAGGTTAATACTCCTACTGTTTCCTTATTCTGAGGAACTAAGGGGATCTTAGGCCTATTTTAGACTTGCAGCCTCTAAATGCATTCTTCCGGAATGACAAATTCAAAATCCTTATGCTGGCCCAGGACCTGTCTATCCTTGAACCCAGGTGACTGGATGGTGTCCTTGTACCTGTAGGGTGCATATTTTCATATACATCCCCTGCAGTCCCACAGACTCCCCTCTTGCAGTCCCACAGTCATCTGCTGTTTAAGGTAGACCAGGAGCATTTTTAATTCACTCTGCTCCTCTTTGGCCCATCAGTGTCCCTCGGTGTTCACAAAAGTGATGATAGTGATTGGTTCCCACCTTCAGAGGTCTGGAAACTGGTTTACCCCTTCCTTGAAGACTGGCTGTTGAAGGTGAGCTCGCCACAGTCATAGAAAAGGTCCAGATGAGAGCAAACCTTCTGACATTGTTGACGTTGCTGTCAACAAGCTGAGGCATATCTCACTCCTTCGCAGAGGCTTCCATTCATTGGGATTATTCTGGACACAGTGCAGTTTAGAGCCTTCCCTCCTCTGGAACAAGTCCAGAACATTCAGGTTATGATCCTGATGTTTCAATCTTGGTCTTGCTTCTTGGTGAGAGTGGCTGTGAAGCTTCTTGTTCTCTTAGCCTCCTGTGTCCAAGCCAGGTTGCACGTGCGGGCTCTGCAAAGGAATCTGAAGGTAAATTGGCGAAGCATCAAGGAAATTTGCCAGATGTCCACCAGATCTTTGAGGAGGTGACTCAAGATCTGCAGTAGTGTCGACTCAGTCATAACTGTTTCAGAGGCCCTACTCCCTCCCCCACCCAGAGGTGATGATAGTGACCGATGCATCTCTACTGGGGATGGGGTGGGAGGTCGTCTGGTAGAGGAGTGGGGCAGAGTGGGGTACTGGGTCCTGTGCCAGAAGGCTCTGTGCCAGTGGAGTTGGTGGGAGTCTCTGGGCATTTCTCTGATCACAAACCACCCTGCAGGGTGCCTGAATGCCAAAGCAGGTAAGCTGAGCAGATGGCATCTGGCAGATTACAAGGGGCATCTACATCATAAGGTGGTACAGTGCATCATCCAACATAGCGGAGTACAATAGCGAAATCTTTTTGCCGCTGCCAAAAACATGCAGTGTTGAAAGATTTGTGTCTTGGAGTTCCCGCAAGAACATTCTTTGGGAGTGTGTTCCGGCTAAAACTCCTATATGCCTTTTTGCTCCAGCTTCTTCTTCTCCAATGTCTGAAAAAATTTCAAGAACAACTTGGCCCAAGTCATCCTAGTGGCTCTGGATTGGGCAAGGAGAGTGTTGTACCTGGAACGTCTTGGCATGAGCATCTGTTATCTGAACAGCCTGCCACTTTGTGAGAATATTCTGTTGCAGCTATAGGTCAGGTATCTCCACCTGAATATGCACAATATACACTGATGTGCATGGTTAATGAGAGTTACAGCAAACAAATGATGGATGGAATGCTGAAAATACAAACATTCTCCCCCAGTCAAAAGATCTGGATTAAATCTATCGTTGTTTTGCCCACTACACCACCCCAGTTTGGACCCAGCCATATGCAAATCAGTCGTGACCCTGTACCTCATGGGAACAGTCCAGACCCAACTGCCAGGCCAGGTCTTCCCTGGACCGCAAACAAGCATCCTGGGACCGGTTTCAGGGTATGTCACCCTTCTTGAGCCAGGCTAGCTTGAATCCAGTGGCACAGTGAACAAGGGACCCACGACTGGGCATACCCATCCCATTTAGGGCGAAAAGTGTTACAGCAAACAAATGATGGACGGAATACTGACAATGCAAACATTCTCCCCAGTCAAAAGATCTGGGTTAGATCCATCTTTCTTTTGCCCACTAGACCACCCTAGTTTGTACCCAGCCATATGCAAATCAGACTTGACCCTGTGCCTCATGGGAGCAGTCCAGACTGAACTGCCAGACCTTCCCTGGACTGGAAACAAGCATCCTCGGACCGGTTTCAGGGTATGTCACCCTTCTTCAGCAAGGCTAGCTTGAATCCATTGTTAATGAGCTGCAGCAACTGGCTGCATTTAAGTTGCCTCTTGAGGTCATGGATGTCAGTCTGGCCTCCAGGCACCGTTCCGCAAAATCCTTATATGTTGGTATTGGGACAAATTTGTGACCTGGTGTGGCATTCATGAGACAGATACTTTACAAGCATAGCTTTCGGACGTTCGTTTGTTTGTTTTTTCTTGAAATAGGCACTACTAGAGGGTATTTGTCAGGCCTTTCAACCTTTCTCCGTTTATCGGACCAACCATCCTTGTTTAAATGACCTGTTGTGATGAGATCTGTTAAAGCAAACTAATCCCAAAGCACTCGACAGAATTTTTTTTCCAAGTTTTGAAAAAGCCCTCTTGGTGCAGTAACCACAAAACAAAAAGTAGGACATCTTTAAGTTGATTAGTTGATATATATTAATTCTCAGAAATCAAAATTCCAGTTCTAGCACTAGCCAACACATGTTTTATTGCGGGACAATTCTTTCCCATCTGACTTTCTCAAGGATAGAAAAAGAAACCACAGGCTAATGCCCAGGATACCACAAGCTCAAATAAATGTGTTTTCAAGCAAGGAACCTATAGACGTGACGTAATGATGAGGTGGATTTTCTATACCTTAAAATAGAAATATAATCACCAGATATTATACAGTGTCGTTGCCTATTTCTCCTATGTGACACACCAGAGGTAATGACACCTGTGCATAATAATGTGGGCAAAGAATAAAACCACCAAAGACAGCACAGTACACTGTGGGTCTCACCTAATCAAAAAGTAAAATCCAAGTACCTATTTTCAAAACGTTAGTGTGACTAATTTCTTATACTCTGATAAACAATACCACAACAAATGAGGAATTATAGGCAGCTGGCACTGTGGCTGGGCAGGCAAATTTTGATGTTGGGAGGTCACCTAGACACAGTCGGTCAGGCTTCCCAAGGCCTAGGGGCTGCGGATGCAGGGGTAACTTGGGACATCAGAAAATTCTTACTGAAGCCAGTCGCATTCCAAAGATCCTCCGGGTGGAGGCTGTATACGTCATCGTGGAGTCTAGGAGGAGTCAGCCCACGATGGATTTGGGCTTTGGAACTCTGAGGAACTTGGCTTGGATCGGTGAGCCACGTGGACTCTGGCCAGAGGCGTTGGGATCAGTGGTAGCAACCGAGGAGGGGTTTCGCAGTTCCACAGGTCCCAGAGGCCTTTCTTGGAGTTTCTTCTTGAACAGAGCTACTGTTCTCTGGAGTTCTGGACTTTTATGAAGGTGGCAGACCTACCAGAGGTTTTTGGAAGCTGCTGGCCTTCGGGACGAGTCGTCAGTTTTCACAGGATCTCAAGGGCTGCAGACAGGCTGGTAGGGCTGGGGACAAGTTAGTGGGTGTCTTCAGTCTTCTTTGGCTGCATGTCTCTTCTTTGTCCTCTTCCTTTGGAGGTCATCAGGAACTAAGGGTTAAGGTTATGGGGTGCCCCTAAATACTGAATTTAGGGGTGTTACAGGGGTGGAAGGTAGTAGCCAAGAGCTACTTACCTTTAGAGTGACAACACCCTTAGTATGTCCTTACTTTCTGGGGTTGAGGCATACCTCTAACCCTATTGGCTAAAACCTGCCAAAACAATATGGTGGATTTTCAAAGGAAGGGGTCACTTCAGCTCATGGCACCTTAGGGGTGGTCCTGGCTGAGAGGGGACACATCTATACTGCTTACTAATTTTCCTGCCGACCTTGCTGCCAAAAGTTGGGCTTGGTGAGGGGGTAGACATCTCCACTAGCTGCATAACAAAGGGCAGGAGGCCTTTGAGGCTCACCACCCTTTAATGGGTTTCCTGCTTAGGGGTAGGTGTGAAGCACCTCCACCTAGAGAAGGCTTTGTTTCTAACCCATGAGAGTAAAAGGCTCCACTGTGTGAGTGGTGGGAGAACAGTATCTGACTGCCAGCACAATGTCAGGGTTACTGTGTAGAGTAAATGGCGGGGGAGTGTGCAGGGTGAGCGGTGCCTCAGAGTAGGTGAAAGGTATGTAAGTGTTGTGCAGCAGAATACCTTTTTATAATATTTCATTCTAAATACTTAAATAAATAAGTAATCAGTTAATTCTGGTACAACAGCTCCTCAAATTGCTGTTGAACCTAACTTAGATGAACAGATTTGGAGGGACCATTTTGAATCACTCTATGCTAAGGAACCTGATAATGGACCAGCCTATTGCTGTGACCTTTTAGCCATCACTAAGTCCACGTTAAAATTAGCACAATCCTCAGGGGGCTTTTTGAGGGTTTTTAACAATTCCAGCAAAAGAACCATAAGACCCGCAATTGAAATCTACAGGGCGCAGGCAAGAGGAGGGGCACTATACGGTGCAGAGCTTTAGGGCCACCTAAATATGAGAAAGCTAACGCAGGTGGAAAACCAATATCTAAGACACCTATTTAGATTGCCATGTAGTACCCCGCTGGTTCCGTTACGCCTTGACACAGGCATAACGGCAATAGCTGAAGTAGCAGCTAAACCTATAATATATTGGCGCCGCTTGTGGGCAACTCCTGAACTTACATCATACAGGGAGGAACTATCAGAAGTTTTCAGGGCACGTGGCGCTGCAAAGATCCCCTGGTTCTCCAATATTAAACTCCTATTAACCAACATGGGTCTAGGGGACTGTTGGTCTTGCCCCGAGTCAGCCTGCCCGTCAATATCTAAGGAGCAACTGAAGGCACTCTACAAAGAGTATAGACTGACCCAACTGCATACACTTACTAGAATCGGGAAACTTTCCTCTGGGTTTCTGGACATTAAAGATACACCTTCCTTTGAGCCGGCAATTGATCTCATAAATCCACCAGCAGCAAGGAGGCTTTATTTACAATACAGATAAGGGGTGCTTCAATTTCGCTGTTTTACATCTAAATGGAGAGATCAATCTATGAGTAACTGTCCGGCCTGTGAACACCTTGAAGAATCTGAGCTCCACATCTTCTTTGGTTGTCCGGGCTATAAGAGAGCAAGGAAGTGCTGTTTGGGTCAGATTTGCAGGAACCTGGGCAGCAGGCGCTGTCACGAAGTCTTCAGGATACTGAAAACCGACTCAAGCATTCCAATAGTGTATTATGTAGCAGGTTTCCTGTTCTCAATGTGGTGCCCGAGAAGGGTTTACCTGATTTCTAGTAATGATTAATGACAGTTTTGCCCTGAAGCTTTATTTATAGAAATGATTTAATGTCAGTTCTTCCCTGAAGTTTCTTTTCTAGCAGAATTGCTTTTCATAGCCTTCTTTCTTGTAGGACTGCTAGTGCACAATTTAAGCGTCTTAGTAATGCAAATGTTTTCCTGAGTGTGTTCTATTTTTTTCTTTGTCATGTAATTATATATTCTGTGCTGTACTTTTTTAGGTCATTCTGACCGAAAATAAGTTTATTTGAACTGAGTAATCAGTAAAATTCCATGTAACAAAAGTAACAGATAAGAGATGCATACATTGAACAACATGCTACAGCCAATAGAAACGGAGGAGAAGTAAGGGGCAATCACGTGACCCAATGAAAAGGGAGGGCGGGATGCAAGCCCCTTGTAGGATTTATATTAAATACAAGAGATAAGCACAGCGCAAGTACTGTGCAGGCAAAACCTAATAATAGATTTCACAAGCTTAGTACAAGCGCTGTTAAGGCAAAACCTAAAAATGTACGTACAAGTACTGGGTCAATTCTATCCTATTTTAACTTAGCTCAATGTGTTTGTATAGATTTGTGAAACTGGAATGATTTTAAGTGTATGTACACATTTGGGAAAGTGCAATGATTTTAAGTAATCGCGCAATAAAAAGTTTTCATTCATTGATTTTCATTCAGTTCCAAAGTCGAAAGCTCTGACATAACGCCACATCCTCTCCCCAGTGCTCTGGTACCGACACGGCTATACTAAAGCTGCGGTTAACAAGACTCACATCAAACTCCTCAATTTGCTTCGTAAATAGGAATCATCTAAGCTGGTGACAGCTTTCCAATATGAGACCGAAATTGTGACCCTTGTGCCTGCAGGGTGCCTATGGAGCATTACTGTTGAGATTCTCTTTGCTGCCCTGAGATGATGTGTCTGTATATATCATTATTGTATTTGATTTATTTGTTTGCTTGTTTTGCACAGTGCAGCATCTCGCTTGGCAGCCACTATTTAGCAAATAAATGGCAGCAGGACACAGGCACAGCAAGGCGCCTCTTCTGTGCGGTGAATATTTCCAGTGTTCGCCTGACAGTGATTCGGGTTGTAGGCTACAGCTGGTATGGCCTGGGAATGGCATTTCTTTCGCAGAGGAGCCCGGGAAGCTAAAATCCCAGAAATAACTCCAATGTAAATGAATCGCTCACTTAACGAAATTAATAAATGTAAACTCTGCAGTTTGTGGGCTCTTCCTCCGCAGGAGATATAAATGATCCTAAAGATGGTATGTAGTGTAGTGCTTGATAAAGACAATAGAAAAAAGTATTCTCGGTATGCTCCTCAGCTGCCACAATGTGCTTGCATACATACAACCAGAAGTTGGTGAATGATAGGGAATACATTAAAGTAGATCCAAGAGACTACAACTATCGAAAACAGAACTCTGCTCACAGATGTATGTATGCATTGATTCCAGTGTATACTGTGGCAGACATTCAGCAGTGAATCAGTTGTGTGTGTTTAGGGATACTCCGACTCCAGTCCTTTTTTTGGTTGCAGTTTTTATATAGCGCAAACTCGACCAAAGGTATTGGAGCGCTTTACATGAGCACCAGTTACATTACACAAGGGCACATTCTTTTTCGGTAGGCCAGGGATATTAAGTGATTTTCCCAGAATCACAGGAGCTATTGTAGAACTGGAAACCAAAATCAGCCTTGCCAAAATGTTGAACCCAGCCCCACACTGCTAGTGCCTTTGGCGAGAATGGGTCTATGGGGGTGGGGGAGGGGGAGTGATGGCAGGGTCAGAGCACCCTATATATTCACACGTGAAAGCAGCCCTCAGCCTGTACTGGAAAAGTAAAGGTATGGCCCACTGACATCAATAAGACAGAAAACAAGAGGGGAGAGGAACAGTTATTTTCCTCCAAGACACCAACACTCCAGTTCTATGCATACCTGTGGCCCAAATAACTGTTCCTTCCTATGTTCTTCCCAGCTCATGTTTTCTCATCTTTACTTTCCTCTAAGTCTAACCGAGCCCGGTTCCAGGAATTTTCATCTGGATGGGCCAAGGGTGCGTTCGTGTGAGCCAATGTGGGCCTAAATTTTGTCAATTCTGGGATAGCCTACAAACACAAGATTTACATCATCTCTTCTTCCAAACTGACATTCAGTGCAGAGAGTTATTTGAGACTAAGAGCTGATGTCTATACTCAACAACCTCAACCCTTATAATTTCCAGCAGGCCAGGCTTCAAAAGAAGCCCCTAGATTCCAAGTAAATTGTTATAGTAGTTCAAGGTTAAGGAGGTGCCCTTTACCACACCTGAACATTGACTTTCGCACTGGGTAGACTGGACACATACTCCTTGCAATTTGCCCAACACCTATTTCTTTGCATACCTTGAACTTTGGAACTGTTTATTTTCATGTCATTCTTTAGCGGTGTACTTTCATCGAGAAAAAAGTTTAAAAAACAGCAATAAATTTAGAAAATAGAAAGCAGTATTGGTGACAACTAAGAGCTGTTTTCAGGCCTGCCAAGTGTAAAACCAGTAATTGTAGTCAAACAGGTAACCTACTGGGACGGTATTACACTCCCTGGTTACAGAAAGGGCCCCAGATGCTTGTGCAGCCTCTTCTGTAATACTGAACGGCTGGCACCCATGTATAGCCCCAGCTATAATCAGTGGACGTTCCTTCATTTGCATGGGCCATGATCATGCTGTGTAATAGCACGTCAATTCGCGTTTAATAAGTAATGCAGGAGAAGGCTCGATTGCTGGATCTGGATTCCATCTGCGTAAGATGTGTGCAAATATGAGTTTTGCCAAGCTGAGGTGTCTGGAAGGTTTGTGAAAGCACATAGTATTTTTGAGAGTTGCTGGGCCAGAGTGCCTTGAAAGTTTGAGCTAGGAGTTTGAAATTTGCCCGTTTGGGTATGGGAAGCCAGTGTAGCTCCTTGAGGTTAGCTGAGAAATGTGAGTGTCGTGGGAGTTTGAGAGGGATTCTGGCTGCTGAGTTCTGGATGTTCTGCAGCCTCTTGATTAGATGCTTGTTGATTCCGGCTTAAAGGGTGTTCATGTAGTCTAGATTGCTGGTGGCAAGCGTGTGGGTGATGATTTTCTGCATATTGACTGAGAGCCATTTGAAACTCTTCCTCTGCATCTTCAGTATGTGGAAGCATAAGGCACTGATGGCGCTGACTTGGGTTTTGATGTTGAGGTTGCAGATGAGGATGATCTGAAGGTACTTGGCTTGTGTTATTTATTTAGTTCTGATGAATAGTTCTAAATAGTTCAACCTAAATCTTAAATCCATCTATGACAGGGTCATCAAGAATGGTCAGCAGGAAATTTAGAAGTGCAGGCAGGTGTCAACATACTGAGGATTTCAGTATATATCCTCTTGAGGTACAAGTGTTTAGCATATTGTTTTACACTAGCAAGAATGGGGCAAGCAGAGAGGTCTGTACCTCTCAAAGACCAAAGGGATCTACTCTAAACTCTGAATGCATACATTATTTAAAGCACACAGACACATCCTCATCTCCCTGACCTCATACCACCCCTAAAGGAACCAATGACAATGCACTTTCAAATAAATGTAACATAAATTGAGACATAAGTGTAAAGACGTCTAAGAACTACATTTCTTCATGGTTAGGCTTAACATTAATGTACACATGTTTATGAATCTAACATTCTAATGGATACTTCTGCCTGTGGATTCCTCACCTTTTGAATACCCCCTGTGCCAGCATTCTGTGGGGAAAGTCTTTCCTAGCTCTCCCACGTCGATGAGGACATCACAACAGACAGACTCCGCTAGCGGTACCGTGTGACGTCATCGGAGCCACATAAGGACCTCGTCGGCGTGCTGACGTTAGTTCCCTTTTTTCTGCGCCGTCGATGCTTAACGGTTTTTCTAGGGGCTCTCCATTTTCAGCTAGAAAACTTTGCATCTCTTGATTGTTTGTTCCTGATGGCTACTTCTAGGAAGACGGGTTTTAAACCATGTAGAGAGTGTGGCAGGCATATGTGAATCACAGACCCGCACAATGACTGCTTCTGGTGTTTATCTTCGGACCATGACGTCGAGGAGTGCAGCAGCTGCAGGAAGATGAATCCAAAGCCGATTAAGGAGCGTGAAGCCAAGCTGTTTATGGCCAAAGCCAAGAAGGAGAAGAGGGGTCGGAAGAGGGCGAAGTCTTCATCATCTCACACTTCAAAGTCGAAGAAACATAAGAACTCTAGGAGAAGACATGGCTCTCGGCATCGTTCTTCGTAGGCCAGGGCTTCGAGGTCGAGGTTGAGGTTGTCGACTCTAGCTGAGCGACCTCGTAGGAAGGACTATATCTCTCCATCCCCTAGTACTCAGGTGATGCCGGTTCCATCTCCGGTTCCGGGTTCACCGGCGTCGAAAGGTTTTTCGCAGCATGAAGATTCACCGTCTCCAACAACATCCCCGGCACCTAGGGAGTCCTCAACAGGCAGGGTGGCATCACCTGTGTGGACGCCGTCCCCGGCTCCGCTGCCTCCAGTTCGACCCCAGGTGACTCCTCTTCAGGATGGTATCGATTCATATCCTCCTTTTCCTGCTCCTGGGTCAGATTGTTCGCATTTTCTCAATGCGATGTTTGGCATGTTTGCCAGGGCCTCTGCTCCATCCGGCGCGCATTCGGGCGCCGTGGATCCATAGGCCTTTAACCTAGGTGTTCCTCAATTTTATTCCTAGGCACCCTTCATGCCACTCTTGCCGTCGACTCCAGCTTGGCATTTCCTGGCGCCGAGATCCTCCACTCCGGCTCCTCGGACTTCTTTGGCTGCTGAGTCGGTGCCGCCTCGAGTTCGATCGACGTCGAGGTTTGAAGCCGAGGCTCCTCCGTCGACGTCTTCACCAGCGCCGCATGTGGCTCCACCGACGCCAATGCCCAAACAATGCTGTCGGAGAGAGGCGCAGAGGCTCCTTGAAGAGGAGGAATATGCACAGAATCAGAAGGAAGGGGAGATTGTTGACTCTATGGACAAGTTTGAAGGCCTTCAAGATGCTAGTGGCCTTGATACCTCTCCTGAATATAATATTCCATCTGCAAGTGGAGGTGTTGTACAGGACATTGCTCCATACCATGTAGTCATAAGGAAGGTGGCTAATTTACTTGGTCTTCAGATTCCCTCAGCTGAGGTAAAATCTAATTTCCTTACAGAAGTTTTAAACACATCTTCGTCAACTTCTGAGCCACTCCTTCCCTTTACATATGCTTTAATTTAACCTATCCTGGAGGGGTGGCGGTTTCTCGTTCTATCTCGAGAAGGTACAGGCCTGCTTTTGTTGATCCAGCTTTTTTGTCATCGCATCCTACGCCGGAAAATTTGGTGGTCCAGGCTTCTTGTTCAAAGCAGTCTTCTGGTTCTTTCCCGACCATTCTAGGTGATAGGGATTCTATAAAGATGATGCAAGCTGCAAGTATGGCCACTAATTGTCACGATGTCAATGGCTGCACTTAATGTAACCACTAACCTCTGAAAGATGTCAACAGGAATGCCGTAAATCCCCCCTTCTTCTCCAGGACGCACCCACACACAGAGTGAAGTTAACACCACTAGGTGTCCATGCACCCCAGGGAAAAGGGAAGTGGATAAAATAATAAACTGCTGCCAAAGAGACGTCTCCTTCTTTCCTGATTCGGTTGTATCTAGCAGACCCTCACAGAAGCACTAGGAGTCGTCTAGCACAGGGGAAACTGCAGGTAAGGGGGAGAAAAGCAGCCATATGTTAGGAAGCAATGAGAACACGTTATCATCATCAAGTGTTAATAGTCTCGCACTACTTACAAACATCACATGGTAGTAATCCCAATAAATCAAAAACCATTAGAAGGATAGTTATCCCAGACAACTGAGTTCAATATAGAAACACAAGCGCAGCTGCGCTGTAACAAGTACCCAGGGTCTTGCGATGAAAGATCAAAACTAGGAAGTAGCGCTCCTGCGCAATGTAAAATAAACAAAATCAGCAAGGAACAAAATCAGCAAGGCTTGATTAATAAGAACCAAAATCAGCAAGGCGTAGTAATAGAACAAAAATCAGCAAGGCAGAAATAGCAAGAATCAAAATCAGCAAGGCGTAGTAATAGAACACAAAGGGTTTTTTCAGAGTTCCAATATTTGTCATAAGGAAAAACTCAGCATCGGAAATAGGTGCCCTTCTGCTCAATACTGGAACCTCTGCTGGAATATAGGATCAGAGGTTTGTAGTGTAAGAAGGCTTGTGAGACGGAGAATGGCAAATGCGCTCCTGCGCGGTTCTCCACGTCTCAAAAGCCTGGACTAACAGCCTAAATACTGCAATGCATGGGGGTGGGAAGGGTCGGAGTTCCCAAGGTTCTGTTCTGGAGCTGCCAGATAAAAAAGGGTCTCGAGACGGTGAGCGGACAATGCGCTCCAGCGCTGCTCTCCGTTTCTCGATACGAAATACCTGCTCGAGAAGGGGTGCGGTTTTCAAAAGGCTCAGGGTCTCGTTTCTTCAACGCACAGCCGTTCGTTCCATAGGCTCACCTCCGGATGAAGATTGACAAGCCCCGCTCCTTTGACACGGAAGGGCTTTGTAGAAGGAACCGGTCTTCCCTCTTCCGGTTCGGAACCCACTAGGCCTCTGGGAAATGTAGTCCGTGGTACGCCCGGCTCCCCCTGATGGTATCCGACGGACATAACGGGCGTTTCTGGTTACACCACACCTATTTCTCTGATTTCTTAGAAGTCCTTTCGGATTTGCAGGCTGCGGCACGTCAGGTGAATCAGTCGGGCATGGACACTGCTGACTCTGTGGCTCGTATGATGGGGTCTTCTGTGACTGCAAGGAGACAGGCATGGCTTAGATCATCTGTTTTCTCAGCTGATGTTCAGGCTACTTTGCTGGATTTGCCCTTTGATGGGTCAAAACTATTTGGTTCAAAGGTGGACTCAGCCTTAGAGCATTTTAAAGACATCAGGGCTCCTGCAAGGTCTCTGGGTCTTCAGGTGCAGTCCAGAGGATATGGCTACAAACGTTATCGTGGTTTTGGAAGATCTGCTTCCTTTCGTGGCCACCAACAAGCTCAACAGGGCCAGCAGCAGCAGAATCTCTTGCACAAGTCCTACAGAGGGAAGAATAAAAGAGGATTCAGGGGGGCAACTCAACAGCAATCCTCCTCTTCTACCTCCCCTCCCGCCACCGTTGGTACAACAGGAAAGCAGTTCTAGATCCCCCATCATAGAACATGTTGGTCCAGTTGGAGGTCGGGTGTCCCACTTTCTACAAGATTGGAGACTGATCACATCCGATTGATAGGTCTTGAATCTTGTAGAATGGGTACGCCCTTCCCTTTTTAGAGTTTCCTCCTCCTTACACTCTTCGCCAGGGTGGGTGTTCAGAGGACCACTTACTACTTTTACAGCAGGAGGTTCTTACATTCCTTCAAAAAGGTGCAATAGAGTTGGTTCCGGAGCAGGAGAGGGGTCAGGATTGCTACTCTCGGTATTTCCTGATCCCCAAAAAGGACGGTCGCTTGAGACCAATCTTGGACCTCAGGATTTTGAACCTTAACCTCAGGCAGGAGACGTTCAAAACATTGACCTTGGCTCAGATTCTTCTTGCGCTGCAACAGAAAGACTGGATGGTGTCCATCGATCTACAGGATGCATATTTTCCTCTTCCCATCCTGAAGTCGCATCGGAAGTATCTCCGGTTCACGGTGGGTTCGCAACACTACCAGTTTGCGGGTCTTCCGTTCGGTCTTACTTCCGCACCTCAAGTCTTTACAAAGGTGATGACGGTGATAGCTGCTCATCTCAGAAGGTATGGGGTTCCTGTTTTCCCCTACCTGGACGACTGGCTGTTGAAAGCACAGTCACCAGAGTTGGTTTTGCGCCACTTGCAGTTAACAACTCAATCTGTTGTTCAAATTGGGTTTCTCGATAAATGTACCCAAATCTCACCTGGTGCCTTCTCAGTGTAGCCTGTTCATAGGGGCAATACTGGACACTACTGTGTGTCGGAGCATACCCGCCTCCGCAGAGGATTCTCGACATACAGGAGATGGTTCCTTTATTTCACGATGGAGCGGTTGTTTCAGTCCTGAAGGTTCTTCACCTGCTCGGTCTGTTCGCTTCCTGCATTCTGTTGGTCAACCATGCACGCTGGCACATGAGGGCACTCCAGTGGTGCCTCCGCAGGCAGTGGTATCAGCACAATGGAGATCTCAGGGAGAAGATCAGAATCTCCAGAGAAGCTGCAGTGGAGCTGACTTGGTGGAATGTGCAGGGCAACCTGTCTCAAGGAAAACCCTTTCAGCCTCCTCCACCGGTGGCCACAGTGGTCACGGTTGCCTTCACTCTAGGGTGGGGTGCTTATCTGAGGGATCTGGAGGTCAAGGGTCTTTGGTCTCCAGAGGAAAGGATGCTTCACATCAACCTGCTGGAATTGCGGGCGATACGTTTGGCACTAAAGGCTTTCCTTCCTTCGCTTCGCGGTCAGTCGGTTCAGATCCTGACGGACAACACTATCCCAATGTGGTACATCAAAAAACAGGGGGGTGTAGGGTCGTATCGTCCCTGCCAAGAGGCTCTGCGACTATGGTCCTGAGCTCAGGGCCAACGGTTTGTGTGTTTGCAAATCATTTGGCCGGTGTGTTGAATGTTCGTGCGGACATTCTCAGTCGGCGTTACTTGGCCGATCACGAGTGGCGGCTTCATCCAGAGGTGGTCCATCACATCTTTCAGATGTGGGGATCTCCTCAGTTGGACCTGTTTGCCACTCACGAGAACGCGCACTGCCCTTTGTTCTAAAGTCTCCAGTATCCGATGCAGGGAGCATTGGGGACGCCTTTCAGATAGATTGGAGCTCACAACTCCTGTACTCGTTTCCCCCAAACCCTTGATTCCTCGAGTTCTGAGGAAGATTTGCCAAGACCGGGCCCAAGTTATATTGGTCGCCCTGGATTGGCCAAGAAGGGTGTGGTACACAGACCTCCTTCACCTCTCATTGCACCCATCGTTCCATCTCCCTCTCAGGGCAGACCTCCTCTTGCAGTCACAGTGGCAGGTTCTTCACCCCCACCTCCAGAGCCTGCACCTTCATGCCTGGAGAATGAATGAAGCAACCTGAGTCCTTTTTCTCTCCCACCAGAGATGTGGATGTTATTTTATCATCCAGGCGACACTCCACTAAGTCTGTTTTCTCTTCCAGATGGTCGTTAAGTGGTGCGGAGATAGAGACATTGACCCTTTCAAGCCCGCTTGTCTAATATTCTAGAGTTTTCACTTTCTTTAGCACAGCAAGGTTGTGCTGTAGCCACTGTTAAGGGCTATTTGTCGGCTTTGTCGACCTTTTTATGTTTGCCTGACCAGCCGCCTTTATTTAAGTCCCCCAATGTCATGAGGTTTGTTAAGGGCCTTACAGATAAGTTTCCTCCCACACCTTTTGTTATGCCTCAGTGGGATTTAAATCTTGTACTTACTTTTTTAATGGGTTCTCCGTTAGAGCCTCTTCACTCTTGTCCGTTGAGGCTTCTTTCTTTTAAAACAGTTTTCTTGCTCGCCATTACCTTGGCTAGGAGGATAAGTGAGCCTCAGGCTCTTAGTTCGAAACCTCCTTTCCTGACCATTCATGCGGATAAGTTGGTTCTAAGAACCAGGGCTGCTTCCTTCCCAAGGTGGTTACTCCTTTTCATATGGGACAGTCCATTACTTTACCCACCTCTATCCTCCCCTCACCCCTCCAAGAGGAAGAGAGGCTGCATCGGTTGGACCCTAAGAGGGCTGTCAGCTTTTATTTGGATCGGACTAGAGATCTGAGGCCGGACGAGCAGCTCTTCATGGGCTATGTTGGGAAAATGAAAAGCAAGGCTGTGCACAAGAGGACTCTTTCCAGGTGGATTATCTTGTGCATCAAGATTTGCCAAGCCCTGGCCAAGAAGGACCCTCCTGAAGGTATCCAAGCGCATTCCACAAGAGCTAAATCTACTTCTTCTGCTTTGGCTAGAAGTGTTCCTGTTCTTGATATCTGTAAAGCAGCAACTTGGGCCTCCCTCCACACTTTTGCAAAGCATTACTGCTTGGACTACGAGGTTAGGAGGCATGGCCATTTTGCTCGCTCTGTTTTGCAGGATTTTTTGGTCTAGTCAGGTGGACACCCTCCTCCGGGAGAGGTACAGCTTTGGGAATCTATTCAAAAGGTGAGGAATCCACAGGCAGAAGTATCCATCAGAAGAACAAGTTACTTACCTTCGGTAACGCTTTTTCTGGTGGATACAATATCTGCCTGTGAAATTCTCACAGTCCCACCCGCCTCCCCGTTGTCCACCTGTTTCTACCAAAATGTTTTTATTTTAATCATGTTTATGTCTTAATAATGAGAAATGCTTTTCCCTTGCTATTTCTCTCTGCCTTTATTGATTATGCATTTGTGGTTTTACATATGTCTATATATTTGATATGCTATGTATATATTTGAAAATGTGTCGGTCCCCTGTTTGCCTCGGAGGCACGGAAAAAATGGGTGGAACTGACGTCAGCACGCCAACGAGGTCCCTTTGTGGCTCCGATGATGTCATACGGTACCGCGAGCAGAGCCTGTCTATTGTGACGTCCCCGTTGACGTGAGAGAACTAGGAAAGAATTTCCTGCGGAATGGTGGTGCAGGGGGTATTCAAAAGGTGAGGAATCCACAGGCAGATATTATATCCACCAGAAAAAGCGTTACAGGAGGTAAGTAACTTGTTCTTTTACCGTAAAGGCATTGCAGTAATACATTTGAACATATGCCTGTGGTTTCCTCACTTTTGAATTACCCCATGTGCAGCATTGTTTTGTAACTTTTCATCCCTTTGAGCTAGAATTTTTTATTTTATTTGCAGATTATGCAGCAGGTGATACATTATGTAGCAAATGTAGCAAATCCATAAGTCTGTGTAAAACACCACAGCTATAAAATTGCATAATTGCAGTGGAACTGACTATGCAATGTACTATAAGAAGATATCGGAACATGAAATGCTCACATTTGTAACTCTGCCATATTAGTGAGAACAGATTCAGCCTAGCACACTATCTTACTTGACAAAGCACAGTTAATCTGAAAGAGACAGTTAATTACAGATTACTTTTATTTTTTTATTTTTATTTTTTATTTTAAAAAAAGCAGTCCTCCCCAGCCCACCCTCTTCCCACTGAAGCAACCCCAACTCTCCAGCATTCCATACCCCCCCCTCCCTCAGCACCGCTAGCAAACCCCCAATTAGCTGCAGTGTAACAAACAATGTCAGTGGGCCACACCCTGGTGGGGCCATCTAAGGTGCGCACTTCACAACCCCCTTCACCCCGCCCATCGATCCGAACCTCCCCACGGAGGACTCCTCGAGGGAAGGGGGTGTCGCCTGGCATACATTACCACCTGTAGTCCCAACGCCGATGACAACAGTCTCTGGTATCAATAATAGTCGTGCTTATTCAGAGTCCCCAACGTAATAGCACAACTAAAGGTGTTCAACATGTCTCAAACTTGGTACTTTGCGGTCAGCAATAATTCTCAGCAACATCCAAGGTAAGTTCAGACCCCTTCTTCCTCCGCTCCTTCTTCTGCAGGACGCTTTCCACGCTCTCTCCTCAATGTTTTCAGAAAATCCTCAACCTGTTGTGGATTCATAAAAAAGTGTTGTTTCGCCTGATGCGTAATTCTGAGCTTCGCAGGGTACAGTAAAGCATAATCAATTTGCAGTGTTCTCAGTTTTCTCTTCACATCTAGAAACTTCCGCCTTTGGTCTTGCACCAATTGCGTGAAGTCCGGGTATAAAGTAAAATTCACTCCGTCACACGTCAGCTGTTTTGTGTTCCTTGCAGCCCTTAGTGCAGTATCCCGGTCTCTATAATTCAGGAGCCGTGCTATGATCGGTCTTGGCGGTGCACCCGGTTTTGGCTGAGGTCCTAGAGAGTGGTGCGCCCTCTCAACAATGAATTGCTGCGAAAATGCCTCCTCCCCCACTGCTGTTTTCAGAATTCTCTCCACATAGTCCTCCATCCTCCCAGTGTTTGTCGATTCCGGCACACCAACCACGCGTATATTATTGCGACGGCTGCGCGCTTCTAACTCCTCGTTCTTTGCTGCTATTACCCGAAGTATGCTATCCATTCTTGCCAGTCTGGTAGCATGGGACGCCGTGGCATCATCGTTGTCCGAAATCCTCCTCTCCGCCTCTGTGATGCGTTCCTCATGAACGTCCATCTTTTGTGCAATAGCATCCATTCTGGAGGATAGCCGATCCACTTTGTCCACCACCGTCGCGAATCCCTGCTTCATTTCCTGCAGTAAAAGATGCATATCCGGCGCAGCTATGTCACGGCTAGTCCCAGCTGCGGATCCGCTTTGTGGTCCTCCGGCGTCAGATTCCAACCTCATATTTTTCTTTGACGACTGGGCAGAGTCAAAGGACAATTTCGGCTGCCTAGTATCCGATCGTCCCATGGTAGCGGCTTTAACTGACTTGCCCCTAGGTGCAGGGGTCCCTTTACTCCCTCCACCACAAGGCGATCCAGAGGACTCCGTCATGAACTGTTACAGTGGCAGTGATCAGGCCTCCACTCCAACTCCGAGTCCACCAAGTGGAGCTGTGGTCCTTAGCAATAGTCTCACCACCTCCAGCATATATGTCCGCAGGTTCACTGTGCCCTCTTGTACGTTCCGTTCTTTTATGTTGTAGACGGTATTTAAGGGTATGCCTGACTTAGTCCTGCAAGGCCACAGCGCCGATGGCCCGGTGGCGGCCTTTCGGAATCACTCAGTGTCCTTGCGCCCTCAACGGTATAGTACAGCGTCTAATGGGATTCGAGTAATCCACTAATTGCACCCCCAAGACCACAGCAACCTCCGGCAGATTCAAAACAGCACAAACTTTTTTATTCTTCGCGTAGCGGAGCGGGAATCCCAAGCGCCTCGCGCGTCTCTTCGGAGGCTTCAGTGGCTAGTTGTGGCTCCACGTGTTTTCCAGTCCCTAGTCCCTATGGCCCGGCCGGTCACGTTTCGTACTGTGAGCCCAGTATCACCGGTCCATAGATCAGTTTGAGCCGAGCATGACGTGCCCCTTATGGTCCACTCTGCACGTGGCCTATGGTATAGCGCTCCCTGTCTGCACCCACGTACTGCCGGGGTGGGGGGTGAGCCGGAGGATAGAGTCAGAGAGAGTACTTGTCGAGGTGCACCACCTCCTATAGTCTCAGCCAGCCCGTTACCTCTTCGCGCGACTATTCATTCCGTGTAGGACTCAGATCCCCACAAGGCCACACAGGATTGCCTCTGCCCTGTGGGAGGATGCCAATCCGGGCATCCGTGTGCACAGCACCTCTTCTCTGCGTCTTGAGCAGCAGTTAGGCACGGCCGTTCCCTCTCCCTCAGGCCAGGGCCTGTAGACCTCGTGGGCTCACCGGTGTTGCGTAGCCTCGGCGCCCAGGTGCCCGCAATGTAGGCTCCGGTACAGCAGTTGGTCGGATATTCCCACGGTGATAACTCCGCAAGTACCGGTCCGAATCGCTTCAAATTTCCAGCGAGCGTCACATTAGGGGTTCTCTGCACGCACACCAAATTTCATCGGCATCGGAGGTGATTTAGCAAGGATAAATGCAGGATACCGGCACAGGCTGCAGGAGCCTCACACAAGTGCGGCCATGCTGCTCGTGCGCCCTCTAGCGCCCCTTAATTACATATTACTTACATTAGAATTTCCAACAACCCAATATGGTCGCACACTGCTCCTCCTACCAGCGAGTTGGCCCCTGGGCATTATGGTAAATGCAGTTCGTACCAGCTGTGCGCTTCTGGAAAAAATGTCGAGTACATCCACCGTTGTGCTGGCCATCCCTGGACACGTGTTTCGAGGTCGTTCCCTCTCATCAGCAGGGAATAGGCGTGTGTATGGGGCTGCTGCGTAAGCTGCCAGGGCATGTATGGGGCTGCTGCATAGGCTGCCAAAAGTGTTCTCAGATCTTGATACCTCTCGCGGCGCGCAGGTGCGTAACCATGAGCTCGTCAGCTCGACTGGCTCAAGGGAGCCTTAATAAACAACAATCCAATATGGTCGCACACTGCTCCTCCTACCAGCGAGTTGGCCCCTGGGCATTATGGTAAATGCAGTTCGCTCCAGCGTGTGCGCTTCTGGAAAAAATGTCGAGTATATCCACTGTTGTGCTGGCCATCCCTGGACACGTGTTTCGAGGTCGTTACCTCTCATCAGCAGGGAATAGGCGTGTGTATGGGGCTGCTGCGTAAGCTGCCAAAAGTGTTCTCAGGTCTTGATACCTCTCGCGGCACGCAGGTGCGTAACCATGAGCTCGTCAGCTCGACCGGCTCAAGGGAGCCTTAATAAACAACAATCCAATATGGTCGCACACTGCTCCTCCTACCAGCGAGTTGGCCCCTGGGCTTTATAGTAAATGCAGTTCGTTCCAGCGTGTGCGCTTCTGGGAAAAATGTCGACTATATCCACCGTTGTGCTGGCCATCCCTGGACACGTGTTTCGAGGTCGTTACCTCTCATCAGCAGGGAATAGGCGTGTGTATGGGGCTGCTGCGTAGGCTGCCAAAAGTGTTCTCAGGTCTTGATGCCTCTCGCGGCACGCAGGTGCGTAACCATGAGCTTGTCAGCTCGACCGGCTCAAGGGAGGCTTAATAAACAACAATCCAATATGGTCGCACACTGCTCCTCCTATCAGCGAGTTGGCCCCTGGGCATTATGGTAAATGCAGTTCGTTCCAGCATGTGCGCTTTATCTATTGTGTTCTCGGCTACCGTTAGTATCTCCTCCCTTCAGGCCCGGACAATCCCACAGCATGTGAAGAATATGCCCCTCTTTGTCTCCGCATCTTCGGCAAGCCGGCTCCTCCACTTGGAAGTAGCGCCAGATTCTCATTGGTGTAAGGTACGCCCTATGTAGGACTTAATAGTTTATGAGTTTAAACCTAGCATTTTTAGATACCTTCAGGGTGTGTCCAACAACAGTGTCCCAGTCTTTTTCTATAATCAGCACCCCTAAGTCCACTTCCCATTGTGTTCAGTCACTCCATGGGTTTCTGAATGTCCCGCCTAATGGTGCCATAGATGCAGGGGACCATCTTTATCCTACCTGCAAAAAGGACCACATATCTTCAACAGTTCAGCGCTCTGGGTTCTGTTGCTCCCATAGCCCAATGTTTCCTGAACGCTGCCGCGATGGTTCTACGTAGTAGGAAATGTCCCTGCGGGAGATCGAACTCCTCTCGGAGTTCCTCGAATGGGAGCACCTGGGATTTCCTTAAGAGATTCCCGACCACTGTCAGCCCCGCTTCTTTCCAGTCATCAAGGGCCCGATGTAGGTCGGTCGGTAACGGCCGAAAATCGGTATTTTCGGCCGTTACCGACCGGTATTTGAGCTTTGGTATGTAGGGACACATATTTTACAGAATCGGTAAATTTACCGATCGGTAAATTTACCGATTCTGTAAAATTCCGAATCGGTAGTTATACCTATTCGATAATTTTGTTATGTAGGTGGGACTCTTCTGAGTCCCACAACCCTTACCGAATCTGTATTTTACCATCAAATATATTTGATGGTAAAATACCGATTCAGGTGTGCATGCACATGTGTGCATGCACACCTGTGCCATATGACAGGCAGACCTGCCCTTAGGGCAGGTATGCCTGCCACATGGCCCCCAAACCTTTTTTGGGGGTGCTAGAGGGTGTCAAAGTGACACCCCCTGCACCCTTGGCAAAATCTGTATTTACCGATTCGGTAAATACCGACCGGTAATGCCCCATTCATTCCTATGGGCTGCAAAGCCCATAGGAATGAATGGAGCATTACCGGTCGGTATTTACCGAATCGGTAAATACAGATATTTACCGATTCGGTAAATGGAACATCTGGATGTTCCTACATACCCCCCCTTCTTATTTACCGATTTTTAATTACAGAATCGGTATGATTCGGTAATTAAAAATCGGTAAATGATTCCTACCTACATCTGGCCCCTAGTCCAGCCCAGTTCCCCCATGCAGTAAAAATCGGAGCATTTCTATGAGTATGTGTGGGGAGTAGGGAACCCTGCAACCTGCCCGTTGTAGCCATCTTGCCCAGCACCGCTTAACTATTGTCTCCTCTTCCGTCCTCCTGTGCGGTCTCTGCTTCAGCCTTAATAAGATTCTTGGTAGAACTGGGGGTTCTGGGGTGAATGGTGATTGCACTCTGTCTGGGTTTCTACTGCCCGCCAGTTGTCTAACAAACCATTGCAACTGTGCTGCGAGATAGTATGCCTCAAGGTTAAGGACTGCTAGCCCCCCTGTGGGTGTGTAACATTGCATCGTGGCCAGGGCTTCTCGTTTGCGGCCTGTCCCTCACAGGAAAGTTATTATCTGTGAGTTTAGATCACAGAATGTCGTACTCAGTAGCCATAGCGGGAGCGTCCTGAATATATATAGCAGGCGCTGCAACACCACCATTTTTAGAAGGGCCATCCTGCCTGCCACTGACAGCGGCAGTGAGCCCCAAAATTCCATGGAGGAGCGGAGTGCTCTTATCCCCCTGCCTACATTACCCTCCACCAAGTCTGCAGTGTTGTGATATATCGTCACCCCCAAGTACTCTAGATAGGTGGGTTCCCATGCGAAGGTTCCTAGTCCCTCTGGAGGTTGTCTGTCCGGTGTCGCAGGAAATACCTTAGATTTCTGCCAGTTCACCCACAGCCCGAGAGAATACCAAATTCTTCCAGCATATCTTTGGCCCCTTGCATGTCCCTGCCTGTATTTTGGAGAAAAAGGAGTAGGTCGTCTGCGTAGAGTGCTATGTGGTGCTGGGTGTCTTTTATCGTCAGCCCTGTGTAGTCCGGTCCTGTCCTGGCCCGGCATGGCAGCAACTCCATGGCCAGGGCAAACAGCAGAGGGGACAATGGGCATCCCTGCCTAGTTCCCCTCTCCAACCCCAGACTCTGGGAGATTACTTTCCCTGTCCACATCCTGGCTCTTGGGTCCACGTATAGCAGCCTTACCCATTCCACAAAGCCCTCGCCTAGGCCCATCACCTCTAGGACTCGATAGAGGTATTGCCATTCCAGGCTATCAAATGCCTTTCCAATATTGACTGCAAATATTGCAGCCTCGTCTTTGGCATAGTCCTCCACCCCCAATATAGCCATAAGCGTCTGACATCGATGGCAGTGTTCCTATGTGGGATGAGATACGCTTGGTCCACGTGCACCAGCTGGGGCATGTATGACAATAGTCTGTTCGCTTTTATTTTGCTCAGTATTTTATAGTCCATGTTCAGCACTGACACTGGTCTATACAGTGTTCTGTCATGGGCCGGTTTTCAGGGTTTAAGGAAGGGAACTATTAGGGCTTCCTTCGTGGTTTGAACTTTGTTCGCAGACCCTTCTCCTGGGCTGGTATTGCTGGGGTATCTATTCTAAGGTAAGGAATCTATAACTAACTGTCGCTTTTAGATGAACAAGTTACTCACCTTCTGTAACAATCTATTTGTAAGAGACATAGGTTATTTATAGATTCCTTACCGACCGCTCATCTCCCCACTCTGTAAATCCACTTCTAGGGCTAGGGACTCCATTATAGGGCGCTAGTTGTGGCGCACTAGTGGTCAGTGTCTTTCATGGCTCTGCACTTCTGGCGTGGAAAGTCGTGTCAGAACTGACGTCAATGCGCAGGGTAGTGTTCGCAGTTCTCGTGCTGTCTGATACATTGCGACTAGCTTAGGAGCTAGTTCCTCTATGTATATCATGTAGAATGTGGCAGGAAGACCGTCTGTCCCTGGCGTTTTGTTGAGCGCCATGTGTTTAATGGCAACTTTCACTTCCTGTTTGGTGATGTCCGCCCCTAAGTCCTCCACCTCCTCAGGTTCCAGTCGGGGTAGTTCTAGCTCATTTAAGTACTCTCCTAATGTCTCGCTGCAGAACCCAGAGGCACTACTGTACAATTTAGGGGCGGATTCCGATTCCGGTCGGAATGTGCCGTCCAGATTCCTTTCAGACCGAGCCATTCCGATGGGCTCGGTTGGAAAGGAATCCGACTCCGATTTCCGGATGGCTGACAACAGGCTCGGAGAGCCCGTTCGCCGTCCGGAAATCCTTTAGTACTCCTCCGGCCACCTCTTTACGACCAAGGGAGTACGATGGCAGTTTCTCACTGCCTTTTCACACCGGTCTTCCCGGCACAAAAAGGCAGTCGGGAACTGTCTTCGGGGGCCCCCAGTACGGCCCCCATGGGTGCGAATTCGGCAGCCTGGGGGCACCTATGGTACCCCTGTGTAGATCCCTGCACCCAGTGGCAGACACCCTGGGGTGCCGGCCACAAGGTGCAGGGATGGAGTGCACCCCTCCTTTGCAAAATGCGGGCATGCATTCCGCCCGAATGCATGCTCACATTGTGTGGGATACGATTGTAAGTACTTGCAAGGTCGTGACCGACGACAGTGGGTTGTTCTGTCACGGTTCCTGACCGATGTCGGATGGACTCAGGTCCGTCTGACATTGGAATCGGCCCTTATGTGTAATGTCTGGCGAAGATGTCATTAATACCCCCTTGTGTATATTGCTTGCTCCCAGCCTCATCCTCCATTTCTACTATCGGTGACCCCCTATTGTTTGGGTTGGCGAGCCAGGCCAGCAAAGAGCCTGCCTTGTTGCGCTCTGCATGTGTGTGGTCCAGATACGGCTTGTAGTCAAAACTCCGTAGCCTCTCCATCTGGCGTGCTACTGTCTCGCGCGCTTCTAGGAGTTCATCCTGTAGTTCTGGATGCTCCGGCCTTTTCTGTTCCAACTCTCTAAGCTCCCTTTCGGCTATTACGACTTCTGCTCTCAGTGTGCGTCTAACCCCTATCGTCTGAGCTAAACAGTAACCTCGTATTGTCATATTAAAGGCATCCCATTCCGGCAGCGGAGAGGTTGCCGTCCCCTTGTTGTCCTGAAAATACTGTGTAACTTTTTCCCTGATGCCCTTCTTAAAAAACTGGTCTTCCAGCGTCTCAGGGATCAATCTCCAAGTAGGGAATGCCTGGAGAGGGGCTTGTCCAATAGAGGCCCAGTGATGCGGGATTAGGATATGATATCGTCCTAGCCAAATACTTGGCGTTGCCTTCCTGTCCGTGTATGTCCGGGCCATAGAAATGTGTCCAGTCACATGTGTATGTCATGCATCGCTGAGAAAAATTAATAATTTTTATCCTGAGGGTGCAGGGTTCTCCAGTAGTCTACCAGACCCCAGTCTCCAAACGCCCACGCATTTAGCACCGTTGGGGAGTCTGGTAATGGGGGGTGTGATCTGTCCATATTGGTGTCAGCTATAGCATTGAAGTCTCCACCTATGAGCACTGCGGATGTCAGGTATGGGTCTAGCTGTTGTGACAACTGTGCCAGAAATTATGTTTGGTGCACATTTGGGGCATAGACACTTATGATGCTCACCTCTCTACCTTCCAGCCTCCCTCGTAGCGCGACATATCATCCCTCAGGGTCAATTAAGTCACTGATTACCTGGAAGGGCACTCCAGCCCTCCCAAGATCATAGCTACCCTAGCATAGGCCGAGTATGTAGTGTAGAATGTTTGTCCCCGGCATCTCTTCTGCGAGATGAGTTTCTTGGAGAAGTGTGATTTGTATCCCTCTTCTGTTGAGGTAAGAGAAGAATTTATACTGTTTGACCATAGTATGCATGCCCCTTATATTCCAGGTTAAGCACTTATACTTTATATAATTCGCCATATTTGTTTCCTTTCACCATTCGTCCCCCTCCTCGTCCTTATCCCCTCTTCCTCATAGATCAGATGTTTCAGCCCAAACCTATTGGAGTGAGTGTGTGATGCGACTCGTGATACCCTGTCCGAAAAGCCAACAACATTATAACAGGTTCCCCAACGCCCCTTCCCCAGGACAAGTAGGTGGTACCCTCCCATTCAAACTAGTCGATGTCCCTGGCCTAACATCCACAAAGTTAGGGGGGTGAGTCCAGTGACACATCCAGTGCACCCACCCTCCAGCTCACTGCTCGGCTCAGTTATTGCATTAGTTCAACCATGTGTCCCAATGTCTTGCTATTGCTTTCCCACTCTCTGAAACTCCCTACCTGCATCTTCAGATGATCTTGTCCACAGTTCCAGGCGTCACAATGGGGAGCTCACTGCTCGGCGCATCTGAGATGTTTGAGTCCTGTTCGGAGCTCGAGTCCGCCCCCGATCCGCCTGCCTCTAAGTTGTCTCAGGTGGTTCCCTTCCTGCTTATCAGTGCCACTTCATGCCTGGCATGTCACCTTTCCATATGCATCTCCGCTTGTGTTGGTGCCAGTGTGCCTCTTCTGGTTCCCCTGCTGCAAGATCTTCTGTTCCTGCCTCCCTGGGGTCTTTGGTCTGTTGACGGCGACACTCCTCGGTGGTTCTCCAGCCAGTTCTATGCTGCCTGTGGTGAAGTGAAGAATTCAGTTCCGTCCAGGGTGGACACCTGCAGTTTGGCCGGGTATTGCATTGCATACTTGTAATCCAGATGTTGGAGTTTCGCTTTGACACTCGGGAAGGAGCTTCAATGCTGCTGAACATCTCTGGAGAAATCCGGAAAGAGGCGCACCACCATGTGTTTAACTCTTAATTCTCCCTTCTGCCAGGCCTGTGCCGGTATATGGTCCCTAGTAAAGAACTGGAAAAGTCCCAGAAACACTCAGCTGTTAAGAGGGCCTTTAGTGTATTTCCCTCATAACTCACAATGCCAACTCAATTCAAAGATGTGCAATATTGTACAATTTAAGACATATAATGAACAAATCAAAAATCCTAAATAACGTGTGTGTTGTGTTTAAAATACAATTTATTATGAGTCAAATAAAATCAATGTTATATAACATAGTTGTAGTGCCAAATTTCCACATGTAAAGTACAATCTGTTATATAAAATGTTATCAGTGGAAACACAAAATTAAAAATTATCATAAAAATCACAGTTGTTAGGGTTGTAGACGCAGCGTTTCGGTGTGTAACGATACCACCTTCATCAGGACAACAATTCTATACAAAAAAAGCATATAATTAGACACATATATTGGTTTTTTTTAAAAAGTGATATTTAAAAACAACATATTCGTCACAGTCTTATGGCACATTTTTATTTACACGTTATTTTCATTATTTTTATGTAACAAAAAAGTATCATCGTTGCTACACCATCCTGGCATATTGCGTTATACTGGGCTATACACATGGTTCTTAACTATAGTGACACGAAATCACCATTAAGGTAGCTCTAAAAGAAAAATCATGATGCATACCTGTGAATTAATTAATTACCGTCCCTCTCGTGTGTAATTGGAGGTAGTTTGAATAACTGTCCCTCAATTGATAGAGGATCTGGTCTGTTATTCCCAGTGTGATATTCCTTTCTGTAAAGAGCATACAACCAAATCACTTATCTCTAATTTCTGGGGCTGGACTTAGATTTGCCAGAAAGGGCACATTGTGTTTGAATGGCCCGAGTTTATTACCTTTAAATTTCAGGAACTCTGTGGTAAAGAGGGTTAATGCTGGAGGGGGGCCACCGTATTGTTGCAGGGTATCACTGGAAAAAATGGAGTGCTGTGTTTAAGTATGACTAGATATGACAGAGGTTATATTTTACACAATCTATGCAACTAGTTGGCTACATCTCTAGGTGCTTCAGAATCAGAAGATTAAGTAACTCAGTGTGGTGGATTATAAAAACTGCAGGTATTGTTTTATATAAAAGAACAAAAGTTTGTGAGTTATCGTAAGCCTGTAGGTGTTTCATTTAATTTTAGCAAACTGGAGTGATCATGGCGACAGCTTTTTTTTAAGGATCTGTTTTCTTCAGACATTCATGAAATTAAGCAATATACTCACCCTCAAAGCGGGGTTATATAGCCCTCTATGCAGCGTCACTGGATTCTTTTAACTCTGTAACCTGCGTTGGAGTTTCCTTAGACAGTGTCTTTTATCAATTTGACCTGTAGGGGATTATGATATAATCGTTGTTTTTTTACCGAAACATAGCCGAATTTATTAATTTCACAACAGATTTATTTTTATCTCGGGTTAATGACTGGTTCCCATTATGCTGTAAGGATGAAAGCATAAAAGGAAGGATTCTTTGTATATATTGGCCGAATAAACGATGTACTAAACATATCCAGAGCCTCTTGGATACAAGTATTGGGCCACACTTACAACTTTGATAATTATTAATGTCTAGAGCTGTTTTATTCGTTCACGTACTGCACGGGAAATTTGACTATCCGTTGCTAGTATTGTGATGTTCTAGACACATTTGTTAAAGCCTAGATGAAGAATCCTATATATTGTATCTGCCATCCGTATTACGGCATAGATAAAATATTTGTTCTCATACACGAATTATCTCCGAGTGAGACTTTCTCGTATGCTTATTGTGGTTATAGTGAAACATCAATGTTTTCAAAATTAATCAGACTCCGACCTCTTGGCCTCCGCTCTAAGGTGCGGTGTTCTAGAACGCAATTTATACTCCGGCGAGTATTTTATACGCCGGCGAGTATATTTCATTTGATGATATAACAATATACCTATTTTTCAAACGAACCGGACTATCTCATATTTTCACCTTTGATAGTGACGCCCTTTTGTTATTCTATCTGTTGGTAGATAGCTGGCATTTTAACCGATTGTTATTATAGATTTAACTCGAAGTTAAACGAGAATTAAATTCCGTCCATTTCTATATGGGGGCATCTCTTACCTTTTTCTTAGTAATCGGCCTCCCTGCTCCCCTCGCAGCTTCTCTCGTATATCCACTCGTTACCAATCCGTCGGTTGTTTTGAGCTCGCAGTGACTGATTTGTATTTAAACAAATTCACGCGGGAGTTTGAGAGTTTAGGCGGTCACGAGGAGTGAGCGACCGACTTGCGTCCAATTAGTGCGACGCTCAAACTATGGACTACAATTGTAGTTCGGAGTGCTGTTATTGCGCCCTCCGTATCTGTACTATCGCGAGATTTTGGCGACAATGTTATTTCGGTTCTGTTCGATGTCTGATTAAGGAACTACAGCTGTAGTTCGAGGTTATGTCATACATGAAAATTGATGATACATATTATTATTAGAAGAGTCCGGTCTAGGGCCTTTTGTCACTCTAGCTATTCATTACCATATGTTCGGAGGGATATCTAAGACAACCAGTACATGATATATGGTGACTTAGTCTGCACCATATTCGTAGTATCTGTGCTAGTGATATTACGTGGTGATGTAATCACCTATTTCGGGCTCGGCAAGTGGTTGTTGATTTGTTTATAAACATCTCCTATCTCTATTAATTGTAAAAATGAGTATCACAATCTCAAGTTGTCATATACCTCATCTTTATGGTGGCGGAAGACTTCAGCTTTATATAGGGGACAGTTTTACTAGTGAACTTATTTAGCTCTAGTAGAAAATGGTATGAAGTGTGTCATTCACCACCAGCTATTTCTTGGCTGGCCTGTAATCCCACATAGGTGTACCTATAGGATTCTCTCCCAATCTTCTCTTGTGTTCAATCCATCTTTTACTGAGTTAAATCTTGACATGAAAAATTGTTCACATTTTTTGCGTTTTGTGGTAATATCACCACCTCTCATGTTTTGAGTTATTATTTCTAAGCCACACCATCGTATGTCTGCTATTGTGTGGCCCGCTGTTTTCCAGTGGTCCGTAAGGGGAGCACCTGTTTTATTGAGGCGAATAGCAGATTTGTGCTCATTGAGCCTTAATCTGATTTCGCGGGATGTTTCTCCTATGTATATATAGTCACATGGACATTTAATTAGATATACCATGTTTTTAGATCTGCAATTTATGAATGATTTGATATTGTGTTTTGTTTTTTTGTTTTCAATGCAGTGACCCTTGATTATATTTGCGCAATTTGAACAGTTACTGCATGGAAAAGTACCTACAGGGAGAGGGTTGTTATCTACTGTCGTTTGAATTTGGTTAATCTCTCTGTAGGTATGGACTAAACTATTTCTGATCGTCCTATTTCATCTGAAGGCGAACATTGGTTTTGGAATTTGTTCTTTTTTTCTTTTTGGTTACCAGATTCCAATTGCGGTTGATTATGTTTTTAATCTTATTGCTAACTCCACTGTAGTTTGTTACAAATACTAACCTTTTTTCCGTTCGTGTATCTTTGATTTTTTCTTGGAGTAGGTTATCTCTGTTGTAGTATCTAGCTCTCTTTAGGGCTTGTTTCACCATCTTTTTTGGGTATCCTCTATCAACTAATTTTATGGATAGTGCCTCTGCATGTTTTAAAAAAATCTTTATTTTGTGAGCAGTTTCGTTTTAATCTTAAAAATTGTCCAAAAGGAATGTTATTTTTCTGACACGGTGGGTGGTGGCTTTGGTAATGTACCATGGTGTTTCTATCTGTTTTTTTGGTGAACAGTTCAACCTGTAAGATACCGGATGTATGTTTGATTATTATATCTAAAAATTCGCATTTTTGTTGATCATAGTGGCTTGTGAATTTAAGGTTTTTGTCTCCTAGGTTTAACCAGGAGATAAACTCTTCTAAGGTTTCTACAGATCCTGTCCAAATGAAAAAAATATCATCTATATATCGAGACCATATAGTGATATTTTCGAAGAAGGGGGCAACAGAGTTAAAAATGTGCATTTCCTCAAATTGTGCCACGTAAAGGCATGCCAGGCTGGGAGCACATGTGGCTCCCATACTGGTGCCCTTAGTTTGTTTGAACCATTCTTTGCAAAATAAAAAGATATTATTTTTCAAAACCATGGTGACACAATCGATGATGAATGATTCATGGGGAGTTAGATCACGATCTCCCTGACATAGTAGACCACTAATCATTTTGATAGTACTGTCTTGAGGAATATTGGTGTATAACGCCTCTATGTCTAGTGTCACTAAGTATTGTGTGTTGGGATTAAAAGGTAAGTTTTCCACTTTTTTGATAATCGCTGCGGTGTCTTTAATGTATGCTTGCTGTTTAGTCACATATGGCTGGAGAAAGATGTCAGCGTATTTACTCAATGGTTCTGTGAGGGAGCCTATACTAGACACTATGGGTCTCATTGGAGGATCTGTTGGGTTTTTGTGGACTTTTGGGAGTCCGTACAGTGCGGGATCTGTTTTCTTCAGACATTCATGAAATTAAGCAATATACTCACCCTCAAAGCGGGGTTATATAGCCCTCTATGCAGCGTCACTGGATTCTTTTAACTCTGTAACCAGCGTTGGAGTTTCCTTAGACAGTGTCTTTTATCAATTTGACCTGTAGGGGATTATGATATAATCGTTGTTTTTTTACCGAAACATAGCTGAATTTATTAATTTCACAACAGATTTATTTTTATCTCGGGTTAATGACTGGTTCCCATTATGCTGTAAGGATGCAAGCATAAAAGGAAGGTTTCTTTGTATATATTGGCCGAATAAACGTTGTGCTAAACATATCCAGAGCCTCTTGGATACAAGTATTGGGCCACACTAACAACTTTAATAATTATTAATGCCTAGATCTGTTTTATTCGTTCACGTACTGCACGGGAAATTTGACTATCCGTTGCTAGTATTGTGATGTTCTAGACACATTTGTTAAAGCGTAGATGAAGAATCCTATATATTGTATCTGCCATCCGTATTACGGCATAGATAAAATATTTGTTCTCATACACGAATTATCTCCGAGTGAGACTTTCTCGTATGCTTATTGTGGTTACAGTGAAACATCAATGTTTTCAAAATTAATCAGACTCCGACCTCTTGGCCTCCGCTCTAAGGTGCGGTGTTCTAGAACACAATTTATACTCCGGCGAGTATTTTATACGCCGGCGAGTATATTTCATTTGATGATATAACAATATACCTATTTTTCAAACGAACCGGACTATCTCATATTTTCACCTTTGATAGTGACGCCCTTTTGTTATTCTATCTGTTGGTAGATAGCTGGCATTTTAACCGATTGTTATTATAGATTTAACTCGAAGTTAAACGAGAATTAAATTCCGTCCGTTTCTATCTGGGGGCATCTCTTACCTTTTTCTTAGTAATCGGCCTCCCTGCTCCCCTCGCAGCTTCTCTCGTATATCCACTCGTTACCAATCCGTCGTTTTGTGATGTATTCCTATAGGTTCTGTATCGATCCCCCTATTCCTGACCCTGTTCTGGTTAACAAGTTAACTAGCAGCCATCCCATGATGCAGAAACCGTTATCTGATTAAGCCACACCACGGCACAGGAACGTGTTATCTGATTAGGTCATAACGCTTGCCATCTAATTAGACAAGCGATATTCCTCCAGCCCCTGATAAGGCATACGGAGTTCTCAAAACAAATCAAACCTATGACAACCTGGGAAAAACCCTGCGGCCATTGTTTTGATTTCATCGAGAACTTCAGCAAAAGAATGTGCTAACGACCAAGTCGTATGACATCCTTATTGACGTATCTATGTCCATCCTTACGTCAATCTCGGCACCTTACAGGTATAAATATTACCGGTATTGCCTTAAGCAAACACACGCGGTGGTGACGAGATCGGAGCAGCCAGACTTGCCGAAGCCCAGAGCAGACCCCGCTGGCGCAGCCCCGCCTTCCTGACGCGCTGAGAACGAGACGCTGCTTTCTCCTGCCGAGAAATCCAGCTCCGGCGCTTCCGGGTAGCCCTCGCAGGCAGCCTGGAATATCGAGACCAGAGACGAGAGATACCATCCCTCATTCATCCTAGATTCCAGGTACAGAACTGAATAAGCCATCGCAGAGAATTCTTGAGTCAGTCACTTGGCAAAACAAACTTAACTTAAACTGCTACTTTCTATTCCCGCCCACGTATTAGGCTTAGGTCAGGTACACCGGGGTAGGCGTAGTTAGAAACACCAGTTGAGTACGATTAGTCAAATGTATATATGTATGTATCTATTTTATCAATTTTAAACCACCTTATGGCTTAGAAACCATATAAATGTTTTTACAGTATTATTTTATACTTCTGCTTTTATTGTATGCACTTTACTTAACCATAAGTATTGCGATAATATCGATCCACTTCTCTTGTATGAGAAAAGAGACTGATCAATAAATACCATCTTTTATTGAACACGCCCGTCTCTTCCTTTTCTCTACAATCTGGTGAGACTAAGAATGCACGTACTGACTGAGTAAAATAAGTTGTCTTTTGTTTTCACACGACTCTAGAGATACACTCTTGATTAGGGGAGAGCAAAGTTGTCATGTTCTATGGTTGTCAGAAACTAAATCCCTTCTTGTCTATCCAGGGAGGTTCAACTCCTCCTTGCCTATTCGAGAAAGTTTCTAGTGAACTCTGAGCTAGCTGGCAAACCCAAAACTTTAAGTCTAATATCGACAATAGAAGACCTAGTTAACGTCTGGTCTAGGCCTATACTATTGAAGGTATTATTCCAATGCGCAGAGCTTATTGGGATAATAGGAACTACACTACATGGCGCCCAAGCGTTTGGAAAGGCGATAAAACTAACGCAAGACATTAGAGTAACTCAGTCGTGCTTTTTCACTCAGACCCCTTTTTTCCCATAATACTCCAAAGACGTCTGGAGTGGGTGAAAGGTCATATCCGCCAAACCTCGCAGGAGGAAACTCCTATGTATGGTTTTTGGTTTAGTCAACGTTGAAGGATACACTGTTCCAAAATATTGTGCATCTAATCTCTGTTTCCATAAGAAACCTGATCTGCAAACAAACAAAATAACCGTCCTGACAGTAGAATGTCAGATACTGAAGAAGAAAGAGAGACAGCTAGAGTAGCAGCTGAACTCGTAGCAGCTGATAATACTATGCAAGAAGCAGACCCGGATATAATACTCATCGCGGTCAACATAAGGAAATCTATAACTTTAAAACTTATAGAAAATGGACTGACACCTAGAGGTGGCACAGTCATATTCGTAATAGAGGCACACGAAAATCGGCAGACAGAGGTGTTCTATTCATGGATACACTTTCCAGCAGCAAACGCTGTAACGAAGGTCTTCCACTATTACAAAACAGAGGAACCTCCTAATGAGTACACTCCTTTCGAGGAGGTGGAAGTACCACTTAAATTTCAAGAGCACCTGCTCTTGTTTAATGGCGCCCTAAAACATAATAATCACATCACCAGGCTCGGTCCATTAGGTAGACCAGGAGCAACGTGGCCGGTCCTAGCCGGATACACACCACATCCAGACATCGATGGGATGTCTGCAGCAAACCTTTTAATACAACTAAAACAATTAATAAAAGTACATAGACAATTAGTCCAATATGTAATGCGGACTTCAACAATCCAACCAGCAATTAAAATTCCACAGCTGACCCCTCATCAGGGGAACACAAATAAAATTACACCACAGAACATACAGTCCTGCCTAGGTAAGGTACCAGCCAAAAGGGAACAAATACCATTCTGGTTAGCACAAAAAATTACCCAAATAGAGGCGGTGTTTCCAGACACCACTCCTGTGGATAAACACAGGATTCTGACTATCTGTCTTCCAATGGGAATCGCACCACACGTGGAGGACTGTGACACTTGGGGTACAGTCTTTGCTTCCATCTACACAAAAACGCATGGTGTTCCATCCATCTCGGTAATACCAGATGTGCTAAAACAAATTCAAGATGAATACGGTCCAGAACCCGCTTTAACTCTTGGCATGAAATTACTGAAAGACTTCAAGCAGGTCTCGGCTATATTACTAGCCAATATAAAGGGAGAAGCAGCAAATGTGGCGATCCGCCAAAGGTTAAAAGAAACAGATATAGCAGACCAACCAGCTGAAATTGCCAGAATTATAGAAAAATCCTATGAAGAACTAGGTAGAGATAGTTTGGGTGGAATACCAGTGAAGCCCCAACTGATTGAAAGTCCTGAAAAAATATTTATTAAAAATAATCTAAACAGCCAAAAGAAGAACTGGGATGGAAACAAACAATCCAATCCAAAAGAAAAGAGATTCCAGTCCAGAGGAAGGTCTCCTCGGCGGAGAGAAAGATCTCCGGACCAAGGACCCAAGTCTCCCCAAAGTGAGCCCTCTGGGAAAAAATACAACCTTAGAAATAGGGATAATATAAAGAAACCGGATAGATATCAAGATTTTGATACACGTCCCTCTCAATCTTTTCAGACTTCCTCGCAGAAATCGGAAAGAAGAGGACGATCGGAACCCAGGGAAGGGCACGTCAAGTCCAAAAACAAGGAACCTGCTCATCCAAATAAGAAATTACAATTTCCAAAAAAGAAGGTAGCCAGTATTAAAGTATTCAACAATGCCGAGAATACTGAGGACACAACTGAAAAACGGAGAATGGGCTCAGACAATGCTAGACAGCGCAGCAGAAGTGAGCATAGCCCGCAAAGTCCTTATGAATCATCTGGAGACAGTGGACACGAATGAATACCTTCAAGTGGAAACTGCAGACACCAGAGTTAGCAAACCTCACAAAATATATGAAATAACATTACGTATAGAGGGGGATAAGACTAGAAAAATAAGGGGACTATTTTGGGATAATCTCTCCAAGGGCTATGACATCCTTCTAGCTGAAAAAGACTGGCCACCAGAGTTTGTCAGGGACTGCCCTCATGGCGAAGAAATAATTATGCCTGCCTTCTCAAATCATATCCCAATTCATAGAAAATATACACTTGCAAGAAAGTGGGCAGTAGCTCAAGCTCCTGCTTTATATAAAAATCATGTAGGATGGGATGAGGACTCTCCTCCTCACAAAATCCAATTAAAATCACAACCTACTGCACAAAGACAGTACCCAATTAAGCAAGAAGCTAAAAAACAGGTAAAAGAAATCCTAGACCAATTAGAATACCAGGGGGTGATTGAAACTTGCACCTCACAAATGAACAACCCTTTGTTTCCGGTCTCCAAACCAGACAATTCATATCGTCTAGTTTTGGATTACAGACACCTTAACTCATGTTGCAAAACTTTTGCAGTGCAAAACTCGCATAGTGCAGCACTAATGAATAACATAGTGCGCAAAAAATACAAAACAACATTAGACATCTCTAATGGATTCTTTTGTCAAAATATAGCACCAGAGAGCAGATACTTGTCTGCGTTCTCAATAAATGGCGCTCAAAAACAATTCTGTCGGTTACCCCAGGGGTACAAGAACAGCCCAGCATTATTCTCAGCGAGAGTAACAGAGTTATTACAAACATATGATGAAGAGGCATTATCTTATGTCGACGACATATACCTAACAGATGATGACTTGGATACTCACTTGAAGAGAGTGAACACCATAATACTTTGGTTCGCAGCAGAGGGTTACAAATTCAACTTTAAAAAATCTAGAATTGCCCATCTAACAGTCCTGTTCTTAGGATATGAATTATCAAGTGAAGGCAAAAGCCTGGCTGACAATTTCCTAGAGAAATGTGCCGTACTCCAAGCACCTAGAACACTAAAAAACCTACAGTCAATTCTAGGCTTCCTAAATTTCGGAAGAACATACATTGCAAATTACGCAGAAAGGGTCAAACCCCTTTATGATCTAATAAAACCAGATTTTAAAAAAACCAATTGGACTCAAATACACACAGAAATTCTGAGATCCTTACAAACAGACATGTTAATTAAAACAAAATTAGAAACACGTGATAACACACGCAATCTTGTGATTCGAGTCATCCCAGGAAGATGCGGATTCACATACCTGACCTCTAATGAGGGAGAAAAGGTACCAATTGCATTCAAATCACACTTGTACACAGAAGCTGAAAAGAAATTCAGCATTAAAGAAAACATTGTTCATGCAGTTCAAACCGCAATAGCTAGAGAAAAAGATAAAGCTGACGGTAGACGAATCACGGTCAGAACAGCAGAATCAGCCTTTGAGGCATTAACAACCCCGTGTAATTTACCAACAACGGCATTGAATCCAAAGTGTATACAATGGGTGAATTCAATTACAACGGACAAAGTATACTACTACTTTGATCCAGAACTAAAGGAATTAAAAAACCTAGAATATGAAAGAATATTCCCTCTGCCAATCGACATTCTGCCTTTACGACAGTACGCTTGTGTAATCTATACAGACGGACATGCTCAACCCTCCGTTTGGGGAGAACAAGCATACAACCCCACATGTGAGATTACAAAAGAAGTGTGGCGCGGAGGTAAACTAAGGCCTCTATTAACAAAAACACACTCAGTAGAAACTAATTCAGAACAACAGACTGAAATAATAGCATTGAAAATGGCGCTAGATAATGCGGATCACGAATTCCCGACACTTATAGTGTCCGATTCATATTACTGCGTCAAATCATATAACAACGATTTGCAGAAATGGATTCAAAACGGTTACAAAGATGACACAGGTGCAACAATAAAGCAAAAACTGCTTTGGGAACAAATAGTTCTGTTACAAAAAGAACTACCAAAGACTCACGTGATACATACACTGAGTCATCAGCGTGATGGCGTTCACGTTGCAGGGAATTCATTGGCTGAGACAGCCACAGCGGTAGCAACTAAATCGGCTTCCGTAGCTAGGAAAAAGCGTACAATGAAATACATTGACGGTGAAACAGTGCTGGCGGTGAAAACGTCATCAAAAGGCGACTGCTCAGCGCTACCGATCAACTATCCACTCAATTATACATACATAATCGATGCAAACTCCGTCCCTTTTGCTCGAATCCCTGGAGTGGGGGATAGAGTAATTCCAAACATGGACAGGAGAACTTTGTTAATTGCAGACGCACATATGGGCGAGGGTCTCAGACACCTCAAACTAAAAGATTCTCTGGAAGAATTACAATCAGTGTACTGGTGGCCAGGCATGAGCCTGCAGCATCACATTTTTGTAAAAAAATGCCCGGACTGCAACAGAGATCGCAGTGGCGAGAGAAACGGTATACTACCGTGGCGTTTCACTCCAGAAAGAATCAACAGTAAAAAGCAAAGCGTCCGATTAACATATACAGGCTAGTTTACACTTATAATGTAGATCCCCAGCACTCGGCTGACGTCTGGACTGTTATACAAAGATTTGCGAGTCTAAATGGCATATACGCTAGGAGCATGCTACGTTTGACCAATGTTTTCACTTTAGCCCTCAAGCCTGTGGGGAAACAAGGCCAAATGAGCATAGCATAGCGGGATTCTTCTCACTTCCTTCCTGAGGGATACGGGATGGTGTCAAGAAAAAACCAAGGCATAAAGCTATCTATAACGGAAAGGATATTAGGTTCGGGAGCTGGGTGGGTCAAACATCTGATAAGTGTCCAACGTAGTCTAAACAACCTGCCAAGAAATTCTCTGAAGGGATTCAGTCCGTACGAATTATTGTTTGGAACAAGGATGTTAGTCTTAGATCTTGACAGTCAGACTTCAGTGGTGAAGGAAAAAAGCTTTGATATCAAAGATCGTTTGGCTATTTTACAGGACTTAAACAAAACAAGAAAAGACCTGAGCAACATAAAGTTGAAACAGCAGCCAACAACCACTGAAGAACCACCACCTGTCCCAGCAAGACCTGTCTGGATTCCAAAAGTCGGGGATCTAGTCAGAGAAAAGATCGCGGTAAAGAAGGAATTTGGGCCTTCTTACAGAAAAGCAGTTCCTGTCTTGTCTATCAACGGGACAAGATCAGTTGTACTACCGCCGCTTGCTGGTAAAAAGGAGAACCGAGTTGTATCCATCGACCTGGTAAAACCACAATCATGTGGCCGATAACAAACAGTAGGCCAAGTGGACTCCCGATAAGTAGCAGAACACCAAGGTTTGCTACAAATACAGAGGTCCAAACTAAGAGGCTAATCACATTCGAAACGCCTACAGAACAACAACAAGGACTATGCAACAATGCATTGGAACTCAGACCTCTAAAAACTCAAATAAAAACATTTAGTAGAGACACACCGACCTACAATGAAGTAACAAACGAATATGCAAGAAACAGTAATCCTGAAGCAATTGGAACAATTGACAGAACTGCATCCGGCTACTTCATAAACTTCGATGATTCCTCTGAAGACCTAAGTGAATCAAAAACACAGCCATCAACAAAAACCTTTAAAGATAAAGAACTTCTGAAACACCTGAAAGAAACCTATCTGATTTCTCCATGGATTGAATTTTGGGTGGGCTTTGGTGCATTTATCCTCATACTTTGGCTCATCATGGTACTAACTTTGGGACGCTTCATTGAGGGAAAATATGCTAAAATGGACACAGCAAGTCAGAAAATCAACTTGATCCTCAAGCCACACACATCTTCACACGTCGAGAAAAGAGAACTTTCTTCAGTCAACTTCACAGCCAATCCTATACCAGGTGGGGTAGCATGGGACAATACTGACTACGAAATTTATGGTCCGGTTGAAATCCTGAAATATCCACACCAAATCAAGATCTCGTTAAGTGACTTTGTAAAACCAAGCTCATTTGCTGATGATTGGGACTTTGAAAACATAAATGATATGATGTCTGACTTAGTGATGTCTGCTAAATTTACCAAACATGATTATTTGCAGGGTTCGACAAATTATGATAGTATGTACTGTTACGACCACTATGGTAACCATTTTTTACATAAATCGTCACAACCTAGAAATGTTTTAAATTATAATCAATGGGAACATTGTGCGACCCCTCCAAAAGGAAGCTCAAGAACCTTTTATAACAAATATTCATACTTTTCAGGGTTCAACACAAGTGATGCTGAAACATTTTATTTCAAATTGTCAAATAAGACAGGGACAAAGACCATGCTTACAAACACGAAATTGATATATTCAGACTCATTTTTTGAACAAATGAATACCTTTGGTTTTGATTATTGGGACAAAAATGTTGAAGTAAAAAGTGTTTGGGGTACAAAAGAATGGCAAGTACAAGGTATAGAATCATTGTTTAGAGCCTGCATGATCCCAGAACAAATTATATTTTTGAATGACACTGTTCAACAAACTACCTGTCTTGGCCTAGCCAAAATCAAAGACTTAAATAAACCGTCTATTCCAAAGCCAACAATGAACAGCAATAGCTCTACATATGAAGAGATAGACGTAAACTATATATTAAACCAAAACAGAACAAATCCTGATTGGAAACAATGGTTAATCTGGCCCACAGATACTAATAACTGTCAAGATAGATTCCTGAACAAAACACAGGGGTTCACATTGACCAGGCCAGACCCAAGATATTCCCAAAGACAACACCCAGGGATAATAACCACCTACAGTGTGGGCAAACTCTGCCTTCAATGGCTACAAACTTCCACACTGACAGAAATTAAGCAACACCTAACTTTACTTACTGATGGTGCTGACTTGCGTGATTTCATTATGGGACCGCGCAAACAGCGTCAGAAACGTTTCATAGCAGCCTCTGTATATGCAGCTTACAACGAGGCCTGGAAGGTGACTCAAATTGAGACAGCAGAAAGTATACGGGAAATTGACCGTATTAATTTGGAAAAATCACTTTCTGTAGTGGACAATGGGTTAATGACTCTGTCCTCCAGAATTTTTTCTTTGGACAGCATTGTGTCTTCAGCAATCGACATTTTATCGCAAGACTTACTGTTGTTACAACACGGTCAGTCTCAATTGCGTTCTATTGTACACCTTGGCTGGACGTTACAAAATCTGCGTTCAGGCTATGTGCCTTGGCGTTTAATCAACACAACGTCACTATTCAATATCTTTAACCTTACTGATAAACAAATCAGTATGGCACAGAAGGGTGCTGATTATACAATCCTGAGCATTGAGAAACTCGAGAGATTACCAGTGACAATGTCAGAACGACCTGTCAGTGAATGGATAATACATGGGATAATTAATATTCCAATATCAACCTTCAGGTTTCAATACTGCCAAAAATATATACAGGCTGGCATGTACGAAAAATTGGGAAAAGGGTACATTAAGACAACATGGAACTTGCCCTATTCACATGCATGTGTCAGTAATAAAGGACAGAAAGTGTTTCTTAGTGGCAATAATTGTGCGATGTCACTAAGCGGTACACTTCTGTGTAATGGAATTAGTTTGCATGGAGCCTGTGAAGGGAACTCAAATAACCTTTCATGTCACCAGCTAGGCGCACCTGCAACAGAGATAGAACCATTCTTTAAAAAACTCTATAATGGGAGTTACATTCTAATTGTGGATCGCAGATGTTGTAGTTTACTGCCCGGGACTCCTTATCTCGTAACTACGACTGCGAAGGTCATGTGCCGTGGACACTCATTGTTCCCCAGCTCCTTTCCAGACAGGAAGGCAAGGGCATGGCCCAACTTGAAAATTACTTCTATTCGAATAGACACTTTAAGCAGAATGAAAACAGTGCTTCTTCAGACGCCAACCAGGCTCACGTCATCAAAAGAAACGTATGATCTCCTAGTCGCAAGGACGACTGCAGAGATTCACTCATTGTTATCAACTAATTCCCCCATACATTTCGCAGAAATCCTGAATGAAATCTTAAATATTTCTGATACCAGTGGAGTCTCAAAAGTATTTAAGACAGTATTTTCAATGGCATTAACACCATTCAAAGCCATACTGGGTATTTTTCCAGACTTCGTCCATTCGATTTTTGGCGGACTTCCCCTCATTTTGGGACTAATTGCAGGAATCCTATTCTTGGTCCTAATATTTCGTTATGGCAAACCGTGTCACAGACAAAACACCTGCGACAAGGGAAGAAACAATCCGAGCCATTGGATACCGGGACCGGATTTCAAAAATCCTGGGACTATCCCGGCTTAGAGACCTGAACATGACTTGGTTTCTTTCATTTCGACCAATGTGGCATCGATGTGTTTTACCTGTATTAAGGTGCTTGCTGTGCGGAGAAGAATGCGTGTTGGACACCTGTCTGACGCTACAATCGGATGTGCCAATGGACGCAGAGACTTTGTTGGGTCCGGTAACGGCTCATGCATTGTGCTGTCCCCAGCGGCTACCAATCCTGATGACGGCATTCGTGGAGACTTCACCACTACGATTGAAGAGTTGTGAAGTACAAGATGAAAGCAGCATCGATCAGGTACGACCTTCTGTCAGCTATGCTGATCGAAACATCAATGAAGGCAATCATGCTCATGAATGCATGTTACAAAATTTTTCCGAGTTAGTGGAACTCTCCCAGGAAGCTGTTGACAGCTTTTTCGACAGTCTAAATGATATGATGTTCTCACCAGAGCAGAAATAGAGACTTTTGAGCAAGCTAGCACACGGCGTTCCCAACACCCTGAATTTGGCCTTCAACTTTAATAACAAAATACCATGAACAATTTTCCCTCCAGTTCACGGACAGCAATTTTTTCAGCAGCCCCAATATATTTTTACGATTTTTCGGGACACTTATCTTCTGCTTAAAGTAAGAACTATTCTTAGAGAACTAACATTTCTATTTTTAGATACTTTATAGACATTAGCTGCCCGCTGGTATGTTCATAATTATTTTATTCTGTGATGGAATGGTCTCGAACTTTTTCTTCTGTATTAAGAGCCATTTCATGTGTAATTCTCATATTCGATTAGTAATAATGTATACATATGCTTGATTACTTTGGCATTACTCTACGGCTTGAGTGCATATAATACATGTGACTATTTTTTCGTATATTAGATAAATTCGAAATGCATTATATGTATTTTGGGGTGGTAAGGTATACACAATACTCTACAGTATGTTTTACTATGCCTAGATTCGTAAATATGGCCATAGTTAGCGTGGAGTGGGTGTGATGTATTCCTATAGGTTCTGTATCGATCCCCCTATTCCTGACCCTGTTCTGGTTAACAAGTTAACTAGCAGCCATCCCATGATGCAGAAACCGTTATCTGATTAAGCCACACCACGGCACAGGAACGTGTTATCTGATTAGGTCATAACGCTTGCCATCTAATTAGACAAGCGATATTCCTCCAGCCCCTGATAAGGCATACGGAGTTCTCAAAACAAATCAAACCTATGACAACCTGGGAAAAACCCTGCAGCCATTGTTTTGATTTCATCGAGAACTTCAGCAAAAGAATGTGCTAACGACCAAGTCGTATGACATCCTTATTGACGTATCTATGTCCATCCTTACGTCAATCTCGGCACCTTACAGGTATAAATATTACCGGTATTGCCTTAAGCAAACACACGCGGTGGTGACGAGATCGGAGCAGCCAGACTTGCCGAAGCCCAGAGCAGAGCAGACCCCGCTGGCGCAGCCCCGCCTTCCTGACGCGCTGAGAACGAGACGCTGCTTTCTCCTGCCGAGAAATCCAGCTCCGGCGCTTCCGGGTAGCCCTCGCAGGCAGCCTGGAATATCGAGACCAGAGACGAGAGATACCATCCCTCATTCATCCTAGATTCCAGGTACAGAACTGAATAACCCCTCGCAGAGAATTCTTGAGTCAGTCACTTGGCAAAACAAACTTAACTTAAACTGCTACTTTCTATTCCCGCCCACGTATTAGGCTTAGGTCAGGTACACCGGGGTAGGCGTAGTTAGAAACACCAGTTGAGTACGATTAGTCAAATGTATATATGTATGTATCTATTTTATCAATTTTAAACCACCTTCTGGCTTAGAAACCATATAAATGTTTTTACAGTATTATTTTATACTTCTGCTTTTATTGTATGCACTTTACTTAACCATAAGTATTGCGATAATATCGATCCACTTCTCTTGTATGAGAAAAGAGACTGATCAATAAATACCATCTTTTATTGAACACGCCCGTCTCTTCCTTTTCTCTACAATCTGGTGAGACTAAGAATGCACGTACTGACTGAGTAAAATAAGTTGTCTTTTGTTTTCACACGACTCTAGAGATACACTCTTGATTAGGGGAGAGCAAAGTTGTCATGTTCTATGGTTGTCAGAAACTAAATCCCTTCTTGTCTATCCAGGGAGGTTCAACTCCTCCTTGCCTATTCGAGAAAGTTTCTAGTGAACTCTGAGCTAGCTGGCAAACCCAAAACTTTAAGTCTAATATCGACAATAGAAGACCTAGTTAACGTCTGGTCTAGGCCTATACTATTGAAGGTATTATTCCAATGCGCAGAGCCTATTGGGATAATAGGAACTACACTACAGGTTGTTTTGAGCTCGCAGTGACTGATTTGTTATTTAAACAAATTCACGCGGGAGTTTGAGAGTTTAGGCGGTCACGAGGAGTCAGCGACCGACTTGCGTCCAATTAGTGCGACGCTCAAACTATGGACTACAATTGTAGTTCGGAGTGCTGTTATTGCGCCCTCCGTATCTGTACTATCGCGAGATTTTGGCGACAATGTTATTTCGGTTCTGTTCGATGTCTGATTAAGGAACTACAGCTGTAGTTCGAGGTTATGTCATACATGAAAATTGATGATACATATTATTATTAGAAGATTTCGGTCTAGAGCCTTTTGTCACTCTAGCTATTCATTACCATATGTTCGGAGGGATATCTAAGACAACCAGTACATGATATATGGTGACTTAGTCTGCACCATTTTCGTAGTATCTGTGCTAGTGATATTACGTGGTGATGTAATCACCTATTTCGGGCTCGGCAAGTGGTTGTTGATTTGTTTATAAACATCTCCTATCTCTATTAATTGTAAAAATGAGTATCACAATCTCAAGTTGTCATATACCTCATCTTTATGGTGGCGGAAGACTTCAGCTTTATATAGGGGCCAGTTTTACTAGTGAACTTATTTAGCTCTAGTAGAAAATGGTATGAAGTGTGTCATTCACCACCAGCTATTTCTTGGCTGGCCTGTAATCCCACATAGGTGTACCTATAGGATTCTCTCCCAATCTTCTCTTGTGTTCAATCCATCTTTTACTGAGTTAAATCTTGACATGAAAAATTGTTCACATGTTTTGCGTTTTGTGGTAATATCACCACCTCTCATGTTTTGAGTTATTATTTCTAAGCCACACCATCGTATGTCTGCTATCGTGTGGCCCGCTGTTTTCCAGTGGTCCGTAAGGGGAGCACCTGTTTTATTGAGGCGAATAGCAGATTTGTGCTCATTGTGCCTTAATCTGATTTCGCGGGATGTTTCTCCTATGTATATATAGTCACATGGACATTTAATTAGATATACCATGTTTTTAGATCTGCAATTTATGAATGATTTGATATTGTGTTTTGTTTTTTTGTTTTCAATGCAGTGACCCTTGATTATATTTGCACAATTTGAACAGTTACTGCATGGAAAAGTACCTACAGGGAGAGGGTTGTTATCTACTGTCGTTTGAATTTGGTTAATCTCTCTGTAGGTATGGACTAAACTATTTCTGATCGTCCTATTTCGTCTGAAGGCGAACATTGGTTTTGGAATTTGTTCTTTATTCTTTTTGGTTACCAGATTCCAATTGCGGTTGATTATGTTTTTAATCTTATTGCTAACTCCACTGTAGTTTGTTACAAATACTGACCTTTTTTCAGTTCGTGTATCTTTAATTTTTTCTTGGAGTAGGTTATCTCTGTTGTAGTATCTAGCTCTCTTTAGGGCTTGTTTCATCATCTTTTTTGGGTATCCTCTATCAACTAATTTTATGGGTAGTGCCTCTGCATGTTTTAAAAAATCTTTATTTTGTGAGCAGTTTCGTTTTAATCTTAAAAATTGTCCAAAAGGAATGTTATTTTTCTGACACGGTGGGTGGTGGCTTTGGTAATGTACCATGGTGTTTCTATCTGTTTTTTTGGTGAACAGTTCAACCTGTAAGATACCGGATGTATGTTTGATTATTATATCTAAAAAATTGCCTTTTTGTTGATCATAGTGGCTTGTGAATTTAAGGTTTTTGTCTCCTAGGTTTAACCAGGAGATAAACTCTTCTAAGGTTTCTACAGATCCTGTCCAAATGAAGAAAATATCATCTATATATCGAGACCATATAGTGATATTTTCGAAGAAGGGGGCAACAGAGTTAAAAATGGGCATTTCCTCAAATTGTGCCACGTAAAGGCATGCCAGGCTGGGAGCACATGTGGCTCCCATACTGGTGCCCTTAGTTTGTTTGAACCATTCTTTGCAAAATAAAAAGATATTATTTTTCAAAACCATGGTGACACAAACGATGATGAATTTTTTTATTTTATTTTATGTTCTTGTATAGCGCAAGAATCGACCCCTTACGAGGTATCTCCGCGCTTTGCTCGCAGGATGGAATAGCTGCTATAGAACAGAGAAGGTTGTAAACTGATGTTTGGAAATTTTTATTCTTCCTGGAATAGGACGGTTTTTAGTTTCTTCCTGAAAGAGGAGTGATTATGGGTTTGTCTGAGGTCAGTTGGAATGATTCATGGGGAGTTAGATCACGATCTCCCTGACATAGTAGACTACTAATCATTTTGATAGTACTGTCTTGAGGTATATTGGTGTATAACGCCTCTATGTCTAGTGTCACTAAGTATTGTGTGTTGGGATTAAAAGGTAAGTTTTCCACTTTTTTGATAATCGCTGCGGTGTCTTTAATGTATGCTTGCTGTTTAGTCACATATGGCTGGAGAAAGATGTCAGCGTATTTACTCAATGGTTCTGTGAGGGAGCCTATACTAGACACTATGGGTCTCATTGGAGGATCTGTTGGGTTTTTGTGGACTTTTGGGAGTCCGTACAGTGCGGGTTCCGTAGGATTGGTGTTCAATAGAAATCTGTACTCATCCTCACATATAATGTCATCTTCTTTTGCAAAGTCTTACATTCTTTTTATACTTTTTTCGAGCTCAGACCAGTCTTTCCTGCTTGACGTTTGATAATGGTTTCTGTTGTTGAGGAGTAATGTCATTTTGTCATTATATTGTGTGGTGGACATCACCACAATGCTTCCGCCTTTATCGGCCGGTTTGATGGTAAGCATGTGATTTTTTTCTAATTTGGTGAGCGCTTCTTTTTCTGTTTTACTCAGATTGAATTCTATCCAATTTTTGTGATCTATAACATCAGAGACACTCTTGGTGACTGCTATCTCAAAGGCTTCAATCTGCTTGTCAATTTGACCTAGTTGTGGGGTCCAGGTTGATTTGGGTTTAAGGCCCGATTTATTAGGACGGACAGATCTTTCCTTATCATCAAAAAACGACATAAGTCTTACCTTTCTAAAGAAATTTTGGAGATCCCTCTCTATACTAAATTTGTCAACTGGGGAAGTGATAGCGTATCCTAAACCTTTCTCTAGCAATTTTATTTCTACGCGGGACAGTTCCGTATCAGAAAGATTAATGACAGGAGCTTTGTTTAAATGTCCCAAGTCTTCTGACTCCTTGTGTGCGGTCTTTGTTGGTATTGAGGTTGAGGCACATATTTGCCCCTCCCTCTGCCCCTCCCTCTCTGTTGGGCAAAATTCTGCCGTTGTTCTAAAAAAGGAAGGTATGTCTTATTGGGGCCTTTTTGGGTATCCTGTTCTCTGCCATTGTTTCTGCTGTCACTCTGGGTTTCTGTCTCACTGTCTGAACTGGTGTAAGACGTATCGAAGAATCTAACCTTCTTTTTTTGTTGATAGTTGTTTCCCTGATGTTGTTGCCGTGGTTTGCGATATTGTGGCATTTCTCTAGGTCGGTCGTAGTAATCTTTTTGCAAGTACGGGTAGGTAAATTCAGGATTATACTTTACCACGTCATTTCTTAACTTGTTACTCTTTTTGTTAAATAGATAGTCTCTGTACCCATCGACATCTTTTTGGATGTCCTCTAGTTTTTTTGTTTGTTTTTTTATTAAACTTTTATTAACGTGCAGGTTCAGTATATTGTAATGTCGATACATTCAAGCTGGCATTTTCATACATGTATGGTTCATTCTTCAAATCTTACATGACATTATCTAGTACGTTTTCATTGCTCATTCCTTTCCTTTTATAGTCTATATATGCTCTTCCGTATTTTCTTACCTAGATTAATAGAATATATCAATAACTTCCCGTCAATTGTTGCTTAACTCAGTGTCTCTCATAGAACTCCAAGAGACATTTCCCCCCCCTCATCCCCAAACTTAGGTCATCACTTTTATGTATGTTTCATACTCCCTCTCCTATCATCAGGTCCCTCTGTCGGGGGGCTTGGCTTGAGCGCCGAGGGAGATGGCGGCGTGAGCCCGGAGCTCCGTGCCTCCTTCCCCACAATACTCCTGAAAACGGGGCCAGAGAACCCGCAAGTGCCCCGGAGCCGGTGGCGGACCTGAGGGAGACTGGCCGGGTGAGATCTGAGCTGCTGGCGGCGCTGCAGCGCCGAGATCGGCCGCCGGTCGCAGCGGCCGCCTAAGTGAAGGGAGAGACGGCGACGTGCAAGATGGCGGCCGCGACGGAGCCTTGACTGACCGAGGGCGGCGCAGCGGTCTACACACCCGGAGCACACGGTGGGGGCGCGGCCGCCGTCTGGGACGGTCCCAACGGCGATACCCCCCGCAGCGGGAGGAGCTCCTTGACCCTCGGCTGCGGTGAGCGGCGACCGCGACCGCTAGGAAACAGGGCCGCCAGGTACGTCACTGCAGGGGGAGCTCCCAGGCAGCTTCATTAGCCAGGAGAGTGGAGAGACGACCTCCGACCCAGCCCTGGGCACTGAACTTGATGGCGGGTGAGCGGGGGCAGCCCTGAGAGGTGGGCCACGAGGAACGGGAACTACTGCAGCACGGCCCGGGGCCCCCCCCGCCCCCCACCTCCTTTTTCTCGTTGCCCCCCCGCCGCGACTGAGCGAATGGTGGTTGGAGACGTAGCGGAGACGCCCTGCAGGCCAGCAGCGGTCCCCCGACAGCGCCAAACTCCCGATAGCGCGCCACACTTGAGCCGCTAGCCCAGGAGAGGGGAGACGGTATACCATAGTCCCCCAGGGAGCGAACTGCACGGCAGGCGCTGCTTCTGGAGTGCGGCAACAGAGCAGTGGGATCCCGTGGCGCACAGGAGCCGGCCACGTGGCTGAGGCCCGAGGAAAGAAAGAACGAACATCCACAGCCCCCGGGGGCCGAGAATCACGACAGGCGCCACTGCTGGGGTGCGACATCTGCGACAGCACGACCCCGTAGCGTACAGGGACAGGCCGTGAGGCCGTGGCCCGGGGGGGTCTCAGCCAACCAGGCAGGCCGAGCAGGACGAAGTCAGCCACAATGGGGAAGCAGAGGACTAAGGCGGAGGAGGCTGAGCCGTCTGATGCGGCGGAGGGGGGCCCCACCGGGCAGACGGACCTGCAGCGTTTACAGGACCGGATACTGGAAGCCATAACGGCCACTCGAGACGCGCTCCACAACGATATTACGCAAGTGGCGTCGGGACTGGGCTTGCTCCGGGCGGACCACGACAAATTGAAAGACAGGGTCAAGGACGCTGAAACGGTGATCAAGGACCTGGCGCCGGCTCACAAGGTGATGGAAGGGAAGCTAACGGAAGCCCTGGACCGCATACGCACCCTGGAAAGGCGGGCGGAGGACGCGGAAAATAGAAGCCGGCGCAGCAATGTGCGGATCGTGGGCGTACCAGAGACGGAGGGGGCGAGGGACATGGTTGCCTACATGGAGGAATGGATGAAAACAGTGGTGGCGCCGGAAGGGCTCTCGCCCTTCTTCACACTGGAGCGTGCACATAGAGTCCCCTCAGGGCCTCCCAAGCCCGGGCTCCCACCCAGGCCGATCATAGCCAAGTTGCTTCATCACAAGGATAGGGACTTGCTCCTGCGGAGAGCTCGGGAGGATGGCCCCTTCCAGATTGCGAACAGCAGGGTCACGCTTTTCCCGGATTTCACCTTCGAGACGCAGAAGCAGCGGGCCTCCTTCCTTACAATCAAAAAGGAGTTGCGGAATGAGGGGATTTCCTACTCGTTGCTTTTCCCAGCCAGGCTCCGAGTGGTGGTGGACGACAAGGCGAGCTTCTTTAACACATCAGCAGAGGCCTGGGACTGGTGGGAGACATACAAGGCTGGGACGGACGGCGCCAGAGCACGGGAGGAGCGGGAGAAGGAGCGGGGGCGCTCGCCACAGCGGCCGCGGAGGTCGAGGAGGCTGAGGAAATGAGGGCAGGGGAAGATGGGACCAACGGCCTCCCAGACCGAGGCAGAACGGCAGGCCGCACTACTGGAAGTGGGAAAGCTGAGTCAGGCGGAGGGCCCCGGTTCTGGGGGGGCCTTGGACTCGGACGCTCTTGTATCGGCCTCCGGCTCAGAATCGGACCTTTCTGGGATTCTTCGGACTGGAGGGCCGCTGGTGACGCCGCAGACGGCGGACGAGATCCTGAATGTCTGAACTGCTGGCGGAAGACTATGGGTAATGTTTGGGAAGCTGGGAGGGGGACCCATGCCTAAGTATATAGCGGGCGCCGGGGCACACCGGGGCCCTCGTAGCAGAGAGGACATGGGGAATTGGGGAGGGAGCGAGGAGCTAGGCGGCGCAGCCCCCCTCTGGACAAGGCCGCACTCCGTAGGCCCTTAAGGCACCCACGGCTACGGCTGTGTAGTTACGACCTGGGTCGATCAGGTGTGGGAGTTTGGATGGGGACTGATATCTTGGTATTGGGGCCTATTCTGGGGGAGGGGGGGGTTCCACAGTTGGGGATTGTTTACCCTTTTTGAAGTTATTGACCCTGGGTACACCACGGGTAGGACTGCTGAGATGTTTTGTTTTGTTAAGGGGGGGCATCACCACCATTGAAGGGCGGGAACTGGAGGAAATGTGTCGATCAGATCGCTGGGACAATGGCTAATGTGAATAACTTGGACTGTATTACCTGGAATGTGCGGGGCCTACACACTATGCAGCGCAGACACAAGGTACATGCCTATTTAGTGCGGAGGGGAGTGCACATTGCCATGCTGCAGGAGACGCATCTTACACGGCAGGAGGGGGCAGCGCTGCAGAGAAGGTGGCGGGGACAGGTTTTTCATACCAGCTACTCGGCATATGCTAGGGGGGTCCTAATCTGGATTAGAGCAGACACACCTTTCCAGCTAACGCGCCAATGGGTAGACCAGGAAGGGAGGTATGTGGTGGCGGAGGGGAAGCTGGAAGGTAGAGATGTGGTCTTAGCTAGCGTTTATGCCCCGAATTCGGACCAGCTGGCTTTCCTCACGACACTGTCAGGTACGCTGGCTCACTCCCTGGCGGGCCCGGTCCTGATGGGGGGTGACTTCAACTCCATTACGGACCCTTTGTTGGATAGGTCCCACCCCCCCCTGCACGATTCCCCGGTACACAGGCTATCTAGAGGTAGAAGGGAGTGGCAAGAGAGTTGGGAACTAACGGATGTCTGGAGAGGGCAACACCCGGCTGACCGGGATTACTCATTCTTCTCCGGACTGCACGACTTGCATGTCCATTTGGACACGATACTCTGCTCCCGGGGGGTACTGCCGTGCGTCACGGGATCGGAGTACCTGTCGAGAACGATCTCTGACCATAATCCACTCCTGATCCGGCTGGCTTGGGTGGCGGGGACACCCAGGATCCCGATCTGGAAACTACGGCCTGAGACCTTAGAAGACCCCATATTCGAGGCGGCCCTGGCGGAGGGGGTGGCCTCATATTTCGCGGAAAATGAAGGGACGGCGTCCTCCAGGGCGATGGAATGGAACGCCTTTAAGGTAGTGGTGAGGGGTGGCTGCATCAAAGATTATGTAGGTGTGCGAAGAGTATTGCTGGGCGATCTGGCTAAGGCGGATACTAGGCTGAGAGAAGCGGAAAGGGAGCGGCCCGGACACCCTGAACTCCAGGAGACACTCTGCGCGGCTAGGGAGGCGGTAGCGGTTGAGGTGGAGAGGCTTCGAGCCTTTGACTTCAAGAGGTATGTGCTGCGCTCCCATGTGGACGGCGACAAGGCGGGCACCCTTCTGGCGTGGCTTTCGAACCCCACTAGACGGTACACCCCCATACTCCAACTGAGGGATACGTCGGGTGTAGTACAGCATACTCAGTTGGGCATAGTTGACGGCTTCCGGGAGTATTACGAGGGCCTATATAAGAGTGCCCCGGGAGACCGGCCGGGCCTGGCAGAACCCTTCTTGACGGGTCTACCTCTACGACGGCTAGAGGCAGAGCAGGCGAAAGACCTGGGCTCGGACATTGAGTTAGGGGAGATCAGATCGGCGGTGCGACGCATGGCACGAAACAAGTCGCCGGGAATAGACGGGCTCCCCATAGAATTTTATGGCAAATATCTAGATATCCTGGCCCCACGACTGTTGACCGTCTATAAAGAGGCCAAGGCAGCGGGCCAGCTGCCGCAGTCAATGCGGGAGGCATTGGTGGTCCCACTACTGAAGCCCGGCAGAGAGAGTAGTGACCCGGCGTCCTATCGACCACTCTCTATGCTCACCGCTGACTATAAGATCCTGAGCTCCATACTGGCAGCGAGGCTCCTGCCACACATGACGGACCTCGTGCACGAGGACCAGAATGGTTTTATACCAACGCGCAACACCACAATCAACATTAGAAGGCTTGTCCGCCTCATGGACGGGTTGGACGGCGGAGATGGGACGGAACTGGTCCTTTCGGTTGACATCGAAAAAGCCTTCGACAGTCTAGAGTGGGACTACCTCTATGCTGTAATGGAACGGTTCGGGCTGGGGACCGGCTATATTCATTGGACGAAGGTCCTTTATGCGGAGGCGATAGCGAGAGTAAGGGTGGGATCAACGGTGTCCCTCCGATACCCGGTTGAACGAGGCACTCGACAGGGTTGCTCTCTCTCGCCGTTGCTATTTGCACTGGCTATAGAACCGCTGGCGGCTCAGGCCCGGACTGGGCGGCACTTCCGTGGAGTGCAGGCCCGAGACGGGCAACATTTCATCTCGCTATATGCCGATGATTTACTGCTGTTCCTCCATGACGGCGTTGAGGACTTGCAGGGAGCGGAGGCGCTGTTAGAGAGCTTCGGACAGATGTCGGGCCTGAAAGTTAACTGGCCCAAGACAAGCTTGTTCCCGCTGCAGGAGGGCGCTGCCCAGCCGCACCACCGATCAGAAGTAGCTTGGGAGCCTGCCTGTATTAAATACCTGGGGGTCCAAATTTACCATAAGGCGGAAGACTTGCTAGAGGGCAACCTGGGGCGATGCGTGCGTGGATTGAGGGGCTGCATGACCTTCTGGGCCACATTGCCGCTATCGGTGGCTGGCCGGATCTCCTTGCTGAAGATGGTTGCACTGCCAAGATTATTATATTACTTCCGGACGCTCCCGATCTGGCTACCTGGCTCCTTCTTTAGACTACTTAAATCTCTGATCACGACATTCATTTGGGGCGCGGGACGGTGTAGAGTGGCGCTGGCCACGCTCTCTCGCCCGAAAGATGAGGGGGGTTAGCGGTCCCGGACTTCGAGCTTTATTACCTAGCGGCCCAACTGCAGGTCTTCACGCAGGAGGTTGCAAGGGTGTTTCGGGGTCCGGAGGATGGCATCTTGCGGGGAACGCCCAGGCATGTCCTGGCTTATATTACTCTCCAACAGCGGCTGGACAATAGGGATTTATCGCTGGAGCAGCGCACGTACCGCCACTGCTGGGACCGGGCACAGAGGAGAGCCGGAATTCGGCGCCCGTACGCACCGGAGATCCCTCTGGGCATGTTAACAGCCCTACCGCATGGCGGGGACTGGTCACATCTGCAAGGATGGGAAGAAGCGGGCGTGCAGGTGGTGGGGGACCTGTACGAAAATGGCGCGCTGATCCCGTTTCAGGAGTTAATGGAGCGATTTGACATCCCAAGAGGGGGATTTTTGCTTCACGCGGCGGTAACCAGGGCAATGCAGGCCCACTGGGGCACGGGGCTTGAGGAGCCCGAGACGGCAGCAGCGTGTCAGTACACTATGATGGCGGCGGGAACACTCAAGGCAGTTACATGCCTTTACAATCGGATGATAAGAGAGAACATTCCTCCTCTTGCATCTCTGAAAGCCAAGTGGGAGGCGGACCTGGGTAAGGACATGCCAGACACGACATGGGCACAGCTGGTCCGAAGGGCCCGCAACAGCACAAGAAACGCTAGATCCCAACTAATCCACTACTACATATTACATAGGGCATACATGACTCCGGGAAGGATCAGGCGATATTTCGGTGCGGAAACAGCGTCCTGTCCCCGATGCCTAGCTGAGGGGGCCGAATTAGTGCACATGCTGTGGGCGTGTCCGGCCCTGCGGGGATATTGGCAGGAAATAGGGGTGGTGCTGAATGAGGTGGCTGAAAGGACCGTAGACTATGGACCAGCGGAATGCATCCTGCACTGGTTTCCCCATACCCCCAAAAACAAACTCACGAGCAAGTTCATTGATATGGGACTGATGGTGGCTAAGAGGGAGATCACTAGGAACTGGAAGGCGAGGTTGGGGCCAACTCCGCGGAGGTGGCGGCGGGAATTCTTGAAGTGGGCGGCGGCTGACAGCTCATATAGATACCAGATTGCGCGTAGGTCCCCTAGCCAGACGGCGGCAGATACGGCGACCGCTTGGGAAGTAATAGTGCAGGCACTCCGGGACAACGAGGCAGATGAGGAGGAAGAGGCCCCCGAGGCAGGAAGGGAGACAGAGACTAGCTGAGGCCCCGAGAGCATCAGGTACACAGGAGGACAGGCACTGGTACTCCAGGAATGAACGCTATAAGTGCCTTAGATGGGTGGTGGTGACTGGGGTGGGATGAGGGGGGGAGTTCTAGGTTTTTGCGCGGGGGTGGGAGTTGGGGATTAGCGCATACGTTAAGTAGGACTGTAAAAGTAGTCATGCACACGATCAGGACACCGATTACTCCTTTGATCTGGACGTCGGGCATGTGAGCGCAGAGATATCAACGCCGCCCGACCCCCGGGTTGTGGGCATAACGGCTGTGTACTGACCACCAATTCATATTGTATATCTGCTCATTTTTATGAAACTACTTGCGCATGTATGGGCCTGTACAGGCATGACTGCAATAAAAATTATTTAAAAAAAAAAAAAAATCAGGTCCCTCTGTCCCATTGTCTTCTCATAGGCAAGTTATTTCAATACGTTGCTGCGTGTAGCACAGGTAAGCGGACTTCCTCAACCCCACTCGCTACTCCTCTTCCCCCTCAGAGTCCAGGTCGTCTCCCTCTGGTAATGGCTCGCATATCTCACCCCTGTAGACATTCCACACTGTCCACACCTTATTCCATTTGCGGGGGGAAGCCCGACTGACATACACAGACCTCTCCGTGACCATCAGGACATCCATGTTTTTAGCCCATCTGCTCGCCGTGGGTAAATCCGGCGCCCCCCATTTCTGCGCGATATCGCGCTTAGCTACTATCATGGCTAGCGTAGTCCAAATTAATCCATACCTATCTAGGTCATTTGGGTCCCATATGTTCAAGAGGCACTTACGTGGTTCTGGTAAAATGGAAATCTTGAGTGTTTGGGAGATTGTGCGCATGATTTGCCTCCAGAATTCCTGTATGTGTGGGCAGTCCCATAGTGTATGAAATAGTGTTCCCTCCTCCCCGCAGCCTCTCAAGCAAAAGGGATGGGGCGCTCTATGGATCTTGTGGAGTAATGTCCTGGTGTAATATATGCGGTGTAAAATTTTTAATTGCACCAGCCTGAACTTTGCCGAGATGCCTACTTCTCTCGGGGAGGCCAAAGCTTCGTTCCATTCCGATTCATCCATCACACCTATGTCTCCCTCCCACCTGCCTTTAAGTTTCAGTGTGGGGTCCTCTAAGTTGTTGATCAGTTTTTTGTATGTGAGGGAGGTCGCGCTCTGTTGCATGAAGTCTGTCAATAGTCTGTCCTCAAGTGGAGAGGATTCCGGCAGATCAGAGCCCGCTGGGATTGTCCGGAGTAGTGCGTGTCTAATTTGTATGTACCTGAATGTTTCCGTGGGTCCGAGGTCGTATTGCTGCTGGAGTTGTGGGAACGGTATTACTGTGTTACTGTCCCAGAGGTCCCCCACTGTAGAGATACCTATATAGTCCCACTGTGTAAATCCTGCACACCCTCTAAGGTTTCCCAGCGATCTCGTGTCCCATAGTCCTCTAGTTTTTTAATGGCATCATCTAGGGCTGTGCTTTCAGTAAGTTTCTTTTCTAAATCTTTGAGTTCTTGTCTTTCTACTATTAAAATGTCAGAGGCTGTTTCTATAATTAAAAGCATCCAGTCACGGCTGCATCTATTTGCAACTAGAGTCCATTTTTCAATGAATTTATGATCTCCAATAAAAATCCCAGGTTCGTTTGTTACCTGAAGTCCCTTAGGGATTATCCCATTCTTACAATAATCAATTAAAAAATCAGAGTGTAACTCTGTGCGTATTATTTATTTCTTTGTGTTCCATAGTTTGCGCCATTCTTCCTCATCTGTGTTATTAATTTGGGCAGATATGTTTTTTGTCGTACCATTAATTATTTTGTTGAATTGATCTTCATTATAACTTAAGATCGTTATGCCCTCCATATTGGCCACGTATAGAACAAGGTGTGAGCAACACCTCCCTGGTTAACAAACCGTGTACAAATAAAAGAAAGAAAAGGGAGGTCTCCTTTAGAATCCAATTTGGGACAAGGAGATTAAGAGTAAAGAACTGGAAAAGTCCCAGAAACACTCAGCTGTTAAGAGGCCCTTTAGTGTATTTCCCTCATAACTCACAATGCCAACTCAATTCAAAGATGTGCAATATTGTACAATTTAAGACATATAATGAACAAATCAAAAATCCTAAAAAACGTGTGTTGTGTTTAAAATACAATTTATTATGAGTCAAATAAAATCAATGTTATATAACATAGTTGTAGTGCCAAATTTCCACATGTAAAGTACAATCTGTTATATAAAATGTTATCAGTGCAAACACAAAATTAAAAATTATCATAAAAATCACAGTTGTTAGGGTTGTCGACGCAGCGTTTCACATATATTGTTTTTTTTTAAAGTGATATTTAAAAACAACATATTCGTCACAGTCTTATGGCACATTTTTATTTACACACGTTATTTTCATTATTTTTATGTAACAAAAAAGTATCATCGTTGCTACACCATCCTGGCATATTGAGTTATACTGGGCTATACACATGGTTCTTAACTATAGTGACACGAAATCACCATTAAGGTAGCTCTAAAAGAAAAATCATGATGCATACCTGTGAATTAATTAATTACCGTCCCTCTCGTGTGTAATTGGAGGTTGTTTGAATAAATGTCCCTCAATTGATAGAGGATCTGGTCTGTTATTCCCAGTGTGATATTCCTTTCTGTAAAGAGCATACAACCAAATCACTTATCTCTAATTTCTGGGGCTGCCGAACAGAGAGGGAGGGGCAGAGGGAGGGGCAAATATGTGCCTCAACCTCAATACCAACAAAGACCGCACACAAGGAGTCAGAAGACTTGGGACATTTAAACAAAGCTCCTGTCATTAATCTTTCTGATACGGAACTGTCCCGCGTAGAAATAAAATTGCTAGAGAAAGGTTTAGGATTCGCTATCACTTCCCCAGTTGACAAATTTAGTATAGAGAGGGATCTCCAAAATTTCTTTAGAAAGGTAAGACTTATGTCGTTTTTTGATGATAAGGAAAGATCTGTCCGTCCTAATAAATCGGGCCTTAAACCCAAATCAACCTGGACCCCACAACTAGGTCAAATTGACAAGCAGATTGAAGCCTTTGAGATAGCAGTCACCAAGAGTGTCTCTGATGTTATAGATCACAAAAATTGGATAGAATTCAATCTGAATAAAACAGAAAAAGAAGCGCTCACCAAATTAGAAAAAAATCACATGCTTACCATCAAACCGGCCGATAAAGGCGAAAGCATTGTGGTGATGTCCACCACACAATATAATGACAAAATGACATTACTCCTCAACAACAGAAACCATTATCAAACGTCAAGCAGAAAAGACTGGTTGAGCTCGAAAAAAGTATAAAAAGAATGTTAGACTTTGCAAAAGAAGATGACATTATATGTGAGGATGAGTACAGATTTCTATTGAACACCAATCCTACGGTACCCGCACTGTACGGACTCCCAAAAGTCCACAAAAACCCAACAGATTCTCCAATGAGACCCATAGTGTCTAGTATAGGCTCCCTCACAGAACCATTGAGTAAATACGCTGACATCTTTCTCCAGCCATATGTGACTAAACAGCAAGCATACATTAAAGACACCACAGCGATTATCAAAAAAGTGGAAAACTTACCTTTTAATCCCAACACACAATACTTAGTGACACTAGACATAGAGGCGTTATACACCAATATACCTCAAGACAGTACTATCAAAATGATTAGTGGTCTACTATGTCAGGGAGATCGTGATCTAACTCCCCATGAATCATTCATCATCGATTGTGTCACCATGGTTTTGAAAAATAATATCTTTTTATTTTGCAAAGAATGGTTCAAACAAACTAAGGTCACCAGTATGGGAGCCACATGTGCTCCCAGCCTGGCATGCCTTTACGTGGCACAATTTGAGGAAATGCACATTTTTAACTCTGTTGCCCCCTTCTTCGAAAATATCACTATATGGTCTCGATATATAGATGATATTTTCTTCATTTGGACAGGATCTGTAGAAACCTTAGAAGAGTTTATCTCCTGGTTAAACCTAGGAGACAAAAACCTTAAATTCACAAGCCACTATGATCAACAAAAATGCGAATTTTTAGATATAATAATCAAACATACATCCGGTATCTTACAGGTTGAACTGTTCACCAAAAAAAACAGATAGAAACACCATGGTACATTACCAAAGCCACCACCCACTGTGTCAGAAAAATAACATTCCTTTTGGACAATTTTTAAGATTAAAACGAAACTGCTCACAAAATAAAGATTTTTTAAAACATGCAGAGGCACTATCCATAAAATTAGTTGATAGAGGATACCCAAAAAAGATGGTGAAACAAGCCCTAAAGAGAGCTAGATACTACAACAGAGATAACCTACTCCAAGAAAAAATCAAAGATACACGAACTGAAAAAAGGTTAGTATTTGTAACAAACTACAGTGGAGTTAGCAATAAGATTAAAAACATAATCAACCGCAATTGGAATCTGGTAACCAAAAAGAATAAAGAACAAATTCCAAAACCAATGTTCGCCTTCAGACGAAATAGGACGATCAGAAATAGTTTAGTCCATACCTACAGAGAGATTAACTAAATTCAAACGACAGTAGATAACAACCCTCTCCCTGTAGGTACTTTTCCATGCAGTAACTGTTCAAATTGTGCAAATATAATCAAGGGTCACTGCATTGAAAACAAAAAAACAAAACACAATATCAAATCATTCATAAATTGCAGATCTAAAAACATGGTATATCTAATTAAATGCCCATGTGACTATATATACATAGGAGAAACATCCCACGAAATCAGATTAAGGCTCAATGAGCACAAATCTGCTATTCGCCTCAATAAAACAGGTGCTCCCCTTACGGACCACAGCGGGCCACACGATAGCAGACATACGATGGTGTGGCTTAGAAATAATAACTCAAAACATGAGAGGTGGTGATATTACCACAAAACGCAAAAAACGTGAAAAATTTTTCATGTCAAGATTTAACTCAGTAAAACGTGGATTGAACACAAGAGAAGATTGGGAGAGAATCCTATAGGTACACCTATGTGGGATTACAGGCCAGCCAAGAAATAGCTGGTGGTGAATGACACACTTCATACCATTTTCTACTAGAGCTAAATAAGTTCACTAGTAAAACTGTCCCCTATGTAAAGCTGAAATCTTCCGCCACCATAAAGATGAGGTATATGACAACTTGAGATTGTGATACTCATTTTTACAATTAATAGAGATAGGAGATGTTTATAAACAAATCAACAACCACTTGCCGAGCCCGAAATAGGTGATTACATCACCACGTAATATCACTAGCACAGATACTACGAATATGGTGCAGACTAAGTCACCATATATCATGTACTGGTTGTCTTAGATATCCCTCCGAACATATGGTAATGAATAGCTAGAGTGACAAAAGGCCCTAGACCGGAATCTTCTAATAATAATATGTATCATCAATTTTCATGTATCACATATCCTCGAACTACAGCTGTAGTTCCTTAATCAGACATCGAACAGAACCGAAATAACATTGTCGCCAAAATCTCGCGATAGTACAGATACGGAGGGCGCAATAACAGCACTCCGAACTACAATTGTAGTCCATAGTTTGAGCGTCGCACTAATTGGACGCAAGTCGGTCGCTGACTCCTCGTGACCGCCTAAACTCTCAAACTCCCGCGTGAATTTGTTTAAATAACAAATCAGTCACTGCGAGCTCAAAACAACCGACGGATTGGTAACGAGTGGATATACGAGAGAAGCTGCGAGGGGAGCAAGGAGGCCGATTACTAAGAAAAAGGTAAGAGATGCCTCCATATAGAAACGGACGGAATTTAATTCTCGTTTAACTTCGAGTTAAATCTATAATAACAATCGGTTAAAATGCCAGCTATCTACCAACAGATAGAATAACAAAAGGGCGTCACTATCAAAGGTGAAAATATGAGATAGTCCGGTTCGTTTGAAAAATAGGTATATTGTTATATCATCAAATGAAATATACTCGCTGGCGTATAAAATACTCGCCGGAGTATAAATTGCGTTCTAGAACACCGCACCTTAGAGCGGAGGCCAAGAGGTCGGAGTCTGATTAATTTTGAAAACATTGATGTTTCACTGTAACCACAATAAGCATACGAGAAAGTCTCACTCGGAGATAATTCGTGTATGAGAACAAATATTTTATCTATGCCGTAATACGGATGGCAGATACAATATATAGGATTCTTCATCTACGCTTTAACAAATGTGTCTAGAACATCACAATACTAGCAACGGATAGTCAAACTTCCCGTGCAGTACGTGAACGAATAGAACAGCTCTAGGCATTAATAATTATTAAAGTTGTAAGTGTGGCCCAATACTTGTATCCAAGAGGCTCTGGATATGTTTAGCACAACGTTTATTCGGCCAATATATACAAAGAATCCTTCCTTCTATGCTTTCATCCTTACAGCCTAATGGGAACCAGTCATTAACCCGAGATAAAAATAAATCTGTTGTGAAATTAATAAATTCAGCTATGTTTCGGTAAAAAAACAACGATTATATCTAAGGAAACGCCAACGCTGGTTACAGAGTTAAAAGAATCCAGTTACGCTGCATAGAGGACTATATAACCCCGCTTTGAGGGTGAGTATATTGCTTAGTTTCATGAATGTCTGAAGAAAACAGATCCTTAAAAAAAAAAGCTGTCGCCATGATCACTCCAGTTTGCTAAAATTAAATGAAACACCTGCAGGCTTACGATAACTCACAAACTTTTGTTGTTTTATATAAAACAATACCTGCAGTTTTTATAATCCACCACACTGAGTTACTTAATCTTCTGATTCTAAAGCACCTAGAGATGTAGCCAACTAGTTGCATAGATTGTTAAAATATAACCTCTGTCATATCTAGTCATACTTAAACACAGCACTCCATTTTTTCTAGTGATACCCTGCAACAATACGGTGGCCCCCTCCAGCATTAACCCTCTTTACCACAGAGTTCCTGAAATTTAAAGGTAATAAACTCGGGCCATTCAAACACAATGTGCCCTTTCTGGCAAATCTAAGTCCAGCCCCAGAAATTAGAGATAAGTGATTTGGTTGTATGCTCTTTACAGAAAGGAATATCACACTGGGAATAACAGACCAGATCCTCTATCAATTGAGGGACATTTATTCAAACTACCTCCAATTACACACGAGAGGGACGGTAATTAATTAATTCACAGGTATGCATCATGATTTTTCTTTTAGAGCTACCTTAATGGTGATTTCGTGTCACTATAGTTAAGAACCATGTGTATAGCCCAGTATAACTCAATATGCCAGGATGGTGTAGCAACGATGATACTTTTTTGTTACATAAAAATAATGAAAATAACATGTGTAAATAAAAATGTGCCATAAGACTGTGACGAATATGTTGTTTTTAAATATCACTTTAAAAAAAAAACAATATATGTGTCTAATTATATGCTTTTTTTGTATAGAATTGTTTGTCCTAATGAAGGTGGTATCGTTACACACCGAAACGCTGCGTCGACAACCCTAACAACTGTGATTTTTATGATAATTTTTAATTTTGTGTTTGCACTGATAACATTTTATATAACAGATTGTACTTTACATGTGGAAATTTGGCACTACAACAATGTTATATAACATTGATTTTATTTGACTCATAATAAATTGTATTTTAAACACAACACACACGTTTTTTAGGATTTTTGATTTGTTCATTATATGTCTTAAATTGTACAATATTGCACATCTTTGAATTGAGTTGGCATTGTGAGTTATGAGGGAAATACACTAAAGGGCCTCTTAACAGCTGAGTGTTTCTGGGACTTTTCCAGTTCTTTACTCTTAATCTCCTTGTCCCAAATTGGATTCTAAAGGAGACCTCCCTTTTCTTTCTTTTATTTGTACACGGAATATGGTCCCTGTCACAATAGTGTAGTAGCCTTGCTATCACCGGTCATGGCTGCGCCCCTGGTGCAGGCGGCCTTGTCGGGACGCGGTGCTCTCTCTCCAGTGCGTGGAATGGTGAGATTTTCTTTGGTGACACCGTCATGCAGAGCCATCCCTCCAGATATCTGTTCCTTCTTATTTTCTTGGGTAGGCCAGTCACCCTGATATTATTCCTCTGCTAGCGGTTTTCTGCATCTTCCACCCTAAGTTCTAATGCTCTCACCTTCGACTCCAAACCCGCGAGTTGTGCTTTTATTTCAGTGAATGCCGGGCTGGCTTTGGAGATTTGACCCTCGTTTGTTGCTACTCTTTCTGTTAGCTGTCTGTGGTCATCACAAAGCAGTCCCAGATCCGCCCCAATCAAGTCAATTTTGTTCTCTAGCCTCTCACTAGAGGCATTGATTGCCTGAAGGATATCCTGTAGGGTGGGGTTCTCATTGGTACCCGTTGAGGAGGAATGGGTGCCGCTCTCTTCTGAAAGAATGTCAGTCTGCGCATCTTCCTTTTCCTTCCGCTTGGTCTGCTTTCCCATCTTCTACCTTCTATGTCGTTAGGTGCCCTGCTTTTCTTCGGTGGGTGTAATTCCTGTTTCTCTCTTAGGGAGTGCCCAGTATCATGTTATCTTCCATTGCGCTATATCTCGTACCTCCAATTGCGTGGGTCCAGAATTGCTTGGGCCTTTCAGTTTTCTTGTAGTAGCCCCCTCATAGTACAGGGTCTATCCCTCTTCCAGGGGAGGGGTCTGCCACTCAGGCTCAATTCTCCTGCCAGCCGGTCCCTGCGGTGTCCCAGCTATCAGGGTGTCAGGGTGTCTTGTCCCTCCTGTACCTCCTTCGAGTGGCTCATGTTTGGCACCTTACAAGCTTGTGCCTGTGCTGGGCCTTGGGGGGGAGCTTCCTGCTTTAATTTCACTCCCGTTTGTGCAACTGTTCTTGGAGCGGCTCGCTTCTCGTGGCTCCCTCCTACAGGCGACCAGGTTGGGGGCAGGTGGGTACGGTCTGCTTTTGGAATTCCCGCCGCTACTTGGCGGCCCGTTCGTGGTCCGATCACACCTGCCTGCTGTCTCCCAGTCTTCCATGCCGCTGGTGGTTTCCCTGAGTAGCAGTCGCCTCCTTATTGGCTGCAGGAGTGCCTGGATCATCTCCCTCTCCGTGGCTCACTGCCTCAGTCTACTAGGATGTGGGAGTGGGGCTCGGTCTGCTCTCTTTGCAAGCAGAGAAATCGGCTTTCCCACTTGTGCTCCGCTCTTCCACACAATCTAGCCCTCAGCCCGCCGCTGCGCCAGCCCTTTTACTGCTTACTGGCTTTCCTTTTGCTGGCTGGATGAGGCCGGTTTGCCTTGCAGTGTCTCCTCGGCGTCAGTGCGCAGCGGGTGCGCCCCACATGCCGGAGAAATCTTCAATGCCGAGGGGCGCCGCCATTTTATCTGTGCGTGTCTACCTCCGCTCAGACTTTCTCGGCAGCTTTCTCAACGGAGTATCGTCGCTGAGGGGTTTTTGATGGCTTACTTCTGCTCCTGAGCTGTTGGGCTGTAGATGCCACTCGTTCGGTTCTCCTTGGGCAGTAAGGATGGAGCCAAACAGTGGCAGGTGGGACGGAGCTCGCAAGCTCTGGCGCCTACTCCATCGGTGTTCAGGCCACACCCCCCAACAGATAATAACTTTGTTATTATCATTTTATTTTTCCTGCTCAAAGAGCAGTGGGGCGACGCTCCTCCGCCTTAGCGAAGGAGCCGACCCTGTGCATTAAACATAAATGCAAGTTGTCAGCATTGGATTGGTAATGCGGGCACTCGGTCATTGCCCGAGGGGGCGGTGTCCGAGTTCCCGCTGTGGGCTACTTTTTGAGCAGTCTGGGGGCCGATTTGGGAGGTGTCTCTGTTGTTCGGATACAGCCAGCGGGTGTATGAGTGGCCTTTCTGGAGGCAGATGGTCTCTCATTACCTCCCGTTTAGCAACAGGCAGAGGTGTCACTCCCTTTCTCTCTCTGGGCCAGCCTATTAACATATGCATACTGAGCGGGACAGGGGGCATGAGCAGAAGTGGCCTCACTTGTTTTCAGGTGTGTTTCATCAGTGTAAACAAATCCCTGCATTTTTTTTACTCCCCTCCCCCCCTTTTTTATTTTGCCGAAGCAGTGTTTTGAGGAAAGGCAATATGCAAATGTGGGCCACTTTTTTTTAGCGTGCCCGGGACGATTTTTAATCCCAATCCGACCCTGCAAATTGTATTTCTAACCTTTACCCTAAAGCAGCACACATTCTCCCTAACTCCACCAGGTGACGCTGCATACATTAGTTAGGATCCCATTCTACGGGCATAGCATCTGTAAATTATTGAACGCCCTTTTGGCAAACAGATAGCAAATTAACGATCTACAATACTTTATTTTACAGAAAATTGTTTTAGCATTATGTACTGGAATGTGTAGTATGCCAAATGGTTGAAAACCTTGTTCCCAATATAACGTAAATATAGCAAAACATGCACTTCAAAAACAAACATATTAAGCTCAAAGTTCTTCAAACTATCCCACTCACATTTTTTATAAGTACAAATTTACAGTGTGCTGCACAAACGTACATAACTGGGAAAGTCTCCTGAAAATGAAATTATTTTGTTCTAGTTTTCACTCTTCCCTCTTTAACAGCTTGTAAACATTTAAGGCAGTACACTATCTAAGTTTGTCATGCACTCTGCAGCAACACAAGGACGATTCCTGGCCAAGTTTGTCACAAACGTGCTGCAAATGTTCAAAGATTTACAGATTACATTATTTTTTTGTAGTTTGCATGGCCACCACTCCAGCACACACACACACACTCAAAATCTTTAAATTCTTTCATAAGTGTATCTCAGGGGATTGTTGGCAGTGGCGGCTCCTCCGCTACGGTGAAGGGTTGCCGCACTGGTCATGAGCAGTGCAAAAGAAAAAAGAAATGATAATACCTGAAGTTATTATCATTTTATTTTTTAGTATCTTCAGGTTAGGGCGGGGTGGGGCTTGGTTACCCTGACATCGGGGAGGAGAAGTGGATGCAGGACTCTAAAGTCTTGTGCTGGTTAAAACGTTGTGCACTTTGCATGTACTCCACCCAGGCTGCTTTACAGCCTGGGCGGAGTACATGCCAGGCAACAGTCGTCACAGCTCGGCGAGTGGACACCATTTGTCGGGCTCCAAGTCTTCAGGTAAGAGGCACAAGAAGTCGAAGAGACGTCATCGCTCTTCCGACTCCCCTGACGCTTGCACGATGCGCCCGGGGGTTCGTGCGACACCGCCCACGCGGAACCGCCTGAGCCGCAGGCGTCGCGGCCTGCTCCATACCCGCCGGTCCCTGTGCCGAACACGACGCCGGAGGAGATCGATGTCTTCCTCATGGCCATGAGGTCGCTCTCTCCTCTGTCAGGTTCCGCGGCGCCTTCTGACCCCACGATCCCGGCTGGGAGCCCAAGCGGGCCGGGTTTTTCGGCCCCAGTGCCGTCGGGTGCTTCGGCCCCGGCGCCGTCGGGGACTTCGGTCCTGGCGCCGCAGGGCCCCGCTGGTCGACCTTATGACCCCACCGGCGTCGACCCTTAGGGTGTCGCCCCCGGGGACGGCGCTGTCCCTGGTTCTTCCCCCGGTCCGGCATCGCTCGACGCCGCATTCGGCACCGGTAGAAGAACAATTCTTCTATGACCCGGCTCCATCCTTTGCACCTGATTTTCAAGAGATGGAGGGAGAGTGTGACTGGGAGGGGTCTGAGGACCCTCTGACACGGGCGTGTCAGTCATTTCAGGACTGGACAGACGAGCTAGGGGAAGCCAGTGGTCTCTACACTTCACCTGACACTGGCTTTGTCTCCCCTCCTACCCTGGCTACGGAGGAGGGGGCTGCTTATAGAGTGGTGCTGACGAGGGCGGCCAAGGCCTTGGCTCTTGAGCTCCCCATCGCGACTGTGAGGTCTAACATCCTCAATAAGGTCCTTAAACCGCAAGAAGGCTCTCCGGAGCCACTACTGCTGTTTAATGAGGCTCTCACGGACTTCCTGTTGGGCACCTGGTCCAGGCCCGCTACAGTTCCCCCTGTAGATAGGAACATCACCAGGCACCACCGCCAGGCTCCGGGCAACCCTAGTTTTCTGTCCACCCACCCCACCCCCGAGACTCTGGTTATCCAGGCCTCTTCTTCCCAGTCCGCATTCCTGACTGCACCCCCAGTTCAGGAATCCAAAAGGTATGAACAGTTTGGCAAGAAACTGTTCTCCTCCCTCAGTTTGGGGTTGCAGTCAGTCAACACCGCTTGCCTTTTGGGCCGTTACACCCACTCTCTATGGGATATGGTTGCGGCCGTGCTGCCGGAGTGCCGGGAGGGGGCCCGGGCAAAGCTCGCTCAAGCCCTTGCGGAGGGACGAGAAGCAGCGCGTTATTCCATTCGATGTGGGCTGGATACCACGGACTCGCTGGGCAGGGTGATTTCAACAACGGTGGTGGTTCGCCGCCACGCCTGGCTGAGGTCCGCCAACTTCTCGGCTGATGTCCAGAACACCCTCATGGACATGTCATTCGATGGCAGCCATCTCTTTGGTGGCAAGGCAGATCATGCACTTGAACGCTTCAAGGACTTCAGGGCTACGGCCAAGTCCTTGGCCTGTCGGGCCAGCGTCAGCCATCTTCTGCCTTTTGCTCCTTTCGTGGCCAAGGTTGGGGCACCCCTTCACGTCCTGCCGGCCTAACATCCAGCATGGCGGCAGAAGTGGTAACCACCGTGGCGGTGCCAGGGGACAACGGCGAGGCCAGTCCACATCCACCCCCACAGCATCTGCCTCAAAGCCCTTCTAGTCCGAGCTTTCAGGCCCATTTGATGCCATTGGGGGGCAGGGTCCGCCATCACCTCCTCCACTGGCGCAACATCACTTCGGACAGGTGGGTGCTGCAAATCGTGTGATGGGGCTACTCCCTCCCCTTCGAGGCGACCCCTCCAGCCATGCCACCGCAGTACCACCGCTTGTCGGGGGATCACCTGCAACTTCTGCAAGAGGAAGTATAGACCCTCTTGGCCAAGGGTGCCATCGAGCGCGTTCCTGGGCCAGAAGTAGGGTGTGGTTGCTATTCCCACTACTTTCTGGTTCCCAAGAAGGGCAAAGGGGGCCTACGCCCTATCTTAGACCTGCGGAACGTCAACGGCTTCCTCCGGAAGGAGAAGTTCAAGATGCTGACTTTGGCTCAGGTCTTAGCTGCCCTGGACCCTGGACACTGGATGGTAGCGTTGGACTTGCAGGACGCTTATTTCCACATCCCCGTCCTGCCGGCCCACCGGCATTACCTACTGTTCACGGTAGGCCACGAGCACTTTCAGTTCACCATGCTCCCCTTAGGCCTTACCAGCGCCCCACGGGTGTTCACGAAAGTGATGGCGGTGGTCGCAGCTCATCTGCGCAGATTAGGGGTGTCTGTCTTCCCCTATCTCGACGTTAGCCACCTCCAGACTACGGCCGACCTCCTGTACTTGCTGGGGTTTTCCATCAATGTGCCGAAGTCACACATGTGTCCCTCTCAAAAGCTCCTCTTCATTGGAGCGGCACTGGATTTGGCGCTCTTTCGGGATAATCCTCCCGAACAGTGGGTTTGGGATATTCAGGCTCTGATTCCGATCTTTCAGCCTTCATCCCGGGTCTCAGTCAGGTTGACGCTGCGGCTTCTGGGGCTGATGGCCTCCTGCATCCTTCTGGTGCAACACGCCAGGTGGCGGATGCGGGCTCTTCAGTAGGACCTGAAGTTTCAGTGGGCCCAGCATCAGGGCAACCTGTCCGACCATGTCCTGATCTCGGAGGGCACTGCGAGACAGTTGCAGTGGTGGCTCACGGACGGCGATTGGGTCAGTGGCAGATCCCTCTCCCTACCCCAACCGGAGCACATAGTTGTGACGGATGCGTCCCTCCTGGGCTGGGGGGCCACATGGGAGAGGCGGAGATCAGAGGCCTCTGGTCTCCGGCGGAGTCCCGGCTCCACATCAATCTTCTGGAGCTGCGGGTGATCCGGCTTGCACTGAAGGCATTCCTTCCCTCTGTCCGCGGAAGTGTGGTGCAGGTGTTCACGGACAACACTGCCACCATGTGGTACTGCAACAAACAGGGCGGGGTGGGGTTGTGGACCCTTTGCCAGGAGGCTCTGTGCCTCTGGCAAAGGCTGGAACACCAGGGCGTCACCCTGGTGGTTCAACACCTGGCAGGTTCCCTGAACGCCAGGGCGGACGAACTCAGCCATCGGTACATAATGGATCACGAATGGCATCTGAACTCGGACGTGGTACAAGGTCTCTTTCGGCAGTGGGGAGAGCCTTGGTTAGATCTATTCGCCACAGAAGAGAACGTGCAATGTCATCAGTTCTGCACGTTGGAATTTCCAAGGCGGCACTCGCTCGTCGACGCTTTTCGTCGCGAGAAGAGTTGCGGTCTGTGGTACGCCTTTCCGCCTATACCACTTCTGCCCAGAGTGCTGAAGAAGATCAGGCGTGACCGGGCCCAAGTCATCCTTGTGGCTCCAGACTGGGCAAGAAGATACTGGTATCCCGAGCTACTCAGCATGTCAGTCGATCCCCCGATTCGTCTGCCTTTTTAGGAGGACCTTCTGTCGCAGCAGCAGGAGACGGTTCTCCACCCGAACCTGTCCAGCCTCCACCTCCATGCGTGGAGATTGAGCGGCGGCAGTTGAGGCCATTTGACTTGCCTCCTGAAGTATGTGATGTCATTCTGGCAGCCAGGCGTCCCTCCACAAAAACGGTATACGCCTGCAGGTGGAACAGATTTGTGGCATGGTGCACAGCAAAGGCTGTGGATCCCCTTCCTGCCCCTCTTTCAGAGGTTCTCCTCTTTCTTCTTTTACTTGCCCAGCAGGGCTCTGCTATGGGCACTATCAAAGGCTATCTCTGCCATTTCAGCCTACTTAAGGCTTCCTGATCAGCCTTCTCTTTTCAAGTCCTCTGTTGTAAATAGATTCTTGAAGGGCATCACTCATATGTTTCCTCCTGTTCCTTTCATGATGCCTCAGTGGGACTTGAACCTTGTTCTAACTTATTTGATGTGTGCTCCCTTTGAGCCACTTCACAATTGTCCTCTCCGTCTTCTTACAATTCCTGGTTGCCATCACCTCTGCCAGTAGGGTGAGCGAGCTCCAGGCTCGTTCTTCTAAGCCTCCTTTCCTTTCTGTCCATCCGGACAAAGTTGTCTTAAGAACACGTCCCTCTTTCCTGCCCAAGGTTGTTACAGCCTTCCATATCGGGCAGTCCATCACCTTGCCCACCTTCTTTCCGCCTCCGCATCCCTCAAAAGAGGAAGAGAGGCTTCACCGTCTGGACCCAAAACGTGCGCTCTCATTTTATTTGGACCGCGCACGCCAGTTCCGGGTGGACAACCAGCTCTTTGTTGGTTACGTGGGCGCTAAGAAGGGACGGGCGGTGCTCAAACTAACCATTTCTCTATGGGTCGTTTTGTGCATTAAGGCCTGTTATTCTCTGGCTAAGAAGGAGCCTCCGATGGGGCTGCTTGCCCACTCCACTCGGGCCACGGCGGCTACTACTGCCCTGGGTCGGGGAGTTCCCTTGCAGGAAATCTGTCAGGCAGCTTCGTGGGCCTCGCTGCACACGTTCGCTAGACACTACTGCCTGGACAGCCAAGTCCTGAGAGATGGCTTCTTTGGCCGTTCCATTCTCCAGGACTTTCTGGAGTGATCATTGGTTTGCAGACCCACCACCGGGGTTGGTAGTGCGGGGGTATCTATTCTAAGGAAGGAATCTAACACTAACCTGTTTCTTTCAGATGCACAAGTTACTTACCTTCAGTATCGATATATCTGTAAGAAACAGTAGTTAGTGTTAGATTCCCTACTGCCCCACCCATCCTCCCCGTTCTGTGATCTGATATCTAGGGTTAAGGTCATTCCTTTGAGGGCCCTAGTTTCATGGCACCAATGCCGGTTTTTATCATGGCTCTGCGTTTCTGGCGCAGAAAAGCTATGTATAAGAACTGACGTGAGAGCGCGAAGGCGTCGTCTAAGTACTCCGACGATGTCATCACGGTGCCAACGACACCAATGACGGACGTGGAGCCGCGGACGACGCCTACTGACGTGCAAGGGTACTGCTACGCAAAACTTTCCGGATCCAGTCTGACGCCTGGGGATATTCTAAGGTAAGGAATCTAACACTAACTACTGTTTCTTACAGATACATCGTTACCGAAGGTAAGTAGCTTGTGCTTTAAGGTAAACAGATAAGGATCGTTTGCCAGGGATGACATGATGTGAAGCTAGAGACCACCACCATTTTTAGGTCTCGCCTGGCGAAAGCAGCGCCCGCGCTACACTCGCCAAGGAGAGGACCTTTTGGAATCAATTCAGCCAAAGCTGGATGCATGCGCATCCAAAAGGACAAAGATGGCTTCTCTCGCCATCAGCAAAGCTAAGCATGCATGCTTAGGGACAAAAAAATGCATGTGCATGTGGACAGCCCAATGCCATCTTTGTTTACCGCGCGCGCATTTTTTTGTCCCTACGCGTGCATGAGCGCGCAGCCACCGCTCGACCCCAGGAGCTGGCGTGAAACTTCCCGCGAGCATTGCTTGTTTTCCTTCTGTCTCCATTCCTGTATCTTTTAATCTGCACTTTTCTCACCAGCTGTCTTTTTTTGTCTTTCTCCCCTATCCCCGTCTCTCTCGCCATCGCTCCCTTCCCCTCCATCTCCCTCGACTGCCCCCCTTGATTATCTTCCCTCACTCTCTCTAGACTACCTCATACATAATGCATGGGGCTCCAGGGGAGTCCGCACGCTCAAAACCAGCTGAGCCCTGTAACCTTTCCTCTCCGTCACTGGCAGTCAATCCTAAAATAACCCACGAGAAGAGCCTGCCAAATGAGCTCAGCTCCAGAGCAGGAAATCCATATTCATGAGGCCACAGACTCCACGCTGTGCTTCTGACCCGTGGAAGCACCATAGCCCATGCCTGCCGAACATACGGGTCCTGTGCTGTGCTTCTGCCCACGCGCTGTCACACCCCATGCCAACACGCGACCCTGTGTAGCGCTTCTGTCAGAAGAGCCCTGCCCGCAGCCTAATATGTTTGTAGGTGAGTACTCAGGCATCCTCTTACATACGTGTATGTGGACTGGTGACACTTTGTACGTGCAGAAATTGAAATGCCACATACCGAGCTGAGCAAACAGGAAAATCGCTGGGAGTAGAGGTACTTCTACTGTACCTGTGAAACCAAGGAGTGGTGTCCGAGTGTTGTGTGCCTAGGGGCGTAATGTAGGCAGGGTCACTGGAATTATGCGGCAGCGTTAATTAAATTACGCAACAAGAAAAGGCAGATTATTCAGCATAATGCAGCACATTTTGTGATAGTATTGCTTAATTATTTCTACACATGCTAAAACTGTCTGATTATTTTTACAAATGCTATCACTTTCTGAGCCAAGCTTTCATTCGCGAGTACCAGTTTAAAACCCAGATCCTGCAATAAGCAACGGAAGGAGATCAGTCAACGTTTTCAAAGGGTCCTCCACTTTGTGGCAACCGAGGTAACCACATTTTTACCAACTTTTGATATGTTTGAGCTAAAAATATTTTTGGGTGTTCAAACCTGCAGATAATGGATTGTGAGACAAATGTGGCAAGTCCATAACTATGTGGAAAACACCACAGGCGCAAAATCTCATAATTCCACTGACTTTGGAAATAGTGCCACGAAGCCTCCTCACCACAGGAGAGATTCGTTTTACAAAAACATGGGAGTGCAAGTTGCCAAGCCCTTGCTTAGGAGACCCCTAGTGGTGTTGCTAGAAATTGTTTGTTCTAAAGGCGTACACGAGGAGACCTAGCTACTACTGATGGGTTCACGTCACCGATATCATGAGTATTCGATGCTTGAGTCCGTAATGCTGTAATTAACACATGTTGGCAGTAAGAGTTGGTTCATGGACATATTCTCAGGCTTTGCACCCTTGCTCTGCACGCGCTGTTATTGTTTACATCATTTCGTACACAGATACCTATGGCACTCGAGGCTTGCCTCTTGTCAGATCTGCCCATCTTCCTGCCTCCTGTGACCTCCGAGACCCGGAAGAATGTCACCCTGAGCCATAAATCCAGGCAGACTTACACCACCTGCAGTTCCAAGTGTCTCCGGAGGGTAAAAATACCAGGTCCATAAACTCTGGTCCCAGTAACACCAGGGCCAGACATTAATGCAGATGTACATTGCTGCAGTGGCTGAGGGACCCCATCTGACCGAGGCAGCCGAACGAGGTGGCCAGACAGTGCTCCCACAGGCAGACACCAGCTTCCCTTCCTGATGCTTCAAAGCGGTCACTGTGTACTGTGTTTATAGAGGGACCAAGAAAACAACAATCATTTGCAATGCAATACGTCTCGCATTTATGCAAATTTGAGCTATTGGCATTGTAAATCACAATGCCTTTCATTTATGTCTTGGTTTTTAAAACATAAATAAAAGACATTGTCATTTACAGTGCCATCTCTTCAAAAAAATGTGTGGAGAACAGAATGACACCTCACGGGAACAAAGAGATCTTTCTGCTCACTTTTTTTTGAAGAGATCTTTCTGCTCTCAATTTCATGTGGTGGATGCACGGTATAGATTAAGGTTTCAGACATCCTGTGTTGTTGTTCTATGAGACTGTCAAGAGTTGTTGGCCAATATGTTCCTTTCTTAACTCTCTAAAAATACCGGCCATATTGCAGTAACTACCCCCGATAAAATGATAGTGGATAGGGGAGCGTAACAGAGATTATGTACATGAGACTGATCTGTTGCAAGCTGTACTGACGTGATTTACGCCCAAAGGACAGGGTTTATTGGTTGTTGTTGTTTTCTGAGTGGAGGGCAACCCTGTTCTTTCTTTTCCCTCTGAGCTCCTTTTTGTGATAGGATGGGAAAATGATAGCAGATACATACAGAGAAACTGTGCTACAGCCAATAGAAATGGAGGAAAAGTAAGTGGCAAGCACAGGAGCCAATGAAAAGCAAGGGGACGGAATGTAACCCCTTTGAAAGATTTATATTGAATACAATAGATTTTACACTGTGCAGGCGAAACCTAAAACCTAAGATGCCTGCCATCTTACATGTACCTATATCAGATTGAATGGATAGAGTAACAAAAACTCACTGGGTAAAGAAACTGCCCGATTACGGACAGGAAATTATTATTTTTTTTTATATTTTTTTTTTAAAAACCTTTATTTGAGTATGCAATAAAATACAAGGATGGGCCTACAACCACACGGGCCAGCCGCTAAAGAGGAGAAAATACACAATATACACTTCCGTAGCGGTAACGATCAATCGTCAATGCAATACTCCATATAATATACAGAACAAAAACAGATTTTGTTTTATAAAAAAGAACAGACACACAAAAAAGGCGAAAGTGTATTACTGAAGGTCAGCTCAAAGGACGGGAGGGGACAGCAACAAAAATGGAATCAAAGCTGTAAGCTCCAAAGAGCCCGGATGGGGGGGGGGGACGGGGCACGAAGGAGAAAAAGAAGGGGGGGGGGGAGCCGGAAAACCAGCACAACCCCTATATGCAAGGTTCCAAGAACGCTCGCCTAAGGAGACCGGGAAAGCTCAATGTCATCCACAAGGGGAGGAGTACAGATGGCACCACGATACACATTCCATTGACCCCACACCCTAGTCCATGCCCTGGGTCTGCCCCTAGCCACGTAGACAGTCTTCTCACGGAACATAGACCAATCCATGTTGTCTTCCCATTTCGATAGTTCAGGGGGCTTGGAGGCCCCCCAAAGTTGAGCAATATCTCGCTTCGCAACCATATAACCCAGGGTGGCCCACCTAGTCTGGGCCACCGAGCAGTCAGTGGGCTCCCAAACATTCAAAAGACAACGACGAGGTTCCGGACACAAGGACACCCCTGTCACCACAGCCATAACCTCAAGCACAGCCGTCCAGTAAGCAACCACCATCGGGCATTCCCAAAGAATATGTAGGAAAGTCGCACTCAAACCACATCCACGCTGACACAACCCATCGGAAGAAAAACCCATCACAAGCAAACGAGGTCCCGTAACATACACCCGATGAAGGATCTTCAATTGGACCAAACGGAGACGAGCCGGGATAGCCACCTCTTTAGGAGAAGAGAGGGCCGACTGCCAATCCTCGTCATCAAGCTCCAAACCATCACGAACCCACGCCTCCCGAAGTCGGACCAACAGATCAGTCCGATTATTAATCAGTTTCTTATAAATCAGGGAGATAGTGCTGTCAGGAAGATGTCCGTCAAGGACACGGTCTTCAAGGGGGGAAGAATCAGGCGGAATCTCACCAGGAGCAAATACAGCGGTCAAGGCGTGCCTAACCTGTAGGTATCGAAAGAATTCCCGACCACTCAAGCCATATTCAGCCTGGAGGGCCTGAAATGTTCGCACTGAGCCCTTGGAATACACATCTCCCACTTTAGAAATTCCAATCATGTCCCAGCGATCGAAACCCTTGGTAGACCAAAGACCGCCCAGACGTTCGGAAGCATAAAGCGGCGTGGCTAACGTCAAGCGATCCTCCCAGCCCAGGCTCCGAGTCGCGGCCCGCCACACCGCCAAAGCAATCGACGTAGGACCCACAAGATGGCGCCCAGCAGGGCGAGAGTAAAGCACTCTGTTAAAGTCACCTCCCGGAAGCTGAAGTCTATCCATCTCAAACGCCGGATTACTACCCGGCGAGAACATGATGTGGTTGATAGCGGACAAGTGTGAGGCCCAATAATACCTCTTAATATCGGGGAGTGCAATGCCACCGTCATACCAAGGAATGGAAAGCTTAGCAAGAGCAATACGCGGGCGTCCATCCCAGACAAGTTGTCTCTGAAGGGCCTCAATCTCCCGAAAATAGGACTGAGGGACAGGATCATAATAATTCTGGAGAGCGTAAAGAAACCGCGGTAACGACATCATCTTAAACAGGGCTGCCCGACCAAGGGGAGACAAGGGAAGCCTGCGCCAACGAGCAACGTCCAAACGCAGTCGAAGCAACGGAGGAAGGAGATTACGATCAAAGCGAAGAGACGAGTCCAGAGTAACGAAAACTCCCAAGTATCCGAAACCATCCCGGGCCACCTGAAGAGGGAGCCTGCTCGGTAATGGAGGCAAGACACCAGACAAAACATACACACAGGACTTGGTCCAATTGATTACGAGGCCCGAGTTAGCACCGGACAGGAAATTATTGACCTTTAAACTGATCTTATCTACAAATTCAAACGATCACCTATAACAGTAATCTGAGTACCTCTTATTGATATTACCATGGTGTTACCGTATTTGAAAGACTATACATCCTCTATTCTGTAGTTTCTTTGTAGTTAAAAAGCAGGTTCGTAAACATGGATAAAAAATGAATTTGCGCATTAAACACATTGTAAGTAATCTGAAAAGTAAATATATTTAAAAGTTAATTCTTATATTAGTATCAATTATCACTAATAGGGCAACAGAACAAAGATGTAACATATCCAATATGACTACATAAAATTTGCGTTTTGAGTAGCAATTAATAATTTGCTGTGTCAAGACTCTGTTGTGTCACTTACAATAATCTTTATTGATCACCCAAAAAATAATGCAATTTATTGTCAATATTCAGGCCAAATTATTCTGCTTTTAATTTCATAATCCATAATTCCTCCTGGCGTTTCAATTTGAGCTCATGGTTTCCTCCTATAGGATCAATTGGTACTGTCTCTAATCCATGGAATTCAAATTCCGATGTGCCCTTTGTGGTGTACACTCTGTAGTACGCACAGCAATAGGTAGGTAGGATAGTGTTGAGGTTGATAGTCCTCTGCATCAAGATCTGCTATGCATTGGCAAAGAAACAGCCCACAGAAGGTCTGAGAGCCTATTGTATTAGCACTAATGCTGTTACCACTGCGTTAGCGTGTGGAATGTCTGTCCTCGACATCTGCCAAGCTACAAGGGCATCATTACATGCATTCAACATGAATTGCTGTCTTGACAGCCAGATCCGACAGGAAGGGCACTTTGGCAGCTCGGTCCTGCAGGACGTTTGGTCTCTTCACACTCCACAGACATTCCACCTGGGGAGTCACTGCTTCAGAGCCTAATCAAAGGTTCTAAGTATCCATCTGAAGAACAAGGTTACCATTGGTAACGATATTTTTGGTGGATACTCTATTTAATTACAGATTCCTAACTGGCCTCACACTTCTCTGGTCTCTGCAGTGGCCTCTTTTTAACCATTAAAAACTGTCCATGTTAGTATTCAGTGCACTGGTACCAACAAAAGTTCCCATGCCTCACCTCAAGGGTTGAAAAGAGAAAACTCAAAACTGACTTGATCACGCGGGTTTGGCACTTATTTGCAGGCTCCACTCTGTGATTTCTGGAGCAGTACGGAGCCAGCGTGGTGCTACACAACACCACATAGTGGGCCAATGGAGCATTGCTGGAAAAAAGTATGTCCCCTAGGAATGTATTCTAAGTTGAAGAATCTGCGATTAGATAGAATATCCACCAGAAACAGCATTTACTGAACGTATCTTGTGCTTGTGCCTTTTCACACCAGAAACCTCTACTTAATACTTGTTTTTGGTTGTGTGTTGTGTTGTTCCGACACTTCCTCTGGATTAGGTGTATAAACTATTTTTATCTATAGAAAGATCTTCAAAAGGTAGCATCTTCAGGGACTGGGAGGCACTTAGCAAGATGACAGTCTACTTGACAATAAAAATGTACAGTAAGGTTCCTACCAAAACTCACAGTGTCCATCAGGGAAGACTGCTGAGGTAGCCTAAAAACTCTACAGCTACTGATACTCCTTCTTCTAAGAACAAATCTGTCCAACGCGTCCCTACTGTTTAGGAAAAGAAAGAACACAAGTGCCATCTGGAGACCACTAAAGGTCCTATAATGCAGAGGAATAAGCCATTACCTCTTATGAACCACAATGTAAAAACTATAAAAAGGCCATGAAAAATCAGACAGAACTTTCTCCTTCACCAGAGTGCGAACTGAAAATGAGAAAGTGTCAGCTTCATCTATGTCACATCAGCATCTCCTCAGGTATAAAAGTTGAAGGCTCCACTCACATCGACAACTCCACCATCGCTGTCAGAAAAAACTTTAACCTTACACCATTGAGAGCCTCTACCGATGCCCACCATTGGCGACATTTCCGACAATGAAAGATAAGCAACCTTCGACTGGAATTTCATCAATGACAATCCCCTACAACTACAGTATCACTGTTAGAACTGGAATTTCTGGTTGGCTAAGGCTCACGCCAAAGCCAGGCAGAAACCACCATTCTAGTCAGGGCAAGGGAGTCACACGCCAAGATAACCCCTGCTCACTCCCATGGTAGCTTGGCACGAGCAGACATGCTTATCCCGGAGGCAATGTGTAAAGCATTTGCGCACGCACACAACAGCAACAACATCCTAGGCACACCACAAAAGGAACTCCACTCAAGGTTATATAAAAATAACTTTTGTATTGTAAACACACATCAGATAGTATCACACAATATGCATGGTGCCAACTGGCACGGGCAATATTCACAAGGGATTATTTACAGGACAGGGCCACATGGACCACTGTCAGGAATCAGCACTTTCAGAACTAGAAATACTGTTAGAAATAGCACTTTGTAGATCATAGAATAATAATCACTTTAGCACACAACTAGTAATCACTGGTACCAGGTAAGTACCACCTACGCAACCCTAACCACCTTAGGAGAATATTACGCAGGGCACCCGGGCTTCACTAGCACACCTGTACTAGAAGGAACAACCACCTAAGTATCACCATACATGTAGGGGTATAGGCAAGAACACATTACACATGATGCATCACAACATTCAGAGGTGTAGGGAAGGAAAACACATGATGCATAAACATACATTCAGCGGTGTAAGAACAAGGCACATGATGCATCAAAACACATTCAGAGGTGCAGCACAGGAAAACACATGATGCATAAAAACCTTCACAGGTGTAGGTAGGACACATAATGCGTAAAACACATTCAGAGGTGTCACAGGAAAACACATGATGCATAAAAACATTCAGAGGTGTAGGTAAGACACATAATGCATAAAACACATTCAGGCCTAACAGGTAAAAATACAGTAGGCAATCTCCTCACTAGTCTAAACACATAAGACTCTGCCTCCTAAGAATAAATCATATTTAGGGGCGTAACTCACATAGTGAAAACATCTCACTAGCATAAACCTACATAGGTAAAATAACCTCATAATCACATTGCGCAAACATCACCTTAGGCAATTACTATCAAAAACATAGCAAAATCACATTGCACAAAAATCAAATTAGGGCCTTGCGCCCTACCCACATACCAGCCCCCTGGCCAACTGGCCATCCAACAAGGGGAATCAAAAAGCCCTGTGTCCAGAATGTCAGGGCGCGCTGCCACGCAGCGCCAGTCAGGGGTGCGCCACCGGCGCAAACCTAAACGTTGCAGCTGCCCACTAATTGCTGGGCAGCTGGGAACAACAACAGGGCCTAAACGTTGCAGCGGCACTAAGTGCTGCGCAGCTGTAGCAGGCCTGGCACCACTGTGCCATCTCTGTCCCACACAGGGACTCTCTCTCCCTGGCGTCTAAATGGTGCAGCTGCCCACTAATTGCTGGGCAGCTGGGAGACAACATAACTGCGACAGGGCCCTCACTGGCCCTAGAACATAACTGCACCAAGCTGAGCCATCTGGCTCTGAAATACACCTTGCGCACTTTTGGAGCCCTCTAGGCCCGTAAATCAACTGTGCCCAGGAGCCATCTAGGCTCTGAAAATAATGTGGGCATGGGAGCACTCTGGCTCCTTAAAGAAAGAAATGCCCCCATCGTTGGAGCCATGGGGCTCAGTACGGGCTCCTCTGGCCCTTTACACCACTCTTGTGGGGCGGGGGGGAGACATCTAGGCTCCTTAAACAAATATAAAAAGATAAGAAAACATGCCCCACTGTTGGAGCGGCCCGCTGCCAAGTGGGGCCGCTCTAGGAACTAACGCCCCCCGATCCCTCCCCTTACCGGGCTCCGGCGCAGGGGGATCTACTCCTGATGCGTAGGGCTCTGCCAGCAACACTCCTCATACGCGGGGGGGGGCAGGCACTAGCAATGTGCCTCAGGCCTCCTCCGCCCCCGTCTCCTTACCTGCGGGGCTCTCAGCACAGGAGCTGGGTTGAGACCGGCTCCACCATCAAACTCACGGAGCCCCCCCAGCCCTCCTTTACTCACCGGGCATCTCTCGGGGGACTCCAGCATTCTCCTCCTCGGCTTCTCTACTGGAGGCAGCAATACGCGGCATCACCCGGGCCCCCTCCTGGGGCCCGGGACTCTCCTGGACACCGCGGGATCAATCCCTCCATGCCGCAGCCGCCATGCTTCTTCTCTGCCGGGGCTTCCGGGTGGTTGCCTGGGGAAGCCCTCCCGGGAAGGGCCAATCACGGAGCTCCTCACCAGTGATGCGGGAGGAGTCTCTGCCGGCTGGGCCAATCCCAGTGCGGCCTTTTTGTGAAGTCGGCGGCTGCTTCCTCTCGGCCCGGGCAGCGGCGGTGATCGGTGGGCAAACTACGGGGTTGGCTCCAGTTTAAAATGCAAAATAACTGGTGCAAAATGCCGGATGGGCACCCGCTCCTTGGAAATAAACAATAAATCGAGGTGGGCACTCGATATAATTTAAATATCCGCAAATACGGGCATAACGCTGGGTAGGCACCGGCTATACCGGGACAAAAAATGGGGGTATCCCTAGACAGCAGCACAGAGCTGCAAAAGCACAAAATAGAAGCGCTCTCAAGGCGCTGGCGGCATAGAAATCATAAAAGGCCCCAGACATGACCCCCATAGCAAGGAGGGTCCCAGCACAAGCAGGACATCACAGGACAAGGCTTCCAGATCCATCAGGTATCCAGGGGCTGGGCAGGGCCCAGGGAGGCAAGCATTCCCTTGGGCCCAAGCAGCAGCACGCCCCTGGCAGGATTCAAGTCAGAAACAAGAACATTTTGTAAGGGGACATGGCCCCTTTTTATATAGTCCAAACCTTTGTCTAAAGGTGCAGGGTGGGGGCAAAACCAGGCGCAGCTGGTTTGGGAGCACTCTTGATGAGCTCAGCCACCCCTTCCATTCACTAGTCAGGCCAGGGTCATCAGTCGCACACAGGGGGCGGAGCCAGCATTGTGTGGGGAAAGCCCAGCCCTATTCAGGTCCCAGGTGCAGCCCTCCCCTCACATCAGCATGCTAATCTCAACACTCACTACTGGGCAGACCCATACAGACTTCTGGAGCCAGGCTCCAGCCAATCACGTGCCAGCATACTCACTACACACGCACACCCATGTCTAGAAGTGGCACTTCCACACTAGACACAATCATGCCGCATACATCATTACGCAGCATTCAACCTCACGAGTTCGCACATACCAAACTCGACCCTGCACTCCCCACACATCAGGAACTACCATGGTCACACATATTCCCCACGCATTCCTATGGGAGGGCAGGTCACTCTCACACATACACAGAGAGCTCACGCACTTTACACTGTACCACAGTGAAAAAAGTGTGCAGAGGCCTAAAATCACCAACACCAGGTTACAGAAATAGGCCAGGAAAAAGCAAAAAGTTTCGGGGTGAACCTGCCAAAAAGGGCCAGGTCCAACAATCACCAACTACCAGCCCAATCCACAGCAGTCCCATTGACAGAAGTTCCACAATAATCAGCCCATTTGCAACAGATCTGTTGACAGTCAATCCGTTGGCAACTGAACCACTGACAACTATCTTGTGGATGAGGGACCTTAAAGCAAGAAAAGGACAATTACCATCTCAATTATACCACAGCATACATACCCAAGCAAAATACCACTTCACGTATCTTCTAAGCTCCTGAAGACAGAGCCAAAGGACTACTATGGTGCAGCATGCAGCCAAGGCCAAGTTAAGATTACATACCATAACACGGAAAAAGAGTGGAGTTATTTACCCTAGTACAATCTGCACCATCAACCACAGGAGTACCATCAAAATATGCACTTTTTGGGGAAGAGGAATGGCCAAGATATCATGCTTGCTATAATCAACACTATGAACCTTACAAGATGTGTTCTGAAGAATACCACTTTCCCCAGTTTATAGAGATACACAAGTATCTCCCCGATATGATTTTTTCGTGAATCACTGGTGACGGTTCACAGCTGGGGATTTCACAAATAGTAAAAGGTCAACTGAGATCATGGAAACACATGACCATTTGAAAGTTAAAACCCCTGGTTATATGTTTCTCCGTTAGATGATAGTAGCTCCATGATGAAGAGCTTTAGCCATAAGGGGCAACCTTGGTGCATGCTCCTGCTGATTTTAATTTGATTAAAAGTTAGGCCATTTATATGTGGGAGTTAGTGGCTGAGTATAGAGGTGGCTTATAGCAGCCCAGTCCAATTCTAAAGACATATGTAAATAAAAATGCCCACTCCAAAGAGTGCTACATCGAAAAAGGTTGCCACTCCCTTAAGTTTGGGATTCAGTTGTTTTATTAGAGTGCACAGGATGCATAGATTAGTTGATGTAGATCTGTACAACCGGTCCCAGGATGCTTGTTTCCGGTCCAGGGAAGACATGGCTTGGCAGTTCGGGCTGGACTGTTCCCATGAGGCACAGGGTCAGACTGATTTGCATATGGCCATGTCTGAACTGGGGTGGCTGAGTGGGCTAAAGAATGGTGATGGATTAAACCCAGATCAGTTGACTGGGGGTGAGTGTTTGATTTGCTCAAACGCTCCGTCCATCATCCCCTTTTGTATCGCTTTGTTGCCCCTAAGTGTGGCAGGGTATGCTCAGACGTGAGTCCCTTGCTCACTTGGCCACTGGATTCAAGATAGCCTGGCTGATGAGGATTATGAATCCGAAACCGGTCCCAGGATGCTTGTTTCCGGTCCAGGGAAGACATGACTTGGCAGTTCGGGCTGGACTGTTCCCATGAGGCACAGGGTCAGACTGATTTGCATATGGCCATGTCTGAACTGGGGTGGCTGAGTGGGCTAAAGAATGGTGATGGATTAAACCCAGATCAGTTGACTGGGGGTGAGTGTTTGATTTGCTCAAACGCTCCGTACATCATCCCATTTTGTATCGCTTTGTTCACCCTAAGTGTGGCAGGGTATGCTCAGACGTGAGTCCCTTGCTCACTTGGCCACTGGATTCAAGATAGCCTGGCTGATGAGGATTATGAATCCGAAACCGGTCCTAGGATGCTTGTTTCCGGTCCAGGGAAGACGAGGCTTGGCAGTTCGGGCTGGACTGTTCCCATGAGGCACTGCGTCAGACTGATTTGCATATGGCCATGTCTGAACTGGGGTGGCTGAGTGGGCTAAAGAATGGTGATGGATTAAACCCAGATCAGTTGACTGGGGGTGAGTGTTTGATTTGCTCAAACGCTCCGTCCATCATCCCCTTTTGTATCGCTTTGTTGCCCCTAAGTGTGGCAGGGTATGCTCAGACGTGAGTCCCTTGCTCACTTGGCCACTGGATTCAAGATAGCCTGGCTGATGAGGATTATGAATCCGAAACCTGTCCCAGGATGCTTGTTTCCGGTCCAGGGAAGACATGGCTTGGCAGTTTGGGCTGGACTGTTCCCATGAGGCACAGGGTCAGACTGATTTGCATATGGCCATGTCTGAACTGGGGTGGCTGAGTGGACTAAAGAATGGTGATGGATTTAACCCAAATCAGTTGATTGGGGGTGAGTGTTTGATTTGGTCAAACGCTCCGTCCATCATCCCCTTTTGTATCGCTTTGTTCGCCCTAAGTGTGGCAGGGTATGCTCAGACGTGAGTCCCTTGCTCACTTGGCCACTGGATTCAAGATAGCCTGGCTGATGAGGATTATGAATCCGAAACCGGTCCTAGGATGCTTGTTTCCGGTCCATGGAAGACGAGGCTTGGCAGTTCGGGCTGGACTGTTCCCATGAGGCACTGCGTCAGACTGATTTGCATATGGCCATGTCTGAACTGGGGTGGCTGAGTGGGCTAAAGAATGGTGATGGATTAAACCCAGATCAGTTGACTGGGGGTGAGTGTTTGATTTGCTCAAACGCTCCGTCCATCATCCCCTTTTGTATCGCTTTGTTGCCCCTAAGTGTGGCAGGGTATGCTCAGACGTGAGTCCCTTGCTCACTTGGCCACTGGATTCAAGATAGCCTGGCTGATGAGGATTATGAATCCGAAACCGGTCCCAGGATGCTTGGTTCCTGTCCAGGGAAGACATGGCTTGGCAGTTTGGGCTGGACTGTTCCCATGAGGCACAGGGTCAGACTGATTTGCATATGGCCATGTCTGAACTGGGGTGGCTGAGTGGACTAAAGAATGGTGATGGATTAAACCCAGATCAGTTGACTGGGGGTGAGTGTTTGATTTGCTCAAACGCTCCGTCCATCATCCCATTTTGTATCGCTTTGTTCACCCTAAGTGTGGCAGGGTATGCTCAGACGTGAGTCCCTTGCTCACTTGGCCACTGGATTCAAGATAGCCTGGCTGATGAGGATTATGAATCCGAAACCGGTCCCAGGATGCTTGTTTCCGGTCCAGGGAAGACATGGCTTGGCAGTTCGGGCTGGACTGTTCCCATGAGGCACAGGGTCAGACTGATTTGCATATGGCCATATCTGAACTGGGGTGGCTGAGTGGGCTAAAGAATGGTGATGGATTTAACCCAAATCAGTTGATTGGGGGTGAGTGTTTGATTTGGTCAAACGCTCCGTCCATCATCCCCTTTTGTTTCGCTTTGTTCGCCCTAAGTGTGGCAGGGTATGCTCAGACGTGAGTCCCTTGCTCACTTGGCCACTGGATTCAAGATAGCCTGGCTGATGAGGATTATGAATCCGAAACCGGTCCCAGGATGCTTGTTTCCGGTCCAGTGAAGACATGGCTTGACAGTTCGGGCTGGACTGTTCCCACGAGGCACAGGGTCAGACTGATTTGCATATGGCCATGTCTGAACTGGGGTGGCTGAGTGGGCTAAAGAATGGTGATGGATTAAACCCAGATCAGTTGACAGAGGGTGAGTGTTTGATTTGCTCAAACGCTCCGTCCAGCATCCCCTTTTGTATCGCTTTGTTCGCCCTAAGTGTGGCAGGGTATGCTCAGACGTGAGTCCCTTGCTCACTTGGCCACTGGATTCAAGATAGCCTGGCTGATGAGGATTATGAATCCGAAACCGGTCCCAGGATGCTTGTTTCTGGTCCAGGGAAGACATGGCTTGGCAGTAAGGGCTGGACTGTTCCCATGAGGCACAGGGTCAGACTGATTTGCATATGGCCATGTCTGAACTGGGGTGGCTGAGTGGGCTAAAGAATGGTGATGGATTAAACCCAGATCAGTTGATTGGGGGTGAGTGTTTGATTTGGTCAAACGCTTTGTCCATCATCCCCTTTTGTATCGCTTTGTTCACCCTAAGTGTGGCAGGGTATGCTCAGACGTGAGTCCCTTGCTCACTTGGCCACTGGATTCAAGATAGCCTGGCTGATGAGGATTATGAATCCAAAACCGGTCCCAGGATGCTTGTTTCCGGTCCAGTGAAGACATGGCTTGGCAGTTCGGGCTGGACTGTTCCCACGAGGCACAGGGTCAGACTGATTTGCATATGGCCATGTCTGAACTGGGGTGGCTGAGTGGGCTAAAGAATGGTGATGGATTAAACCCAGATCAGTTGACTGGGGGTGAGTGTTTGATTTGCTCAAACGCTCCGTCCATCATCCCCTTTTGTATCGCTTTATTCGCCCTAAGTGTGGCAGGGTATGCTCAGACGTGAGTCCCTTGCTCACTTGGCCACTGGATTCAAGATAGCCTGGCTGATGAGGATTATGAATCCGAAACCGGTCCCAGGATGCTTGTTTCTGGTCCAGGGAAGACATGGCTTGGCAGTAAGGGCTGGACTGTTCCCATGAGGCACAGGGTCAGACTGATTTGCATATGGCCATGTCTGAACTGGGGTGGCTGAGTGGGCTAAAGAATGGTGATGGATTAAACCCAGATCAGTTGACTGGGGGTGAGTGTTTGGTTTGCTCAAACGCTTTGTCCATCATCCCCTTTTGTATCGCTTTGTTCACCCTAAGTGTGGCAGGGTATGCTCAGACGTGAGTCCCTTGCTCACTTGGCCACTGGATTCAAGATAGCCTGGCTGATGAGGATTATGAATCCGAAACCGGTCCCAGGATGCTTGTTTCCGGTCCAGGGAAGACATGGCTTGGCAGTTCGGGCTGGACTGTTCCCATGAGGCACAGGGTCAGACTGATTTGCAAATGGCCATGTCTGAACTGGGGTGGCTGAGTGGGCTAAAGAATGGTGATGGATTAAACCCAGATCAGTTGACTGGGGCTGAGTTTTTGATTTGCTCAAACGCTCCGTCCATCATCCCCTTTTGTATCGCTTTGTTCGCCCTAAGTGTGGCAGGGTATGCTCAGACGTGAGTCCCTTGCTCACTTGGCCACTGGATTCAAGATAGCCTGGCTGATGAGGATTATGAATCCGAAACCGGTCCTAGGATGCTTGTTTCCGGTCCAGGGAAGACGCGGCTTGGCAGTTCGGGCTGGACTGTTCCCATGAGGCACTGGGTCAGACTGATTCGCATATGGCCATGTCTGAACTGGGGTGGCTGAGTGGGCTAAATAATGGTGATGGACTAAACCCAGATCAGTTGACTGGGGGTGAGATTTTGATTTGCTCAAACGTTCCGTCCATCATCCCCTTTTGTATTGCTTTGTTCGCCCTAAGTGTGGCAGGGTATGCTCAGACGTGAGTCCCTTGCTCACTTGGCCACTGGATTCAAGATAGCCTGGCTGATGAGGATTATGAATCCAAAACCGGTCCCAGGATGCTTGTTTCCGGTCCAGTGAAGACATGGCTTGGCAGTTCGGGCTGGACTGTTCCCACGAGGCACAGGGTCAGACTGATTTGCATATGGCCATGTCTGAACTGGGGTGGCTGAGTGGGCTAAAGAATGGTGATGGATTAAACCCAGATCAGTTGACAGAGGGTGAGTGTTTGATTTGCTCAAACGCTCCGTCCATCATCCCCTTTTGTATCGCTTTGTTCGCCCTAAGTGTGGCAGGGTATGCTCAGACGTGAGTCCCTTGCTCACTTGGCCACTGGATTCAAGATAGCCTGGCTGATGAGGATTATGAATCCGAAACCGGTCCCAGGATGCTTGGTTCCCGTCCAGGGAAGACATGGCTTGGCAGTTTGGGCTGGACTGTTCCCATGAGGCACAGGGTCAGACTGATTTGCATATGGCCATGTCTGAACTGGGGTGGCTGAGTGGACTAAAGAATGGTGATGGATTAAACCCAGGTCAGTTGACTGGGGGTGAGTGTTTGATTTGGTCAAACGCTCCGTCCATCATCCCCTTTTGTATCGCTTTGTTCGCCCTAAGTGTGGCAGGGTATGCTCAGACGTGAGTCCCTTGCTCACTTGGCCACTGGATTCAAGATAGCCTGGCTGATGAGGATTATGAATCCGAAACCGGTCCTAGGATGCTTGTTTCCGGTCCATGGAAGACGAGGCTTGGCAGTTCGGGCTGGACTGTTCCCATGAGGCACAGGGTCAGACTGATTTGCATATGGCCATGTCTGAACTGGGGTGGCTGAGTGGGCTAAAGAATGGTGATGGATTAAACCCAGATCAGTTGACTGGGGCTGAGTTTTTGATTTGCTCAAACGCTCCGTCCATCATCCCCTTTTGTATCGCTTTGTTCGCCCTAAGTGTGGCAGGGTATGCTCAGACGTGAGTCCCTTGCTCACTTGGCCACTGGATTCAAGATAGCCTGGCTGATGAGGATTATGAATCCGAAACCGGTCCTAGGATGCTTGTTTCCGGTCCAGGGAAGATGCGGCTTGGCAGTTCGGGCTGGACTGTTCCCATGAGGCACTGGGTCAGACTGATTCGCATATGGCCATGTCTGAACTGGGGTGGCTGAGTGGGCTAAATAATGGTGATGGACTAAACCCAGATCAGTTGACTGGGGGTGAGATTTTGATTTGCTCAAACGTTCCGTCCATCATCCCCTTTTGTATCGCTTTGTTCGCCCTAAGTGTGGCAGGGTATGCTCAGACGTGAGTCCCTTGCTCACTTGGCCACTGGATTCAAGATAGCCTGGCTGATGAGGATTATGAATCCAAAACCGGTCCCAGGATGCTTGTTTCCGGTCCAGTGAAGACATGGCTTGGCAGTTCGGGCTGGACTGTTCCCACGAGGCACAGGGTCAGACTGATTTGCATATGGCCATGTCTGAACTGGGGTGGCTGAGTGGGCTAAAGAATGGTGATGGATTAAACCCAGATCAGTTGACAGAGGGTGAGTGTTTGATTTGCTCAAACGCTCCGTCCATCATCCCCTTTTGTATCGCTTTGTTCGCCCTAAGTGTGGCAGGGTATGCTCAGACGTGAGTCCCTTGCTCACTTGGCCACTGGATTCAAGATAGCCTGGCTGATGAGGATTATGAATCCGAAACCGGTCCCAGGATGCTTGGTTCCCGTCCAGGGAAGACATGGCTTGGCAGTTTGGGCTGGACTGTTCCCATGAGGCACAGGGTCAGACTGATTTGCATATGGCCATGTCTGAACTGGGGTGGCTGAGTGGACTAAAGAATGGTGATGGATTAAACCCAGGTCAGTTGACTGGGGGTGAGTGTTTGATTTGGTCAAACGCTCCGTCCATCATCCCCTTTTGTATCGCTTTGTTCGCCCTAAGTGTGGCAGGGTATGCTCAGACGTGAGTCCCTTGCTCACTTGGCCACTGGATTCAAGATAGCCTGGCTGATGAGGATTATGAATCCGAAACCGGTCCTAGGATGCTTGTTTCCGGTCCATGGAAGACGAGGCTTGGCAGTTCGGGCTGGACTGTTCCCATGAGGCACTGCGTCAGACTGATTTGCATATGGCCATGTCTGAACTGGGGTGGCTGAGTGGGCTAAAGAATGGTGATGGATTAAACCCAGATCAGTTGACTGGGGGTGAGTGTTTGATTTGCTCAAACGCTCCGTCCATCATCCCCTTTTGTATCGCTTTGTTGCCCCTAAGTGTGGCAGGGTATGCTCAGACGTGAGTCCCTTGCTCACTTGGCCACTGGATTCAAGATAGCCTGGCTGATGAGGATTATGAATCCGAAACCGGTCCCAGGATGCTTGGTTCCTGTCCAGGGAAAACATGGCTTGGCAGTTTGGGCTGGACTGTTCCCATGAGGCACAGGGTCAGACTGATTTGCATATGGCCATGTCTGAACTGGGGTGGCTGAGTGGACTAAAGAATGGTGATGGATTAAACCCAGATCAGTTGACTGGGGGTGAGTGTTTGATTTGCTCAAACGCTCCGTCCATCATCCCATTTTGTATCGCTTTGTTCACCCTAAGTGTGGCAGGGTATGCTCAGACGTGAGTCCCTTGCTCACTTGGCCACTGGATTCAAGATAGCCTGGCTGATGAGGATTATGAATCCGAAACCGGTCCCAGGATGCTTGTTTCCGGTCCAGGGAAGACATGGCTTGGCAGTTCGGGCTGGACTGTTCCCATGAGGCACAGGGTCAGACTGATTTGCATATGGCCATATCTGAACTGGGGTGGCTGAGTGGGCTAAAGAATGGTGATGGATTTAACCCAAATCAGTTGATTGGGGGTGAGTGTTTGATTTGGTCAAACGCTCCGTCCATCATCCCCTTTTGTTTCGCTTTGTTCGCCCTAAGTGTGGCAGGGTATGCTCAGACGTGAGTCCCTTGCTCACTTGGCCACTGGATTCAAGATAGCCTGGCTGATGAGGATTATGAATCCGAAACCGGTCCCAGGATGCTTGTTTCCGGTCCAGTGAAGACATGGCTTGACAGTTCGGGCTGGACTGTTCCCACGAGGCACAGGGTCAGACTGATTTGCATATGGCCATGTCTGAACTGGGGTGGCTGAGTGGGCTAAAGAATGGTGATGGATTAAACCCAGATCAGTTGACAGAGGGTGAGTGTTTGATTTGCTCAAACGCTCCGTCCAGCATCCCCTTTTGTATCGCTTTGTTCGCCCTAAGTGTGGCAGGGTATGCTCAGACGTGAGTCCCTTGCTCACTTGGCCACTGGATTCAAGATAGCCTGGCTGATGAGGATTATGAATCCGAAACCGGTCCTAGGATGCTTGTTTCCGGTCCATGGAAGACGAGGCTTGGCAGTTCGGGCTGGACTGTTCCCATGAGGCACAGGGTCAGACTGATTTGCATATGGCCATGTCTGAACTGGGGTGGCTGAGTGGGCTAAAGAATGGTGATGGATTAAACCCAGATCAGTTGACTGGGGCTGAGTTTTTGATTTGCTCAAACGCTCCGTCCATCATCCCCTTTTGTATCGCTTTGTTCGCCCTAAGTGTGGCAGGGTATGCTCAGACGTGAGTCCCTTGCTCACTTGGCCACTGGATTCAAGATAGCCTGGCTGATGAGGATTATGAATCCGAAACCGGTCCTAGGATGCTTGTTTCCGGTCCAGGGAAGATGCGGCTTGGCAGTTCGGGCTGGACTGTTCCCATGAGGCACTGGGTCAGACTGATTCGCATATGGCCATGTCTGAACTGGGGTGGCTGAGTGGGCTAAATAATGGTGATGGACTAAACCCAGATCAGTTGACTGGGGGTGAGATTTTGATTTGCTCAAACGTTCCGTCCATCATCCCCTTTTGTATCGCTTTGTTCGCCCTAAGTGTGGCAGGGTATGCTCAGACGTGAGTCCCTTGCTCACTTGGCCACTGGATTCAAGATAGCCTGGCTGATGAGGATTATGAATCCAAAACCGGTCCCAGGATGCTTGTTTCCGGTCCAGTGAAGACATGGCTTGGCAGTTCGGGCTGGACTGTTCCCACGAGGCACAGGGTCAGACTGATTTGCATATGGCCATGTCTGAACTGGGGTGGCTGAGTGGGCTAAAGAATGGTGATGGATTAAACCCAGATCAGTTGACAGAGGGTGAGTGTTTGATTTGCTCAAACGCTCCGTCCATCATCCCCTTTTGTATCGCTTTGTTCGCCCTAAGTGTGGCAGGGTATGCTCAGACGTGAGTCCCTTGCTCACTTGGCCACTGGATTCAAGATAGCCTGGCTGATGAGGATTATGAATCCGAAACCGGTCCCAGGATGCTTGGTTCCCGTCCAGGGAAGACATGGCTTGGCAGTTTGGGCTGGACTGTTCCCATGAGGCACAGGGTCAGACTGATTTGCATATGGCCATGTCTGAACTGGGGTGGCTGAGTGGACTAAAGAATGGTGATGGATTAAACCCAGGTCAGTTGACTGGGGGTGAGTGTTTGATTTGGTCAAACGCTCCGTCCATCATCCCCTTTTGTATCGCTTTGTTCGCCCTAAGTGTGGCAGGGTATGCTCAGACGTGAGTCCCTTGCTCACTTGGCCACTGGATTCAAGATAGCCTGGCTGATGAGGATTATGAATCCGAAACCGGTCCTAGGATGCTTGTTTCCGGTCCATGGAAGACGAGGCTTGGCAGTTCGGGCTGGACTGTTCCCATGAGGCACTGCGTCAGACTGATTTGCATATGGCCATGTCTGAACTGGGGTGGCTGAGTGGGCTAAAGAATGGTGATGGATTAAACCCAGATCAGTTGACTGGGGGTGAGTGTTTGATTTGCTCAAACGCTCCGTCCATCATCCCCTTTTGTATCGCTTTGTTGCCCCTAAGTGTGGCAGGGTATGCTCAGACGTGAGTCCCTTGCTCACTTGGCCACTGGATTCAAGATAGCCTGGCTGATGAGGATTATGAATCCGAAACCGGTCCCAGGATGCTTGGTTCCTGTCCAGGGAAAACATGGCTTGGCAGTTTGGGCTGGACTGTTCCCATGAGGCACAGGGTCAGACTGATTTGCATATGGCCATGTCTGAACTGGGGTGGCTGAGTGGACTAAAGAATGGTGATGGATTAAACCCAGATCAGTTGACTGGGGGTGAGTGTTTGATTTGCTCAAACGCTCCGTCCATCATCCCATTTTGTATCGCTTTGTTCACCCTAAGTGTGGCAGGGTATGCTCAGACGTGAGTCCCTTGCTCACTTGGCCACTGGATTCAAGATAGCCTGGCTGATGAGGATTATGAATCCGAAACCGGTCCCAGGATGCTTGTTTCCGGTCCAGGGAAGACATGGCTTGGCAGTTCGGGCTGGACTGTTCCCATGAGGCACAGGGTCAGACTGATTTGCATATGGCCATATCTGAACTGGGGTGGCTGAGTGGGCTAAAGAATGGTGATGGATTTAACCCAAATCAGTTGATTGGGGGTGAGTGTTTGATTTGGTCAAACGCTCCGTCCATCATCCCCTTTTGTTTCGCTTTGTTCGCCCTAAGTGTGGCAGGGTATGCTCAGACGTGAGTCCCTTGCTCACTTGGCCACTGGATTCAAGATAGCCTGGCTGATGAGGATTATGAATCCGAAACCGGTCCCAGGATGCTTGTTTCCGGTCCAGTGAAGACATGGCTTGACAGTTCGGGCTGGACTGTTCCCACGAGGCACAGGGTCAGACTGATTTGCATATGGCCATGTCTGAACTGGGGTGGCTGAGTGGGCTAAAGAATGGTGATGGATTAAACCCAGATCAGTTGACAGAGGGTGAGTGTTTGATTTGCTCAAACGCTCCGTCCAGCATCCCCTTTTGTATCGCTTTGTTCGCCCTAAGTGTGGCAGGGTATGCTCAGACGTGAGTCCCTTGCTCACTTGGCCACTGGATTCAAGATAGCCTGGCTGATGAGGATTATGAATCCGAAACCGGTCCCAGGATGCTTGTTTCTGGTCCAGGGAAGACATGGCTTGGCAGTAAGGGCTGGACTGTTCCCATGAGGCACAGGGTCAGACTGATTTGCATATGGCCATGTCTGAACTGGGGTGGCTGAGTGGGCTAAAGAATGGTGATGGATTAAACCCAGATCAGTTGATTGGGGGTGAGTGTTTGATTTGGTCAAACGCTTTGTCCATCATCCCCTTTTGTATCGCTTTGTTCACCCTAAGTGTGGCAGGGTATGCTCAGACGTGAGTCCCTTGCTCACTTGGCCACTGGATTCAAGATAGCCTGGCTGATGAGGATTATGAATCCAAAACCGGTCCCAGGATGCTTGTTTCCGGTCCAGTGAAGACATGGCTTGGCAGTTCGGGCTGGACTGTTCCCACGAGGCACAGGGTCAGACTGATTTGCATATGGCCATGTCTGAACTGGGGTGGCTGAGTGGGCTAAAGAATGGTGATGGATTAAACCCAGATCAGTTGACTGGGGGTGAGTGTTTGATTTGCTCAAACGCTCCGTCCATCATCCCCTTTTGTATCGCTTTATTCGCCCTAAGTGTGGCAGGGTATGCTCAGACGTGAGTCCCTTGCTCACTTGGCCACTGGATTCAAGATAGCCTGGCTGATGAGGATTATGAATCCGAAACCGGTCCCAGGATGCTTGTTTCTGGTCCAGGGAAGACATGGCTTGGCAGTAAGGGCTGGACTGTTCCCATGAGGCACAGGGTCAGACTGATTTGCATATGGCCATGTCTGAACTGGGGTGGCTGAGTGGGCTAAAGAATGGTGATGGATTAAACCCAGATCAGTTGACTGGGGGTGAGTGTTTGGTTTGCTCAAACGCTTTGTCCATCATCCCCTTTTGTATCGCTTTGTTCACCCTAAGTGTGGCAGGGTATGCTCAGACGTGAGTCCCTTGCTCACTTGGCCACTGGATTCAAGATAGCCTGGCTGATGAGGATTATGAATCCGAACCCGGTCCCAGGATGCTTGTTTCCGGTCCAGGGAAGACATGGCTTGGAAGTTCGGGCTGGACTGTTCCCATGAGGCACAGGGTCAGACTGATTTGCATATGGCCATGTCTGAACTGGGGTGGCTGAGTGGGCTAAAGAATGGTGATGGATTAAACCCAGATCAGTTGACTGGGGCTGAGTTTTTGATTTGCTCAAACGCTCCGTCCATCATCCCCTTTTGTATCGCTTTGTTCGCCCTAAGTGTGGCAGGGTATGCTCAGACGTGAGTCCCTTGCTCACTTGGCCACTGGATTCAAGATAGCCTGGCTGATGAGGATTATGAATCCGAAACCGGTCCTAGGATGCTTGTGTCAGGTCCAGGGAAGACGCGGCTTGGCAGTTCGGGCTGGACTGTTCCCATGAGGCACTGGGTCAGACTGATTCGCATATGGCCATGTCTGAACTGGGGTGGCTGAGTGGGCTAAATAATGGTGATGGACTAAACCCAGATCAGTTGACAGAGGGTGAGTGTTTGATTTGCTCAAACGCTCCGTCCATCATCCCCTTTTGTATCGCTTTGTTCGCCCTAAGTGTGGCAGGGTATGCTCAGACGTGAGTCCCTTGCTCACTTGGCCACTGGATTCAAGATAGCCTGGCTGATGAGGATTATGAATCCGAAACCGGTCCCAGGATGCTTGGTTCCCGTCCAGGGAAGACATGGCTTGGCAGTTTGGGCTGGACTGTTCCCATGAGGCACAGGGTCAGACTGATTTGCATATGGCCATGTCTGAACTGGGGTGGCTGAGTGGACTAAAGAATGGTGATGGATTAAACCCAGGTCAGTTGACTGGGGGTGAGTGTTTGATTTGCTCAAACGCTCCGTCCATCATCCCATTTTGTATCGCTTTGTTCACCCTAAGTGTGGCAGGGTATGCTCAGACGTGAGTCCCTTGCTCACTTGGCCACTGGATTCAAGATAGCCTGGCTGATGAGGATTATGAATCCGAAACCGGTCCCAGGATGCTTGTTTCCGGTCCAGGGAAGACATGGCTTGGCAGTTCGGGCTGGACTGTTCCCATGAGGCACAGGGTCAGACTGATTTGCATATGGCCATATCTGAACTGGGGTGGCTGAGTGGGCTAAAGAATGGTGATGGATTTAACCCAAATCAGTTGATTGGGGGTGAGTGTTTGATTTGGTCAAACGCTCCGTCCATCATCCCCTTTTGTTTCGCTTTGTTCGCCCTAAGGGTGGCAGGGTATGCTCAGACGTGAGTCCCTTGCTCACTTGGCCACTGGATTCAAGATAGCCTGGCTGATGAGGATTATGAATCCAAAACCGGTCCCAGGATGCTTGTTTCCGGTCCAGTGAAGACATGGCTTGGCAGTTCGGGCTGGACTGTTCCCACGAGGCACAGGGTCAGACTGATTTGCATATGGCCATGTCTGAACTGGGGTGGCTGAGTGGGCTAAAGAATGGTGATGGATTAAACCCAGATCAGTTGACCGAGGGTGAGTGTTTGATTTGCTCAAACGCTCCGTCCATCATCCCCTTTTGTATCGCTTTGTTCGCCCTAAGTGTGGCAGGGTATGCTCAGACGTGAGTCCCTTGCTCACTTGGCCACTGGATTCAAGATAGCCTGGCTGATGAGGATTATGAATCCGAAACCGGTCCCAGGATGCTTGTTTCTGGTCCAGGGAAGACATGGCTTGGCAGTAAGGGCTGGACTGTTCCCATGAGGCACAGGGTCAGACTGATTTGCATATGGCCATGTCTGAACTGGGGTGGCTGAGTGGGCTAAAGAATGGTGATGGATTAAACCCAGATCAGTTGACTGGGGGTGAGTGTTTGGTTTGCTCAAACGCTTTGTCCATCATCCCCTTTTGTATCGCTTTGTTCACCCTAAGTGTGGCAGGGTATGCTCAGACGTGAGTCCCTTGCTCACTTGGCCACTGGATTCAAGATAGCCTGGCTGATGAGGATTATGAATCCGAAACCGGTCCCAGGATGCTTGTTTCCGGTCCAGGGAAGACATGGCTTGGCAGTTCGGGCTGGACTGTTCCCATGAGGCACAGGGTCAGACTGATTTGCATATGGCCATGTCTGAACTGGGGTGGCTGAGTGGGCTAAAGAATGGTGATGGATTAAACCCAGATCAGTTGACTGGGGCTGAGTTTTTGATTTGCTCAAACGCTCCGTCCATCATCCCCTTTTGTATCGCTTTGTTCGCCCTAAGTGTGGCAGGGTATGCTCAGACGTGAGTCCCTTGCTCACTTGGCCACTGGATTCAAGATATCCTGGCTGATGAGGATTATGAATCCAAAACCGGTCCTAGGATGCTTGTTTCCGGTCCAGGGAAGACGCGGCTTGGCAGTTCGGGCTGGACTGTTCCCATGAGGCACTGGGTCAGACTGATTCGCATATGGCAATGTCTGAACTGGGGTGGCTGAGTGGGCTAAATAATGGTGATGGACTAAACCCAGATCAGTTGACTGGGGGTGAGATTTTGATTTGCTCAAACGTTCCGTCCATCATCCCCTTTTGTATCGCTTTGTTCGCCCTAAGTGTGGCAGGGTATGCTCAGACGTGAGTCCCTTGCTCACTTGGCCACTGGATTCAAGATAGCCTGGCTGATGAGGATTATGAATCCGAAACCGGTCCCAGGATGCTTGTTTCCAGTCCAGGGAAGACATGGATTGGCAGTTCGGGCTGGACTGTTCCCATGAGGCACAGGGTCAAACTGATTTGCATATGGCCATGTCTGAACTGGGGTGGCTGAGTGGGCTAAAGAATGGTGATGGATTAAACCCAGATCAGTTGACTGGGGGTGAGTGTTTGATTTGCTCAAACGCTCCGTCCATCATCCCCTTTTGTATCGCTTTGTTCCCCCTAAGTGTGGCAGGGTATGCTCAGACGTGAGTCCCTTGCTCACTTGGCCACTGGATTCAAGATAGCCTGGCTGATGAGCATTATGAATCCGAAACTGGTCCCAGGATGCTTGTTTCCGGTCCAGGGAAGACATGGCTTGGCAGTTCGGGCTGGACTGTTCCCATGAGGCACAGGGTCAGACTGATTTGCATATGGCCATGTCTGAACTGGGGTGGCTGAGTAGACTAAAAAATGGTGATGGATTAAACCCAGATCAGTTGACTGGGGGTGAGTGTTTGATTTGCTCAAACGCCCCGTCCATCATCCCATTTTGTATCGCTTTGTTCACCCTAAGTGTGGCAGGGTATGCTCAGACGTGAGTCCCTTGCTCACTTGGCCACTGGATTCAAGATAGCCTGGCTGATGAGCATTATGAATCCAAAACCGGTCCCAGGATGCTTGTTTCCGGTCCAGGGAAGACATGGCTTGGCAGTTCGGGCTGGACTGTTCCCATGAGGCACAGGGTCAGACTGATTTGCATATGGCCATGTCTGAACTGGGGTGGCTGAGTGGGCTAAAGAATGGTGATGGATTAAACCCAGATCAGTTGACTGGGGGTGAGGGTTTGATTTGCTCAAACGCTCCGTCCATCATCCCATTTTGTATCGCTTTGTTCACCCTAAGTGTGGCAGGGTATGCTCAGATGTGAGTCCCTTGCTCACTTGGCCACTGGATTCAAGATAGCCTGGCTGATGAGGATTATGAATCCGAACCGGTCCTAGGATGCTTGTTTCCGGTACAGGGAAGACGAGGTTTGGCAGTTCGGGCTGGACTGTTCCCATGAGGCACTGGATCAGACTGATTTGCATATGGCCATGTCTGAACTGGGGTGGCTGAGTGGGCTAAAGAATGGGGATGGATTAAACCCAGATCAGTTGACTTAGGGTGAGTTTTTGATTTGCTCAAACGCTCAATCCATCATCCCCTTTTGTATCTCTTTGTTCGCCCTAAGCGTGGCAGGGTATGCTCAGACGTGAGTCCCTTGCTCACTTGGCCACTGGATTCAAGATAGCCTGGCTGATGAGGATTATGAATCCGAAACCGGTCCCAGGATGCTTGTTTCCGGTCCAGGGAAGACATGGCTTGGCAGTTCGGGCTGGACTGTTCCCATGAGGCACAGGGTCAGACTGATTTGTATATGGCCATGTCTGAACTGGGGTGGCTGAGTGTGCTAAAGAATGGTGATGGATTAAACCCAGATCAGTTGACTGGGGGTGAGTGTTTGATTTACTCAAACGCTCCGTCCATCATCCCCTTTTGTATCGCTTTGTTCGCCCTAAGTGTGGCAGGGTATGCTCAGACGTGAGTCCCTTGCTCACTTGGCCACTGGATTCAAGATAGCCTGGCTGATGAGGATTATGAATCCGAAACCGGTCCCAGGATGCTTGTTTCCAGTCCAGGGAAGACATGGATTGGCAGTTCGGGCTGGACTGTTCCCATGAGGCACAGGGTCAGACTGATTTGCATATGGCAATGTCTGAACTGGGGTGGCTGAGTGGGCTAAAGAATGGTGATGGATTAAACCCAGATCAGTTGACTGGGGGTGAGTGTTTGATTTGCTCAAACGCTCCGTCCATCATCCCCTTTTGTATCGCTTTGTTGCCCCTAAGTGTGGCAGGGTATGCTCAGACGTGAGTCCCTTGCTCACTTGGCCATTGGATTCAAGATAGCCTGGCTGATGAGGATTATGAATCCGAAACCAGTCCCAGGATGCTTGTTTCCGGTCCAGGGAAGACATGGCTTGGCAGTTCGGGCTGGACTGTTCCCATAAGGCACAGGGTCAGACTGATTTGCATATGGCCATGTCTGAACTGGGGTGGCTGAGTGGGCTAAAGAATGGTGATGGATTAAACCCAGATCAGTTGACTGGGGGTGAGTGTTTGATTTGCTCAAACGCTCCGTCCATCATCCCCTTTTGTATCGCTTTGTTCCCCCTAAGTGTGGCAGGGTATGCTCAGACGTGAGTCCCTTGCTCACTTGGCCACTGGATTCAAGATAGCCTGGCTGATGAGCATTATGAATCCGAAACTGGTCCCAGGATGCTTGTTTCCGGTCCAGGGAAGACATGGCTTGGCAGTTCGGGCTGGACTGTTCCCATGAGGCACAGGGTCAGACTGATTTGCATATGGCCATGTCTGAACTGGGGTGGCTGAGTGGGCTAAAAAATGGTGATGGATTAAACCCAGATCAGTTGACTGGGGGTGAGTGTTTGATTTGCTCAAACGCTCCGTCCATCATCCCATTTTGTATCGCTTTGTTCACCCTAAGTGTGGCAGGGTATGCTCAGACGTGAGTCCCTTGCTCACTTGGCCACTGGATTCAAGATAGCCTGGCTGATGAGCATTATGAATCCGAAACCGGTCCCAGGATGCTTGTTTCCGGTCCAGGGAAGACATGGCTTGGCAGTTCGGGCTGGACTGTTCCCATGAGGCACAGGGTCAGACTGATTTGCATATGGCCATGTCTGAACTGGGGTGGCTGAGTGGGCTAAAGAATGGTGATGGATTAAACCCAGATCAGTTGACTGGGGGTGAGGGTTTGATTTGCTCAAACGCTCCGTCCATCATCCCATTTTGTATCGCTTTGTTCACCCTAAGTGTGGCAGGGTATGCTCAGACGTGAGTCCCTTGCTCACTTGGCCACTGGATTCAAGATAGCCTGGCTGATGAGGATTATGAATCCGAACCGGTCCTAGGATGCTTGTTTCCGGTACAGGGAAGACGAGGTTTTGCAGTTCGGGCTGGACTGTTCCCATGAGGCACTGGGTCAGACTGATTTGCATATGGCCATGTCTGAACTGGGGTGGCTGAGTGGGCTAAAGAATGGTGATGGATTAAACCCAGATCAGTTGACTGGGGTGAGTTTTTGATTTGCTCAAACGCTCAATCCATCATCCCCTTTTGTATCTCTTTGTTCGCCCTAAGCATGGCAGGGTATGCTCAGACGTGAGTCCCTTGCTCACTTGGCCACTGGATTCAAGATAGCCTGGCTGATGAGGATTATGAATCCGAAACCGGTCCCAGGATGCTTGTTTCCGGTCCAGGGAAGACATGGCTTGGCAGTTCGGGCTGGACTGTTCCCATGAGGCACAGGGTCAGACTGATTTGTATATGGCCATGTCTGAACTGGGGTGGCTGAGTGTGCTAAAGAATGGTGATGGATTAAACCCAGATCAGTTGACTGGGGGTGAGTGTTTGATTTACTCAAACGCTCCGTCCATCATCCCCTTTTGTATCGCTTTGTTCGCCCTAAGTGTGGCAGGGTATGCTCAGACGTGAGTCCCTTGCTCACTTGGCCACTGGATTCAAGATAGCCTGGCTGATGAGGATTATGAATCCGAAACCGGTCCCAGGATGCTTGTTTCCAGTCCAGGGAAGACATGGATTGGCAGTTCGGGCTGGACTGTTCCCATGAGGCACAGGGTCAGACTGATTTGCATATGGCCATGTCTGAACTGGGGTGGCTGAGTGGGCTAAAGAATGGTGATGGATTAAACCCAGATCAGTTGACTGGGGGTGAGTGTTTGATTTGCTCAAGCGCTCCGTCCATCATCCCCTTTTGTATCGCTTTGTTGCCCCTAAGTGTGGCAGGGTATGCTCAGACGTGAGTCCCTTGCTCACTTGGCCACTGGATTCAAGATAGCCTGGCTGATGAGGATTATGAATCCGAAACCGGTCCCAGGATGCTTGTTTCCGGTCCAGGGAAGACATGGCTTGGCAGTTCGGGCTGGACTGTTCCCATGAGGCACAGGGTCAGACTGATTTGCATATGGCCATGTCTGAACTGGGGTGGCTGAGTGGGCTAAAGAATGGTGATGGATTAAACCCAGATCAGTTGACTGGGGGTGAGTGTTTGATTTGCTCAAACGCTCCGTCCATCATCCCATTTTGTATCGCTTTGTTCACCCTAAGTGTGGCAGGGTATGCTCAGACGTGAGTCCCTTGCTCACTTGGCCACTGGATTCAAGATAGCCTGGCTGATGAGGATTATGAATCCGAAACCGGTCCTAGGATGCTTGTTTCCGGTACAGGGAAGACGAGGCTTGGCAGTTCGGGCTGGACTGTTCCCATGAGGCACTGGTTCAGACTGATTTGCATATGACCATGACTGAACTGGGGTGGCTGGGTGGGCTAAAGAATGGTGATGGATTAAACCCAGATCAGTTGACTGGGGGTGAGTTTTTGATTTGCACAAACGCTACGTCCATCATCCCCTTTTGTATCGCTTTGTTCGCCCTAAGTGTGGCAGGGTATGCTCAGACGTGAGTCCCTTGCTCACTTGGCCACTGGATTCAAGATAGCCTGGCTGATGAGGATTATGAATCCGAAACCGGTCCCAGGATGCTTGTTTCCGGTCCAGGGAAGACATGGCTTGGCAGTTCAGGCTGGACTGTTCCCATGAGGCACAGGGTCAGACTGATTTGCATATGGCCATGTCTGAACTGGGGTGGCTGAGTGGGCTAAAGAATGGTGATGGACTAAACCCAAATCAGTTGACTGGGGGTGAGTGTTTGATTTGCTCAAACGCTCCGTCCATCATCCCCTTTTGTATCGCTTTGTTCGCCCTAAGTGTGGCAGGGTATGCTCAGACGTGAGTCCCTTGCTCACTTGGCCAATGGATTCAAGATAGCCTGGCTGATGAGGATTATGAATCCGAAACCGGTCCTAGGATGCTTGTTTCCGGTCCAGGGAAGACATGGCTTGGCAGTTCGGGCTGGACTGTTCCCATGAGGCACTGGGTCAGAATGATTTGCATATGGCCATGTCTGAACTGGGGTGGCTGAGTGGGCTAAAGAATGGGGATGGATTAAACCCAGATCAGTTGACTGGGGGTGAGTTTTTGATTTGCTCAAACGCTCCGTCCATCATCCCCTTTTGTATCGCTTTGTTCACCCTAAGTGTGGCAGGGTATGCTCAGACGTGAGTCCCTTGCTCACTTGGCCACTGGATTCAAGATAGCCTGGCTGATGAGGATTATGAATCCGAAACCGGTCATAGGATGCTTGTTTCCAGTCCAGGGAAGACATGGCTTGGCAGTTCAGGCTGGACTGTTCCCATGAGGCACAGGGTCAGACTGATTTGCATATGGCCATGTCTGAACTGGGGTGGCTGAGTGGGCTAAAGAATGGTGATGGATTAAACCCAGATCAGTTGACTGGGGGTGAGTGTTTGATTTGCTCAAACGCTTTGTCCATCATCCCCTTTTGTATCGCTTTGTTCACCCTAAGTGTGGCAGGGTATGCTCAGACGTGAGTCCCTTGCTCACTTGGCCACTGGATTCAAGATAGCCTGGCTGATGAGGATTATGAATCCGAAACCGGTCCTAGGATGCTTGTTTCCGGTCCAGGGAAGACGCGGCTTGGCAGTTCGGGCTGGACTGTTCCCATGAGGCACTGGGTCAGACTGATTCGCATATGGCCATGTCTGAACTGGGGTGGCTGAGTGGGCTAAATAATGGTGATGGATTAAACCCAGATCAGTTGACTGGGGGTGAGATTTTGATTTGCTCAAACGTTCCGTCCATCATCCCCTTTTGTATCGCTTTGTTCGCCCTAAGTGTGGCAGGGTATGCTCAGACGTGAGTCCCTTGCTCACTTGGCCACTGGATTCAAGATAGCCTGGCTGATGAGGATTATGAATCCGAAACCGGTCCCAGGATGCTTGTTTCCAGTCCAGGGAAGACATGGATTGGCAGTTCGGGCTGGACTGTTCCCATGAGGCACAGGGTCAAACTGATTTGCATATGGCCATGTCTGAACTGGGGTGGCTGAGTGGGCTAAAGAATGGTGATGGATTAAACCCAGATCAGTTGACTGGGGTGAGTGTTTGATTTGCTCAAACGCTCCGTCCATCATCCCCTTTTGTATCGCTTTGTTCCCCCTAAGTGTGGCAGGGTATGCTCAGACGTGAGTCCCTTGCTCACTTGGCCACTGGATTCAAGATAGCCTGGCTGATGAGCATTATGAATCCGAAACTGGTCCCAGGATGCTTGTTTCCGGTCCAGGGAAGACATGGCTTGGCAGTTCGGGCTGGACTGTTCCCATGAGGCACTGCGTCAGACTGATTTGCATATGGCCATGTCTGAACTGGGGTGGCAGAGTGGGCTAAAGAATGGTGATGGATTAAACCCAGATCAGTTGACTGGGGGTGAGTGTTTGATTTGCTCAAACGCTCAGTCCATCATCCCCTTTTGTATCGCTTTGTTGCCCCTAAGTGTGGCAGGGTATGCTCAGACGTGAGTCCCTTGCTCACTTGGCCACTGGATTCAAGATAGCCTGGCTGATGAGGATTATGAATCCGAAACCGGTCCCAGGATGCTTGTTTCCGGTCCAGGGAAGACATGGCTTGGCAGTTTGGGCTGGACTGTTCCCATGAGGCACAGGGTCAGACTGATTTGCATATGGCCATGTCTGAACTTGGGTGGCTGAGTGGACTAAAGAATGGTGATGGATTAAACCCAGATCAGTTGACTGGGGGTGAGTGTTTGATTTGCTCAAACGCTCCGTCCATCATCCCATTTTGTATCGCTTTGTTCACCCTAAGTGTGGCAGGGTATGCTCAGACGTGAGTCCATTGCTCACTTGGCCACTGGATTCAAGATAGCCTGGCTGATGAGGATTATGAATCCGAAACCGGTCCCAGGATGCTTGTTTCCGGTCCAGGGAAGACATGGCTTGGCAGTTCGGGCTGGACTGTTCCCATGAGGCACAGGGTCAGACTGATTTGCATATGGCCATATCTGAACTGGGGTGGCTGAGTGGGCTAAAGAATGGTGATGGATTTAACCCAAATCAGTTGATTGGGGGTGAGTGTTTGATTTGGTCAAACGCTCCGTCCATCATCCCCTTTTGTATCGCTTTGTTCGCCCTAAGTGTGGCAGGGTATGCTCAGACGTGAGTCCCTTGCTCACTTGGCCACTGGATTCAAGATAGCCTGGCTGATGAGGATTATGAATCCGAAACCGGTCCTAGGATGCTTGTTTCCGGTCCATGGAAGACGAGGCTTGGCAGTTCGGGCTGGACTGTTCCCATGAGGCACTGCGTCAGACTGATTTGCATATGGCCATGTCTGAACTGGGGTGGCTGAGTGGGCTAAAGAATGGTGATGGATTAAACCCAGATAAGTTGACTGGGGGTGAGTGTTTGATTTGCTCAAACGCTCCGTCCATCATCCCCTTTTGTATCGCTTTGTTCGCCCTAAGTGTGGCAGGGTATGCTCAGACGTGAGTCCCTTGCTCACTTGGCCACTGGATTCAAGATAGCCTGGCTGATGAGGATTATGAATCCGAAACCGGTCCCAGGATGCTTGTTTCTGGTCCAGGGAAGACATGGCTTGGCAGTAAGGGCTGGACTGTTCCCATGAGGCACAGGGTCAGACTGATTTGCATATGGCCATGTCTGAACTGGGGTGGCTGAGTGGGCTAAAGAATGGTGATGGATTAAACCCAGATCAGTTGACTGGGGGTGAGTGTTTGGTTTGCTCAAACGCTTTGTCCATCATCCCCTTTTGTATCGCTTTGTTCACCCTAAGTGTGGCAGGGTATGCTCAGACGTGAGTCCCTTGCTCACTTGGCCACTGGATTCAAGATAGCCTGGCTGATGAGGATTATGAATCCGAAACCGGTCCCAGGATGCTTGTTTCCGGTCCAGGGAAGACATGGCTTGGAAGTTCGGGCTGGACTGTTCCCATGAGGCACAGGGTCAGACTGATTTGCATATGGCCATGTCTGAACTGGGGTGGCTGAGTGGGCTAAAGAATGGTGATGGATTAAACCCAGATCAGTTGACTGGGGCTGAGTTTTTGATTTGCTCAAACGCTCCGTCCATCATCCCCTTTTGTATCGCTTTGTTCGCCCTAAGTGTGGCAGGGTATGCTCAGACGTGAGTCCCTTGCTCACTTGGCCACTGGATTCAAGATAGCCTGGCTGATGAGGATTATGAATCCGAAACCGGTCCTAGGATGCTTGTGTCCGGTCCAGGGAAGACGCGGCTTGGCAGTTCGGGCTGGACTGTTCCCATGAGGCACTGGGTCAGACTGATTCGCATATGGCCATGTCTGAACTGGGGTGGCTGAGTGGGCTAAATAATGGTGATGGACTAAACCCAGATCAGTTGACTGGGGGTGAGATTTTGATTTGCTCAAACGTTCCGTCCATCCTCCCCTTTTGTATCGCTTTGTTCGCCCTAAGTGTGGCAGGGTATGCTCAGACGTGAGTCCTTTGCTCACTTGGCCACTGGATTCAAGATAGCCTGGCTGATGAGGATTATGAATCCAAAACCGGTCCCAGGATGCTTGTTTCCGGTCCAGTGAAGACATGGCTTGGCAGTTCGGGCTGGACTGTTCCCACGAGGCACAGGGTCAGACTGATTTGCATATGGCCATGTCTGAACTGGGGTGGCTGAGTGGGCTAAAGAATGGTGATGGATTAAACCCAGATCAGTTGACAGAGGGTGAGTGTTTGATTTGCTCAAACGCTCCGTCCATCATCCCCTTTTGTATCGCTTTGTTCGCCCTAAGTGTGGCAGGGTATGCTCAGACGTGAGTCCCTTGCTCACTTGGCCACTGGATTCAAGATAGCCTGGCTGATGAGGATTATGAATCCGAAACCGGTCCCAGGATGCTTGGTTCCTGTCCAGGGAAGACATGGCTTGGCAGTTTGGGCTGGACTGTTCCCATGAGGCACAGGGTCAGACTGATTTGCATATGGCCATGTCTGAACTGGGGTGGCTGAGTGGACTAAAGAATGGTGATGGATTAAACCCAGGTCAGTTGACTGGGGGTGAGTGTTTGATTTGCTCAAACGCTCCGTCCATCATCCCATTTTGTATCGCTTTGTTCACCCTAAGTGTGGCAGGGTATGCTCAGACGTGAGTCCCTTGCTCACTTGGCCACTGGATTCAAGATAGCCTGGCTGATGAGGATTATGAATCCGAAACCGGTCCCAGGATGCTTGTTTCCGGTCCAGGGAAGACATGGCTTGGCAGTTCGGGCTGGACTGTTCCCATGAGGCACAGGGTCAGACTGATTTGCATATGGCCATATCTGAACTGGGGTGGCTGAGTGGGCTAAAGAATGGTGATGGATTTAACCCAAATCAGTTGATTGGGGGTGAGTGTTTGATTTGGTCAAACGCTCCGTCCATCATCCCCTTTTGTTTCGCTTTGTTCGCCCTAAGGGTGGCAGGGTATGCTCAGACGTGAGTCCCTTGCTCACTTGGCCACTGGATTCAAGATAGCCTGGCTGATGAGGATTATGAATCCAAAACCGGTCCCAGGATGCTTGTTTCCGGTCCAGTGAAGACATGGCTTGGCAGTTCGGGCTGGACTGTTCCCACGAGGCACAGGGTCAGACTGATTTGCATATGGCCATGTCTGAACTGGGGTGGCTGAGTGGGCTAAAGAATGGTGATGGATTAAACCCAGATCAGTTGACCGAGGGTGAGTGTTTGATTTGCTCAAACGCTCCGTCCATCATCCCCTTTTGTATCGCTTTGTTCGCCCTAAGTGTGGCAGGGTATGCTCAGACGTGAGTCCCTTGCTCACTTGGCCACTGGATTCAAGATAGCCTGGCTGATGAGGATTATGAATCCGAAACCGGTCCCAGGATGCTTGTTTCTGGTCCAGGGAAGACATGGCTTGGCAGTAAGGGCTGGACTGTTCCCATGAGGCACAGGGTCAGACTGATTTGCATATGGCCATGTCTGAACTGGGGTGGCTGAGTGGGCTAAAGAATGGTGATGGATTAAACCCAGATCAGTTGACTGGGGGTGAGTGTTTGGTTTGCTCAAACGCTTTGTCCATCATCCCCTTTTGTATCGCTTTGTTCACCCTAAGTGTGGCAGGGTATGCTCAGACGTGAGTCCCTTGCTCACTTGGCCACTGGATTCAAGATAGCCTGGCTGATGAGGATTATGAATCCGAAACCGGTCCCAGGATGCTTGTTTCCGGTCCAGGGAAGACATGGCTTGGCAGTTCGGGCTGGACTGTTCCCATGAGGCACAGGGTCAGACTGATTTGCATATGGCCATGTCTGAACTGGGGTGGCTGAGTGGGCTAAAGAATGGTGATGGATTAAACCCAGATCAGTTGACTGGGGCTGAGTTTTTGATTTGCTCAAACGCTCCGTCCATCATCCCCTTTTGTATCGCTTTGTTCGCCCTAAGTGTGGCAGGGTATGCGCAGACGTGAGTCCCTTGCTCACTTGGCCACTGGATTCAAGATAGCCTGGCTGATGAGGATTATGAATCCGAAACCGGTCCCAGGATGCTTGTTTCCAGTCCAGGGAAGACATGGATTGGCAGTTCGGGCTGGACTGTTCCCATGAGGCACAGGGTCAAACTGATTTGCATATGGCCATGTCTGAACTGGGGTGGCTGAGTGGGCTAAAGAATGGTGATGGATTAAACCCAGATCAGTTGACTGGGGGTGAGTGTTTGATTTGCTCAAACGCTCCGTCCATCATCCCCTTTTGTATCGCTTTGTTCCCCCTAAGTGTGGCAGGGTATGCTCAGACGTGAGTCCCTTGCTCACTTGGCCACTGGATTCAAGATAGCCTGGCTGATGAGCATTATGAATCCGAAACTGGTCCCAGGATGCTTGTTTCCGGTCCAGGGAAGACATGGCTTGGCAGTTCGGGCTGGACTGTTCCCATGAGGCACTGCGTCAGACTGATTTGCATATGGCCATGTCTGAACTGGGGTGGCAGAGTGGGCTAAAGAATGGTGATGGATTAAACCCAGATCAGTTGACTGGGGGTGAGTGTTTGATTTGCTCAAACGCTCAGTCCATCATCCCCTTTTGTATCGCTTTGTTGCCCCTAAGTGTGGCAGGGTATGCTCAGACGTGAGTCCCTTGCTCACTTGGCCACTGGATTCAAGATAGCCTGGCTGATGAGGATTATGAATCCGAAACCGGTCCCAGGATGCTTGTTTCCGGTCCAGGGAAGACATGGCTTGGCAGTTTGGGCTGGACTGTTCCCATGAGGCACAGGGTCAGACTGATTTGCATATGGCCATGTCTGAACTTGGGTGGCTGAGTGGACTAAAGAATGGTGATGGATTAAACCCAGATCAGTTGACTGGGGGTGAGTGTTTGATTTGCTCAAACGCTCCGTCCATCATCCCATTTTGTATCGCTTTGTTCACCCTAAGTGTGGCAGGGTATGCTCAGACGTGAGTCCATTGCTCACTTGGCCACTGGATTCAAGATAGCCTGGCTGATGAGGATTATGAATCCGAAACCGGTCCCAGGATGCTTGTTTCCGGTCCAGGGAAGACATGGCTTGGCAGTTCGGGCTGGACTGTTCCCATGAGGCACAGGGTCAGACTGATTTGCATATGGCCATATCTGAACTGGGGTGGCTGAGTGGGCTAAAGAATGGTGATGGATTTAACCCAAATCAGTTGATTGGGGGTGAGTGTTTGATTTGGTCAAACGCTCCGTCCATCATCCCCTTTTGTATCGCTTTGTTCGCCCTAAGTGTGGCAGGGTATGCTCAGACGTGAGTCCCTTGCTCACTTGGCCACTGGATTCAAGATAGCCTGGCTGATGAGGATTATGAATCCGAAACCGGTCCTAGGATGCTTGTTTCCGGTCCATGGAAGACGAGGCTTGGCAGTTCGGGCTGGACTGTTCCCATGAGGCACTGCGTCAGACTGATTTGCATATGGCCATGTCTGAACTGGGGTGGCTGAGTGGGCTAAAGAATGGTGATGGATTAAACCCAGATAAGTTGACTGGGGGTGAGTGTTTGATTTGCTCAAACGCTCCGTCCATCATCCCCTTTTGTATCGCTTTGTTCGCCCTAAGTGTGGCAGGGTATGCTCAGACGTGAGTCCCTTGCTCACTTGGCCACTGGATTCAAGATAGCCTGGCTGATGAGGATTATGAATCCGAAACCGGTCCCAGGATGCTTGTTTCTGGTCCAGGGAAGACATGGTTTGGCAGTAAGGGCTGGACTGTTCCCATGAGGCACAGGGTCAGACTGATTTGCATATGGCCATGTCTGAACTGGGGTGGCTGAGTGGGCTAAAGAATGGTGATGGATTAAACCCAGATCAGTTGACTGGGGGTGAGTGTTTGGTTTGCTCAAACGCTTTGTCCATCATCCCCTTTTGTATCGCTTTGTTCACCCTAAGTGTGGCAGGGTATGCTCAGACGTGAGTCCCTTGCTCACTTGGCCACTGGATTCAAGATAGCCTGGCTGATGAGGATTATGAATCCGAAACCGGTCCCAGGATGCTTGTTTCCGGTCCAGGGAAGACATGGCTTGGAAGTTCGGGCTGGACTGTTCCCATGAGGCACAGGGTCAGACTGATTTGCATATGGCCATGTCTGAACTGGGGTGGCTGAGTGGGCTAAAGAATGGTGATGGATTAAACCCAGATCAGTTGACTGGGGCTGAGTTTTTGATTTGCTCAAACGCTCCGTCCATCATCCCCTTTTGTATCGCTTTGTTCGCCCTAAGTGTGGCAGGGTATGCTCAGACGTGAGTCCCTTGCTCACTTGGCCACTGGATTCAAGATAGCCTGGCTGATGAGGATTATGAATCCGAAACCGGTCCTAGGATGCTTGTGTCCGGTCCAGGGAAGACGCGGCTTGGCAGTTCGGGCTGGACTGTTCCCATGAGGCACTGGGTCAGACTGATTCGCATATGGCCATGTCTGAACTGGGGTGGCTGAGTGGGCTAAATAATGGTGATGGACTAAACCCAGATCAGTTGACTGGGGGTGAGATTTTGATTTGCTCAAACGTTCCGTCCATCCTCCCCTTTTGTATCGCTTTGTTCGCCCTAAGTGTGGCAGGGTATGCTCAGACGTGAGTCCCTTGCTCACTTGGCCACTGGATTCAAGATAGCCTGGCTGATGAGGATTATGAATCCAAAACCGGTCCCAGGATGCTTGTTTCCGGTCCAGTGAAGACATGGCTTGGCAGTTCGGGCTGGACTGTTCCCACGAGGCACAGGGTCAGACTGATTTGCATATGGCCATGTCTGAACTGGGGTGGCTGAGTGGGCTAAAGAATGGTGATGGATTAAACCCAGATCAGTTGACAGAGGGTGAGTGTTTGATTTGCTCAAACGCTCCGTCCATCATCCCCTTTTGTATCGCTTTGTTCGCCCTAAGTGTGGCAGGGTATGCTCAGACGTGAGTCCCTTGCTCACTTGGCCACTGGATTCAAGATAGCCTGGCTGATGAGGATTATGAATCCGAAACCGGTCCCAGGATGCTTGGTTCCTGTCCAGGGAAGACATGGCTTGGCAGTTTGGGCTGGACTGTTCCCATGAGGCACAGGGTCAGACTGATTTGCATATGGCCATGTCTGAACTGGGGTGGCTGAGTGGACTAAAGAATGGTGATGGATTAAACCCAGGTCAGTTGACTGGGGGTGAGTGTTTGATTTGCTCAAACGCTCCGTCCATCATCCCATTTTGTATCGCTTTGTTCACCCTAAGTGTGGCAGGGTCTGCTCAGACGTGAGTCCCTTGCTCACTTGGCCACTGGATTCAAGATAGCCTGGCTGATGAGGATTATGAATCCGAAACCGGTCCCAGGATGCTTGTTTCCGGTCCAGGGAAGACATGGCTTGGCAGTTCGGGCTGGACTGTTCCCATGAGGCACAGGGTCAGACTGATTTGCATATGGCCATATCTGAACTGGGGTGGCTGAGTGGGCTAAAGAATGGTGATGGATTTAACCCAAATCAGTTGATTGGGGGTGAGTGTTTGATTTGGTCAAACGCTCCGTCCATCATCCCCTTTTGTTTCGCTTTGTTCGCCCTAAGGGTGGCAGGGTATGCTCAGACGTGAGTCCCTTGCTCACTTGGCCACTGGATTCAAGATAGCCTGGCTGATGAGGATTATGAATCCAAAACCGGTCCCAGGATGCTTGTTTCCGGTCCAATGAAGACATGGCTTGGCAGTTCGGGCTGGACTGTTCCCACGAGGCACAGGGTCAGACTGATTTGCATATGGCCATGTCTGAACTGGGGTGGCTGAGTGGGCTAAAGAATGGTGATGGATTAAACCCAGATCAGTTGACCGAGGGTGAGTGTTTGATTTGCTCAAACGCTCCGTCCATCATCCCCTTTTGTATCGCTTTGTTCGCCCTAAGTGTGGCAGGGTATGCTCAGACGTGAGTCCCTTGCTCACTTGGCCACTGGATTCAAGATAGCCTGGCTGATGAGGATTATGAATCCGAAACCGGTCCCAGGATGCTTGTTTCTGGTCCAGGGAAGACATGGCTTGGCAGTAAGGGCTGGACTGTTCCCATGAGGCACAGGGTCAGACTGATTTGCATATGGCCATGTCTGAACTGGGGTGGCTGAGTGGGCTAAAGAATGGTGATGGATTAAACCCAGATCAGTTGACTGGGGGTGAGTGTTTGGTTTGCTCAAACGCTTTGTCCATCATCCCCTTTTGTATCGCTTTGTTCACCCTAAGTGTGGCAGGGTATGCTCAGACGTGAGTCCCTTGCTCACTTGGCCACTGGATTCAAGATAGCCTGGCTGATGAGGATTATGAATCCGAAACCGGTCCCAGGATGCTTGTTTCCGGTCCAGGGAAGACATGGCTTGGCAGTTCGGGCTGGACTGTTCCCATGAGGCACAGGGTCAGACTGATTTGCATATGGCCATGTCTGAACTGGGGTGGCTGAGTGGGCTAAAGAATGGTGATGGATTAAACCCAGATCAGTTGACTGGGGCTGAGTTTTTGATTTGCTCAAACGCTCCGTCCATCATCCCCTTTTGTATCGCTTTGTTCGCCCTAAGTATGGCAGGGTATGCTCAGACGTGAGTCCCTTGCTCACTTGGCCACTGGATTCAAGATAGCCTGGCTGATGAGGATTATGAATCCGAAACCGGTCCCAGGATGCTTGTTTCCAGTCCAGGGAAGACATGGATTGGCAGTTCGGGCTGGACTGTTCCCATGAGGCACAGGGTCAAACTGATTTGCATATGGCCATGTCTGAACTGGGGTGGCTGAGTGGGCTAAAGAATGGTGATGGATTAAACCCAGATCAGTTGACTGGGGGTGAGTGTTTGATTTGCTCAAACGCTCCGTCCATCATCCCCTTTTGTATCGCTTTGTTCCCCCTAAGTGTGGCAGGGTATGCTCAGACGTGAGTCCCTTGCTCACTTGGCCACTGGATTCAAGATAGCCTGGCTGATGAGCATTATGAATCCGAAACTGGTCCCAGGATGCTTGTTTCCGGTCCAGGGAAGACATGGCTTGGCAGTTCGGGCTGGACTGTTCCCATGAGGCACAGGGTCAGACTGATTTGCATATGGCCATGTCTGAACTGGGGTGGCTGAGTGGACTAAAAAATGGTGATGGATTAAACCCAGATCAGTTGACTGGGGGTGAGTGTTTGATTTGCTCAAACGCCCCGTCCATCATCCCATTTTGTATCGCTTTGTTCACCCTAAGTGTGGCAGGGTATGCTCAGACGTGAGTCCCTTGCTCACTTGGCCACTGGATTCAAGATAGCCTGGCTGATGAGCATTATGAATCCAAAACCGGTCCCAGGATGCTTGTTTCCGGTCCAGGGAAGACATGGCTTGGCAGTTCGGGCTGGACTGTTCCCATGAGGCACAGGGTCAGACTGATTTGCATATGGCCATGTCTGAACTGGGGTGGCTGAGTGGGCTAAAGAATTGTTGCAGGGTTTCTGTACTCACACAGAACTGTGCACAGAGGAGTGGAACCTCGGCAAATTAGGGTGTCCCAAAACTTACCTTAGCAACCAACTCACCCCTTACCGAGCTAGCTACAGTGTCTCATTGGACATATCAAACACCCAATGTTTAGACAAACCAGAACATGAACTTACAGTACCTCAGGGTACGTGGGACTCATGAACACTCTTTCGTTATATTATCATTACAAACCAGAACATGGAGTAAAGAAGACACATGTGCATTTGAAATGTTTATTTACTAATGCCGTCTTCTCAGGCGCAGTATCTTTGATAATACAAGTATACTTATTATCAGTAGCAAAATTATCAGCATAGTTACTAAGACATAAAAAGCGAATGGTGACAGCATGTTAACATGCTGTAATGAATAAGAGTTAACAACACTTATATCTCACCCTCCCTAACACATATATTATATTATTATCTAAGAAGGTCTCTTTGGGTTGTTTTAGGGCGGGCCCATACCTTAGTGTCCTAGCATGAAGGAATCACATCAGCATACACCAGCTCTCTCTGCATGTGCACCGCATCAAGTGTGTTAACAATTCTCGTGCAAAGCAATATCAATCCCGCCTCAAGCCCAAGTTGGCAAAGGCTGCACTTGTGTTATGACTATGAAGGCGTGGAGATCAGACCTCATAACAATTCCATATCGTGTTGCTCCTGAAACTTCAGCACTCTCCGTGCAGACATGTTTTATTAAACAAAGCAGATATCAGAGCAATAACATATTATTCTCACATTCACCACGGCAAACTACTAGGTTGAAAGCTAAGTCAACAAATGAGGGTCGTGTGCAGAAGTTGCAAGAAAGGAAAAATGGCGTTTAAATCTCAAACGTACCTATGCTAACTTAACACGATATAGGGATATATAGGAGTTATACAACACCCCCCCATGATCCGAGAACGGACTAAATAAGGTAACAGAAGTGCCAGCACATGAGAGCAGAATCCATTTATAAACGAGCATGAATAAAAATTCAATAATAAAAACTAATGCTAAAAAATAGCCCACAAATATAATGTGGCTCAAGCCAATAGGCAAGCAAAAATAAAATGTCTTGACCAAAAGTCAATAAAATCAAGGAAATGCTATCAATCAGCATGCCAATTTGAGGCAGTGTCTATGATAAGACTGTATATGAAAAGTAAGCTGCAACAGCCTCCAGGAGGAAGTCACTGTCCTCATCCGAAAACAGTTCAGCCATCCAATTTAAAAGATGAAAGGAACATACGTGATCTTCCAGCACCGGATCCTCTATAACCATCAGAGGACAGCTCGGTGGGTTTTCAAGAAAACTTCGTTCCAAGAAATTTTGCGCTGCCGACAACACATCCCAGGGACCCATTAGTCCATGTGCCACCGCCAAGGCCATAATCCTTTCGTCAGAACAAACCAACTCGTGAGCAATGATAGGACTCATCAGTTGATCAAAATCGACGTCAGAAGATATTGGTCCGCAGAGACACAAATCAATGGCCCAAAGGAAATCACAGGTCAGGCAGTGAAATACAGGCTGGACACAGGTGAAATAGGAGAACCGAAAAGATAATCCAAACGCCGTGCTTAGAGTCGCCAACGGCAGTGTGCCATAATAATCAAGCATGCGGTTGCGAAACCGCGTCAGTAGCAGCTGAGCGTGGTCTTGCACAGGAAGGGCATCCATATTTAAAAAGGCAGAAAACCACCAATGCGCCAGCCGCTAATGCAAGTAAAAACGGGAACCCTCCAAACAAGGATGAAAAAATAGAATGGAAGAAGGCAGGGATGACTCCAAAAATCTTCTCAAAGGAAGTCACGAGACCACCGCTAACAACTTTAAAAAAATGTGCCAGGCCCGTTGTGGAGGATGCGTTAAAGATAGAACGGACCATGGCTCCGAAATGCAAGGGCAAATCAGTGTTTAAAAGAGCCTGAACCTCCGTGCGGGTGTTAGCAATGTGAAGCACGAAAGTTTCACGGGCCGAGCTCAAGGCCACCTCTTTCTGGGACAATAGAGCTCTTATTCTAGCCATGCCGCTGAATTCTGCTCCCAAGGTCGGTATCTGTGGCCAAATGGAAGACTCCCTATGTTCACGTGTGGGAGGATAAAGAACATTTCTGCAGCAAATAACTCGCTCACTAACTGTTACTATGAAAGCTATACCTTTAATTAAACCACAACAGTTTTCATTATTGAGCATTAAATAACTACCATTCTCTAACAATTTAAACGTGGGGATGATAGCAGGAACTGGCGTGCCCTGTAAAACGCAAGCCATATTCGGGCGGTCCTTGTTACATGAACCGTGTAACTGTATGTGTCTGCACATTAAAGAATGGTCTGGCGTCTCAGTACACTCATCCCCTGTTAGATAAACCTCTTGGTCATCCTTGAAACATCTGTATGTGTATGGGAGTGACCAGACCTCATGAAGAAAACCGCTACCTAAGGGTTCAAAACGACCTATTGGCACATATTTCATACAATTTGAAAACTTATATAAAGCAAAAGGCAGTGTTATTAAACCGTGGATAAGCCACGTAGCAGCAGTGGATTCTGCCACAGAAAAAGGTAAAGATTCCAACCTTTCAATATGTAGCATAGAAAAGGAAGCATCACGCATTGAAAGCAAGCGTTGTTTGTCTGTCAAATTAAACGGTGCAAATAAAGAAGAAACGTTCATGTATCCCCAGGGAACTTTACCCATTTTCAGAGTCTGAAGTGTCCATGCAAACTGCATGATCGAACGTAATTGATTTTGACCATGGTATAATACAGATACTTCATCATGTACAATATCAACAACAGACGACACAATATTATCTAATGTGTAAATTCTAGAGGAAAGCACGTTAATGCTATTGTCAACAACTGCAAGCACTTTCTCAAGATTCGCCTGATCAATAGCCCTAAGGCGTGAAGCAGCCTCAATCTGTGAGAGTTTCCAAATTTCATTGTAAACACCATATAACCACCTTTTCGACCTGCCACTAGCTGGGCCTTTAATGAAATCATTCAAATCCACGTCTGCATTCAGTTTAGAAAGGTGATACTTAACCGCAGGTAAAGTTGAATGTTTCAGCCAAGCTTGACACAACTTGCCAACAGAGTAAGAGGTGACAGTATGACTCAAATCAAAACGGGGATCAGATCTAACAGTCTTAAAACCGTCAGTTATATTTAAAAATCTTTTTTGGCAAGAATCAGCACTACGGTGCCAAAGCAGCCAACCCTTGGGATTCATACTGGAAATGTTAAAGGAGGAATTCAGAAGCAGAGCCTGTATTTCTCTAATGGACAATTTAGTAAAATTACTCCAATTCTCATATTCCTCCAACTCCGGGAAAGACGGGGTGTTTAACCTTTTAGATGTAGCCAATCCAAAGCATGTGGTCTGGGAAATGGTTTCATTTAAAAACCACATATGATTTGGGATGAGACATGCACGGTGCAAAGCCTCAGTGCCTTGTACCTGCCAGGCCCTTGAGCCCCAAACTGATTTAAGGTCTATGGTATCCTTCCATAACTCATATCCTCCAGTAACTAATTGATCCAGGAAGGCTTTTGAATATAACAATTTTGTATTTGTAAGTCGAACCTTGGACTGTGGCTGTTTGTGAAATTTAAAATAAAAGGACTCCGGATTGGACTGATTAAAGTCAGTGAAATAAGTATACTTTTTAAGAAACGTTTCTGAACTCCCTTGTGTTGGTGCTGGGCAATGTTCCCACTGAGTAAAATTAACCGCATCCCTTCGGGAAGATGTCTTGTGTAAGAAGTGATTGCCATAATGTTGGTAACAGAACAATTCACCATAATTAGCAGATTCTAAATATAAATCCTCAGCATCAAAAGCAGCATAATATTTCAAATCAGAAAACAAACTCTCCACAGCATTAACATCCCAATCATCAGAACGAATGTTTTGTTTCACCACACCCCCCATATTAACTCTTAGTACATTAGGGACATTAACGACTTCCGTTGGGCCATGAATCTGAAAACGAACTGCATCCCACGCGATTCCATCCAGAACAGGCCACGCTGTGATGTTAACCAAAGTCAAGTCTCTTTTTAATCTATGTGTAGAATGTGAAGAGGAAAGTGGGGCCAAAGTTCCATTTAAATGAGTAATGCAAGTTCTCTCCTCGACATAGTGTCCATTCATAATCCGAAAAAAATAAAACACAAAACCAATTGACATAAAAAGGTAAACTGAAAAAAGGACCAGCCAAATGTAAATCCAAGGAGGTATCAAAAAATGTTTTTTAAACAGGCTGGCATATACTGCAATTTTAGAGGGTTTTTTCGAGGCAAGGGAAGCAGAGTCAAATGAAAATCTGGATTCCGTGGCTAAACGAGCTTGCAGGTCAGGCATGGACAAATCAGTGGGGTATGTATAGTCTGTCTCATCAAGGTTAGTTCCTGGTAAATTATTCAATAATGGACTGGAAACAGCAGGTAATTCGATGGCCACCTCAGGTTCATTATTAGAAGCAGTGGGCATAATTGAATTTCTCACAATGGAAGGACAGGAAACAGCCGGTGTCATGCTAAGAAGAATCGGCCACTCTGTGTATCTTGACATTGTCAATAGAAATAAACCTGTTTTCCTTACGACCTGGAAGTGGTGGTAAAATGACTGTTCTTGTGCCCTTCACTCCAAGCACTGGGACCGGAGCTCGATAGGAGGGACCAAACTCTTTCTTGTTGTCGATCTTCTCTCGAACCAGTTCTCCAACTTGGGGTAGCCAGCCAACTACCGGGATCTGCAACGCATCATCCGATGTGGAGGGCAAATGTTCCTTTGCAAGAGTGTCTCTCGTCTTTTGTAGATTCTGTAAAACATTGCAATGTTCATCTGCGTCAAAGGAAGTGGCGCGAACCACCGAGTCTAGACCGTCAAGGTCAGGGACGAACATCTTGATGCCAAAGAGCATTTCGTATGGGGTCCGCCCACCCAGAGACCTTCTAGGGAGATTATTAAGAGCACGCTGCACGCCATAGAGGTGAGCCAGCCAGTTTCTGCCAGTGCCTATAACTCGGGCTGTCAAAGATTGCTTTAAATCACGGTTCATTCGTTCAACTACACTATTACCCTCGGGTCTGTAGGGTGACGAAAACTTGACTTGGACCCCCATCGAAGTCATGGCATCCTTATACGCCTTAGAGGCGAAAGCCGGACCCTGATCCGAATGGAAGGTACCACAGGCAAAAATCCCTATAAAGATACGCAAATCTCTGATGACAGTCCGGGAATCAGCGCTGCGATGTGGCCATACCCACACAAAGCGTGTGCATGAGTCAACTGCTACTAAGATGTATTTATACGCAGTATCAGATGAAAATGGACCGCAGTGATCTAAATAAACACAGCCTAGTGGTTTATTAGAAATGTACAACTGAGTCTGAGGCGGACGCGTAGCAGTTGAAGGTTTAATCTGCTGGCATATGTCACACCGAAGGACATAATCACGCGTCTGTTTGTACAGTCCCCGCCACCAGAAACGTAATTGTAATTGAGTTACAGTGGCCGAGACGCCCGCATGCGCAGACGCCACACCTTCATGAGCCGCTGTAATCAAGTCTGCTCTGCGATCCGAGTTGGGAATCAGCCGTTCCCCAACATCAGGAATTGTCACAAAAGGAACCTTTTCGGGACTTAAGTGGTATTTATACTTCGAAGGGAATCCCGCAGGATGTTTACTTCCCTTCTCAGAGGCAGCAATCGCTGCCAAGATGTCGCTATCAATCTTGGTTCTAGACCTAGTAACTGCTGCAACTAAGTATGTAGATACTGCTGATTTCGCCGCTTCATCAGCAAGCGAGTTGCCAACAGCGTGAACTCCAACGCGCTGATGACCGAGAGTATGAATCACATAAACGAGTGGCAACATAGCCTTAAGCTCTGCCACTCGAACCCAGATCATTTTATGTTTTATTGTGCTACCCTTGGAATCATGAAAATCATTTTGAATCCAAAAGAACAAGTTTTCATTGTAAGACTGGACACAGTAGTAAGAATCACTTACAATTAGAGTAGTAACACCTGGATCCGCGTACTCCAAAGCTAGTAAGAGAGCACGAAGCTCTGCCAATTGTGCGGTGCAATCGCCCAGGGGCAACGTGTGTACCTCCCTGGAAATGAACTCATCATCCAACATAGCACCGACCACAATGGCGCATGCGGAAACGTAGGCATGTTTAGAGCCATGCGCAACCTGCGCCGACCCATCAGTGTAAATGATGCAATGGAAGTCCTCCAAAGGTCGCATCGCCAGAGGAGCAGGATGAACGAATTCATACTGCAAGTACTCCTGCGACCGTAAGGAAGCGTCAAAAATAAACATGACATCCGTGGATGACAATGACGCAGCCCACTGAATCCACCGAGGGTGCAAAGCCTTTGAATTTGGTACACTGGCTTTCGTGACTGCCTCCAAATGAGGACAGGGTGTTACCACTAGCATGCGTTTCCCCTGTGACAGAGCTCGTTCTTTTAGAATTGCCATCTGTACAGCAGTTAAAACTTTTTCCACTGTGGGAAACCGCATCTCAGCCGAAGTGTACAAGTGTGACTTGTTAGCGATAGGTACTGTGTCACCTTCATTAAAAGTGAGGTATGTGAAACCCACCGTCCCAGGAATTATTCTTATTACCAGGTTGGTGTGGTTATCACGAGTCAGTAAATATTTAGAAGCGAGCAGATCAGCCTGCAAGGATTGCAAAATGGCTGAATGCTCAGGCAGCCAGCATGATTTTGAGAAAGTTGGTTGTATCAAAGCATACAAAGGCTTGATACGCTGGGCATATTCCGGAATGTAAGTCCTACCGAAATTCAAAAAGCCCAGTAAAGACTGTAATTTTTTCAGTGTTGTTGGAGCGCGCAATTGTGCGCACTTCTCTAAGAAGTGAGGAGCCAAACCTCTACCTTCATTGTTGAGCTCATAGCCCAAAAACAACACTGTGTGTTCAGCAATGTGCGATTTTGCAAAGTTAAATTTGTAACCCATGTCTGCGAAGTTGCAAACAACAGAATTTACACGACACAGATGCTCCCAAATATCGTCGTCTGTGAGATATATGTCATCCACATACGAAAAAGCATCAGGGTCGAGTGCCTCCAGAATAGAGACAATCCGAGCGGTAAATATACCAGGACTATTCTTGTAGCCCATTGGAAGACGCCGGAATTGCTTTTGGACTCCAGCGCTCGTAAAACTGGTCCATTGGGAGCTAAAGCTGTCCAATCTGTGGGCATAAAAACCATTGGATATGTCAAGCGTTGTCTTGAAACGCTTACGCACGAGACTATCCACAAGGGCAGAGCCGTGAGTATTCTGTACTGCACAGTTACGGCAATGCGAGTTCAAATGCCGGTAATCCAAAACCAAACGATATGATCCGTCAGGTTTGTTCACAGTAAAAAGGGGATTATTCATCGGTGACACACACGTTTCAATAACTCCCTGATATTCCAATTGTTCAAGGATTTCCGCGACGGAAGATTTTGCTTCACGCCGAATGGGATATTGAGGTTGAGGCTGCGGCTGAGACCGCAACGGAATTTCGTGGCAAGGCGACAATTTATCCCAACCACATTGGTTACGGTACAGAGCCGGCGCGAGAGCCCGAGCCCACTCTTCTGCAAAATGCTGCGCATGCTCTTTCGAGACAGTGTTCGCGAAACTGGGTAGGATTACCTCCTCCCCTCGCGGCGCCGCGAGCACAAAAGGTGGGGGCCAGTCAGCCTCCGAAAGTAAAATATCATATGTAGAAGACAGATTCTCCCAAAATACACCTTTAACGGTACGCTGTATGTCACCTTCAATTAACAGGACAATTTCATATAGTCTTTCAGGGGGAGCGAGTCTAGTATCCGCTGTTTCTATCACAACGTAGACATCAGTCGCTGTCACCCTCAGTAGTGGACGCAGCGCCTCTCTGACTATGGTTATCTCCGCCGCGCTGTCCAGCAAGGTCAGAGCCCACGTCAGATTCCGAAGCCGCGTTCTCACTATCTGTGGCATATCGATGCGCTGTTAAGGCTGCGACTTTCTTTTTCGCAAACTGCGGACGCCTAGGCGTAGAATCCTCCTGCTTCACTGCGCCGTCCGTCTGGCGGGACTGGCCACGTCCTTGTTGGCCACCACGTCCACGTCCACCCCCTCCTCCTCCACCGGTCTTCGGGGCCGATGTGTCCTGAAAGGAACGAGGAGAGCGTTGATCAGAACCCTGAAAACGATCAGGCGATTTAATCATCGCGCGGTCGCGCAAATCATAAACTTTTTCGGGTGGCGCAGGAGCTTGTATTGCAGGAAAAGTACCCTGAGTCTGCGTTGTCTGCTTCCCCTGTGTCTGTTTTTTAGGCCAATTTTGTTTCTTGGACTTGGGCTGGGCATCTGTCACTGCAGATTGTCCCTGTGGTTGTTTTTTCTCCCTCACTGGAAAATATTTCAGACCTCTACTTGTGCGGCCAATCGTTTTATAAGCGGCCACCACAATCTTTGCTAACTGGCGGGGTTTGTCGGCATCGGGCAGAGCAGCCAAAGCATTCGACACCTGAAAGTTAACTGCATCTCCTTTAACATTGGAGAGAATGAGATCACTTACAATCTCAAAAGAACCACACAGGCGCATACCCAATTCAACCGCTGCCTCTGGACCGTGATCATTCTGAACACGTCGAACGATTTCAGGCAGGGCAGTCATAGACGGGGTGCCGAAGCACCTTGTATAAACTGCCGCAAAAGTTTTTCCCCAGCTGTCACAGTCAGCAAGTTCAGGAGTAATATCCTTCGGTAGAGTAATCGTCAACATTCTATGTTTATCAGCAGGAGTAGAATTCGGAAAAACCGCCTCCAGTTGATCAAACTTCTCTGCTAGCCAGAATGGGAAGTCATCGTTGTCAACCGGACGCGCACCAAAAACCGAATTTACCATCACTGGATTGAGACGCATTCCGCCTCGTTCCAGGGGAGCGGCCGCACCCCCCTGGGGACCACCAGGAAGATGTCGACCGATGTATTGCACTAAAGCACGAATCACGGAAATGGAAACTACATGCAGCCTGCGAATTTCTGCCAGGGTGCAAGCCCCGTGATTCGGGTGCGGGGTAAAGCCACCCAACGCAGGCCAATTAGTACCTGGAATTGAGAGTGGGCCTAACCTCGCAGGGGACATAGAGTGGGGGAGGGCGCCATCAAACCAAACTCGATGCTGCCAATGATCAATAGGTATTCCCAATGCCCTGTACGGCGTATATTCAGCCGGGACATCCGAGGCGGTGTAGGAGTGGAACAAACCAGAATTAGCGTCCACAGCCGGAAACGTAACCCAAGAGTAAAACAACTCGTAAGGAAACGCCGGATCTGCACATACCACGAAAATCACAGCCATCCCATCTACTGGGACTTGGTACGTCTGAAGATGGTTGCGTACCGCTACGCGACTATGCTGCGCAATAGCCACCGCTGCCGCCATTACAGAATTGGAAATAAGAAAACACAAAGAATACTTTGTAGCACAACTGGGTAGTAATTCAAAGAAACCGTTTAAGAAAGAATCAAGCTTGAATAAAGACCTATTTCAAAAAATAGGTAGGTTTCACCGACACCCCGTTTTCCGGAAACGGACGTGAAGGGGTTAAGGCATGAACGATAAACTACTCGAGTGTCATGATATAAGACCACCGAAACCGTTGGGCGCCATGTTGCAGGGTTTCTGTACTCACACAGAACTGTGCACAGAGGAGTGGAACCTCGGCAAATTAGGGTGTCCCAAAACTTACCTTAGCAACCAACTCACCCCTTACCGAGCTAGCTACAGTGTCTCATTGGACATATCAAACACCCAATGTTTAGACAAACCAGAACATGAACTTACAGTACCTCAGGGTACGTGGGACTCATGAACACTCTTTCGTTATATTATCATTACAAACCAGAACATGGAGTAAAGAAGACACATGTGCATTTGAAATGTTTATTTACTAATGCCGTCTTCTCAGGCGCAGTATCTTTGATAATACAAGTATACTTATTATCAGTAGCAAAATTATCAGCATAGTTACTAAGACATAAAAAGCGAATGGTGACAGCATGTTAACATGCTGTAATGAATAAGAGTTAACAACACTTATATCTCACCCTCCCTAACACATATATTATATTATTATCTAAGAAGGTCTCTTTGGGTTGTTTTAGGGCGGGCCCATACCTTAGTGTCCTAGCATGAAGGAATCACATCAGCATACACCAGCTCTCTCTGCATGTGCACCGCATCAAGTGTGTTAACAATTCTCGTGCAAAGCAATATCAATCCCGCCTCAAGCCCAAGTTGGCAAAGGCTGCACTTGTGTTATGACTATGAAGGCGTGGAGATCAGACCTCATAACAATTCCATATCGTGTTGCTCCTGAAACTTCAGCACTCTCCGTGCAGACATGTTTTATTAAACAAAGCAGATATCAGAGCAATAACATATTATTCTCACATTCACCACGGCAAACTACTAGGTTGAAAGCTAAGTCAACAAATGAGGGTCGTGTGCAGAAGTTGCAAGAAAGGAAAAATGGCGTTTAAATCTCAAACGTACCTATGCTAACTTAACACGATATAGGGATATATAGGAGTTATACAACAGAATGGTGATGGATTAAACCCAGATCAGTTGACTGGGGGTGAGGGTTTGATTTGCTCAAACGCTCCGTCCATCATCCCATTTTGTATCGCTTTGTTCACCCTAAGTGTGGCAGGGTATGCTCAGATGTGAGTCCCTTGCTCACTTGGCCACTGGATTCAAGATAGCCTGGCTGATGAGGATTATGAATCCGAACCGGTCCTAGGATGCTTGTTTCCGGTACAGGGAAGACGAGGTTTGGCAGTTTGGGCTGGACTGTTCCCATGAGGCACTGGATCAGACTTATTTGCATATGGCCATGTCTGAACTGGGGTGGCTGAGTGGGCTAAAGAATGGGGATGGATTAAACCCAGATCAGTTGACTTAGGGTGCGTTTTTGATTTGCTCAAACGCTCAATCCATCATCCCCTTTTGTATCTCTTTGTTCGCCCTAAGCGTGGCAGGGTATGCTCAGACGTGAGTCCCTTGCTCACTTGGCCACTGGATTCAAGATAGCCTGGCTGATGAGGATTATGAATCCGAAACCGGTCCCAGGATGCTTGTTTCCGGTCCAGGGAAGACATGGCTTGGCAGTTCGGGCTGGACTGTTCCCATGAGGCACAGGGTCAGACTGATTTGTATATGGCCATGTCTGAACTGGGGTGGCTGAGTGTGCTAAAGAATGGTGATGGATTAAACCCAGATCAGTTGACTGGGGGTGAGTGTTTGATTTACTCAAACGCTCCGTCCATCATCCCCTTTTGTATCGCTTTGTTCGCCCTAAGTGTGGCAGGGTATGCTCAGACGTGAGTCCCTTGCTCACTTGGCCACTGGATTCAAGATAGCCTGGCTGATGAGGATTATGAATCCGAAACCGGTCCCAGGATGCTTGTTTCCAGTCCAGGGAAGACATGGATTGGCAGTTCGGGCTGGACTGTTCCCATGAGGCACAGGGTCAGACTGATTTGCATATGGCCATGTCTGAACTGGGGTGGCTGAGTGGGCTAAAGAATGGTGATGGATTAAACCCAGATCAGTTGACTGGGGGTGAGTGTTTGATTTGCTCAAACGCTCCGTCCATCATCCCCTTTTGTATCGCTTTGTTGCCCCTAAGTGTGGCAGGGTATGCTCAGACGTGAGTCCCTTGCTCACTTGGCCACTGGATTCAAGATAGCCTGGCTGATGAGGATTATGAATCCGAAACCAGTCCCAGGATGCTTGTTTCCGGTCCAGGGAAGACATGGCTTGGCAGTTCGGGCTGGACTGTTCCCATGAGGCACAGGGTCAGACTGATTTGCATATGGCCATGTCTGAACTGGGGTGGCTGAGTGGGCTAAAGAATGGTGATGGATTAAACCCAGATCAGTTGACTGGGGGTGAGTGTTTGATTTGCTCAAACGCTCCGTCCATCATCCCCTTTTGTATCGCTTTGTTCCCCCTAAGTGTGGCAGGGTATGCTCAGACGTGAGTCCCTTGCTCACTTGGTCACTGGATTCAAGATAGCCTGGCTGATGAGCATTATGAATCCGAAACTGGTCCCAGGATGCTTGTTTCCGGTCCAGGGAAGACATGGCTTGGCAGTTCGGGCTGGACTGTTCCCATGAGGCACAGGGTCAGACTGATTTGCATATGGCCATGTCTGAACTGGGGTGGCTGAGTGGGCTAAAAAATGGTGATGGATTAAACCCAGATCAGTTGACTGGGGGTGAGTGTTTGATTTGCTCAAATGCTCCGTCCATCATCCCATTTTGTATCGCTTTGTTCACCCTAAGTGTGGCAGGGTATGCTCAGACGTGAGTCCCTTGCTCACTTGGCCACTGGATTCAAGATAGCCTGGCTGATGAGCATTATGAATCCGAAACCGGTCCCAGGATGCTTGTTTCCGGTCCAGGGAAGACATGGCTTGGCAGTTCGGGCTGGACTGTTCCCATGAGGCACAGGGTCAGACTGATTTGCATATGGCCATGTCTGAACTGGGGTGGCTGAGTGGGCTAAAGAATGGTGATGGATTAAACCCAGATCAGTTGACTGGGGGTGAGGGTTTGATTTGCTCAAACGCTCCGTCCATCATCCCATTTTGTATCGCTTTGTTCACCCTAAGTGTGGCAGGGTATGCTCAGACGTGAGTCCCTTGCTCACTTGGCCACTGGATTCAAGATAGCCTGGCTGATGAGGATTATGAATCCGAACCGGTCCTAGGATGCTTGTTTCCGGTACAGGGAAGACGAGGTTTTGCAGTTCGGGCTGGACTGTTCCCATGAGGCACTGGGTCAGACTGATTTGCATATGGCCATGTCTGAACTGGGGTGGCTGAGTGGGCTAAAGAATGGTGATGGATTAAACCCAGATCAGTTGACTGGGGTGAGTTTTTGATTTGCTCAAACGCTCAATCCATCATCCCCTTTTGTATCTCTTTGTTCGCCCTAAGCATGGCAGGGTATGCTCAGACGTGAGTCCCTTGCTCACTTGGCCACTGGATTCAAGATAGCCTGGCTGATGAGGATTATGAATCCGAAACCGGTCCCAGGATGCTTGTTTCCGGTCCAGGGAAGACATGGCTTGGCAGTTCGGGCTGGACTGTTCCCATGAGGCACAGGGTCAGACTGATTTGTATATGGCCATGTCTGAACTGGGGTGGCTGAGTGTGCTAAAGAATGGTGATGGATTAAACCCAGATCAGTTGACTGGGGGTGAGTGTTTGATTTACTCAAACGCTCCGTCCATCATCCCCTTTTGTATCGCTTTGTTCGCCCTAAGTGTGGCAGGGTATGCTCAGACGTGAGTCCCTTGCTCACTTGGCCACTGGATTCAAGATAGCCTGGCTGATGAGGATTATGAATCCGAAACCGGTCCCAGGATGCTTGTTTCCGGTCCAGGGAAGACATGGCTTGGCAGTTCGGGCTGGACTGTTCCCATGAGGCACAGGGTCAGACTGATTTGCATATGGCCATGTCTGAACTGGGGTGGCTGAGTGTGCTAAAGAATGGTGATGGATTAAACCCAGATCAGTTGACTGGGGGTGAGTGTTTGATTTACTCAAACGCTCCGTCCATCATCCCCTTTTGTATCGCTTTGTTCGCCCTAAGTGTGGCAGGGTATGCTCAGACGTGAGTCCCTTGCTCACTTGGCCAATGGATTCAAGATAGCCTGGCTGATGAGGATTATGAATCCAAAACCGGTCCTAGGATGCTTGTTTCCGGTCCAGGGAAGACATGGCTTGGCAGTTCGGGCTGGACTGTTCCCATGAGGCACTGGGTCAGAATGATTTGCATATGGCCATGTCTGAACTGGGGTGGCTTAGTGGGCTAAAGAATGGGGATGGATTAAACCCAGATCAGTTGACTGGGGGTGAGTTTTTGATTTGCTCAAACGCTCCGTCCATCATCCCCTTTTGTATCGCTTTGTTCACCCTAAGTGTGGCAGGGTATGCTCAGACGTGAGTCCCTTGCTCACTTGGCCACTGGATTCAAGATAGCCTGGCTGATGAGGATTATGAATCCGAAACCGGTCATAGGATGCTTGTTTCCAGTCCAGGGAAGACATGGCTTGGCAGTTCAGGCTGGACTGTTCCCATGAGGCACAGGGTCAGACTGATTTGCATATGGCCATGTCTGAACTGGGGTGGCTGAGTGGGCTAAAGAATGGTGATGGATTAAACCCAGATCAGTTGACTGGGGGTGAGTGTTTGATTTGCTCAAACGCTTTGTCCATCATCCCCTTTTGTATCGCTTTGTTCACCCTAAGTGTGGCAGGGTATGCTCAGACGTGAGTCCCTTGCTCACTTGGCCACTGGATTCAAGATAGCCTGGCTGATGAGGATTATGAATCCGAAACCGGTCCTAGGATGCTTGTTTCCGGTCCAGGGAAGACGCGGCTTGGCAGTTCGGGCTGGACTGTTCCCATGAGGCACTGGGTCAGACTGATTCGCATATGGCCATGTCTGAACTGGGGTGGCTGAGTGGGCTAAATAATGGTGATGGATTAAACCCAGATCAGTTGACTGGGGCTGAGATTTTGATTTGCTCAAACGTTCCGTCCATCATCCCCTTTTGTATCGCTTTGTTCGCCCTAAGTGTGGCAGGGTATGCTCAGACGTGAGTCCCTTGCTCACTTGGCCACTGGATTCAAGATAGCCTGGCTGATGAGGATTATGAATCCGAAACCGGTCCCAGGATGCTTGTTTCCAGTCCAGGGAAGACATGGATTGGCAGTTCGGGCTGGACTGTTCCCATGAGGCACAGGGTCAAACTGATTTGCATATGGCCATGTCTGAACTGGGGTGGCTGAGTGGGCTAAAGAATGGTGATGGATTAAACCCAGATCAGTTGACTGGGGTGAGTGTTTGATTTGCTCAAACGCTCCGTCCATCATCCCCTTTTGTATCGCTTTGTTCCCCCTAAGTGTGGCAGGGTATGCTCAGACGTGAGTCCCTTGCTCACTTGGCCACTGGATTCAAGATAGCCTGGCTGATGAGCATTATGAATCCGAAACTGGTCCCAGGATGCTTGTTTCCGGTCCAGGGAAGACATGGCTTGGCAGTTCGGGCTGGACTGTTCCCATGAGGCACTGCGTCAGACTGATTTGCATATGGCCATGTCTGAACTGGGGTGGCTGAGTGGGCTAAAGAATGGTGATGGATTAAACCCAGATCAGTTGACTGGGGGTGAGTGTTTGATTTGCTCAAACGCTCAGTCCATCATCCCCTTTTGTATCGCTTTGTTGCCCCTAAGTGTGGCAGGGTATGCTCAGACGTGAGTCCCTTGCTCACTTGGCCACTGGATTCAAGATAGCCTGGCTGATGAGGATTATGAATCCGAAACCGGTCCCAGGATGCTTGTTTCCGGTCCAGGGAAGACATGGCTTGGCAGTTTGGGCTGGACTGTTCCCATGAGGCACAGGGTCAGACTGATTTGCATATGGCCATGTCTGAACTTGGGTGGCTGAGTGGACTAAAGAATGGTGATGGATTAAACCCAGATCAGTTGACTGGGGGTGAGTGTTTGATTTGCTCAAACGCTCCGTCCATCATCCCATTTTGTATCGCTTTGTTCACCCTAAGTGTGGCAGGGTATGCTCAGACGTGAGTCCATTGCTCACTTGGCCACTGGATTCAAGATAGCCTGGCTGATGAGGATTATGAATCCGAAACCGGTCCCAGGATGCTTGTTTCCGGTCCAGGGAAGACAAGGCTTGGCAGTTCGGGCTGGACTGTTCCCATGAGGCACAGGGTCAGACTGATTTGCATATGGCCATATCTGAACTGGGGTGGCTGAGTGGGCTAAAGAATGGTGATGGATTTAACCCAAATCAGTTGATTGGGGGTGAGTGTTTGATTTGGTCAAACGCTCCGTCCATCATCCCCTTTTGTATCGCTTTGTTCGCCCTAAGTGTGGCAGGGTATGCTCAGACGTGAGTCCCTTGCTCACTTGGCCACTGGATTCAAGATAGCCTGGCTGATGAGGATTATGAATCCGAAACCGGTCCTAGGATGCTTGTTTCCGGTCCATGGAAGACGAGGCTTGGCAGTTCGGGCTGGACTGTTCCCATGAGACACTGCGTCAGACTGATTTGCATATGGCCATGTCTGAACTGGGGTGGCTGAGTGGGCTAAAGAATGGTGATGGATTAAACCCAGATCAGTTGACTGGGGGTGAGTGTTTGATTTGCTCAAACGCTCCGTCCATCATCCCCTTTTGTATCGCTTTGTTGCCCCTAAGTGTGGCAGGGTATGCTCAGACGTGAGTCCCTTGCTCACTTGGCCACTGGATTCAAGATAGCCTGGCTGATGAGGATTATGAATCCGAAACCGGTCCCAGGATGCTTGGTTCCCGTCCAGGGAAGACATGGCTTGGCAGTTTGGGCTGGACTGTTCCCATGAGGCACAGGGTCAGACTGATTTGCATATGGCCATGTCTGAACTGGGGTGGCTGAGTGGACTAAAGAATGGTGATGGATTAAACCCAGGTCAGTTGACTGGGGGTGAGTGTTTGATTTGCTCAAACGCTCCGTCCATCATCCCATTTTGTATCGCTTTGTTCACCCTAAGTGTGGCAGGGTATGCTCAGACGTGAGTCCCTTGCTCACTTGGCCACTGGATTCAAGATAGCCTGGCTGATGAGGATTATGAATCCGAAACCGGTCCCAGGATGCTTGTTTCCGGTCCAGGGAAGACATGGCTTGGCAGTTCGGGCTGGACTGTTCCCATGAGGCACAGGGTCAGACTGATTTGCATATGGCCATATCTGAACTGGGGTGGCTGAGTGGGCTAAAGAATGGTGATGGATTTAACCCAAATCAGTTGATTGGGGGTGAGTGTTTGATTTGGTCAAACGCTCCGTCCATCATCCCCTTTTGTTTCGCTTTGTTCGCCCTAAGTGTGGCAGGGTATGCTCAGACGTGAGTCCCTTGCTCACTTGGCCACTGGATTCAAGATAGCCTGGCTGATGAGGATTATGAATCCAAAACCGGTCCCAGGATGCTTGTTTCCGGTCCAGTGAAGACATGGCTTGGCAGTTCGGGCTGGACTGTTCCCACGAGGCACAGGGTCAGACTGATTTGCATATGGCCATGTCTGAACTGGGGTGGCTGAGTGGGCTAAAGAATGGTGATGGATTAAACCCAGATCAGTTGACAGAGGGTGAGTGTTTGATTTGCTCAAACGCTCCGTCCATCATCCCCTTTTGTATCGCTTTGTTCGCCCTAAGTGTGGCAGGGTATGCTCAGACGTGAGTCCCTTGCTCACTTGGCCACTGGATTCAAGATAGCCTGGCTGATGAGGATTATGAATCCGAAACCGGTCCCAGGATGCTTGTTTCTGGTCCAGGGAAGACATGGCTTGGCAGTAAGGGCTGGACTGTTCCCATGAGGCACAGGGTCAGACTGATTTGCATATGGCCATGTCTGAACTGGGGTGGCTGAGTGGGCTAAAGAATGGTGATGGATTAAACCCAGATCAGTTGACTGGGGGTGAGTGTTTGGTTTGCTCAAACGCTTTGTCCATCATCCCCTTTTGTATCGCTTTGTTCACCCTATGTGTGGCAGGGTATGCTCAGACGTGAGTCCCTTGCTCACTTGGCCACTGGATTCAAGATAGCCTGGCTGATGAGGATTATGAATCCGAAACCGGTCCCAGGATGCTTGTTTCCGGTCCAGGGAAGACATGGCTTGGCAGTTCGGGCTGGACTGTTCCCATGAGGCACAGGGTCAGACTGATTTGCATATGGCCATGTCTGAACTGGGGTGGCTGAGTGGGCTAAAGAATGGTGATGGATTAAACCCAGATCAGTTGACTGGGGCTGAGTTTTTGATTTGCTCAAACGCTCCGTCCATCATCCCCTTTTGTATCGCTTTGTTCGCCCTAAGTGTGGCAGGGTATGCTCAGACGTGAGTCCCTTGCTCACTTGGCCACTGGATTCAAGATAGCCTGGCTGATGAGGATTATGAATCCGAAACCGGTCCTAGGATGCTTGTTTCCGGTCCAGGGAAGACGCGGCTTGGCAGTTCGGGCTGGACTGTTCCCATGAGGCACTGGGTCAGACTGATTCGCATATGGCCATGTCTGAACTGGGGTGGCTGAGTGGGCTAAATAATGGTGATGGACTAAACCCAGATCAGTTGACTGGGGGTGAGATTTTGATTTGCTCAAACGTTCCGTCCATCATCCCCTTTTGTATCGCTTTGTTCGCCCTAAGTGTGGCAGGGTATGCTCAGACGTGAGTCCCTTGCTCACTTGGCCACTGGATTCAAGATAGCCTGGCTGATGAGGATTATGAATCCAAAACCGGTCCCAGGATGCTTGTTTCCGGTCCAGTGAAGACATGGCTTGGCAGTTCGGGCTGGACTGTTCCCACGAGGCACAGGGTCAGACTGATTTGCATATGGCCATGTCTGAACTGGGGTGGCTGAGTGGGCTAAAGAATGGTGATGGATTAAACCCAGATCAGTTGACAGAGGGTGAGTGTTTGATTTGCTCAAACGCTCCGTCCATCATCCCCTTTTGTATCGCTTTGTTCGCCCTAAGTGTGGCAGGGTATGCTCAGACGTGAGTCCCTTGCTCACTTGGCCACTGGATTCAAGATAGCCTGGCTGATGAGGATTATGAATCCGAAACCGGTCCCAGGATGCTTGGTTCCCGTCCAGGGAAGACATGGCTTGGCAGTTTGGGCTGGACTGTTCCCATGAGGCACAGGGTCAGACTGATTTGCATATGGCCATGTCTGAACTGGGGTGGCTGAGTGGACTAAAGAATGGTGATGGATTAAACCCAGGTCAGTTGACTGGGGGTGAGTGTTTGATTTGCTCAAACGCTCCGTCCATCATCCCATTTTGTATCGCTTTGTTCACCCTAAGTGTGGCAGGGTATGCTCAGACGTGAGTCCCTTGCTCACTTGGCCACTGGATTCAAGATAGCCTGGCTGATGGGGATTATGAATCCGAAACCGGTCCCAGGATGCTTGTTTCCGGTCCAGGGAAGACATGGCTTGGCAGTTCGGGCTGGACTGTTCCCATGAGGCACAGGGTCAGACTGATTTGCATATGGCCATATCTGAACTGGGGTGGCTGAGTGGGCTAAAGAATGGTGATGGATTTAACCCAAATCAGTTGATTGGGGGTGAGTGTTTGATTTGGTCAAACGCTCCGTCCATCATCCCCTTTTGTTTCGCTTTGTTCGCCCTAAGGGTGGCAGGGTATGCTCAGACGTGAGTCCCTTGCTCACTTGGCCACTGGATTCAAGATAGCCTGGCTGATGAGGATTATGAATCCGAAACCGGTCCCAGGATGCTTGTTTCTAGTCCAGGGAAGACATGGCTTGGCAGTAAGGGCTGGACTGTTCCCATGAGGCACAGGGTCAGACTGATTTGCATATGGCCATGTCTGAACTGGGGTGGCTGAGTGGGCTAAAGAATGGTGATGGATTAAACCCAGATCAGTTGACTGGGGGTGAGTGTTTGGTTTGCTCAAACGCTTTGTCCATCATCCCCTTTTGTATCGCTTTGTTCACCCTAAGTGTGGCAGGGTATGCTCAGACGTGAGTCCCTTGCTCACTTGGCCACTGGATTCAAGATAGCCTGGCTGATGAGGATTATGAATCCGAAACCGGTCCCAGGATGCTTGTTTCCGGTCCAGGGAAGACATGGCTTGGCAGTTCGGGCTGGACTGTTCCCATGAGGCACAGGGTCAGACTGATTTGCATATGGCCATGTCTGAACTGGGGTGGCTGAGTGGGCTAAAGAATGGTGATGGATTAAACCCAGATCAGTTGACTGGGGCTGAGTTTTTGATTTGCTCAAACGCTCCGTCCATCATCCCCGTTTGTATCGCTTTGTTCGCCCTAAGTATGGCAGGGTATGCTCAGACGTGAGTCCCTTGCTCACTTGGCCACTGGATTCAAGATAGCCTGGCTGATGAGGATTATGAATCCGAAACCGGTCCTAGGATGCTTGTTTCCGGTCCAGGGAAGACGCGGCTTGGCAGTTCGGGCTGGACTGTTCCCATGAGGCACTGGGTCAGACTGATTCGCATATGGCAATGTCTGAACTGGGGTGGCTGAGTGGGCTAAATAATGGTGATGGACTAAACCCAGATCAGTTGACTGGGGGTGAGATTTTGATTTGCTCAAACGTTCCGTCCATCATCCCCTTTTGTATCGCTTTGTTCGCCCTAAGTGTGGCAGGGTATGCTCAGACGTGAGTCCCTTGCTCACTTGGCCACTGGATTCAAGATAGCCTGGCTGATGAGGATTATGAATCTGAAACCGGTCCCAGGATGCTTGTTTCCAGTCCAGGGAAGACATGGATTGGCAGTTCGGGCTGGACTGTTCCCATGAGGCACAGGGTCAAACTGATTTGCATATGGCCATGTCTGAACTGGGGTGGCTGAGTGGGCTAAAGAATGGTGATGGATTAAACCCAGATCAGTTGACTGGGGGTGAGTGTTTGATTTGCTCAAACGCTCCGTCCATCATCCCGTTTTGTATCGCTTTGTTCCCCCTAAGTGTGGCAGGGTATGCTCAGACGTGAGTCCCTTGCTCACTTGGCCACTGGATTCAAGATAGCCTGGCTGATGAGCATTATGAATCCGAAACTGGTCCCAGGATGCTTGTTTCCGGTCCAGGGAAGACATGGCTTGGCAGTTCGGGCTGGACTGTTCCCATGAGGCACAGGGTCAGACTGATTTGCATTTGGCCATGTCTGAACTGGGGTGGCTGAGTGGACTAAAAAATGGTGATGGATTAAACCCAGATCAGTTGACTGGGGGTGAGTGTTTGATTTGCTCAAACGCTCCGTCCATCATCCCATTTTGTATCGCTTTGTTCACCCTAAGTGTGGCAGGGTATGCTCAGACGTGAGTCCCTTGCTCACTTGGCCACTGGATTCAAGATAGCCTGGCTGATGAGCATTATGAATCCAAAACTGGTCCCAGGATGCTTGTTTCCGGTCCAGGGAAGACATGGCTTGGCAGTTCGGGCTGGACTGTTCCCATGAGGCACAGGGTCAGACTGATTTGCATATGGCCATGTCTGAACTGGGGTGGCTGAGTGGGCTAAAGAATGGTGATGGATTAAACCCAGATCAGTTGACTGGGGGTGAGGGTTTGATTTGCTCAAACGCTCCGTCCATCATCCCATTTTGTATCGCTTTGTTCACCCTAAGTGTGGCAGGGTATGCTCAGATGTGAGTCCCTTGCTCACTTGGCCACTGGATTCAAGATAGCCTGGCTGATGAGGATTATGAATCCGAACCGGTCCTAGGATGCTTGTTTCCGGTACAGGGAAGACGAGGTTTTGCAGTTCGGGCTGGACTGTTCCCATGAGGCACTGGGTCAGACTGATTTGCATATGGCCATGTCTGAACTGGGGTGGCTGAGTGGGCTAAAGAATGGTGATGGATTAAACCCAGATCAGTTGACTGGGGTGAGTTTTTGATTTGCTCAAACGCTCAATCCATCATCCCCTTTTGTATCTCTTTGTTCGCCCTAAGCATGGCAGGGTATGCTCAGACGTGAGTCCCTTGCTCACTTGGCCACTGGATTCAAGATAGCCTGGCTGATGAGGATTATGAATCCGAAACCGGTCCCAGGATGCTTGTTTCCAGTCCAGGGAAGACATGGCTTGGCAGTTCGGGCTGGACTGTTCCCATGAGGCACAGGGTCAGACTGATTTGTATATGGCCATGTCTGAACTGGGGTGGCTGAGTGTGCTAAAGAATGGTGATGGATTAAACCCAGATCAGTTGACTGGGGGTGAGTGTTTGATTTACTCAAACGCTCCGTCCATCATCCCCTTTTGTATCGCTTTGTTCGCCCTAAGTGTGGCAGGGTATGCTCAGACGTGAGTCCCTTGCTCACTTGGCCACTGGATTCAAGATAGCCTGGCTGATGAGGATTATGAATCCGAAACCGGTCCCAGGATGCTTGTTTCCGGTCCAGGGAAGACATGGCTTGGCAGTTCGGGCTGGACTGTTCCCATGAGGCACAGGGTCAGACTGATTTGCATATGGCCATGTCTGAACTGGGGTGGCTGAGTGGGCTAAAGAATGGTGATGGATTAAACCCAGATCAGTTGACTGGGGGTGAGTGTTTGATTTGCTCAAACGCTCCGTCCATCATCCCATTTTGTATCGCTTTGTTCACCCTAAGTGTGGCAGGGTATGCTCAGACGTGAGTCCCTTGCTCACTTGGCCACTGGATTCAAGATAGCCTGGCTGATGAGGATTATGAATCCGAAACCGGTCCCAGGATGCTTGGTTCCCGTCCAGGGAAGACATGGCTTGGCAGTTTGGGCTGGACTGTTCCCATGAGGCACAGGGTCAGACTGATTTGCATATGGCCATGTCTGAACTGGGGTGGCTGAGTGGACTAAAGAATGGTGATGGATTAAACCCAGGTCAGTTGACTGGGGGTGAGTGTTTGATTTGCTCAAACGCTCCGTCCATCATCCCATTTTGTATCGCTTTGTTCACCCTAAGTGTGGCAGGGTATGCTCAGACGTGAGTCCCTTGCTCACTTGGCCACTGGATTCAAGATAGCCTGGCTGATGAGGATTATGAATCCGAAACCGGTCCCAGGATGCTTGGTTCCCGTCCAGGGAAGACATGGCTTGGCAGTTTGGGCTGGACTGTTCCCATGAGGCACAGGGTCAGACTGATTTGCATATGGCCATGTCTGAACTGGGGTGGCTGAGTGGACTAAAGAATGGTGATGGATTAAACCCAGGTCAGTTGACTGGGGGTGAGTGTTTGATTTGCTCAAACGCTCCGTCCATCATCCCATTTTGTATCGCTTTGTTCACCCTAAGTGTGGCAGGGTATGCTCAGACGTGAGTCCCTTGCTCACTTGGCCACTGGATTCAAGATAGCCTGGCTGATGAGGATTATGAATCCGAAACCGGTCCCAGGATGCTTGTTTCCGGTCCAGGGAAGACATGGCTTGGCAGTTCGGGCTGGACTGTTCCCATGAGGCACAGGGTCAGACTGATTTGCATATGGCCATATCTGAACTGGGGTGGCTGAGTGGGCTAAAGAATGGTGATGGATTTAACCCAAATCAGTTGATTGGGGGTGAGTGTTTGATTTGGTCAAACGCTCCGTCCATCATCCCCTTTTGTTTCGCTTTGTTCGCCCTAAGTGTGGCAGGGTATGCTCAGACGTGAGTCCCTTGCTCACTTGGCCACTGGATTCAAGATAGCCTGGCTGATGAGGATTATGAATCCAAAACCGGTCCCAGGATGCTTGTTTCCGGTCCAGTGAAGACATGGCTTGGCAGTTCGGGCTGGACTGTTCCCACGAGGCACAGGGTCAGACTGATTTGCATATGGCCATGTCTGAACTGGGGTGGCTGAGTGGGCTAAAGAATGGTGATGGATTAAACCCAGATCAGTTGACAGAGGGTGAGTGTTTGATTTGCTCAAACGCTCCGTCCATCATCCCCTTTTGTATCGCTTTGTTCGCCCTAAGTGTGGCAGGGTATGCTCAGACGTGAGTCCCTTGCTCACTTGGCCACTGGATTCAAGATAGCCTGGCTGATGAGGATTATGAATCCGAAACCGGTCCCAGGATGCTTGTTTCTGGTCCAGGGAAGACATGGCTTGGCAGTAAGGGCTGGACTGTTCCCATGAGGCACAGGGTCAGACTGATTTGCATATGGCCATGTCTGAACTGGGGTGGCTGAGTGGGCTAAAGAATGGTGATGGATTAAACCCAGATCAGTTGACTGGGGGTGAGTGTTTGGTTTGCTCAAACGCTTTGTCCATCATCCCCTTTTGTATCGCTTTGTTCACCCTATGTGTGGCAGGGTATGCTCAGACGTGAGTCCCTTGCTCACTTGGCCACTGGATTCAAGATAGCCTGGCTGATGAGGATTATGAATCCGAAACCGGTCCCAGGATGCTTGTTTCCGGTCCAGGGAAGACATGGCTTGGCAGTTCGGGCTGGACTGTTCCCATGAGGCACAGGGTCAGACTGATTTGCATATGGCCATGTCTGAACTGGGGTGGCTGAGTGGGCTAAAGAATGGTGATGGATTAAACCCAGATCAGTTGACTGGGGCTGAGTTTTTGATTTGCTCAAACGCTCCGTCCATCATCCCCTTTTGTATCGCTTTGTTCGCCCTAAGTGTGGCAGGGTATGCTCAGACGTGAGTCCCTTGCTCACTTGGCCACTGGATTCAAGATAGCCTGGCTGATGAGGATTATGAATCCGAAACCGGTCCTAGGATGCTTGTTTCCGGTCCAGGGAAGACGCGGCTTGGCAGTTCGGGCTGGACTGTTCCCATGAGGCACTGGGTCAGACTGATTCGCATATGGCCATGTCTGAACTGGGGTGGCTGAGTGGGCTAAATAATGGTGATGGACTAAACCCAGATCAGTTGACTGGGGGTGAGATTTTGATTTGCTCAAACGTTCCGTCCATCATCCCCTTTTGTATCGCTTTGTTCGCCCTAAGTGTGGCAGGGTATGCTCAGACGTGAGTCCCTTGCTCACTTGGCCACTGGATTCAAGATAGCCTGGCTGATGAGGATTATGAATCCAAAACCGGTCCCAGGATGTTTGTTTCCGGTCCAGTGAAGACATGGCTTGGCAGTTCGGGCTGGACTGTTCCCACGAGGCACAGGGTCAGACTGATTTGCATATGGCCATGTCTGAACTGGGGTGGCTGAGTGGGCTAAAGAATGGTGATGGATTAAACCCAGATCAGTTGACAGAGGGTGAGTGTTTGATTTGCTCAAACGCTCCGTCCATCATCCCCTTTTGTATCGCTTTGTTCGCCCTAAGTGTGGCAGGGTATGCTCAGACGTGAGTCCCTTGCTCACTTGGCCACTGGATTCAAGATAGCCTGGCTGATGAGGATTATGAATCCGAAACCGGTCCCAGGATGCTTGGTTCCCGTCCAGGGAAGACATGGCTTGGCAGTTTGGGCTGGACTGTTCCCATGAGGCACAGGGTCAGACTGATTTGCATATGGCCATGTCTGAACTGGGGTGGCTGAGTGGACTAAAGAATGGTGATGGATTAAACCCAGGTCAGTTGACTGGGGGTGAGTGTTTGATTTGCTCAAACGCTCCGTCCATCATCCCATTTTGTATCGCTTTGTTCACCCTAAGTGTGGCAGGGTATGCTCAGACGTGAGTCCCTTGCTCACTTGGCCACTGGATTCAAGATAGCCTGGCTGATGGGGATTATGAATCCGAAACCGGTCCCAGGATGCTTGTTTCCGGTCCAGGGAAGACATGGCTTGGCAGTTCGGGCTGGACTGTTCCCATGAGGCACAGGGTCAGACTGATTTGCATATGGCCATATCTGAACTGGGGTGGCTGAGTGGGCTAAAGAATGGTGATGGATTTAACCCAAATCAGTTGATTGGGGGTGAGTGTTTGATTTGGTCAAACGCTCCGTCCATCATCCCCTTTTGTTTCGCTTTGTTCGCCCTAAGGGTGGCAGGGTATGCTCAGACGTGAGTCCCTTGCTCACTTGGCCACTGGATTCAAGATAGCCTGGCTGATGAGGATTATGAATCCGAAACCGGTCCCAGGATGCTTGTTTCTAGTCCAGGGAATACATGGCTTGGCAGTAAGGGCTGGACTGTTCCCATGAGGCACAGGGTCAGACTGATTTGCATATGGCCATGTCTGAACTGGGGTGGCTGAGTGGGCTAAAGAATGGTGATGGATTAAACCCAGATCAGTTGACTGGGGGTGAGTGTTTGGTTTGCTCAAACGCTTTGTCCATCATCCCCTTTTGTATCGCTTTGTTCACCCTAAGTGTGGCAGGGTATGCTCAGACGTGAGTCCCTTGCTCACTTGGCCACTGGATTCAAGATAGCCTGGCTGATGAGGATTATGAATCCGAAACCGGTCCCAGGATGCTTGTTTCCGGTCCAGGGAAGACATGGCTTGGCAGTTCGGGCTGGACTGTTCCCATGAGGCACAGGGTCAGACTGATTTGCATATGGCCATGTCTGAACTGGGGTGGCTGAGTGGGCTAAAGAATGGTGATGGATTAAACCCAGATCAGTTGACTGGGGCTGAGTTTTTGATTTGCTCAAACGCTCCGTCCATCATCCCCGTTTGTATCGCTTTGTTCGCCCTAAGTATGGCAGGGTATGCTCAGACGTGAGTCCCTTGCTCACTTGGCCACTGGATTCAAGATAGCCTGGCTGATGAGGATTATGAATCCGAAACCGGTCCTAGGATGCTTGTTTCCGGTCCAGGGAAGACGCGGCTTGGCAGTTCGGGCTGGACTGTTCCCATGAGGCACTGGGTCAGACTGATTCGCATATGGCAATGTCTGAACTGGGGTGGCTGAGTGGGCTAAATAATGGTGATGGACTAAACCCAGATCAGTTGACTGGGGGTGAGATTTTGATTTGCTCAAACGTTCCGTCCATCATCCCCTTTTGTATCGCTTTGTTCGCCCTAAGTGTGGCAGGGTATGCTCAGACGTGAGTCCCTTGCTCACTTGGCCACTGGATTCAAGATAGCCTGGCTGATGAGGATTATGAATCTGAAACCGGTCCCAGGATGCTTGTTTCCAGTCCAGGGAAGACATGGATTGGCAGTTCGGGCTGGACTGTTCCCATGAGGCACAGGGTCAAACTGATTTGCATATGGCCATGTCTGAACTGGGGTGGCTGAGTGGGCTAAAGAATGGTGATGGATTAAACCCAGATCAGTTGACTGGGGGTGAGTGTTTGATTTGCTCAAACGCTCCGTCCATCATCCCGTTTTGTATCGCTTTGTTCCCCCTAAGTGTGGCAGGGTATGCTCAGACGTGAGTCCCTTGCTCACTTGGCCACTGGATTCAAGATAGCCTGGCTGATGAGCATTATGAATCCGAAACTGGTCCCAGGATGCTTGTTTCCGGTCCAGGGAAGACATGGCTTGGCAGTTCGGGCTGGACTGTTCCCATGAGGCACAGGGTCAGACTGATTTGCATTTGGCCATGTCTGAACTGGGGTGGCTGAGTGGACTAAAAAATGGTGATGGATTAAACCCAGATCAGTTGACTGGGGGTGAGTGTTTGATTTGCTCAAACGCTCCGTCCATCATCCCATTTTGTATCGCTTTGTTCACCCTAAGTGTGGCAGGGTATGCTCAGACGTGAGTCCCTTGCTCACTTGGCCACTGGATTCAAGATAGCCTGGCTGATGAGCATTATGAATCCAAAACTGGTCCCAGGATGCTTGTTTCCGGTCCAGGGAAGACATGGCTTGGCAGTTCGGGCTGGACTGTTCCCATGAGGCACAGGGTCAGACTGATTTGCATATGGCCATGTCTGAACTGGGGTGGCTGAGTGGGCTAAAGAATGGTGATGGATTAAACCCAGATCAGTTGACTGGGGGTGAGGGTTTGATTTGCTCAAACGCTCCGTCCATCATCCCATTTTGTATCGCTTTGTTCACCCTAAGTGTGGCAGGGTATGCTCAGATGTGAGTCCCTTGCTCACTTGGCCACTGGATTCAAGATAGCCTGGCTGATGAGGATTATGAATCCGAACCGGTCCTAGGATGCTTGTTTCCGGTACAGGGAAGACGAGGTTTGGCAGTTCGGGCTGGACTGTTCCCATGAGGCACTGGATCAGACTGATTTGCATATGGCCATGTCTGAACTGGGGTGGCTGAGTGGGCTAAAGAATGGGGATGGATTAAACCCAGATCAGTTGACTGGGGGTGAGTTTTTGATTTGCTCAAACGCTCAATCCATCATCTTCTTTTGTATCTCTTTGTTCGCCCTAAGTATGGCAGGGTATGCTCAGACGTGAGTCCCTTGCTCACTTGGCCACTGGATTCAAGATAGCCTGGCTGATGAGGATTATGAATCCGAAACCGGTCCTAGGATGCTTGTTTCCGGTCCAGGGAAGACGCGGCTTGGCAGTTCGGGCTGGACTGTTCCCATGAGGCACTGGGTCAGACTGATTCGCATATGGCAATGTCTGAACTGGGGTGGCTGAGTGGGCTAAATAATGGTGATGGACTAAACCCAGATCAGTTGACTGGGGGTGAGATTTTGATTTGCTCAAACGTTCCGTCCATCATCCCCTTTTGTATCGCTTTGTTCGCCCTAAGTGTGGCAGGGTATGCTCAGACGTGAGTCCCTTGCTCACTTGGCCACTGGATTCAAGATAGCCTGGCTGATGAGGATTATGAATCTGAAACCGGTCCCAGGATGCTTGTTTCCAGTCCAGGGAAGACATGGATTGGCAGTTCGGGCTGGACTGTTCCCATGAGGCACAGGGTCAAACTGATTTGCATATGGCCATGTCTGAACTGGGGTGGCTGAGTGGGCTAAAGAATGGTGATGGATTAAACCCAGATCAGTTGACTGGGGGTGAGTGTTTGATTTGCTCAAACGCTCCGTCCATCATCCCGTTTTGTATCGCTTTGTTCCCCCTAAGTGTGGCAGGGTATGCTCAGACGTGAGTCCCTTGCTCACTTGGCCACTGGATTCAAGATAGCCTGGCTGATGAGCATTATGAATCCGAAACTGGTCCCAGGATGCTTGTTTCCGGTCCAGGGAAGACATGGCTTGGCAGTTCGGGCTGGACTGTTCCCATGAGGCACAGGGTCAGACTGATTTGCATTTGGCCATGTCTGAACTGGGGTGGCTGAGTGGACTAAAAAATGGTGATGGATTAAACCCAGATCAGTTGACTGGGGGTGAGTGTTTGATTTGCTCAAACGCTCCGTCCATCATCCCATTTTGTATCGCTTTGTTCACCCTAAGTGTGGCAGGGTATGCTCAGACGTGAGTCCCTTGCTCACTTGGCCACTGGATTCAAGATAGCCTGGCTGATGAGCATTATGAATCCAAAACTGGTCCCAGGATGCTTGTTTCCGGTCCAGGGAAGACATGGCTTGGCAGTTCGGGCTGGACTGTTCCCATGAGGCACAGGGTCAGACTGATTTGCATATGGCCATGTCTGAACTGGGGTGGCTGAGTGGGCTAAAGAATGGTGATGGATTAAACCCAGATCAGTTGACTGGGGGTGAGGGTTTGATTTGCTCAAACGCTCCGTCCATCATCCCATTTTGTATCGCTTTGTTCACCCTAAGTGTGGCAGGGTATGCTCAGATGTGAGTCCCTTGCTCACTTGGCCACTGGATTCAAGATAGCCTGGCTGATGAGGATTATGAATCCGAACCGGTCCTAGGATGCTTGTTTCCGGTACAGGGAAGACGAGGTTTGGCAGTTCGGGCTGGACTGTTCCCATGAGGCACTGGATCAGACTGATTTGCATATGGCCATGTCTGAACTGGGGTGGCTGAGTGGGCTAAAGAATGGGGATGGATTAAACCCAGATCAGTTGACTGGGGGTGAGTTTTTGATTTGCTCAAACGCTCAATCCATCATCTTCTTTTGTATCTCTTTGTTCGCCCTAAGCGTGGCAGGGTATGCTCAGACGTGAGTCCCTTGCTCACTTGGCCACTGGATTCAAGATAGCCTGGCTAATGAGGATTATGAATCCGAAACCGGTCCCAGGATGCTTGTTTCCGGTCCAGGGAAGACATGGCTTGGCAGTTCGGGCTGGACTGTTCCCATGAGGCACAGGGTCAGACTGATTTGTATATGGCCATGTCTGAACTGGGGTGGCTGAGTGTGCTAAAGAATGGTGATGGATTAAACCCAGATCAGTTGACTGGGGGTGAGTGTTTGATTTACTCAAACGCTCCGTCCATCATCCCCTTTTGTATCGCTTTGTTCGCCCTAAGTGTGGCAGGGTATGCTCAGACGTGAGTCCCTTGCTCACTTGGCCACTGGATTCAAGATAGCCTGGCTGATGAGGATTATGAATCCGAAACCGGTCCCAGGATGCTTGTTTCCAGTCCAGGGAAGACATGGATTGGCAGTTCGGGCTGGACTGTTCCCATGAGGCACAGGGTCAGACTGATTTGCATATGGCCATGTCTGAACTGGGGTGGCTGAGTGGGCTAAAGAATGGTGATGGATTAAACCCAGATCAGTTGACTGGGGGTGAGTGTTTAATTTGCTCAAACGCTCCGTCCATCATCCCCTTTTGTATCGCTTTGTTGCCCCTAAGTGTGGCAGGGTATGCTCAGACGTGAGTCCCTTGCTCACTTGGCCACTGGATTCAAGATAGCCTGGCTGATGAGGATTATGAATCCGAAACCAGTCCCAGGATGCTTGTTTCCGGTCCAGGGAAGACATGGCTTGGCAGTTCGGGCTGGACTGTTCCCATGAGGCACAGGGTCAGACTGATTTGCATATGGCCATGTCTGAACTTGGGTGGCTGAGTGGACTAAAGAATGGTGATGGATTAAACCCAGATCAGTTGACTGGGGGTGAGTGTTTGATTTGCTCAAACGCTCCGTCCATCATCCCATTTTGTATCGCTTTGTTCACCCTAAGTGTGGCAGGGTATGCTCAGACGTGAGTCCATTGCTCACTTGGCCACTGGATTCAAGATAGCCTGGCTGATGAGGATTATGAATCCGAAACCGGTCCCAGGATGCTTGTTTCCGGTCCAGGGAAGACATGGCTTGGCAGTTCGGGCTGGACTGTTCCCATGAGGCACAGGGTCAGACTGATTTGCATATGGCCATATCTGAACTGGGGTGGCTGAGTGGGCTAAAGAATGGTGATGGATTTAACCCAAATCAGTTGATTGGGGGTGAGTGTTTGATTTGGTCAAACGCTCCGTCCATCATCCCCTTTTGTATCGCTTTGTTCGCCCTAAGTGTGGCAGGGTATGCTCAGACGTGAGTCCCTTGCTCACTTGGCCACTGGATTCAAGATAGCCTGGCTGATGAGGATTATGAATCCGAAACCGGTCCTAGGATGCTTGTTTCCGGTCCATGGAAGACGAGGCTTGGCAGTTCGGGCTGGACTGTTCCCATGAGGCACTGCGTCAGACTGATTTGCATATGGCCATGTCTGAACTGGGGTGGCTGAGTGGGCTAAAGAATGGTGATGGATTAAACCCAGATCAGTTGACTGGGGGTGAGTGTTTGATTTGCTCAAACGCTCCGTCCATCATCCCCTTTTGTATCGCTTTGTTGCCCCTAAGTGTGGCAGGGTATGCTCAGACGTGAGTCCCTTGCTCACTTGGCCACTGGATTCAAGATAGCCTGGCTGATGAGGATTATGAATCCGAAACCGGTCCCAGGATGCTTGGTTCCCGTCCAGGGAAGACATGGCTTGGCAGTTTGGGCTGGACTGTTCCCATGAGGCACAGGGTCAGACTGATTTGCATATGGCCATGTCTGAACTGGGGTGGCTGAGTGGACTAAAGAATGGTGATGGATTAAACCCAGGTCAGTTGACTGGGGGTGAGTGTTTGATTTGCTCAAACGCTCCGTCCATCATCCCATTTTGTATCGCTTTGTTCACCCTAAGTGTGGCAGGGTATGCTCAGACGTGAGTCCCTTGCTCACTTGGCCACTGGATTCAAGATAGCCTGGCTGATGAGGATTATGAATCCGAAACCGGTCCCAGGATGCTTGTTTCCGGTCCAGGGAAGACATGGCTTGGCAGTTCGGGCTGGACTGTTCCCATGAGGCACAGGGTCAGACTGATTTGCATATGGCCATATCTGAACTGGGGTGGCTGAGTGGGCTAAAGAATGGTGATGGATTTAACCCAAATCAGTTGATTGGGGGTGAGTGTTTGATTTGGTCAAACGCTCCGTCCATCATCCCCTTTTGTTTCGCTTTGTTCGCCCTAAGTGTGGCAGGGTATGCTCAGACGTGAGTCCCTTGCTCACTTGGCCACTGGATTCAAGATAGCCTGGCTGATGAGTATTATGAATCCAAAACCGGTCCCAGGATGCTTGTTTCCGGTCCAGTGAAGACATGGCTTGGCAGTTCGGGCTGGACTGTTCCCACGAGGCACAGGGTCAGACTGATTTGCATATGGCCATGTCTGAACTGGGGTGGCTGAGTGGGCTAAAGAATGGTGATGGATTAAACCCAGATCAGTTGACAGAGGGTGAGTGTTTGATTTGCTCAAACGCTCCGTCCATCATCCCCTTTTGTATCGCTTTGTTCGCCCTAAGTGTGGCAGGGTATGCTCAGACGTGAGTCCCTTGCTCACTTGGCCACTGGATTCAAGATAGCCTGGCTGATGAGGATTATGAATCCGAAACCGGTCCCAGGATGCTTGTTTCTGGTCCAGGGAAGACATGGCTTGGCAGTAAGGGCTGGACTGTTCCCATGAGGCACAGGGTCAGACTGATTTGCATATGGCCATGTCTGAACTGGGGTGGCTGAGTGGGCTAAAGAATGGTGATGGATTAAACCCAGATCAGTTGACTGGGGGTGAGTGTTTGGTTTGCTCAAACGCTTTGTCCATCATCCCCTTTTGTATCGCTTTGTTCACCCTAAGTGTGGCAGGGTATGCTCAGACGTGAGTCCCTTGCTCACTTGGCCACTGGATTCAAGATAGCCTGGCTGATGAGGATTATGAATCCGAAACCGGTCCCAGGATGCTTGTTTCCGGTCCAGGGAAGACATGGCTTGGCAGTTCGGGCTGGACTGTTCCCATGAGGCACAGGGTCAGACTGATTTGCATATGGCCATGTCTGAACTGGGGTGGCTGAGTGGGCTAAAGAATGGTGATGGATTAAACCCAGATCAGTTGACTGGGGCTGAGTTTTTGATTTGCTCAAACGCTCCGTCCATCATCCCCTTTTGTATCGCTTTGTTCACCCTAAGTGTGGCAGGGTATGCTCAGACGTGAGTCCCTTGCTCACTTGGCCACTGGATTCAAGATAGCCTGGCTGATGAGGATTATGAATCCGAAACCGGTCCTAGGATGCTTGTTTCCGGTCCAGGGAAGACGCGGCTTGGCAGTTCGGGCTGGACTGTTCCCATGAGGCACTGGGTCAGACTGATTCGCATATGGCCATGTCTGAACTGGGGTGGCTGAGTGGGCTAAATAATGGTGATGGACTAAACCCAGATCAGTTGACTGGGGGTGAGATTTTGATTTGCTCAAACGTTCCGTCCATCATCCCCTTTTGTATCGCTTTGTTCGCCCTAAGTGTGGCAGGGTATGCTCAGACGTGAGTCCCTTGCTCACTTGGCCACTGGATTCAAGATAGCCTGGCTGATGAGGATTATGAATCCAAAACCGGTCCCAGGATGCTTGTTTCCGGTCCAGTGAAGACATGGCTTGGCAGTTCGGGCTGGACTGTTCCCACGAGGCACAGGGTCAGACTGATTTGCATATGGCCATGTCTGAACTGGGGTGGCTGAGTGGGCTAAAGAATGGTGATGGATTAAACCCAGATCAGTTGACAGAGGGTGAGTGTTTGATTTGCTCAAACGCTCCGTCCATCATCCCCTTTTGTATCGCTTTGTTCGCCCTAAGTGTGGCAGGGTATGCTCAGACGTGAGTCCCTTGCTCACTTGGCCACTGGATTCAAGATAGCCTGGCTGATGAGGATTATGAATCCGAAACCGGTCCCAGGATGCTTGGTTCCCGTCCAGGGAAGACATGGCTTGGCAGTTTGGGCTGGACTGTTCCCATGAGGCACAGGGTCAGACTGATTTGCATATGGCCATGTCTGAACTGGGGTGGCTGAGTGGACTAAAGAATGGTGATGGATTAAACCCAGGTCAGTTGACTGGGGGTGAGTGTTTGATTTGCTCAAACGCTCCGTCCATCATCCCATTTTGTATCGCTTTGTTCACCCTAAGTGTGGCAGGGTATGCTCAGACGTGAGTCCCTTGCTCACTTGGCCACTGGATTCAAGATAGCCTGGCTGATGAGGATTATGAATCCGAAACCGGTCCCAGGATGCTTGTTTCCGGTCCAGGGAAGACATGGCTTGGCAGTTCGGGCTGGACTGTTCCCATGAGGCACAGGGTCAGACTGATTTGCATATGGCCATATCTGAACTGGGGTGGCTGAGTGGGCTAAAGAATGGTGATGGATTTAACCCAAATCAGTTGATTGGGGGTGAGTGTTTGATTTGGTCAAACGCTCCGTCCATCATCCCCTTTTGTTTCGCTTTGTTCGCCCTAAGGGTGGCAGGGTATGCTCAGACGTGAGTCCCTTGCTCACTTGGCCACTGGATTCAAGATAGCCTGGCTGATGAGGATTATGAATCCGAAACCGGTCCCAGGATGCTTGTTTCTGGTCCAGGGAAGACATGGCTTGGCAGTAAGGGCTGGACTGTTCCCATGAGGCACAGGGTCAGACTGATTTGCATATGGCCATGTCTGAACTGGGGTGGCTGAGTGGGCTAAAGAATGGTGATGGATTAAACCCAGATCAGTTGACTGGGGGTGAGTGTTTGGTTTGCTCAAACGCTTTGTCCATCATCCCCTTTTGTATCGCTTTGTTCACCCTAAGTGTGGCAGGGTATGCTCAGACGTGAGTCCCTTGCTCACTTGGCCACTGGATTCAAGATAGCCTGGCTGATGAGGATTATGAATCCGAAACCGGTCCCAGGATGCTTGTTTCCGGTCCAGGGAAGACATGGCTTGGCAGTTCGGGCTGGACTGTTCCCATGAGGCACAGGGTCAGACTGATTTGCATATGGCCATGTCTGAACTGGGGTGGCTGAGTGGGCTAAAGAATGGTGATGGATTAAACCCAGATCAGTTGACTGGGGCTGAGTTTTTGATTTGCTCAAACGCTCCGTCCATCATCCCCTTTTGTATCGCTTTGTTCGCCCTAAGTGTGGCAGGGTATGCTCAGACGTGAGTCCCTTGCTCACTTGGCCACTGGATTCAAGATAGCCTGGCTGATGAGGATTATGAATCCGAAACCGGTCCTAGGATGCTTGTTTCCGGTCCAGGGAAGACGCGGCTTGGCAGTTCGGGCTGGACTGTTCCCATGAGGCACTGGGTCAGACTGATTCGCATATGGCAATGTCTGAACTGGGGTGGCTGAGTGGGCTAAATAATGGTGATGGACTAAACCCAGATCAGTTGACTGGGGGTGAGATTTTGATTTGCTCAAACGTTCCGTCCATCATCCCCTTTTGTATCGCTTTGTTCGCCCTAAGTGTGGCAGGGTATGCTCAGACGTGAGTCCCTTGCTCACTTGGCCACTGGATTCAAGATAGCCTGGCTGATGAGGATTATGAATCCGAAACCGGTCCCAGGATGCTTGTTTCCAGTCCAGGGAAGACATGGATTGGCAGTTCGGGCTGGACTGTTCCCATGAGGCACAGGGTCAAACTGATTTGCATATGGCCATGTCTGAACTGGGGTGGCTGAGTGGGCTAAAGAATGGTGATGGATTAAACCCAGATCAGTTGACTGGGGGTGAGTGTTTGATTTGCTCAAACGCTCCGTCCATCATCCCGTTTTGTATCGCTTTGTTCCCCCTAAGTGTGGCAGGGTATGCTCAGACGTGAGTCCCTTGCTCACTTGGCCACTGGATTCAAGGTAGCCTGGCTGATGAGCATTATGAATCCGAAACTGGTCCCAGGATGCTTGTTTCCGGTCCAGGGAAGACATGGCTTGGCAGTTCGGGCTGGACTGTTCCCATGAGGCACAGGGTCAGACTGATTTGCATATGGCCATGTCTGAACTGGGGTGGCTGAGTGGACTAAAAAATGGTGATGGATTAAACCCAGATCAGTTGACTGGGGGTGAGTGTTTGATTTGCTCAAACGCTCCGTCCATCATCCCATTTTGTATCGCTTTGTTCACCCTAAGTGTGGCAGGGTATGCTCAGACGTGAGTCCCTTGCTCACTTGGCCACTGGATTCAAGATAGCCTGGCTGATGAGCATTATGAATCCAAAACTGGTCCCAGGATGCTTGTTTCCGGTCCAGGGAAGACATGGCTTGGCAGTTCGGGCTGGACTGTTCCCATGAGGCACAGGGTCAGACTGATTTGCATATGGCCATGTCTGAACTGGGGTGGCTGAGTGGGCTAAAGAATGGTGATGGATTAAACCCAGATCAGTTGACTGGGGGTGAGGGTTTGATTTGCTCAAACGCTCCGTCCATCATCCCATTTTGTATCGCTTTGTTCACCCTAAGTGTGGCAGGGTATGCTCAGATGTGAGTCCCTTGCTCACTTGGCCACTGGATTCAAGATAGCCTGGCTGATGAGGATTATGAATCCGAACCGGTCCTAGGATGCTTGTTTCCGGTACAGGGAAGACGAGGTTTGGCAGTTCGGGCTGGACTGTTCCCATGAGGCACTGGATCAGACTGATTTGCATATGGCCATGTCTGAACTGGGGTGGCTGAGTGGGCTAAAGAATGGGGATGGATTAAACCCAGATCAGTTGACTGGGGGTGAGTTTTTGATTTGCTCAAACGCTCAATCCATCATCTTCTTTTGTATCTCTTTGTTCGCCCTAAGCGTGGCAGGGTATGCTCAGACGTGAGTCCCTTGCTCACTTGGCCACTGGATTCAAGATAGCCTGGCTAATGAGGATTATGAATCCGAAACCGGTCCCAGGATGCTTGTTTCCGGTCCAGGGAAGACATGGCTTGGCAGTTCGGGCTGGACTGTTCCCATGAGGCACAGGGTCAGACTGATTTGTATATGGCCATGTCTGAACTGGGGTGGCTGAGTGTGCTAAAGAATGGTGATGGATTAAACCCAGATCAGTTGACTGGGGGTGAGTGTTTGATTTACTCAAACGCTCCGTCCATCATCCCCTTTTGTATCGCTTTGTTCGCCCTAAGTGTGGCAGGGTATGCTCAGACGTGAGTCCCTTGCTCACTTGGCCACTGGATTCAAGATAGCCTGGCTGATGAGGATTATGAATCCGAAACCGGTCCCAGGATGCTTGTTTCCAGTCCAGGGAAGACATGGATTGGCAGTTCGGGCTGGACTGTTCCCATGAGGCACAGGGTCAGACTGATTTGCATATGGCCATGTCTGAACTGGGGTGGCTGAGTGGGCTAAAGAATGGTGATGGATTAAACCCAGATCAGTTGACTGGGGGTGAGTGTTTAATTTGCTCAAACGCTCCGTCCATCATCCCCTTTTGTATCGCTTTGTTGCCCCTAAGTGTGGCAGGGTATGCTCAGACGTGAGTCCCTTGCTCACTTGGCCACTGGATTCAAGATAGCCTGGCTGATGAGGATTATGAATCCGAAACCAGTCCCAGGATGCTTGTTTCCGGTCCAGGGAAGACATGGCTTGGCAGTTCGGGCTGGACTGTTCCCATGAGGCACAGGGTCAGACTGATTTGCATATGGCCATGTCTGAACTGGGGTGGCTGAGTGGGCTAAAGAATGGTGATGGATTAAACCCAGATCAGTTGACTGGGGGTGAGTGTTTGATTTGCTCAAACGCTCCGTCCATCATCCCATTTTGTATCGCTTTGTTCACCCTAAGTGTGGCAGGGTATGCTCAGACGTGAGTCCCTTGCTCACTTGGCCACTGGATTCAAGATAGCCTGGCTGATGAGGATTATGAATCCGAAACCGGTCCTAGGATGCTTGTTTCCGGTACAGGGAAGACGAGGCTTGGCAGTTCGGGCTGGACTGTTCCCATGAGGCACTGGTTCAGACTGATTTGCATATGACCATGACTGAACTGGGGTGGCTGGGTGGGCTAAAGAATGGTGATGGATTAAACCCAGATCAGTTGACTGGGGGTGAGATTTTGATTTGCTCAAACGTTCCGTCCATCATCCCCTTTTGTATCGCTTTGTTCGCCCTAAGTGTGGCAGGGTATGCTCAGACGTGAGTCCCTTGCTCACTTGGCCACTGGATTCAAGATAGCCTGGCTGATGAGCATTATGAATCCGAAACCGGTCCCAGGATGCTTGTTTCCGGTCCAGGGAAGACATGGCTTGGCAGTTCGGGCTGGACTGTTCCCATGAGGCACAGGGTCAGACTGATTTGCATATGGCCATGTCTGAACTGGGGTGGCTGAGTGGGCTAAAGAATGGTGATGGATTAAACCCAGATCAGTTGACTGGGGGTGAGGGTTTGATTTGCTCAAACGCTCCGTCCATCATCCCATTTTGTATCGCTTTGTTCACCCTAAGTGTGGCAGGGTATGCTCAGACGTGAGTCCCTTGCTCACTTGGCCACTGGATTCAAGATAGCCTGGCTGATGAGGATTATGAATCCGAACCGGTCCTAGGATGCTTGTTTCCGGTACAGGGAAGACGAGGTTTGGCAGTTCGGGCTGGACTGTTCCCATGAGACACTGGGTCAGACTGATTTGCATATGGCCATGTCTGAACTGGGGTGGCTGAGTGGGCTAAAGAATGGTGATGGATTAAACCCAGATCAGTTGACTGGGGTGAGTTTTTGATTTGCTCAAACGCTCAATCCATCATCCCCTTTTGTATCGCTTTGTTCGCCCTAAGTGTGGCAGGGTATGCTCAGACGTGAGTCCCTTGCTCACTTGGCCACTGGATTCAAGATAGCCTGGCTGATGAGGATTATGAATCCGAAACCGGTCCCAGGATGCTTGTTTCCAGTCCAGGGAAGACATGGATTGGCAGTTCGGGCTGGACTGTTCCCATGAGGCACAGGGTCAGACTGATTTGCATATGGCCATGTCTGAACTGGGGTGGCTGAGTGGGCTAAAGAATGGTGATGGATTAAACCCAGATCAGTTGACTGGGGGTGAGTGTTTGATTTGCTCAAGCGCTCCGTCCATCATCCCCTTTTGTATCGCTTTGTTGCCCCTAAGTGTGGCAGGGTATGCTCAGACGTGAGTCCCTTGCTCACTTGGCCACTGGATTCAAGATAGCCTGGCTGATGAGGATTATGAATCCGAAACCGGTCCCAGGATGCTTGTTTCCGGTCCAGGGAAGACATGGCTTGGCAGTTCGGGCTGGACTGTTCCCATGAGGCACAGGGTCAGACTGATTTGCATATGGCCATGTCTGAACTGGGGTGGCTGAGTGGGCTAAAGAATGGTGATGGATTAAACCCAGATCAGTTGACTGGGGGTGAGTGTTTGATTTGCTCAAACGCTCCGTCCATCATCCCATTTTGTATCGCTTTGTTCACCCTAAGTGTGGCAGGGTATGCTCAGACGTGAGTCCCTTGCTCACTTGGCCACTGGATTCAAGATAGCCTGGCTGATGAGGATTATGAATCCGAAACCGGTCCTAAGATGCTTGTTTCCGGTACAGGGAAGACGAGGCTTGGCAGTTCGGGCTGGACTGTTCCCATGAGGCACTGGTTCAGACTGATTTGCATATGACCATGACTGAACTGGGGTGGCTGGGTGGGCTAAAGAATGGTGATGGATTAAACCCAGATCAGTTGACTGGGGGTGAGTTTTTGATTTGCACAAACGCTACGTCCATCATCCCCTTTTGTATCGCTTTGTTCGCCCTAAGTGTGGCAGGGTATGCTCAGACGTGAGTCCCTTGCTCACTTGGCCACTGGATTCAAGATAGCCTGGCTGATGAGGATTATGAATCCGAAACCGGTCCCAGGATGCTTGTTTCCGGTCCAGGGAAGACATGGCTTGGCAGTTCAGGCTGGACTGTTCCCATGAGGCACAGGGTCAGACTGATTTGCATATGGCCATGTCTGAACTGGGGTGGCTGAGTGGGCTAAAGAATGGTGATGGACTAAACCCAAATCAGTTGACTGGGGGTGAGTGTTTGATTTGCTCAAACGCTCCGTCCATCATCCCCTTTTGTATCGCTTTGTTCGCCCTAAGTGTGGCAGGGTATGCTCAGACGTGAGTCCCTTGCTCACTTGGCCAATGGATTCAAGATAGCCTGGCTGATGAGGATTATGAATCCGAAACCGGTCCTAGGATGCTTGTTTCCGGTCCAGGGAAGACATGGCTTGGCAGTTCGGGCTGGACTGTTCCCATGAGGCACTGGGTCAGAATGATTTGCATATGGCCATGTCTGAACTGGGGTGGCTGAGTGGGCTAAAGAATGGGGATGGATTAAACCCAGATCAGTTGACTGGGGGTGAGTTTTTGATTTGCTCAAACGCTCCGTCCATCATCCCCTTTTGTATCGCTTTGTTCACCCTAAGTGTGGCAGGGTATGCTCAGACGTGAGTCCCTTGCTCACTTGGCCACTGGATTCAAGATAGCCTGGCTGATGAGGATTATGAATCCGAAACCGGTCATAGGATGCTTGTTTCCAGTCCAGGGAAGACATGGCTTGGCAGTTCAGGCTGGACTGTTCCCATGAGGCACAGGGTCAGACTGATTTGCATATGGCCATGTTTGAACTGGGGTGGCTGAGTGGGCTAAAGAATGGTAATGGATTAAACCCAGATCAGTTGACTGGGGGTGAGTGTTTGATTTGCTCAAACGCTTTGTCCATCATCCCCTTTTGTATCGCTTTGTTCACCCTAAGTATGGCAGGGTATGCTCAGACGTGAGTCCCTTGCTCACTTGGCCACTGGATTCAAGATAGCCTGGCTGATGAGGATTATGAATCCGAAACCGGTCCTAGGATGCTTGTTTCCGGTCCAGGGAAGACGCGGCTTGGCAGTTCAGGCTGGACTGTTCCCATGAGGCACTGGGTCAGACTGATTCGCATATGGCCATGTCTGAACTGGGGTGGCTGAGTGGGCTAAATAATGGTGATGGATTAAACCCAGATCAGTTGACTGGGGGTGAGATTTTGATTTGCTCAAACGTTCCGTCCATCATCCCCTTTTGTATCGCTTTGTTCGCCCTAAGTGTGGCAGGGTATGCTCAGACGTGAGTCCCTTGCTCACTTGGCCACTGGATTCAAGATAGCCTGGCTGATGAGGATTATGAATCCGAAACCGGTCCCAGGATGCTTGTTTCCATTCCAGGGAAGACATGGATTGGCAGTTCGGGCTGGACTGTTCCCATGAGGCACAGGGTCAAACTGATTTGCATATGGCCATGTCTGAACTGGGGTGGCTGAGTGGGCTAAAGAATGGTGATGGATTAAACCCAGATCAGTTGACTGGGGTGAGTGTTTGATTTGCTCAAACGCTCCGTCCATCATCCCCTTTTGTATCGCTTTGTTCCCCCTAAGTGTGGCAGGGTATGCTCAGACGTGAATCCCTTGCTCACTTGGCCACTGGTTCAAGATAGCCTGGCTGATGAGCATTATGAATCCGAAACTGGTCCCAGGATGCTTGTTTCCGGTCCAGGGAAGACATGGCTTGGCAGTTCGGGCTGGACTGTTCCCATGAGGCACAGGGTCAGACTGATTTGCATATGGCCATGTCTGAACTGGGGTGGCTGAGTGGGCTAAAAAATGGTGATGGATTAAACCCAGATCAGTTGACTGGGGGTGAGTGTTTGATTTGCTCAAACGCTCCGTACATCATCCCATTTTGTATCGCTTTGTTCACCCTAAGTGTGGCAGGGTATGCTCAGACGTGAGTCCCTTGCTCACTTGGCCACTGGATTCAAGATAGCCTGGCTGATGAGCATTATGAATCCGAAACCGGTCCCAGGATGCTTGTTTCCGGTCCAGGGAAGACATGGCTTGGCAGTTCGGGCTGGACTGTTCCCATGAGACACTGGGTCAGACTGATTTGCATATGGCCATGTCTGAACTGGGGTGGCTGAGTGGGCTAAAGAATGGTGATGGATTAAACCCAGATCAGTTGACTGGGGTGAGTTTTTGATTTGCTCAAACGCTCAATCCATCATCCCCTTTTGTATCGCTTTGTTCGCCCTAAGTGTGGCAGGGTATGCTCAGACGTGAGTCCCTTGCTCACTTGGCCACTGGATTCAAGATAGCCTGGCTGATGAGGATTATGAATCCGAAACCGGTCCCAGGATGCTTGTTTCCAGTCCAGGGAAGACATGGATTGGCAGTTCGGGCTGGACTGTTCCCATGAGGCACAGGGTCAGACTGATTTGCATATGGCCATGTCTGAACTGGGGTGGCTAAGTGGGCTAAAGAATGGTGATGGATTAAACCCAGATCAGTTGACTGGGGGTGAGTGTTTGATTTGCTCAAGCGCTCCGTCCATCATCCCCTTTTGTATCGCTTTGTTGCCCCTAAGTGTGGCAGGGTATGCTCAGACGTGAGTCCCTTGCTCACTTGGCCACTGGATTCAAGATAGCCTGGCTGATGAGGATTATGAATCCGAAACCGGTCCCAGGATGCTTGTTTCCGGTCCAGGGAAGACATGGCTTGGCAGTTCGGGCTGGACTGTTCCCATGAGGCACAGGGTCAGACTGATTTGCATATGGCCATGTCTGAACTGGGGTGGCTGAGTGGGCTAAAGAATGGTGATGGATTAAACCCAGATCAGTTGACTGGGGGTGAGTGTTTGATTTGCTCAAACGCTCCGTCCATCATCCCATTTTGTATCGCTTTGTTCACCCTAAGTGTGGCAGGGTATGCTCAGACGTGAGTCCCTTGCTCACTTGGCCACTGGATTCAAGATAGCCTGGCTGATGAGGATTATGAATCCGAAACCGGTCCTAAGATGCTTGTTTCCGGTACAGGGAAGACGAGGCTTGGCAGTTCGGGCTGGACTGTTCCCATGAGGCACTGGTTCAGACTGATTTGCATATGACCATGACTGAACTGGGGTGGCTGGGTGGGCTAAAGAATGGTGATGGATTAAACCCAGATCAGTTGACTGGGGGTGAGTTTTTGATTTGCACAAACGCTACGTCCATCATCCCCTTTTGTATCGCTTTGTTCGCCCTAAGTGTGGCAGGGTATGCTCAGACGTGAGTCCCTTGCTCACTTGGCCACTGGATTCAAGATAGCCTGGCTGATGAGGATTATGAATCCGAAACCGGTCCCAGGATGCTTGTTTCCGGTCCAGGGAAGACATGGCTTGGCAGTTCAGGCTGGACTGTTCCCATGAGGCACAGGGTCAGACTGATTTGCATATGGCCATGTCTGAACTGGGGTGGCTGAGTGGGCTAAAGAATGGTGATGGACTAAACCCAAATCAGTTGACTGGGGGTGAGTGTTTGATTTGCTCAAACGCTCCGTCCATCATCCCCTTTTGTATCGCTTTGTTCGCCCTAAGTGTGGCAGGGTATGCTCAGACGTGAGTCCCTTGCTCACTTGGCCAATGGATTCAAGATAGCCTGGCTGATGAGGATTATGAATCCGAAACCGGTCCTAGGATGCTTGTTTCCGGTCCAGGGAAGACATGGCTTGGCAGTTCGGGCTGGACTGTTCCCATGAGGCACTGGGTCAGAATGATTTGCATATGGCCATGTCTGAACTGGGGTGGCTGAGTGGGCTAAAGAATGGGGATGGATTAAACCCAGATCAGTTGACTGGGGGTGAGTTTTTGATTTGCTCAAACGCTCCGTCCATCATCCCCTTTTGTATCGCTTTGTTCACCCTAAGTGTGGCAGGGTATGCTCAGACGTGAGTCCCTTGCTCACTTGGCCACTGGATTCAAGATAGCCTGGCTGATGAGGATTATGAATCCGAAACCGGTCATAGGATGCTTGTTTCCAGTCCAGGGAAGACATGGCTTGGCAGTTCAGGCTGGACTGTTCCCATGAGGCACAGGGTCAGACTGATTTGCATATGGCCATGTTTGAACTGGGGTGGCTGAGTGGGCTAAAGAATGGTAATGGATTAAACCCAGATCAGTTGACTGGGGGTGAGTGTTTGATTTGCTCAAACGCTTTGTCCATCATCCCCTTTTGTATCGCTTTGTTCACCCTAAGTATGGCAGGGTATGCTCAGACGTGAGTCCCTTGCTCACTTGGCCACTGGATTCAAGATAGCCTGGCTGATGAGGATTATGAATCCGAAACCGGTCCTAGGATGCTTGTTTCCGGTCCAGGGAAGACGCGGCTTGGCAGTTCAGGCTGGACTGTTCCCATGAGGCACTGGGTCAGACTGATTCGCATATGGCCATGTCTGAACTGGGGTGGCTGAGTGGGCTAAATAATGGTGATGGATTAAACCCAGATCAGTTGACTGGGGGTGAGATTTTGATTTGCTCAAACGTTCCGTCCATCATCCCCTTTTGTATCGCTTTGTTCGCCCTAAGTGTGGCAGGGTATGCTCAGACGTGAGTCCCTTGCTCACTTGGCCACTGGATTCAAGATAGCCTGGCTGATGAGGATTATGAATCCGAAACCGGTCCCAGGATGCTTGTTTCCATTCCAGGGAAGACATGGATTGGCAGTTCGGGCTGGACTGTTCCCATGAGGCACAGGGTCAAACTGATTTGCATATGGCCATGTCTGAACTGGGGTGGCTGAGTGGGCTAAAGAATGGTGATGGATTAAACCCAGATCAGTTGACTGGGGTGAGTGTTTGATTTGCTCAAACGCTCCGTCCATCATCCCCTTTTGTATCGCTTTGTTCCCCCTAAGTGTGGCAGGGTATGCTCAGACGTGAATCCCTTGCTCACTTGGCCACTGGTTCAAGATAGCCTGGCTGATGAGCATTATGAATCCGAAACTGGTCCCAGGATGCTTGTTTCCGGTCCAGGGAAGACATGGCTTGGCAGTTCGGGCTGGACTGTTCCCATGAGGCACAGGGTCAGACTGATTTGCATATGGCCATGTCTGAACTGGGGTGGCTGAGTGGGCTAAAAAATGGTGATGGATTAAACCCAGATCAGTTGACTGGGGGTGAGTGTTTGATTTGCTCAAACGCTCCGTACATCATCCCATTTTGTATCGCTTTGTTCACCCTAAGTGTGGCAGGGTATGCTCAGACGTGAGTCCCTTGCTCACTTGGCCACTGGATTCAAGATAGCCTGGCTGATGAGCATTATGAATCCGAAACCGGTCCCAGGATGCTTGTTTCCGGTCCAGGGAAGACATGGCTTGGCAGTTCGGGCTGGACTGTTCCCATGAGGCACAGGGTCAGACTGATTTGCATATGGCCATGTCTGAACTGGGGTGGCTGAGTGGGCTAAAGAATGGTGATGGATTAAACCCAGATCAGTTGACTGGGGGTGAGGGTTTGATTTGCTCAAACGCTCCGTCCATCATCCCATTTTGTATCGCTTTGTTCACCCTAAGTGTGGCAGGGTATGCTCAGACGTGAGTCCCTTGCTCACTTGGCCACTGGATTCAAGATAGCCTGGCTGATGAGGATTATGAATCCTAACCGGTCCTAGGATGCTTGTTTCCGGTACAGGGAAGACGAGGTTTGGCAGTTCGGGCTGGACTGTTCCCATGAGGCACTGGGTCAGACTGATTTGCATATGGCCATGTCTGAACTGGGGTGGCTGAGTGGGCTAAAGAATGGTGATGGATTAAACCCAGATCAGTTGACTGGGGGTGAGTTTTTGATTTGCTCAAACGCTCAATCCATCATCCCCTTTTGTATCTCTTTGTTCGCCCTAAGCGTGGCAGGGTATGCTCAGACGTGAGTCCCTTGCTCACTTGGCCACTGGATTCAAGATAGCCTGGCTGATGAGGATTATGAATCCGAAACCGGTCCCAGGATGCTTGTTTCCGGTCCAGGGAAGACATGGCTTGGCAGTTCGGGCTGGACTGTTCCCATGAGGCACAGGGTCAGACTGATTTGTATATGGCCATGTCTGAACTGGGGTGGCTGAGTGTGCTAAAGAATGGTGATGGATTAAACCCAGATCAGTTGACTGGGGGTGAGTGTTTGATTTACTCAAACGCTCCGTCCATCATCCCCTTTTGTATCGCTTTGTTCGCCCTAAGTGTGGCAGGGTATGCTCAGACGTGAGTCCCTTGCTCACTTGGCCACTGGATTCAAGATAGCCTGGCTGATGAGGATTATGAATCCGAAACCGGTCCCAGGATGCTTGTTTCCAGTCCAGGGAAGACATGGATTGGCAGTTCGGGCTGGACTGTTCCCATGAGGCACAGGGTCAGACTGATTTGCATATGGCCATGTCTGAACTGGGGTGGCTGAGTGGGCTAAAGAATGGTGATGGATTAAACCCAGATCAGTTGACTGGGGGTGAGTGTTTGATTTGCTCAAACGCTCCGTCCATCATCCCCTTTTGTATCGCTTTGTTGCCCCTAAGTGTGGCAGGGTATTCTCAGACGTGAGTCCCTTGCTCACTTGGCCACTGGATTCAAGATAGCCTGGCTGATGAGGATTATGAATCCGAAACCGGTCCCAGGATGCTTGTTTCCGGTCCAGGGAAGACATGGCTTGGCAGTTCGGGCTGGACTGTTCCCATGAGGCACAGGGTCAGACTGATTTGCATATGGCCATGTCTGAACTGGGGTGGCTGAGTGGGCTAAAGAATGGTGATGGATTAAACCCAGATCAGTTGACTGGGGGTGAGTGTTTGATTTGCTCAAACGCTCCGTCCATCATCCCATTTTGTATCGCTTTGTTCACCCTAAGTGTGGCAGGGTATGCTCAGACGTGAGTCCCTTGCTCACTTGGCCACTGGATTCAAGATAGCCTGGCTGATGAGGATTATGAATCCGAAACCGGTCCTAGGATGCTTGTTTCCGGTACAGGGAAGACGAGGCTTGGCAGTTCGGGCTGGACTGTTCCCATGAGGCACTGGTTCAGACTGTTTTGCATATGGCCATGACTGAACTGGGGTGGCTGGGTGGGCTAAAGAATGGTGATGGATTAAACCCAGATCAGTTGACTGGGGGTGAGTTTTTGATTTGCACAAATGCTCCGTCCATCATCCCCTTTTGTATCGCTTTGTTCGCCCTAAGTGTGGCAGGGTATGCTCAGACGTGAGTCCCTTGCTCACTTGGCCACTGGATTCAAGATATCCTGGCTGATGAGGATTATGAATCCGAAACCGGTCCCAGGATGCTTGTTTCCGGTCCAGGGAAGACATGGCTTGGCAGTTCAGGCTGGACTGTTCCCATGAGGCACAGGGTCAGACTGATTTGCATATGGCCATGTCTGAACTGGGGTGGCTGAGTGGGCTAAAGAATGGGGATGGATTAAACCCAGATCAGTTGACTGGGGGTGAGTTTTTGATTTGCTCAAACGCTCCGTCCATCATCCCCTTTTGTATCGCTTTGTTCACCCTAAGTGTGGCAGGGTATGCTCAGACGTGAGTCCCTTGCTCACTTGGCCACTGGATTCAAGATAGCCTGGCTGATGAGGATTATGAATCCGAAACCGGTCATAGGATGCTTGTTTCCAGTCCAGGGAAGACATGGCTTGGCAGTTCAGGCTGGACTGTTCCCATGAGGCACAGGGTCAGACTGATTTGCATATGGCCATGTCTGAACTGGGGTGGCTGAGTGGGCTAAAGAATGGTGATGGATTAAACCCAGATGGGTTGACTGGGGGTGAGTTTTTGATTTGCTCAAACGCTCCGTCCATCATCCCCTTTTGTATCGCTTTGTTCCCCCTAAGTGTGGCAGGGTATGCTCAGACGTGAGTCCCTTGCTCACTTGGGCACTGGATTCAAGATAGCCTGGCTGATGAGGATTATGAATCCGAAACCGGTCCCAGGATGCTTGTTTCCGGTCCAGGGAAGACATGGCTTGGCAGTTCGGGCTGGACTGTTCCCATGAGGCACAGGGTCAGACTGATTTGCATATGGCCATGTCTGAACTGGGGTGGCTAAGTGGGCTAAAGAATGGTGATGGATTAAACCCAGATCAGTTGACTGGGGGTGAGTGTTTGATTTGCTCAAACGCTCCGTCCATCATCCCCTTTTGTATCGCTTTGTTCGCCCTAAGTGTGGCAGGGTATGCTCAGACGTGAGTCCCTTGCTCACTTGGCCACTGGATTCAAGATATCCTGGCTGATGAGGATTATGAATCCGAAACCGGTCCCAGGATGCTTGTTTCCGGTCCAGGGAAGACATGGCTTGGCAGTTCAGGCTGGACTGTTCCCATGAGGCACAGGGTCAGACTGATTTGCATATGGCCATGTCTGAACTGGGGTGGCTGAGTGGGCTAAAGAATGGGGATGGATTAAACCCAGATCAGTTGACTGGGGGTGAGTTTTTGATTTGCTCAAACGCTCCGTCCATCATCCCCTTTTGTATCGCTTTGTTCACCCTAAGTGTGGCAGGGTATGCTCAGACGTGAGTCCCTTGCTCACTTGGCCACTGGATTCAAGATAGCCTGGCTGATGAGGATTATGAATCCGAAACCGGTCATAGGATGCTTGTTTCCAGTCCAGGGAAGACATGGCTTGGCAGTTCAGTCTGGACTGTTCCCATGAGGCACAGGGTCAGACTGATTTGCATATGGCCATGTCTGAACTGGGGTGGCTGAGTGGGCTAAAGAATGGTGATGGATTAAACCCAGATGGGTTGACTGGGGGTGAGTTTTTGATTTGCTCAAACGCTCCGTCCATCATCCCCTTTTGTATCGCTTTGTTCCCCCTAAGTGTGGCAGGGTATGCTCAGACGTGAGTCCCTTGCTCACTTGGGCACTGGATTCAAGATAGCCTGGCTGATGAGGATTATGAATCCGAAACCGGTCCCAGGATGCTTGTTTCCGGTCCAGGGAAGACATGGCTTGGCAGTTCGGGCTGGACTGTTCCCATGAGGCACAGGGTCAGACTGATTTGCATATGGCCATGTCTGAACTGGGGTGGCTAAGTGGGCTAAAGAATGGTGATGGATTAAACCCAGATCAGTTGACTGGGGGTGAGTGTTTGATTTGCTCAAACGTTCCGTCCATCATCCCCTTTTGTATTGCTTTGTTCGCCCTAAGTGTGGCAGGGTATGCTCAGACGTGAGTCCCTTGCTCACTTGGCCACTGGATTCAAGATATCCTGGCTGATGAGGATTATGAATCCGAAACCGGTCCCAGGATGCTTGTTTCCGGTCCAGGGAAGACATGGCTTGGCAGTTCAGGCTGGACTGTTCCCATGAGGCACAGGGTCAGACTGATTTGCATATGGCCATGTCTGAACTGGGGTGGCTGAGTGGGCTAAAGAATGGTGATGGACTAAACCCAAATCAGTTGACTGGGGGTGAGTGTTTGATTTGCTCAAACGCTCCGTCCATCATCCCCTTTTGTATCGCTTTGTTCGCCCTAAGTGTGGCAGGGTATGCTCAGACGTGAGTCCCTTGCTCACTTGGCCAATGGATTCAAGATAGCCTGGCTGATGAGGATTATGAATCCGAAACCGGTCCTAGGATGCTTGTTTCCGGTCCAGGGAAGACATGGCTTGGCAGTTCGGGCTGGACTGTTCCCATGAGGCACTGGGTCAGAATGATTTGCATATGGCCATGTCTGAACTGGGGTGGCTGAGTGGGCTAAAGAATGGGGATGGATTAAACCCAGATCAGTTGACTGGGGGTGAGTTTTTGATTTGCTCAAACGCTCCGTCCATCATCCCCTTTTGTATCGCTTTGTTCACCCTAAGTGTGGCAGGGTATGCTCAGAAATGAGTCCCTTGCTCACTTGGCCACTGGATTCAAGATAGCCTGGCTGATGAGGATTATGAATCCGAAACCGGTCATAGGATGCTTGTTTCCAGTCCAGGGAAGACATGGCTTGGCAGTTCGGGCTGGACTGTTCCCATGAGGCACAGGGTCAGACTGATTTGCATATGGCCATGTCTGAACTGGGGTGGCTGAGTGGGCTAAAGAATGGTGATGGATTAAACCCAGATCAGTTGACTGGGGGTGAGGGTTTGATTTGCTCAAACGCTCCGTCCATCATCCCATTTTGTATCGCTTTGTTCACCCTAAGTGTGGCAGGGTATGCTCAGACGTGAGTCCCTTGCTCACTTGGCCACTGGATTCAAGATAGCCTGGCTGATGAGGATTATGAATCCGAACCGGTCCTAGGATGCTTGTTTCCGGTACAGGGAAGACGAGGTTTGGCAGTTCGGGCTGGACTGTTCCCATGAGACACTGGGTCAGACTGATTTGCATATGGCCATGTCTGAACTGGGGTGGCTGAGTGGGCTAAAGAATGGTGATGGATTAAACCCAGATCAGTTGACTGGGGTGAGTTTTTGATTTGCTCAAACGCTCAATCCATCATCCCCTTTTGTATCGCTTTGTTCGCCCTAAGTGTGGCAGGGTATGCTCAGACGTGAGTCCCTTGCTCACTTGGCCACTGGATTCAAGATAGCCTGGCTGATGAGGATTATGAATCCGAAACCGGTCCCAGGATGCTTGTTTCCAGTCCAGGGAAGACATGGATTGGCAGTTCGGGCTGGACTGTTCCCATGAGGCACAGGGTCAGACTGATTTGCATATGGCCATGTCTGAACTGGGGTGGCTGAGTGGGCTAAAGAATGGTGATGGATTAAACCCAGATCAGTTGACTGGGGGTGAGTGTTTGATTTGCTCAAGCGCTCCGTCCATCATCCCCTTTTGTATCGCTTTGTTGCCCCTAAGTGTGGCAGGGTATGCTCAGACGTGAGTCCCTTGCTCACTTGGCCACTGGATTCAAGATAGCCTGGCTGATGAGGATTATGAATCCGAAACCGGTCCCAGGATGCTTGTTTCCGGTCCAGGGAAGACATGGCTTGGCAGTTCGGGCTGGACTGTTCCCATGAGGCACAGGGTCAGACTGATTTGCATATGGCCATGTCTGAACTGGGGTGGCTGAGTGGGCTAAAGATTGGTGATGGATTAAACCCAGATCAGTTGACTGGGGGTGAGTGTTTGATTTGCTCAAACGCTCCGTCCATCATCCCATTTTGTATCGCTTTGTTCACCCTAAGTGTGGCAGGGTATGCTCAGACGTGAGTCCCTTGCTCACTTGGCCACTGGATTCAAGATAGCCTGGCTGATGAGGATTATGAATCCGAAACCGGTCCTAAGATGCTTGTTTCCGGTACAGGGAAGACGAGGCTTGGCAGTTCGGGCTGGACTGTTCCCATGAGGCACTGGTTCAGACTGATTTGCATATGACCATGACTGAACTGGGGTGGCTGGGTGGGCTAAAGAATGGTGATGGATTAAACCCAGATCAGTTGACTGGGGGTGAGTTTTTGATTTGCACAAACGCTACGTCCATCATCCCCTTTTGTATCGCTTTGTTCGCCCTAAGTGTGGCAGGGTATGCTCAGACGTGAGTCCCTTGCTCACTTGGCCACTGGATTCAAGATAGCCTGGCTGATGAGGATTATGAATCCGAAACCGGTCCCAGGATGCTTGTTTCCGGTCCAGGGAAGACATGGCTTGGCAGTTCAGGCTGGACTGTTCCCATGAGGCACAGGGTCAGACTGATTTGCATATGGCCATGTCTGAACTGGGGTGGCTGAGTGGGCTAAAGAATGGTGATGGACTAAACCCAAATCAGTTGACTGGGGGTGAGTGTTTGATTTGCTCAAACGCTCCGTCCATCATCCCCTTTTGTATCGCTTTGTTCGCCCTAAGTGTGGCAGGGTATGCTCAGACGTGAGTCCCTTGCTCACTTGGCCAATGGATTCAAGATAGCCTGGCTGATGAGGATTATGAATCCGAAACCGGTCCCAGGATGCTTGTTTCCGGTCCAGGGAAGACATGGCTTGGCAGTTCAGGCTGGACTGTTCCCATGAGGCACAGGGTCAGACTGATTTGCATATGGCCATGTCTGAACTGGGGTGGCTGAGTGGGCTAAAGAATGGTGATGGACTAAACCCAAATCAGTTGACTGGGGGTGAGTGTTTGATTTGCTCAAACGCTCCGTCCATCATCCCCTTTTGTATCGCTTTGTTCGCCCTAAGTGTGGCAGGGTATGCTCAGACGTGAGTCCCTTGCTCACTTGGCCAATGGATTCAAGATAGCCTGGCTGATGAGGATTATGAATCCGAAACCGGTCCTAGGATGCTTGTTTCCGGTCCAGGGAAGACATGGCTTGGCAGTTCGGGCTGGACTGTTCCCATGAGGCACTGGGTCAGAATGATTTGCATATGGCCATGTCTGAACTGGGGTGGCTGAGTGGGCTAAAGAATGGGGATGGATTAAACCCAGATCAGTTGACTGGGGGTGAGTTTTTGATTTGCTCAAACGCTCCGTCCATCATCCCCTTTTGTATCGCTTTGTTCACCCTAAGTGTGGCAGGGTATGCTCAGACGTGAGTCCCTTGCTCACTTGGCCACTGGATTCAAGATAGCCTGGCTGATGAGGATTATGAATCCGAAACCGGTCATAGGATGCTTGTTTCCAGTCCAGGGAAGACATGGCTTGGCAGTTCGGGCTGGACTGTTCCCATGAGGCACAGGGTCAGACTGATTTGCATATGGCCATGTCTGTACTGGGGTGGCTGAGTGGGCTAAAGAATGGTGATGGATTAAACCCAGATCAGTTGACTGGGGGTGAGGGTTTGATTTGCTCAAACGCTCCGTCCATCATCCCATTTTGTATCGCTTTGTTCACCCTAAGTGTGGCAGGGTATGCTCAGACGTGAGTCCCTTGCTCACTTGGCCACTGGATTCAAGATAGCCTGGCTGATGAGGATTATGAATCCGAACCGGTCCTAGGATGCTTGTTTCCGGTACAGGGAAGACGAGGTTTGGCAGTTCGGGCTGGACTGTTCCCATGAGACACTGGGTCAGACTGATTTGCATATGGCCATGTCTGAACTGGGGTGGCTGAGTGGGCTAAAGAATGGTGATGGATTAAACCCAGATCAGTTGACTGGGGTGAGTTTTTGATTTGCTCAAACGCTCAATCCATCATCCCCTTTTGTATCGCTTTGTTCGCCCTAAGTGTGGCAGGGTATGCTCAGACGTGAGTCCCTTGCTCACTTGGCCACTGGATTCAAGATAGCCTGGCTGATGAGGATTATGAATCCGAAACCGATCCCAGGATGCTTGTTTCCAGTCCAGGGAAGACATGGATTGGCAGTTCGGGCTGGACTGTTCCCATGAGGCACAGGGTCAGACTGATTTGCATATGGCCATGTCTGAACTGGGGTGGCTGAGTGGGCTAAAGAATGGTGATGGATTAAACCCAGATCAGTTGACTGGGGGTGAGTGTTTGATTTGCTCAAGCGCTCCGTCCATCATCCCCTTTTGTATCGCTTTGTTGCCCCTAAGTGTGGCAGGGTATGCTCAGACGTGAGTCCCTTGCTCACTTGGCCACTGGATTCAAGATAGCCTGGCTGATGAGGATTATGAATCCGAAACCGGTCCCAGGATGCTTGTTTCCGGTCCAGGGAAGACATGGCTTGGCAGTTCGGGCTGGACTGTTCCCATGAGGCACAGGGTCAGACTGATTTGCATATGGCCATGTCTGAACTGGGGTGGCTGAGTGGGCTAAAGAATGGTGATGGATTAAACCCAGATCAGTTGACTGGGGGTGAGTGTTTGATTTGCTCAAACGCTCCGTCCATCATCCCATTTTGTATCGCTTTGTTCACCCTAAGTGTGGCAGGGTATGCTCAGACGTGAGTCCCTTGCTCACTTGGCCACTGGATTCAAGATAGCCTGGCTGATGAGGATTATGAATCCGAAACCGGTCCTAAGATGCTTGTTTCCGGTACAGGGAAGACGAGGCTTGGCAGTTCGGGCTGGACTGTTCCCATGAGGCACTGGTTCAGACTGATTTGCATATGACCATGACTGAACTGGGGTGGCTGGGTGGGCTAAAGAATGGTGATGGATTAAACCCAGATCAGTTGACTGGGGGTGAGTTTTTGATTTGCACAAACGCTACGTCCATCATCCCCTTTTGTATCGCTTTGTTCGCCCTAAGTGTGGCAGGGTATGCTCAGACGTGAGTCCCTTGCTCACTTGGCCACTGGATTCAAGATAGCCTGGCTGATGAGGATTATGAATCCGAAACCGGTCCCAGGATGCTTGTTTCCGGTCCAGGGAAGACATGGCTTGGCAGTTCAGGCTGGACTGTTCCCATGAGGCACAGGGTCAGACTGATTTGCATATGGCCATGTCTGAACTGGGGTGGCTGAGTGGGCTAAAGAATGGTGATGGACTAAACCCAAATCAGTTGACTGGGGGTGAGTGTTTGATTTGCTCAAACGCTCCGTCCATCATCCCCTTTTGTATCGCTTTGTTCGCCCTAAGTGTGGCAGGGTATGCTCAGACGTGAGTCCCTTGCTCACTTGGCCAATGGATTCAAGATAGCCTGGCTGATGAGGATTATGAATCCGAAACCGGTCCTAGGATGCTTGTTTCCGGTCCAGGGAAGACATGGCTTGGCAGTTCGGGCTGGACTGTTCCCATGAGGCACTGGGTCAGAATGATTTGCATATGGCCATGTCTGAACTGGGGTGGCGGAGTGGGCTAAAGAATGGGGATGGATTAAACCCAGATCAGTTGACTGGGGGTGAGTTTTTGATTTGCTCAAACGCTCCGTCCATCATCCCCTTTTGTATCGCTTTGTTCACCCTAAGTGTGGCAGGGTATGCTCAGACGTGAGTCCCTTGCTCACTTGGCCACTGGATTCAAGATAGCCTGGCTGATGAGGATTATGAATCCGAAACCGGTCATAGGATGCTTGTTTCCAGTCCAGGGAAGACATGGCTTGGCAGTTCAGGCTGGACTGTTCCCATGAGGCACAGGGTCAGACTGATTTGCATATGGCCATGTTTGAACTGGGGTGGCTGAGTGGGCTAAAGAATGGTGATGGATTAAACCCAGATCAGTTGACTGGGGGTGAGTGTTTGATTTGCTCAAACGCTTTGTCCATCATCCCCTTTTGTATCGCTTTGTTCACCCTAAGTATGGCAGGGTATGCTCAGATGTGAGTCCCTTGCTCACTTGGCCACTGGATTCAAGATAGCCTGGCTGATGAGGATTATGAATCCGAAACCGGTCCTAGGATGCTTGTTTCCGGTCCAGGGAAGACGCGGCTTGGCAGTTCAGGCTGGACTGTTCCCATGAGGCACTGGGTCAGACTGATTCGCATATGGCCATGTCTGAACTGGGGTGGCTGAGTGGGCTAAATAATGGTGATGGATTAAACCCAGATCAGTTGACTGGGGGTGAGATTTTGATTTGCTCAAACGTTCCGTCCATCATCCCCTTTTGTATCGCTTTGTTCGCCCTAAGTGTGGCAGGGTATGCTCAGACGTGAGTCCCTTGCTCACTTGGCCACTGGATTCAAGATAGCCTGGCTGATGAGGATTATGAATCCGAAACCGGTCCCAGGATGCTTGTTTCCATTCCAGGGAAGACATGGATTGGCAGTTCGGGCTGGACTGTTCCCATGAGGCACAGGGTCAAACTGATTTGCATATGGCCATGTCTGAACTGGGGTGGCTGAGTGGGCTAAAGAATGGTGATGGATTAAACCCAGATCAGTTGACTGGGGTGAGTGTTTGATTTGCTCAAACGCTCCGTCCATCATCCCCTTTTGTATCACTTTGTTCCCCCTAAGTGTGGCAGGGTATGCTCAGACGTGAATCCCTTGCTCACTTGGCCACTGGTTCAAGATAGCCTGGCTGATGAGCATTATGAATCCGAAACTGGTCCCAGGATGCTTGTTTCCGGTCCAGGGAAGACATGGCTTGGCAGTTCGGGCTGGACTGTTCCCATGAGGCACAGGGTCAGACTGATTTGCATATGGCCATGTCTGAACTGGGGTGGCTGAGTGGGCTAAAAAATGGTGATGGATTAAACCCAGATCAGTTGACTGGGGGTGAGTGTTTGATTTGCTCAAACGCTCCGTACATCATCCCATTTTGTATCGCTTTGTTCACCCTAAGTGTGGCAGGGTATGCTCAGACGTGAGTCCCTTGCTCACTTGGCCACTGGATTCAAGATAGCCTGGCTGATGAGCATTATGAATCCGAAACCGGTCCCAGGATGCTTGTTTCCGGTCCAGGGAAGACATGGCTTGGCAGTTCGGGCTGGACTGTTCCCATGAGGCACAGGGTCAGACTGATTTGCATATGGCCATGTCTGAACTGGGGTGGCTGAGTGGGCTAAAGAATGGTGATGGATTAAACCCAGATCAGTTGACTGGGGGTGAGGGTTTGATTTGCTCAAACGCTCCGTCCATCATCCCATTTTGTATCGCTTTGTTCACCCTAAGTGTGGCAGGGTATGCTCAGACGTGAGTCCCTTGCTCACTTGGCCACTGGATTCAAGATAGCCTGGCTGATGAGGATTATGAATCCTAACCGGTCCTAGGATGCTTGTTTCCGGTACAGGGAAGACGAGGTTTGGCAGTTCGGGCTGGACTGTTCCCATGAGGCACTGGGTCAGACTGATTTGCATATGGCCATGTCTGAACTGGGGTGGCTGAGTGGGCTAAAGAATGGTGATGGATTAAACCCAGATCAGTTGACTGGGGGTGAGTTTTTGATTTGCTCAAACGCTCAATCCATCATCCCCTTTTGTATCTCTTTGTTCGCCCTAAGCGTGGCAGGGTATGCTCAGACGTGAGTCCCTTGCTCACTTGGCCACTGGATTCAAGATAGCCTGGCTGATGAGGATTATGAATCCGAAACCGGTCCCAGGATGCTTGTTTCCGGTCCAGGGAAGACATGGCTTGGCAGTTCGGGCTGGACTGTTCCCATGAGGCACAGGGTCAGACTGATTTGTATATGGCCATGTCTGAACTGGGGTGGCTGAGTGTGCTAAAGAATGGTGATGGATTAAACCCAGATCAGTTGACTGGGGGTGAGTGTTTGATTTACTCAAACGCTCCGTCCATCATCCCCTTTTGTATCGCTTTGTTCGCCCTAAGTGTGGCAGGGTATGCTCAGACGTGAGTCCCTTGCTCACTTGGCCACTGGATTCAAGATAGCCTGGCTGATGAGGATTATGAATCCGAAACCGGTCCCAGGATGCTTGTTTCCAGTCCAGGGAAGACATGGATTGGCAGTTCGGGCTGGACTGTTCCCATGAGGCACAGGGTCAGACTGATTTGCATATGGCCATGTCTGAACTGGGGTGGCTGAGTGGGCTAAAGAATGGTGATGGATTAAACCCAGATCAGTTGACTGGGGGTGAGTGTTTGATTTGCTCAAACGCTCCGTCCATCATCCCCTTTTGTATCGCTTTGTTGCCCCTAAGTGTGGCAGGGTATTCTCAGACGTGAGTCCCTTGCTCACTTGGCCACTGGATTCAAGATAGCCTGGCTGATGAGGATTATGAATCCGAAACCGGTCCCAGGATGCTTGTTTCCGGTCCAGGGAAGACATGGCTTGGCAGTTCGGGCTGGACTGTTCCCATGAGGCACAGGGTCAGACTGATTTGCATATGGCCATGTCTGAACTGGGGTGGCTGAGTGGGCTAAAGAATGGTGATGGATTAAACCCAGATCAGTTGACTGGGGGTGAGTGTTTGATTTGCTCAAACGCTCCGTCCATCATCCCATTTTGTATCGCTTTGTTCACCCTAAGTGTGGCAGGGTATGCTCAGACGTGAGTCCCTTGCTCACTTGGCCACTGGATTCAAGATAGCCTGGCTGATGAGGATTATGAATCCGAAACCGGTCCTAGGATGCTTGTTTCCGGTACAGGGAAGACGAGGCTTGGCAGTTCGGGCTGGACTGTTCCCATGAGGCACTGGTTCAGACTGTTTTGCATATGGCCATGACTGAACTGGGGTGGCTGGGTGGGCTAAAGAATGGTGATGGATTAAACCCAGATCAGTTGACTGGGGGTGAGTTTTTGATTTGCACAAATGCTCCGTCCATCATCCCCTTTTGTATCGCTTTGTTCGCCCTAAGTGTGGCAGGGTATGCTCAGACGTGAGTCCCTTGCTCACTTGGCCACTGGATTCAAGATATCCTGGCTGATGAGGATTATGAATCCGAAACCGGTCCCAGGATGCTTGTTTCCGGTCCAGGGAAGACATGGCTTGGCAGTTCAGGCTGGACTGTTCCCATGAGGCACAGGGTCAGACTGATTTGCATATGGCCATGTCTGAACTGGGGTGGCTGAGTGGGCTAAAGAATGGGGATGGATTAAACCCAGATCAGTTGACTGGGGGTGAGTTTTTGATTTGCTCAAACGCTCCGTCCATCATCCCCTTTTGTATCGCTTTGTTCACCCTAAGTGTGGCAGGGTATGCTCAGACGTGAGTCCCTTGCTCACTTGGCCACTGGATTCAAGATAGCCTGGCTGATGAGGATTATGAATCCGAAACCGGTCATAGGATGCTTGTTTCCAGTCCAGGGAAGACATGGCTTGGCAGTTCAGGCTGGACTGTTCCCATGAGGCACATGGTCAGACTGATTTGCATATGGCCATGTCTGAACTGGGGTGGCTGAGTGGGCTAAAGAATGGTGATGGATTAAACCCAGATGGGTTGACTGGGGGTGAGTTTTTGATTTGCTCAAACGCTCCGTCCATCATCCCCTTTTGTATCGCTTTGTTCCCCCTAAGTGTGGCAGGGTATGCTCAGACGTGAGTCCCTTGCTCACTTGGGCACTGGATTCAAGATAGCCTGGCTGATGAGGATTATGAATCCGAAACCGGTCCCAGGATGCTTGTTTCCGGTCCAGGGAAGACATGGCTTGGCAGTTCGGGCTGGACTGTTCCCATGAGGCACAGGGTCAGACTGATTTGCATATGGCCATGTCTGAACTGGGGTGGCTAAGTGGGCTAAAGAATGGTGATGGATTAAACCCAGATCAGTTGACTGGGGGTGAGTGTTTGATTTGCTCAAACGCTCCGTCCATCATCCCCTTTTGTATCGCTTTGTTCGCCCTAAGTGTGGCAGGGTATGCTCAGACGTGAGTCCCTTGCTCACTTGGCCACTGGATTCAAGATATCCTGGCTGATGAGGATTATGAATCCGAAACCGGTCCCAGGATGCTTGTTTCCGGTCCAGGGAAGACATGGCTTGGCAGTTCAGGCTGGACTGTTCCCATGAGGCACAGGGTCAGACTGATTTGCATATGGCCATGTCTGAACTGGGGTGGCTGAGTGGGCTAAAGAATGGGGATGGATTAAACCCAGATCAGTTGACTGGGGGTGAGTTTTTGATTTGCTCAAACGCTCCGTCCATCATCCCCTTTTGTATCGCTTTGTTCACCCTAAGTGTGGCAGGGTATGCTCAGACGTGAGTCCCTTGCTCACTTGGCCACTGGATTCAAGATAGCCTGGCTGATGAGGATTATGAATCCGAAACCGGTCATAGGATGCTTGTTTCCAGTCCAGGGAAGACATGGCTTGGCAGTTCAGTCTGGACTGTTCCCATGAGGCACAGGGTCAGACTGATTTGCATATGGCCATGTCTGAACTGGGGTGGCTGAGTGGGCTAAAGAATGGTGATGGATTAAACCCAGATGGGTTGACTGGGGGTGAGTTTTTGATTTGCTCAAACGCTCCGTCCATCATCCCCTTTTGTATCGCTTTGTTCCCCCTAAGTGTGGCAGGGTATGCTCAGACGTGAGTCCCTTGCTCACTTGGGCACTGGATTCAAGATAGCCTGGCTGATGAGGATTATGAATCCGAAACCGGTCCCAGGATGCTTGTTTCCGGTCCAGGGAAGACATGGCTTGGCAGTTCGGGCTGGACTGTTCCCATGAGGCACAGGGTCAGACTGATTTGCATATGGCCATGTCTGAACTGGGGTGGCTAAGTGGGCTAAAGAATGGTGATGGATTAAACCCAGATCAGTTGACTGGGGGTGAGTGTTTGATTTGCTCAAACGCTCCGTCCATCATCCCCTTTTGTATCGCTTTGTTCGCCCTAAGTGTGGCAGGGTATGCTCAGACGTGAGTCCCTTGCTCACTTGGCCACTGGATTCAAGATATCCTGGCTGATGAGGATTATGAATCCGAAACCGGTCCCAGGATGCTTGTTTCCGGTCCAGGGAAGACATGGCTTGGCAGTTCAGGCTGGACTGTTCCCATGAGGCACAGGGTCAGACTGATTTGCATATGGCCATGTCTGAACTGGGGTGGCTGAGTGGGCTAAAGAATGGTGATGGACTAAACCCAAATCAGTTGACTGGGGGTGAGTGTTTGATTTGCTCAAACGCTCCGTCCATCATCCCCTTTTGTATCGCTTTGTTCGCCCTAAGTGTGGCAGGGTATGCTCAGACGTGAGTCCCTTGCTCACTTGGCCAATGGATTCAAGATAGCCTGGCTGATGAGGATTATGAATCCGAAACCGGTCCTAGGATGCTTGTTTCCGGTCCAGGGAAGACATGGCTTGGCAGTTCGGGCTGGACTGTTCCCATGAGGCACTGGGTCAGAATGATTTGCATATGGCCATGTCTGAACTGGGGTGGCTGAGTGGGCTAAAGAATGGGGATGGATTAAACCCAGATCAGTTGACTGGGGGTGAGTTTTTGATTTGCTCAAACGCTCCGTCCATCATCCCCTTTTGTATCGCTTTGTTCACCCTAAGTGTGGCAGGGTATGCTCAGACGTGAGTCCCTTGCTCACTTGGCCACTGGATTCAAGATAGCCTGGCTGATGAGGATTATGAATCCGAAACCGGTCATAGGATGCTTGTTTCCAGTCCAGGGAAGACATGGCTTGGCAGTTCAGGCTGGACTGTTCCCATGAGGCACAGGGTCAGACTGATTTGCATATGGCCATGTCTGAACTGGGGTGTCTGAGTGGGCTAAAGAATGGTGATGGATTAAACCCAGATGGGTTGACTGGGGGTGAGTTTTTGATTTGCTCAAACGCTCCGTCCATCATCCCCTTTTGTATCGCTTTGTTTCCCCTAAGTGTGGCAGGGTATGCTCAGACGTGAGTCCCTTGCTCACTTGGGCACTGGATTCAAGATAGCCTGGCTGATGAGGATTATGAATCCGAAACCGGTCCCAGGATGCTTGTTTCCGGTCCAGGGAAGACATGGCTTGGCAGTTCGGGCTGGACTGTTCCCATGAGGCACAGGGTCAGACTGATTTGCATATGGCCATGTCTGAACTGGGGTGGCTAAGTGGGCTAAAGAATGGTGATGGATTAAACCCAGATCAGTTGACTGGGGGTGAGTGTTTGATTTGCTCAAACGCTCCGTCCATCATCCCCTTTTGTATCGCTTTGTTGCCCCTAAGTGTGGCAGGGTATGCTCAGACGTGAGTCCCTTGCTCACATGGCCACTGGATTCAAGATAGCCTGGCTGATGAGGATTATGTATCCGAAACCGGTCCCAGGATGCTTGTTTCCAGTCCAGGGGAGACATGGATTAGCAGTTCGGGCTGGACTGTTCCCATGAGGCACAGGGTCAGACTGATTTGCATATGGCCATGTCTGAACTGGGGTGGCTGAGTGGGCTAAAGAATGGTGATGGATTAAACCCAGATCAGTTGACTGGGGGTGAGTTTTGGATTTGCTCAAACGCTCCATCCATCATCCCCTTTTGTATCGCTTTGTTCGCCCTAAGTGTGGCAGGGTATGCTCAGACGTGAGTCCCTTGCTCACTTGGCCACTGGATTCAAGATAGCCTGGCTGATGAGGATTATGAATCCGAAACCGGTCCCAGGATGCTTGTTTCCGGTCCAGGGAAGACGGGGCTTGGCAGTTCGGGCTGGACTGTTCCCATGAGGCACAGGGTCAGACTGATTTGCATATGGCCATGTCTGAACTGGGGTGGCTGAGTGGGCTAAAGAATGGTGATGGATTAAACCCAGATCAGTTGACTGGGGGTGAGTGTTTGATTTGCTCAAACGCTCCGTCCATCATCCCCTTTTGTATCGCTTTGTTCGCCCTAAGTGTGGCAGGGTATGCTCAGATGTGAGTCCTTTGCTCACTTGGCCACTGGATTCAAGATAGCCTGGCTGATGAGGATTATGAATCCGAAACCGGTCCCAGGATGCTTGTTTCCAGTCCAGGGAAGACATGGATTGGCAGTTCGGGCTGGACTGTTCCCATGAGGCACAGGGTCAGACTGATTTGCATATGGCCATGTCTGAACTGGGGCGGCTGAGTGGGCTAACGAATGGTGATGGATTAAACCCAGATCAGTTGACTGGGGGTGAGTGTTTGATTTGCTCAAACGCTCCGTCCATCATCCCCTTTTGTATCGCTTTGTTCGCCCTAAGTGTGGCAGGGTATGCTCAGACGTGAGTCCCTTGCTCACTTGGCCACTGGATTCAAGATAGCCTGGCTGATGAGGATTATGAATCCGAAACCGGGCCCAGGATGCTTGTTTCCAGTCCAGGGAAGACATGGCTTAGGCAGTTCGGGCTGGACTGTTCCCATGAGGCACAGGGTCAGACTGATTTGCATATGGCCATATCTGAACTGGGGTGGCTGAGTGGGCTAAAGAATGGTGATGGATTTAACCCAAATCAGTTGACTGGGGGTGAGTGTTTGATTTGTTTAAACGCTCCGTCCATCATCCCCTTTTGTATTGCTTCGTTCGCCCTAAGTGTCGCAGGGTATGCTCAGACGTGAGTCCCTTGCTCACTTGGCCACTGCATTCAAGATAGCCTGGCTGATGAGGATTATGAATCCGAAACCGGTACCAGGATGCTTGTTTCCGGTTCAGGGTAGACATGGCTTGGCAGTTCGGGCTGGACTGTTCCCATGAGGCACAGGGTCAGACTGATTTGCATATGGCCATGTCTGAACTGGGGTGGCTGAGTGGGCTAAAGAATGGTGATGGATTAAACCCAGATCAGTTGACTGGGGGTGAGTGTTTGATTAGCTCAAATGCTCCGTCCATCATCCCCTTTTGTATCGCTTTGTTCGCCCTAAGTGTGGCAGGGTATGCTCAGACGTGAGTCCCTTGCTCACTTGGCCACTGGATTCAAGATAGCCTGGCTGATGAGGATTATGACTCCGAAACGGGTCATAGGATGCTTGTTTCCAGTCCAGGGAAGACATGGCTTGGCAGTTCAGGCTGGACTGTTCCCATGAGGCACAGGGTCAGACTGATTTGCATATGGCCATGTCTGAACTGGGGTGGCTGAGTGGGCTAAAGAATGGTGATGGATTAAACCCAGATCAGTTGACTGGGGGTGAGTGTTTGATTTGCTCAAACGCTTTGTCCATCATCCCCTTTTGTATCGCTTTGTTCACCCTAAGTATGGCAGGGTATGCTCAGACGTGAGTCCCTTGCTCACTTGGCCACTGGATTCAAGATAGCCTGGCTGATGAGGATTATGAATCCGAAACCGGTCCTAGGATGCTTGTTTCCGGTCCAGGGAAGACGCGGCTTGGCAGTTCAGGCTGGACTGTTCCCATGAGGCACTGGGTCAGACTGATTCGCATATGGCCATGTCTGAACTGGGGTGGCTGAGTGGGCTAAATAATGGTGATGGATTAAACCCAGATCAGTTGACTGGGGGTGAGATTTTGATTTGCTCAAACGTTCCGTCCATCATCCCCTTTTGTATCGCTTTGTTCGCCCTAAGTGTGGCAGGGTATGCTCAGACGTGAGTCCCTTGCTCACTTGGCCACTGGATTCAAGATAGCCTGGCTGATGAGGATTATGAATCCGAAACCGGTCCCAGGATGCTTGTTTCCAGTCCAGGGAAGACATGGATTGGCAGTTCGGGCTGGACTGTTCCCATGAGGCACAGGGTCAAACTGATTTGCATATGGCCATGTCTGAACTGGGGTGGCTGAGTGGGCTAAAGAATGGTGATGGATTAAACCCAGATCAGTTGACTGGGGTGAGTGTTTGATTTGCTCAAACGCTCCGTCCATCATCCCCTTTTGTATCGCTTTGTTCCCCCTAAGTGTGGCAGGGTATGCTCAGACGTGAGTCCCTTGCTCACTTGGCCACTGGTTCAAGATAGCCTGGCTGATGAGCATTATGAATCCGAAACTGGTCCCAGGATGCTTGTTTCCGGTCCAGGGAAGACATGGCTTGGCAGTTCGGGCTGGACTGTTCCCATGAGGCACAGGGTCAGACTGATTTGCATATGGCCATGTCTGAACTGGGGTGGCTGAGTGGGCTAAAAAATGGTGATGGATTAAACCCAGATCAGTTGACTGGGGGTGAGTGTTTGATTTGCTCAAACGCTCCGTACATCATCCCATTTTGTATCGCTTTGTTCACCCTAAGTGTGGCAGGGTATGCTCAGACGTGAGTCCCTTGCTCACTTGGCCACTGGATTCAAGATAGCCTGGCTGATGAGCATTATGAATCCGAAACCGGTCCCAGGATGCTTGTTTCCGGTCCAGGGAAGACATGGCTTGGCAGTTCGGGCTGGACTGTTCCCATGAGGCACAGGGTCAGACTGATTTGCATATGGCCATGTCTGAACTGGGGTGGCTGAGTGGGCTAAAGAATGGTGATGGATTAAACCCAGATCAGTTGACTGGGGGTGAGGGTTTGATTTGCTCAAACGCTCCGTCCATCATCCCATTTTGTATCGCTTTGTTCACCCTAAGTGTGGCAGGGTATGCTCAGACGTGAGTCCCTTGCTCACTTGGCCACTGGATTCAAGATAGCCTGGCTGATGAGGATTATGAATCCTAACCGGTCCTAGGATGCTTGTTTCCGGTACAGGGAAGACGAGGTTTGGCAGTTCGGGCTGGACTGTTCCCATGAGGCACTGGGTCAGACTGATTTGCATATGGCCATGTCTGAACTGGGGTGGCTGAGTGGGCTAAAGAATGGTGATGGATTAAACCCAGATCAGTTGACTGGGGGTGAGTTTTTGATTTGCTCAAACGCTCAATCCATCATCCCCTTTTGTATCTCTTTGTTCGCCCTAAGCGTGGCAGGGTATGCTCAGACGTGAGTCCCTTGCTCACTTGGCCACTGGATTCAAGATAGCCTGGCTGATGAGGATTATGAATCCGAAACCGGTCCCAGGATGCTTGTTTCCGGTCCAGGGAAGACATGGCTTGGCAGTTCGGGCTGGACTGTTCCCATGAGGCACAGGGTCAGACTGATTTGTATATGGCCATGTCTGAACTGGGGTGGCTGAGTGTGCTAAAGAATGGTGATGGATTAAACCCAGATCAGTTGACTGGGGGTGAGTGTTTGATTTACTCAAACGCTCCGTCCATCATCCCCTTTTGTATCGCTTTGTTCGCCCTAAGTGTGGCAGGATATGCTCAGACGTGAGTCCCTTGCTCACTTGGCCACTGGATTCAAGATAGCCTGGCTGATGAGGATTATGAATCCGAAACCGGTCCCAGGATGCTTGTTTCCAGTCCAGGGAAGACATGGATTGGCAGTTCGGGCTGGACTGTTCCCATGAGGCACAGGGTCAGACTGATTTGCATATGGCCATGTCTGAACTGGGGTGGCTGAGTGGGCTAAAGAATGGTGATGGATTAAACCCAGATCAGTTGACTGGGGGTGAGTGTTTGATTTGCTCAAACGCTCCGTCCATCATCCCCTTTTGTATCGCTTTGTTGCCCCTAAGTGTGGCAGGGTATTCTCAGACGTGAGTCCCTTGCTCACTTGGCCACTGGATTCAAGATAGCCTGGCTGATGAGGATTATGAATCCGAAACCGGTCCCAGGATGCTTGTTTCCGGTCCAGGGAAGACATGGCTTGGCAGTTCGGGCTGGACTGTTCCCATGAGGCACAGGGTCAGACTGATTTGCATATGGCCATGTCTGAACTGGGGTGGCTGAGTGGGCTAAAGAATGGTGATGGATTAAACCCAGATCAGTTGACTGGGGGTGAGTGTTTGATTTGCTCAAACGCTCCGTCCATCATCCCATTTTGTATCGCTTTGTTCACCCTAAGTGTGGCAGGGTATGCTCAGACGTGAGTCCCTTGCTCACTTGGCCACTGGATTCAAGATAGCCTGGCTGATGAGGATTATGAATCCGAAACCGGTCCTAGGATGCTTGTTTCCGGTACAGGGAAGACGAGGCTTGGCAGTTCGGGCTGGACTGTTCCCATGAGGCACTGGTTCAGACTGTTTTGCATATGGCCATGACTGAACTGGGGTGGCTGGGTGGGCTAAAGAATGGTGATGGATTAAACCCAGATCAGTTGACTGGGGGTGAGTTTTTGATTTGCACAAATGCTCCGTCCATCATCCCCTTTTGTATCGCTTTGTTCGCCCTAAGTGTGGCAGGGTATGCTCAGACGTGAGTCCCTTGCTCACTTGGCCACTGGATTCAAGATATCCTGGCTGATGAGGATTATGAATCCGAAACCGGTCCCAGGATGCTTGTTTCCGGTCCAGGGAAGACATGGCTTGGCAGTTCAGGCTGGACTGTTTCCATGAGGCACGGGGTCAGACTGATTTGCATATGGCCATGTCTGAACTGGGGTGGCTGAGTGGGCTAAAGAATGGGGATGGATTAAACCCAGATCAGTTGACTGGGGGTGAGTTTTTGATTTGCTCAAACGCTCCGTCCATCATCCCCTTTTGTATCGCTTTGTTCACCCTAAGTGTGGCAGGGTATGCTCAGACGTGAGTCCCTTGCTCACTTGGCCACTGGATTCAAGATAGCCTGGCTGATGAGGATTATGAATCCGAAACCGGTCATAGGATGCTTGTTTCCAGTCCAGGGAAGACATGGCTTGGCAGTTCAGGCTGGACTGTTCCCATGAGGCACAGGGTCAGACTGATTTGCATATGGCCATGTCTGAACTGGGGTGGCTGAGTGGGCTAAAGAATGGTGATGGATTAAACCCAGATGGGTTGACTGGGGGTGAGTTTTTGATTTGCTCAAACGCTCCGTCCATCATCCCCTTTTGTATTGCTTTGTTCCCCCTAAGTGTGGCAGGGTATGCTCAGACGTGAGTCCCTTGCTCACTTGGGCACTGGATTCAAGATAGCCTGGCTGATGAGGATTATGAATCCGAAACCGGTCCCAGGATGCTTGTTTCCGGTCCAGGGAAGACATGGCTTGGCAGTTCGGGCTGGACTGTTCCCATGAGGCACAGGGTCAGACTGATTTGCATATGGCCATGTCTGAACTGGGGTGGCTAAGTGGGCTAAAGAATGGTGATGGATTAAACCCAGATCAGTTGACTGGGGGTGAGTGTTTGATTTGCTCAAACGCTCCGTCCATCATCCCCTTTTGTATCGCTTTGTTCGCCCTAAGTGTGGCAGGGTATGCTCAGACGTGAGTCCCTTGCTCACTTGGCCACTGGATTCAAGATATCCTGGCTGATGAGGATTATGAATCCGAAACCGGTCCCAGGATGCTTGTTTCCGGTCCAGGGAAGACATGGCTTGGCAGTTCAGGCTGGACTGTTCCCATGAGGCACAGGGTCAGACTGATTTGCATATGGCCATGTCTGAACTGGGGTGGCTGAGTGGGCTAAAGAATGGGGATGGATTAAACCCAGATCAGTTGACTGGGGGTGAGTTTTTGATTTGCTCAAACGCTCCGTCCATCATCCCCTTTTGTATCGCTTTGTTCACCCTAAGTGTGGCAGGGTATGCTCAGACGTGAGTCCCTTGCTCACTTGGCCACTGGATTCAAGATAGCCTGGCTGATGAGGATTATGAATCCGAAACCGGTCATAGGATGCTTGTTTCCAGTCCAGGGAAGACATGGCTTGGCAGTTCAGTCTGGACTGTTCCCATGAGGCACAGGGTCAGACTGATTTGCATATGGCCATGTCTGAACTGGGGTGGCTGAGTGGGCTAAAGAATGGTGATGGATTAAACCCAGATGGGTTGACTGGGGGTGAGTTTTTGATTTGCTCAAACGCTCCGTCCATCATCCCCTTTTGTATCGCTTTGTTCCCCCTAAGTGTGGCAGGGTATGCTCAGACGTGAGTCCCTTGCTCACTTGGGCACTGGATTCAAGATAGCCTGGCTGATGAGGATTATGAATCCGAAACCGGTCCCAGGATGCTTGTTTCCGGTCCAGGGAAGACATGGCTTGGCAGTTCGGGCTGGACTGTTCCCATGAGGCACAGGGTCAGACTGATTTGCATATGGCCATGTCTGAACTGGGGTGGCTAAGTGGGCTAAAGAATGGTGATGGATTAAACCCAGATCAGTTGACTGGGGGTGAGTGTTTGATTTGCTCAAACGCTCCGTCCATCATCCCCTTTTGTATCGCTTTGTTCGCCCTAAGTGTGGCAGGGTATGCTCAGACGTGAGTCCCTTGCTCACTTGGCCACTGGATTCAAGATATCCTGGCTGATGAGGATTATGAATCCGAAACCGGTCCCAGGATGCTTGTTTCCGGTCCAGGGAAGACATGGCTTGGCAGTTCAGGCTGGACTGTTCCCATGAGGCACAGGGTCAGACTGATTTGCATATGGCCATGTCTGAACTGGGGTGGCTGAGTGGGCTAAAGAATGGTGATGGACTAAACCCAAATCAGTTGACTGGGGGTGAGTGTTTGATTTGCTCAAACGCTCCGTCCATCATCCCCTTTTGTATCGCTTTGTTCGCCCTAAGTGTGGCAGGGTATGCTCAGACGTGAGTCCCTTGCTCACTTGGCCAATGGATTCAAGATAGCCTGGCTGATGAGGATTATGAATCCGAAACCGGTCCTAGGATGCTTGTTTCCGGTCCAGGGAAGACATGGCTTGGCAGTTCGGGCTGGACTGTTCCCATGAGGCACTGGGTCAGAATGATTTGCATATGGCCATGTCTGAACTGGGGTGGCTGAGTGGGCTAAAGAATGGGGATGGATTAAACCCAGATCAGTTGACTGGGGGTGAGTTTTTGATTTGCTCAAACGCTCCGTCCATCATCCCCTTTTGTATCGCTTTGTTCACCCTAAGTGTGGCAGGGTATGCTCAGACGTGAGTCCCTTGCTCACTTGGCCACTGGATTCAAGATAGCCTGGCTGATGAGGATTATGAATCCGAAACCGGTCATAGGATGCTTGTTTCCAGTCCAGGGAAGACATGGCTTGGCAGTTCAGGCTGGACTGTTCCCATGAGGCACAGGGTCAGACTGATTTGCATATGGCCATGTCTGAACTGGGGTGTCTGAGTGGGCTAAAGAATGGTGATGGATTAAACCCAGATGGGTTGACTGGGGGTGAGTTTTTGATTTGCTCAAACGCTCCGTCCATCATCCCCTTTTGTATCGCTTTGTTCCCCCTAAGTGTGGCAGGGTATGCTCAGACGTGAGTCCCTTGCTCACTTGGGCACTGGATTCAAGATAGCCTGGCTGATGAGGATTATGAATCCGAAACCGGTCCCAGGATGCTTGTTTCCGGTCCAGGGAAGACATGGCTTGGCAGTTCGGGCTGGACTGTTCCCATGAGGCACAGGGTCAGACTGATTTGCATATGGCCATGTCTGAACTGGGGTGGCTAAGTGGGCTAAAGAATGGTGATGGATTAAACCCAGATCAGTTGACTGGGGGTGAGTGTTTGATTTGCTCAAACGCTCCGTCCATCATCCCCTTTTGTATCGCTTTGTTGCCCCTAAGTGTGGCAGGGTATGCTCAGACGTGAGTCCCTTGCTCACATGGCCACTGGATTCAAGATAGCCTGGCTGATGAGGATTATGTATCCGAAACCGGTCCCAGGATGCTTGTTTCCAGTCCAGGGGAGACATGGATTAGCAGTTCGGGCTGGACTGTTCCCATGAGGCACAGGGTCAGACTGATTTGCATATGGCCATGTCTTAACTGGGGTGGCTGAGTGGGCTAAAGAATGGTGATGGATTAAACCCAGATCAGTTGACTGGGGGTGAGTTTTGGATTTGCTCAAACGCTCCATCCATCATCCCCTTTTGTATCGCTTTGTTCGCCCTAAGTGTGGCAGGGTATGCTCAGACGTGAGTCCCTTGCTCACTTGGCCACTGGATTCAAGATAGCCTGGCTGATGAGGATTATGAATCCGAAACCGGTCCCAGGATGCTTGTTTCCGGTCCAGGGAAGACGGGGCTTGGCAGTTCGGGCTGGACTGTTCCCATGAGGCACAGGGTCAGACTGATTTGCATATGGCCATGTCTGAACTGGGGTGGCTGAGTGGGCTAAAGAATGGTGATGGATTAAACCCAGATCAGTTGACTGGGGGTGAGTGTTTGATTTGCTCAAACGCTCCGTCCATCATCCCCTTTTGTATCGCTTTGTTCGCCCTAAGTGTGGCAGGGTATGCTCAGATGTGAGTCCTTTGCTCACTTGGCCACTGGATTCAAGATAGCCTGGCTGATGAGGATTATGAATCCGAAACCGGTCCCAGGATGCTTGTTTCCAGTCCAGGGAAGACATGGATTGGCAGTTCGGGCTGGACTGTTCCCATGAGGCACAGGGTCAGACTGATTTGCATATGGCCATGTCTGAACTGGGGCGGCTGAGTGGGCTAACGAATGGTGATGGATTAAACCCAGATCAGTTGACTGGGGGTGAGTGTTTGATTTGCTCAAACGCTCCGTCCATCATCCCCTTTTGTATCGCTTTGTTCGCCCTAAGTGTGGCAGGGTATGCTCAGACGTGAGTCCCTTGCTCACTTGGCCACTGGATTCAAGATAGCCTGGCTGATGAGGATTATGAATCCGAAACCGGTCCCAGGATGCTTGTTTCCGGTCCAGGGAAGACATGGCTTAGGCAGTTCGGGCTGGACTGTTCCCATGAGGCACAGGGTCAGACTGATTTGCATATGGCCATATCTGAACTGGGGTGGCTGAGTGGGCTAAAGAATGGTGATGGATTTAACCCAAATCAGTTGACTGGGGGTGAGTGTTTGATTTGTTTAAACGCTCCGTCCATCATCCCCTTTTGTATTGCTTCGTTCGCCCTAAGTGTCGCAGGGTATGCTCAGACGTGAGTCCCTTGCTCACTTGGCCACTGCATTCAAGATAGCCTGGCTGATGAGGATTATGAATCCGAAACCGGTCCCAGGATGCTTGTTTCCGGTTCAGGGTAGACATGGCTTGGCAGTTCGGGCTGGACTGTTCCCATGAGGCACAGGGTCAGACTGATTTGCATATGGCCATGTCTGAACTGGGGTGGCTGAGTGGGCTAAAGAATGGTGATGGATTAAACCCAGATCAGTTGACTGGGGGTGAGTGTTTGATTAGCTCAAATGCTCCGTCCATCATCCCCTTTTGTATCGCTTTGTTCGCCCTAAGTGTGGCAGGGTATGCTCAGACGTGAGTCCCTTGCTCACTTGGCCACTGGATTCAAGATAGCCTGGCTGATGAGGATTATGACTCCGAAACCGGTCATAGGATGCTTGTTTCCAGTCCAGGGAAGACATGGCTTGGCAGTTCAGGCTGGACTGTTCCCATGAGGCACAGGGTCAGACTGATTTGCATATGGCCATGTCTGAACTGGGGTGGCTGAGTGGGCTAAAGAATGGTGATGGATTAAACCCAGATCAGTTGACTGGGGGTGAGTGTTTGATTTGCTCAAACGCTTTGTCCATCATCCCCTTTTGTATCGCTTTGTTCACCCTAAGTATGGCAGGGTATGCTCAGACGTGAGTCCCTTGCTCACTTGGCCACTGGATTCAAGATAGCCTGGCTGATGAGGATTATGAATCCGAAACCGGTCCTAGGATGCTTGTTTCCGGTCCAGGGAAGACGCGGCTTGGCAGTTCAGGCTGGACTGTTCCCATGAGGCACTGGGTCAGACTGATTCGCATATGGCCATGTCTGAACTGGGGTGGCTGAGTGGGCTAAATAATGGTGATGGATTAAACCCAGATCAGTTGACTGGGGGTGAGATTTTGATTTGCTCAAACGTTCCGTCCATCATCCCCTTTTGTATCGCTTTGTTCGCCCTAAGTGTGGCAGGGTATGCTCAGACGTGAGTCCCTTGCTCACTTGGCCACTGGATTCAAGATAGCCTGGCTGATGAGGATTATGAATCCGAAACCGGTCCCAGGATGCTTGTTTCCAGTCCAGGGAAGACATGGATTGGCAGTTCGGGCTGGACTGTTCCCATGAGGCACAGGGTCAAACTGATTTGCATATGGCCATGTCTGAACTGGGGTGGCTGAGTGGGCTAAAGAATGGTGATGGATTAAACCCAGATCAGTTGACTGGGGTGAGTGTTTGATTTGCTCAAACGCTCCGTCCATCATCCCCTTTTGTATCGCTTTGTTCCCCCTAAGTGTGGCAGGGTATGCTCAGACGTGAGTCCCTTGCTCACTTGGCCACTGGTTCAAGATAGCCTGGCTGATGAGCATTATGAATCCGAAACTGGTCCCAGGATGCTTGTTTCCGGTCCAGGGAAGACATGGCTTGGCAGTTCGGGCTGGACTGTTCCCATGAGGCACAGGGTCAGACTGATTTGCATATGGCCATGTCTGAACTGGGGTGGCTGAGTGGGCTAAAAAATGGTGATGGATTAAACCCAGATCAGTTGACTGGGGGTGAGTGTTTGATTTGCTCAAACGCTCCGTACATCATCCCATTTTGTATCGCTTTGTTCACCCTAAGTGTGGCAGGGTATGCTCAGACGTGAGTCCCTTGCTCACTTGGCCACTGGATTCAAGATAGCCTGGCTGATGAGCATTATGAATCCGAAACCGGTCCCAGGATGCTTGTTTCCGGTCCAGGGAAGACATGGCTTGGCAGTTCGGGCTGGACTGTTCCCATGAGGCACAGGGTCAGACTGATTTGCATATGGCCATGTCTGAACTGGGGTGGCTGAGTGGGCTAAAGAATGGTGATGGATTAAACCCAGATCAGTTGACTGGGGGTGAGGGTTTGATTTGCTCAAACGCTCCGTCCATCATCCCATTTTGTATCGCTTTGTTCACCCTAAGTGTGGCAGGGTATGCTCAGACGTGAGTCCCTTGCTCACTTGGCCACTGGATTCAAGATAGCCTGGCTGATGAGGATTATGAATCCTAACCGGTCCTAGGATGCTTGTTTCCGGTACAGGGAAGACGAGGTTTGGCAGTTCGGGCTGGACTGTTCCCATGAGGCACTGGGTCAGACTGATTTGCATATGGCCATGTCTGAACTGGGGTGGCTGAGTGGGCTAAAGAATGGTGATGGATTAAACCCAGATCAGTTGACTGGGGGTGAGTTTTTGATTTGCTCAAACGCTCAATCCATCATCCCCTTTTGTATCTCTTTGTTCGCCCTAAGCGTGGCAGGGTATGCTCAGACGTGAGTCCCTTGCTCACTTGGCCACTGGATTCAAGATAGCCTGGCTGATGAGGATTATGAATCCGAAACCGGTCCCAGGATGCTTGTTTCCGGTCCAGGGAAGACATGGCTTGGCAGTTCGGGCTGGACTGTTCCCATGAGGCACAGGGTCAGACTGATTTGTATATGGCCATGTCTGAACTGGGGTGGCTGAGTGTGCTAAAGAATGGTGATGGATTAAACCCAGATCAGTTGACTGGGGGTGAGTGTTTGATTTACTCAAACGCTCCGTCCATCATCCCCTTTTATATCGCTTTGTTCGCCCTAAGTGTGGCAGGATATGCTCAGACGTGAGTCCCTTGCTCACTTGGCCACTGGATTCAAGATAGCCTGGCTGATGAGGATTATGAATCCGAAACCGGTCCCAGGATGCTTGTTTCCAGTCCAGGGAAGACATGGATTGGCAGTTCGGGCTGGACTGTTCCCATGAGGCACAGGGTCAGACTGATTTGCATATGGCCATGTCTGAACTGGGGTGGCTGAGTGGGCTAAAGAATGGTGATGGATTAAACCCAGATCAGTTGACTGGGGGTGAGTGTTTGATTTGCTCAAACGCTCCGTCCATCATCCCCTTTTGTATCGCTTTGTTGCCCCTAAGTGTGGCAGGGTATTCTCAGACGTGAGTCCCTTGCTCACTTGGCCACTGGATTCAAGATAGCCTGGCTGATGAGGATTATGAATCCGAAACCGGTCCCAGGATGCTTGTTTCCGGTCCAGGGAAGACATGGCTTGGCAGTTCGGGCTGGACTGTTCCCATGAGGCACAGGGTCAGACTGATTTGCATATGGCCATGTCTGAACTGGGGTGGCTGAGTGGGCTAAAGAATGGTGATGGATTAAACCCAGATCAGTTGACTGGGGGTGAGTGTTTGATTTGCTCAAACGCTCCGTCCATCATCCCATTTTGTATCGCTTTGTTCACCCTAAGTGTGGCAGGGTATGCTCAGACGTGAGTCCCTTGCTCACTTGGCCACTGGATTCAAGATAGCCTGGCTGATGAGGATTATGAATCCGAAACCGGTCCTAGGATGCTTGTTTCCGGTACAGGGAAGACGAGGCTTGGCAGTTCGGGCTGGACTGTTCCCATGAGGCACTGGTTCAGACTGTTTTGCATATGGCCATGACTGAACTGGGGTGGCTGGGTGGGCTAAAGAATGGTGATGGATTAAACCCAGATCAGTTGACTGGGGGTGAGTTTTTGATTTGCACAAATGCTCCGTCCATCATCCCCTTTTGTATCGCTTTGTTCGCCCTAAGTGTGGCAGGGTATGCTCAGACGTGAGTCCCTTGCTCACTTGGCCACTGGATTCAAGATATCCTGGCTGATGAGGATTATGAATCCGAAACCGGTCCCAGGATGCTTGTTTCCGGTCCAGGGAAGACATGGCTTGGCAGTTCAGGCTGGACTGTTCCCATGAGGCACGGGGTCAGACTGATTTGCATATGGCCATGTCTGAACTGGGGTGGCTGAGTGGGCTAAAGAATGGGGATGGATTAAACCCAGATCAGTTGACTGGGGGTGAGTTTTTGATTTGCTCAAACGCTCCGTCCATCATCCCCTTTTGTATCGCTTTGTTCACCCTAAGTGTGGCAGGGTATGCTCAGACGTGAGTCCCTTGCTCACTTGGCCACTGGATTCAAGATAGCCTGGCTGATGAGGATTATGAATCCGAAACCGGTCATAGGATGCTTGTTTCCAGTCCAGGGAAGACATGGCTTGGCAGTTCAGGCTGGACTGTTCACATGAGGCACAGGGTCAGACTGATTTGCATATGGCCATGTCTGAACTGGGGTGGCTGAGTGGGCTAAAGAATGGTGATGGATTAAACCCAGATGGGTTGACTGGGGGTGAGTTTTTGATTTGCTCAAACGCTCCGTCCATCATCCCCTTTTGTATCGCTTTGTTCCCCCTAAGTGTGGCAGGGTATGCTCAGACGTGAGTCCCTTGCTCACTTGGGCACTGGATTCAAGATAGCCTGGCTGATGAGGATTATGAATCCGAAACCGGTCCCAGGATGCTTGTTTCCGGTCCAGGGAAGACATGGCTTGGCAGTTCGGGCTGGACTGTTCCCATGAGGCACAGGGTCAGACTGATTTGCATATGGCCATGTCTGAACTGGGGTGGCTAAGTGGGCTAAAGAATGGTGATGGATTAAACCCAGATCAGTTGACTGGGGGTGAGTGTTTGATTTGCTCAAACGCTCCGTCCATCATCCCCTTTTGTATCGCTTTGTTCGCCCTAAGTGTGGCAGGGTATGCTCAGACGTGAGTCCCTTGCTCACTTGGCCACTGGATTCAAGATATCCTGGCTGATGAGGATTATGAATCCGAAACCGGTCCCAGGATGCTTGTTTCCGGTCCAGGGAAGACATGGCTTGGCAGTTCAGGCTGGACTGTTCCCATGAGGCACAGGGTCAGACTGATTTGCATATGGCCATGTCTGAACTGGGGTGGCTGAGTGGGCTAAAGAATGGGGATGGATTAAACCCAGATCAGTTGACTGGGGGTGAGTTTTTGATTTGCTCAAACGCTCCGTCCATCATCCCCTTTTGTATCGCTTTGTTCACCCTAAGTGTGGCAGGGTATGCTCAGACGTGAGTCCCTTGCTCACTTGGCCACTGGATTCAAGATAGCCTGGCTGATGAGGATTATGAATCCGAAACCGGTCATAGGATGCTTGTTTCCAGTCCAGGGAAGACATGGCTTGGCAGTTCAGTCTGGACTGTTCCCATGAGGCACAGGGTCAGACTGATTTGCATATGGCCATGTCTGAACTGGGGTGGCTGAGTGGGCTAAAGAATGGTGATGGATTAAACCCAGATGGGTTGACTGGGGGTGAGTTTTTGATTTGCTCAAACGCTCCGTCCATCATCCCCTTTTGTATCGCTTTGTTCCCCCTAAGTGTGGCAGGGTATGCTCAGACGTGAGTCCCTTGCTCACTTGGGCACTGGATTCAAGATAGCCTGGCTGATGAGGATTATGAATCCGAAACCGGTCCCAGGATGCTTGTTTCCGGTCCAGGGAAGACATGGCTTGGCAGTTCGGGCTGGACTGTTCCCATGAGGCACAGGGTCAGACTGATTTGCATATGGCCATGTCTGAACTGGGGTGGCTAAGTGGGCTAAAGAATGGTGATGGATTAAACCCAGATCAGTTGACTGGGGGTGAGTGTTTGATTTGCTCAAACGCTCCGTCCATCATCCCCTTTTGTATCGCTTTGTTCGCCCTAAGTGTGGCAGGGTATGCTCAGACGTGAGTCCCTTGCTCACTTGGCCACTGGATTCAAGATATCCTGGCTGATGAGGATTATGAATCCGAAACCGGTCCCAGGATGCTTGTTTCCGGTCCAGGGAAGACATGGCTTGGCAGTTCAGGCTGGACTGTTCCCATGAGGCACAGGGTCAGACTGATTTGCATATGGCCATGTCTGAACTGGGGTGGCTGAGTGGGCTAAAGAATGGTGATGGACTAAACCCAAATCAGTTGACTGGGGGTGAGTGTTTGATTTGCTCAAACGCTCCGTCCATCATCCCCTTTTGTATCGCTTTGTTCGCCCTAAGTGTGGCAGGGTATGCTCAGACGTGAGTCCCTTGCTCACTTGGCCAATGGATTCAAGATAGCCTGGCTGATGAGGATTATGAATCCGAAACCGGTCCTAGGATGCTTGTTTCCGGTCCAGGGAAGACATGGCTTGGCAGTTCGGGCTGGACTGTTCCCATGAGGCACTGGGTCAGAATGATTTGCATATGGCCATGTCTGAACTGGGGTGGCTGAGTGGGCTAAAGAATGGGGATGGATTAAACCCAGATCAGTTGACTGGGGGTGAGTTTTTGATTTGCTCAAACGCTCCGTCCATCATCCCCTTTTGTATCGCTTTGTTCACCCTAAGTGTGGCAGGGTATGCTCAGACGTGAGTCCCTTGCTCACTTGGCCACTGGATTCAAGATAGCCTGGCTGATGAGGATTATGAATCCGAAACCGGTCATAGGATGCTTGTTTCCAGTCCAGGGAAGACATGGCTTGGCAGTTCAGGCTGGACTGTTCCCATGAGGCACAGGGTCAGACTGATTTGCATATGGCCATGTCTGAACTGGGGTGTCTGAGTGGGCTAAAGAATGGTGATGGATTAAACCCAGATGAGTTGACTGGGGGTGAGTTTTTGATTTGCTCAAACGCTCCGTCCATCATCCCCTTTTGTATCGCTTTGTTCCCCCTAAGTGTGGCAGGGTATGCTCAGACGTGAGTCCCTTGCTCACTTGGGCACTGGATTCAAGATAGCCTGGCTGATGAGGATTATGAATCCGAAACCGGTCCCAGGATGCTTGTTTCCGGTCCAGGGAAGACATGGCTTGGCAGTTCGGGCTGGACTGTTCCCATGAGGCACAGGGTCAGACTGATTTGCATATGGCCATGTCTGAACTGGGGTGGCTAAGTGGGCTAAAGAATGGTGATGGATTAAACCCAGATCAGTTGACTGGGGGTGAGTGTTTGATTTGCTCAAACGCTCCGTCCATCATCCCCTTTTGTATCGCTTTGTTGCCCCTAAGTGTGGCAGGGTATGCTCAGACGTGAGTCCCTTGCTCACATGGCCACTGGATTCAAGATAGCCTGGCTGATGAGGATTATGTATCCGAAACCGGTCCCAGGATGCTTGTTTCCAGTCCAGGGGAGACATGGATTAGCAGTTCGGGCTGGACTGTTCCCATGAGGCACAGGGTCAGACTGATTTGCATATGGCCATGTCTGAACTGGGGTGGCTGAGTGGACTAAAGAATGGTGATGGATTAAACCCAGATCAGTTGACTGGGGGTGAGTTTTGGATTTGCTCAAACGCTCCATCCATCATCCCCTTTTGTATCGCTTTGTTCGCCCTAAGTGTGGCAGGGTATGCTCAGACGTGAGTCCCTTGCTCACTTGGCCACTGGATTCAAGATAGCCTGGCTGATGAGGATTATGAATCCGAAACCGGTCCCAGGATGCTTGTTTCCGGTCCAGGGAAGACGGGGCTTGGCAGTTCGGGCTGGACTGTTCCCATGAGGCACAGGGTCAGACTGATTTGCATATGGCCATGTCTGAACTGGGGTGGCTGAGTGGGCTAAAGAATGGTGATGGATTAAACCCAGATCAGTTGACTGGGGGTGAGTGTTTGATTTGCTCAAACGCTCCGTCCATCATCCCCTTTTGTATCGCTTTGTTCGCCCTAAGTGTGGCAGGGTATGCTCAGATGTGAGTCCTTTGCTCACTTGGCCACTGGATTCAAGATAGCCTGGCTGATGAGGATTATGAATCCGAAACCGGTCCCAGGATGCTTGTTTCCAGTCCAGGGAAGACATGGATTGGCAGTTCGGGCTGGACTGTTCCCATGAGGCACAGGGTCAGACTGATTTGCATATGGCCATGTCTGAACTGGGGCGGCTGAGTGGGCTAACGAATGGTGATGGATTAAACCCAGATCAGTTGACTGGGGGTGAGTGTTTGATTTGCTCAAACGCTCCGTCCATCATCCCCTTTTGTATCGCTTTGTTCGCCCTAAGTGTGGCAGGGTATGCTCAGACGTGAGTCCCTTGCTCACTTGGCCACTGGATTCAAGATAGCCTGGCTGATGAGGATTATGAATCCGAAACCGGTCCCAGGATGCTTGTTTCCGGTCCAGGGAAGACATGGCTTAGGCAGTTCGGGCTGGACTGTTCCCATGAGGCACAGGGTCAGACTGATTTGCATATGGCCATATCTGAACTGGGGTGGCTGAGTGGGCTAAAGAATGGTGATGGATTTAACCCAAATCAGTTGACTGGGGGTGAGTGTTTGATTTGTTTAAACGCTCCGTCCATCATCCCCTTTTGTATTGCTTCGTTCGCCCTAAGTGTCGCAGGGTATGCTCAGACGTGAGTCCCTTGTCCACTTGGCCACTGCATTCAAGATAGCCTGGCTGATGAGGATTATGAATCCGAAACCGGTCCCAGGATGCTTGTTTCCGGTTCAGGGTAGACATGGCTTGGCAGTTCGGGCTGGACTGTTCCCATGAGGCACAGGGTCAGACTGATTTGCATATGGCCATGTCTGAACTGGGGTGGCTGAGTGGGCTAAAGAATGGTGATGGATTAAACCCAGATCAGTTGACTGGGGGTGAGTGTTTGATTAGCTCAAATGCTCCGTCCATCATCCCCTTTTGTATCGCTTTGTTCACCCTTAGTGTGGCAGGGTAAGCTCAGACGTGAGTCCCTTGCTCACTGGGCCACTGGATTCAAGATAGCCTGGCTGATGAGGATTATGAATCCGAAACCGGTCCTAGGATGCTTGTTTCCGGTCCAGGGAAGACGTGGCTTGGCAGTTCGGGCTGGCCTGTTCCCATGAGGCACTGGGTCAGACTGATTTGCATATGGCCATGTCTGAACTGGGGTGGCTGAGTGGGCTAAAGAATGGTGATGGATTAAACCCAGATCAGTTGACTGGGGGTGAGTGTTTGATTTGCTCAAACGCTCCGTCCATCATCCCCTTTTGTATCGCTTTGTTCGCCCTAAGTGTGGCAGGGTATGCTCAGACGTGAGTCCCTTGCTCACTTGGCCACTGGATTCAAGATAGCCTGGCTGATGAGGATTATGAATCCGAAACCGGTCCCAGGATGCTTGTTTCCGGTCCAGGGAAGACATGGCTTGGCAGTTCGGGCTGGACTGTTCCCATGAGGCACAGGGTCAGACTGATTTGCATATGGCCATGTCTGAACTGGGGTGGCTGAGTGGGCTAAAGAATGGTGATGGATTAAACCCAGATCAGTTGACTGGGGGTGAGTGTTTGATTTGCTCAAACGCTCCGTCCATCATCCCATTTTGTATCGCTTTGTTCACCCTAAGTGTGGCAGGGTATGCTCAGACGTGAGTCCCTTGCTCACTTGGCCACTGGATTCAAGATAGCCTGGCTGATGAGGATTATGAATCCGAAACCGGTCCTAGGATGCTTGTTTCCGGTCCAGGGAAGACGAGGCTTGGCAGTTCGGGCTGGACTGTTCCCATGAGGCACTGCGTCAGACTGATTTGCATATGGCCATGTCTGAACTGGGGTGGCTGAGTGGGCTAAAGAATGGTGATGGATTAAACCCAGATCAGTTGACTGGGGGTGAGTTTTGGATTTGCTCAAACGCTCCATCCATCATCCCCTTTTGTATCGCTTTGTTCGCCCTAAGTGTGGCAGGGTATGCTCAGACGTGAGTCCCTTGCTCACTTGGCCACTGGATTCAAGATAGCCTGGCTGATGAGGATTATGAATCCGAAACCGGTCCCAGGATGCTTGTTTCCGGTCCAGGGAAGACGGGGCTTGGCAGTTCGGGCTGGACTGTTCCCATGAGGCACAGGGTCAGACTGATTTGGATATGGCCATGTCTGAACTGGGGTGGCTGAGTGGGCTAAAGAATTGTGATGGATTAAACCCAGATCAGTTGACTGGGGGTGAGTGTTTGATTTGCTCAAACGCTCCGTCCATCATCCCCTTTTGTATCGCTTTGTTTGCCCTAAGTGTGGCAGGGTATGCTCAGACGTGAGTCCTTTGCTCACTTGGCCACTGGATTCAAGATAGCCTGGCTGATGAGGATTATGAATCCGAAACCGGTCCCAGGATGCTTGTTTCCAGTCCAGGGAAGACATGGATTGGCAGTTCGGGCTGGACTGTTCCCATGAGGCACAGGGTCAGACTGATTTGCATATGGCCATGTCTGAACTGGGGCGGCTGAGTGGGCTAACGAATGGTGATGGATTAAACCCAGATCAGTTGACTGGGGGTGAGTGTTTGATTTGCTCAAACGCTCCGTCCATCATCCCCTTTTGTATCGCTTTGTTCGCCCTAAGTGTGGCAGGGTATGCTCAGACGTGAGTCCCTTGCTCACTTGGCCACTGGATTCAAGATAGCCTGGCTGATGAGGATTATGAATCCGAAACCGGTCCCAGGATGCTTGTTTCCGGTCCAGGGAAGACGGGGCTTGGCAGTTCGGGCTGGACTGTTCCCATGAGGCACAGGGTCAGACTGATTTGCATATGGCCATGTCTGAACTGGGGTGGCTGAGTGGACTAAAGAATGGTGATGGATTAAACCCAGATCAGTTGACTGGGGGTGAGTTTTGGATTTGCTCAAACGCTCCATCCATCATCCCCTTTTGTATCGCTTTGTTCGCCCTAAGTGTGGCAGGGTATGCTCAGACGTGAGTCCCTTGCTCACTTGGCCACTGGATTCAAGATAGCCTGGCTGATGAGGATTATGAATCCGAAACCGGTCCCAGGATGCTTGTTTCCGGTCCAGGGAAGACGGGGCTTGGCAGTTCGGGCTGGACTGTTCCCATGAGGCACAGGGTCAGACTGATTTGCATATGGCCATGTCTGAACTGGGGTGGCTGAGTGGGCTAAAGAATGGTGATGGATTAAACCCAGATCAGTTGACTGGGGGTGAGTGTTTGATTTGCTCAAACGCTCCGTCCATCATCCCCTTTTGTATCGCTTTGTTCGCCCTAAGTGTGGCAGGGTATGCTCAGATGTGAGTCCTTTGCTCACTTGGCCACTGGATTCAAGATAGCCTGGCTGATGAGGATTATGAATCCGAAACCGGTCCCAGGATGCTTGTTTCCAGTCCAGGGAAGACATGGATTGGCAGTTCGGGCTGGACTGTTCCCATGAGGCACAGGGTCAGACTGATTTGCATATGGCCATGTCTGAACTGGGGCGGCTGAGTGGGCTAACGAATGGTGATGGATTAAACCCAGATCAGTTGACTGGGGGTGAGTGTTTGATTTGCTCAAACGCTCCGTCCATCATCCCCTTTTGTATCGCTTTGTTCGCCCTAAGTGTGGCAGGGTATGCTCAGACGTGAGTCCCTTGCTCACTTGGCCACTGGATTCAAGATAGCCTGGCTGATGAGGATTATGAATCCGAAACCGGTCCCAGGATGCTTGTTTCCGGTCCAGGGAAGACATGGCTTAGGCAGTTCGGGCTGGACTGTTCCCATGAGGCACAGGGTCAGACTGATTTGCATATGGCCATATCTGAACTGGGGTGGCTGAGTGGGCTAAAGAATGGTGATGGATTTAACCCAAATCAGTTGACTGGGGGTGAGTGTTTGATTTGTTTAAACGCTCCGTCCATCATCCCCTTTTGTATTGCTTCGTTCGCCCTAAGTGTCGCAGGGTATGCTCAGACGTGAGTCCCTTGTCCACTTGGCCACTGCATTCAAGATAGCCTGGCTGATGAGGATTATGAATCCGAAACCGGTCCCAGGATGCTTGTTTCCGGTTCAGGGTAGACATGGCTTGGCAGTTCGGGCTGGACTGTTCCCATGAGGCACAGGGTGAGACTGATTTGCATATAGCCATGTCTGAACTGGGGTGGCAGAGTGGGCTAAAGAACGGTGATGGATTAAACCCTGATCGTTTGACTGGGTGTGAGTGTTTGATTGATTCAGATGCTCCGTCCATCACCACCCCCTTTTGTACCGCTTTTGGCCGCCATAAGTGTGGCTGATGAGGATTATGAATCCGAAACCGGTCCCAGGATGCTTGTTTCCGGTCCAGGGAAGACATGGCTTAGGCAGTTCGGGCTGGACTGTTCCCATGAGGCACAGGGTCAGACTGATTTGCATATGGCCATATCTGAACTGGGGTGGCTGAGTGGGCTAAAGAATGGTGATGGATTAAACCCAGATCAGTTGACTGGGGGTGAGTGTTTGATTTGCTCAAACGCTCCGTCCATCATCCCATTTTGTATCGCTTTGTTCACCCTAAGTGTGGCAGGGTATGCTCAGACGTGAGTCCCTTGCTCACTTGGCCACTGGATTCAAGATAGCCTGGCTGATGAGGATTATGAATCCGAAACCGGTCCTAGGATGCTTGTTTCCGGTCCAGGGAAGACGAGGCTTGGCAGTTCGGGCTGGACTGTTCCCATGAGGCACAGGGTCAGACTGATTTGCATATGGCCATGTCTGAACTGGGGCGGCTGAGTGGGCTAACGAATGGTGATGGATTAAACCCAGATCAGTTGACTGGGGGTGAGTGTTTGATTTGCTCAAACGCTCCGTCCATCATCCCCTTTTGTATCGCTTTGTTCGCCCTAAGTGTGGCAGGGTATGCTCAGACGTGAGTCCCTTGCTCACTTGGCCACTGGATTCAAGATAGCCTGGCTGATGAGGATTATGAATCCGAAACCGGTCCCAGGATGCTTGTTTCCGGTCCAGGGAAGACGGGGCTTGGCAGTTCGGGCTGGACTGTTCCCATGAGGCACAGGGTCAGACTGATTTGCATATGGCCATGTCTGAACTGGGGTGGCTGAGTGGACTAAAGAATGGTGATGGATTAAACCCAGATCAGTTGACTGGGGGTGAGTTTTGGATTTGCTCAAACGCTCCATCCATCATCCCCTTTTGTATCGCTTTGTTCGCCCTAAGTGTGGCAGGGTATGCTCAGACGTGAGTCCCTTGCTCACTTGGCCACTGGATTCAAGATAGCCTGGCTGATGAGGATTATGAATCCGAAACCGGTCCCAGGATGCTTGTTTCCGGTCCAGGGAAGACGGGGCTTGGCAGTTCGGGCTGGACTGTTCCCATGAGGCACAGGGTCAGACTGATTTGCATATGGCCATGTCTGAACTGGGGTGGCTGAGTGGGCTAAAGAATGGTGATGGATTAAACCCAGATCAGTTGACTGGGGGTGAGTGTTTGATTTGCTCAAACGCTCCGTCCATCATCCCCTTTTGTATCGCTTTGTTCGCCCTAAGTGTGGCAGGGTATGCTCAGATGTGAGTCCTTTGCTCACTTGGCCACTGGATTCAAGATAGCCTGGCTGATGAGGATTATGAATCCGAAACCGGTCCCAGGATGCTTGTTTCCAGTCCAGGGAAGACATGGATTGGCAGTTCGGGCTGGACTGTTCCCATGAGGCACAGGGTCAGACTGATTTGCATATGGCCATGTCTGAACTGGGGCGGCTGAGTGGGCTAACGAATGGTGATGGATTAAACCCAGATCAGTTGACTGGGGGTGAGTGTTTGATTTGCTCAAACGCTCCGTCCATCATCCCCTTTTGTATCGCTTTGTTCGCCCTAAGTGTGGCAGGGTATGCTCAGACGTGAGTCCCTTGCTCACTTGGCCACTGGATTCAAGATAGCCTGGCTGATGAGGATTATGAATCCGAAACCGGTCCCAGGATGCTTGTTTCCGGTCCAGGGAAGACATGGCTTAGGCAGTTCGGGCTGGACTGTTCCCATGAGGCACAGGGTCAGACTGATTTGCATATGGCCATGTCTGAACTGGGGTGGCTGAGTGGGCTAAAGAATGGTGATGGATTAAACCCAGATCAGTTGACTGGGGGTGAGTGTTTGATTAGCTCAAATGCTCCGTCCATCATCCCCTTTTGTATCGCTTTGTTCACCCTTAGTGTGGCAGGGTAAGCTCAGACGTGAGTCCCTTGCTCACTGGGCCACTGGATTCAAGATAGCCTGGCTGATGAGGATTATGAATCCGAAACCGGTCCTAGGATGCTTGTTTCCGGTCCAGGGAAGACGTGGCTTGGCAGTTCGGGCTGGCCTGTTCCCATGAGGCACTGGGTCAGACTGATTTGCATATGGCCATGTCTGAACTGGGGTGGCTGAGTGGGCTAAAGAATGGTGATGGATTAAACCCAGATCAGTTGACTGGGGGTGAGTGTTTGATTTGCTCAAACGCTCCGTCCATCATCCCCTTTTGTATCGCTTTGTTCGCCCTAAGTGTGGCAGGGTATGCTCAGACGTGAGTCCCTTGCTCACTTGGCCACTGGATTCAAGATAGCCTGGCTGATGAGGATTATGAATCCGAAACCGGTCCCAGGATGCTTGTTTCCGGTCCAGGGAAGACATGGCTTGGCAGTTCGGGCTGGACTGTTCCCATGAGGCACAGGGTCAGACTGATTTGCATATGGCCATGTCTGAACTGGGGTGGCTGAGTGGGCTAAAGAATGGTGATGGATTAAACCCAGATCAGTTGACTGGGGGTGAGTGTTTGATTTGCTCAAACGCTCCGTCCATCATCCCATTTTGTATCGCTTTGTTCACCCTAAGTGTGGCAGGGTATGCTCAGACGTGAGTCCCTTGCTCACTTGGCCACTGGATTCAAGATAGCCTGGCTGATGAGGATTATGAATCCGAAACCGGTCCTAGGATGCTTGTTTCCGGTCCAGGGAAGACGAGGCTTGGCAGTTCGGGCTGGACTGTTCCCATGAGGCACTGCGTCAGACTGATTTGCATATGGCCATGTCTGAACTGGGGTGGCTGAGTGGGCTAAAGAATGGTGATGGATTAAACCCAGATCAGTTGACTGGGGGTGAGTTTTGGATTTGCTCAAACGCTCCATCCATCATCCCCTTTTGTATCGCTTTGTTCGCCCTAAGTGTGGCAGGGTATGCTCAGACGTGAGTCCCTTGCTCACTTGGCCACTGGATTCAAGATAGCCTGGCTGATGAGGATTATGAATCCGAAACCGGTCCCAGGATGCTTGTTTCCGGTCCAGGGAAGACGGGGCTTGGCAGTTCGGGCTGGACTGTTCCCATGAGGCACAGGGTCAGACTGATTTGGATATGGCCATGTCTGAACTGGGGTGGCTGAGTGGGCTAAAGAATTGTGATGGATTAAACCCAGATCAGTTGACTGGGGGTGAGTGTTTGATTTGCTCAAACGCTCCGTCCATCATCCCCTTTTGTATCGCTTTGTTTGCCCTAAGTGTGGCAGGGTATGCTCAGACGTGAGTCCTTTGCTCACTTGGCCACTGGATTCAAGATAGCCTGGCTGATGAGGATTATGAATCCGAAACCGGTCCCAGGATGCTTGTTTCCAGTCCAGGGAAGACATGGATTGGCAGTTCGGGCTTGACTGTTCCCATGAGGCACAGGGTCAGACTGATTTGCATATGGCCATGTCTGAACTGGGGCGGCTGAGTGGGCTAACGAATGGTGATGGATTAAACCCAGATCAGTTGACTGGGGGTGAGTGTTTGATTTGCTCAAACGCTCCGTCCATCATCCCCTTTTGTATCGCTTTGTTCGCCCTAAGTGTGGCAGGGTATGCTCAGACGTGAGTCCCTTGCTCACTTGGCCACTGGATTCAAGATAGCCTGGCTGATGAGGATTATGAATCCGAAACCGGTCCCAGGATGCTTGTTTCCGGTCCAGGGAAGACATGGCTTTGGCAGTTCGGGCTGGACTGTTCCCATGAGGCACAGGGTCAGACTGATTTGCATATGGCCATATCTGAACTGGGGTGGCTGAGTGGGCTAAAGAATGGTGATGGATTAAACCCAGATCAGTTGACTGGGGGTGAGTGTTTGATTTGCTCAAACGCTCCGTCCATCATCCCCTTTTGTATCGCTTTGTTCGCCCTAAGTGTGGCAGGGTATGCTCAGACGTGAGTCCTTTGCTCACTTGGCCACTGGATTCAAGATAGCCTGGCTGATGAGGATTATGAATCCGAAACCGGTCCCAGGATGCTTGTTTCCAGTCCAGGGAAGACATGGATTGGCAGTTCGGGCTGGACTGTTCCCATGAGGCACAGGGTCAGACTGATTTGCATATGGCCATGTCTGAACTGGGGCGGCTGAGTGGGCTAACGAATGGTGATGGATTAAACCCAGATCAGTTGACTGGGGGTGAGTGTTTGATTTGCTCAAACGCTCCGTCCATCATCCCCTTTTGTATCGCTTTGTTCGCCCTAAGTGTGGCAGGGTATGCTCAGACGTGAGTCCCTTGCTCACTTGGCCACTGGATTCAAGATAGCCTGGCTGATGAGGATTATGAATCCGAAACCGGTCCCAGGATGCTTGTTTCCGGTCCAGGGAAGACATGGCTTTGGCAGTTCGGGCTGGACTGTTCCCATGAGGCACAGGGTCAGACTGATTTGCATATGGCCATATCTGAACTGGGGTGGCTGAGTGGGCTAAAGAATGGTGATAGATTTAACCCAAATCAGTTGACTGGGGGTGAGTGTTTGATTTGCTCAAACGCTCCGTCCATCATCCCCTTTTGTATTGCTTCGTTCGCCCTAAGTGTCGCAGGGTATGCTCAGACGTGAGTCCCTTGCTCACTTGGCCACTGCATTCAAGATAGCCTGGCTGATGAGGATTATGAATCCGAAACCGGTCCCAGGATGCTTGTTTCCGGTTCAGGGTAGACATGGCTTGGCAGTTCGGGCTGGACTGTTCCCATGAGGCACAGGGTCAGACTGATTTGCATATGGCCATGTCTGAACTGGGGTGGCTGAGTGGGCTAAAGAATGGTGATGGATTAAACCCAGATCAGTTGACTGGGGGTGAGTGTTTGATTAGCTCAAACGCTCCGTCCATCATCCCCTTTTGTATCGCTTTGTTCACCCTTAGTGTGGCAGGGTAAGCTCAGACGTGAGTCCCTTGCTCACTGGGCCACTGGATTCAAGATAGCCTGGCTGATGAGGATTATGAATCCGAAACCGGTCCTAGGATGCTTGTTTCCGGTCCAGGGAAGACGTGGCTTGGCAGTTCGGGCTGGCCTGTTCCCATGAGGCACTGGGTCAGACTGATTTGCATATGGCCATGTCTGAACTGGGGTGGCTGAGTGGGCTAAAGAATGGTGATGGATTAAACCCAGATCAGTTGACTGGGGGTGAGTGTTTGATTTGCTCAAACGCTCCGTCCATCATCCCCTTTTGTATCGCTTTGTTCGCCCTAAGTGTGGCAGGGTATGCTCAGACGTGAGTCCCTTGCTCACTTGGCCACTGGATTCAAGATAGCCTGGCTGATGAGGATTATGAATCCGAAACCGGTCCCAGGATGCTTGTTTCCGGTCCAGGGAAGACATGGCTTGGCAGTTCGGGCTGGACTGTTCCCATGAGGCACAGGGTCAGACTGATTTGCATATGGCCATGTCTGAACTGGGGTGGCTGAGTGGGCTAAAGAATGGTGATGGATTAAACCCAGATCAGTTGACTGGGGGTGAGTGTTTGATTTGCTCAAACGCTCCGTCCATCATCCCATTTTGTATCGCTTTGTTCACCCTAAGTGTGGCAGGGTATGCTCAGACGTGAGTCCCTTGCTCACTTGGCCACTGGATTCAAGATAGCCTGGCTGATGAGGATTATGAATCCGAAACCGGTCCTAGGATGCTTGTTTCCGGTCCAGGGAAGACGAGGCTTGGCAGTTCGGGCTGGACTGTTCCCATGAGGCACTGCGTCAGACTGATTTGCATATGGCCATGTCTGAACTGGGGTGACTGAGTGGGCTAAAGAATGGTGATGGATTAAACCCAGATCAGTTGACTGGGGGTGAGTGTTTGATTTACTCAAACGCTCCGTCCATCATCCCCTTTTGTATCGCTTTGTTGCCCCTAAGTGTGGCAGGGTATGCTCAGACGTGAGTCCCTTGCTCACTTGGCCACTGGATTCAAGATAGCCTGGCTGATGAGGATTATGAATCCGAAACCGGTCCCAGGATGCCTGTTTCCGGTCCAGGGAAGACATGGCTTGGCAGTTTGGGCTGGACTGTTCCCATGAGGCACAGGGTCAGACTGATTTGCATATGGCCATGTCTGAACTGGGGTGGCTGAGTGGACTAAAGAATGGTGATGGATTAAACCCAGATCAGTTGACTGGGGGTGAGTGTTTGATTTGCTCAAACGCTCCGTCCATCATCCCATTTTGTATCGCTTTGTTCACCCTAAGTGTGGCAGGGTATGCTCAGACGTGAGTCCCTTGCTCACTTGGCCACTGGATTCAAGATAGCCTGGCTGATGAGGATTATGAATCCGAAACCGGTCCCAGGATGCTTGTTTCCGGTCCAGGGAAGACATGGCTTGGCAATTCGGGCTGGACTGTTCCCATGAGGCACAGGGTCAGACTGATTTGCATATGGCCATATCTGAACTGGGGTGGCTGAGTGGGCTAAAGAATGGTGATGGATTTAACCCAAATCAGTTGATTGGGGGTGAGTGTTTGATTTGGTCAAACGCTCCGTCCATCATCCCCTTTTGTATCGCTTTGTTCGCCCTAAGTGTGGCAGGGTATGCTCAGACGTGAGTCCCTTGCTCACTTGGCCACTGGATTCAAGATAGCCTGGCTGATGAGGATTATGAATCCGAAACCGGTCCTAGGATGCTTGTTTCCGGTCCATGGAAGACGAGGCTTGGCAGTTCGGGCTGGACTGTTCCCATGAGGCACTGCGTCAGACTGATTTGCATATGGCCATGTCTGAACTGGGGTGGCTGAGTGGGCTAAAGAATGGTGATGGATTAAACCCAGATCAGTTGACTGGGGGTGAGTGTTTGATTTGCTCAAACGCTCCGTCCATCATCCCCTTTTGTATCGCTTTGTTGCCCCTAAGTGTGGCAGGGTATGCTCAGACGTGAGTCCCTTGCTCACTTGGCCACTGGATTCAAGATAGCCTGGCTGATGAGGATTATGAATCCGAAACCGGTCCCAGGATGCTTGTTTCCGGTCCAGGGAAGACATGGCTTGGCAGTTCGGGCTGGACTGTTCCCATGAGGCACAGGGTCAGACTGATTTGCATATGGCCATGTCTGAACTGGGGTGGCTAAGTGGGCTAAAGAATGGTGATGGATTAAACCCAGATCAGTTGACTGGGGTGAGTGTTTGATTTGCTCAAACGCTCCGTCCATCATCCCATTTTGTATCGCTTTGTTGGCCCTAAGTGTGGCAGGGTATGCTCAGACGTGAGTCCCTTGCTCACTTGGCCACTGGATTCAAGATAGCCTGGCTGATGAGGATTATGAATCCGAAACCGGTCCCAGGATGCTTGTTTCCGGTCCAGGGAAGACATGGCTTGGCAGTTCGGGCTGGACTGTTCCCATGAGGCACAGGGTCAGACTGATTTGCATATGGCCATATCTTAACTGGGGTGGCTGAGTGGGCTAAAGAATGGTGATGGATTTAACCCAAATCAGTTGACTGGGGGTGAGTGTTTGATTTGCTCAAACGCTCCGTCCATCATCCCCTTTTGTATTGCTTCGTTCGCCCTAAGTGTGGCAGGGTATGCTCAGACGTGAGTCCCTTGCTCACTTGGCCACTGGATTCAAGATATCCTGGCTGATGAGGATTATGAATCCGAAACCGGTCCCAGGATGCTTGTTTCCGGTCCAGGGAAGACATGGCTTGGCAGTTCAGGCTGGACTGTTCCCATGAGGCACAGGGTCAGACTGATTTGCATATGGCCATGTCTGAACTGGGGTGGCTGAGTGGGCTAAAGAATGGTGATGGACTAAACCCAAATCAGTTGACTGGGGGTGAGTGTTTGATTTGCTCAAACGCTCCGTCCATCATCCCCTTTTGTATCACTTTGTTCGCCCTAAGTGTGGCAGGGTATGCTCAGACGTGAGTCCCTTGTTCACTTGGCCAATGGATTCAAGATAGCCTGGCTGATGAGGATTATGAATCCGAAACCGGTCCTAGGATGCTTGTTTCCGGTCCAGGGAAGACATGGCTTGGCAGTTCGGGCTGGACTGTTCCCATGAGGCACTGGGTCAGAATGATTTGCATATGGCCATGTCTGAACTGGGGTGGCTGAGTGGGCTAAAGAATGGGGATGGATTAAACCCAGATCAGTTGACTGGGGGTGAGTTTTTGATTTGCTCAAACGCTCCGTCCATCATCCCCTTTTGTATCGCTTTGTTCACCCTAAGTGTGGCAGGGTATGCTCAGACGTGAGTCCCTTGCTCACTTGGCCACTGGATTCAAGATAGCCTGGCTGATGAGGATTATGAATCCGAAACCGGTCATAGGATGCTTGTTTCCAGTCCAGGGAAGACATGGCTTGGCAGTTCAGGCTGGACTGTTCCCATGAGGCACAGGGTCAGACTGATTTGCATATGGCCATGTCTGAACGGGGGGGGGCTGAGTGGGCTAAAGAATGGTGATGGATTAAACCCAGATGGGTTGACTGGGGGTGAGTTTTTGATTTGCTCAAACGCTCCGTCCATCATCCCCTTTTGTATCGCTTTGTTCCCCCTAAGTGTGGCAGGGTATGCTCAGACGTGAGTCCCTTGCTCACTTGGGCACTGGATTCAAGATAGCCTGGCTGATGAGGATTATGAATCCGAAACCGGTCCCAGGATGCTTGTTTCCGGTCCAGGGAAGACATGGCTTGGCAGTTCGGGCTGGACTGTTCCCATGAGGCACAGGGTCAGACTGATTTGCATATGGCCATGTCTGAACTCGGGTGGCTAAGTGGGCTAAAGAATGGTGATGGATTAAACCCAGATCAGTTGACTGGGGGTGAGTGTTTGATTTGCTCAAACGCTCCGTCCATCATCCCCTTTTGTATCGCTTTGTTGCCCCTAAGTGTGGCAGGGTATGCTCAGATGTGAGTCCCTTGCTCACATGGCCACTGGATTCAAGATAGCCTGGCTGATGAGGATTATGTATCCGAAACCGGTCCCAGGATGCTTGTTTCCAGTCCAGGGGAGACATGGATTGGCAGTTCGGGCTGGACTGTTCCCATGAGGCACAGGGTCAGACTGATTTGCATATGGCCATGTCTGAACTGGGGTGGCTGAGTGGGCTAAAGAATGGTGATGGATTAAACCCAGATCAGTTGACTGGGGGTGAGTTTTGGATTTGCTCAAACGCTCCATCCATCATCCCCTTTTGTATCGCTTTGTTCGCCCTAAGTGTGGCAGGGTATGCTCAGACGTGAGTCCCTTGCTCACTTGGCCACTGGATTCAAGATAGCCTGGCTGATGAGGATTATGAATCCGAAACCGGTCCCAGGATGCTTGTTTCCGGTCCAGGGAAGACGGGGCTTGGCAGTTCGGGCTGAACTGTTCCCATGAGGCACAGGGTCAGACTGATTTGCATATGGCCATGTCTGAACTGGGGTGGCTGAGTGGGCTAAAGAATGGTGATGGATTAAACCCAGATCAGTTGACTGGGGGTGAGTGTTTGATTTGCTCAAACGCTCCGTCCATCATCCCCTTTTGTATCGCTTTGTTCGCCCTAAGTGTGGCAGGGTATGCTCAGACGTGAGTCCTTTGCTCACTTGGCCACTGAATTCAAGATAGCCTGGTTGATGAGGATTATGAATCCGAAACCGGTCCCAGGATGCTTGTTTCCAGTCCAGGGAAGACATGGATTGGCAGTTCGGGCTGGACTGTTCCCATGAGGCACAGGGTCAGACTGATTTGCATATGGCCATGTCTGAACTGGGGCGGCTGAGTGGGCTAACGAATGGTGATGGATTAAACCCAGATCAGTTGACTGGGGGTGAGTGTTTGATTTGCTCAAACGCTCCGTCCATCATCCCCTTTTGTATCGCTTTGTTCGCCCTAAGTGTGGCAGGGTATGCTCAGACGTGAGTCCCTTGCTCACTTGGCCACTGGATTCAATATAGCCTGGCTGATGAGGATTATGAATCCGAAACCGGTCCCAGGATGCTTGTTTCCGGTCCAGGGAAGACATGGCTTTGGCAGTTCGGGCTGGACTGTTCCCATGAGGCACAGGGTCAGACTGATTTGCATATGGCCATATCTGAACTGGGGTGGCTGAGTGGGCTAAAGAATGGTGATGGATTTAACCCAAATCAGTTGACTGGGGGTGAGTGTTTGATTTGCTCAAACGCTCCGTCCATCATCCCCTTTTGTATTGCTTCGTTCGCCCTAAGTGTCGCAGGGTATGCTCAGACGTGAGTCCCTTGCTCACTTGGCCACTGCATTCAAGATAGCCTGGCTGATGAGGATTATGAATCCGAAACCGGTCCCAGGATGCTTGTTTCCGGTTCAGGGTAGACATGGCTTGGCAGTTCGGGCTGGACTGTTCCCATGAGGCACAGGGTCAGACTGATTTGCATATGGCCATGTCTGAACTGGGGTGGCTGAGTGGGCTAAAGAATGGTGATGGATTAAACCCAGATCAGTTGACTGGGGGTGAGTGTTTGATTAGCTCAAACGCTCCGTCCATCATCCCCTTTTGTATCGCTTTGTTCACCCTTAGTGTGGCAGGGTAAGCTCAGACGTGAGTCCCTTGCTCACTGGGCCACTGGATTCAAGATAGCCTGGCTGATGAGGATTATGAATCCGAAACCGGTCCTAGGATGCTTGTTTCCGGTCCAGGGAAGACGTGGCTTGGCAGTTCGGGCTGGCCTGTTCCCATGAGGCACTGGGTCAGACTGATTTGCATATGGCCATGTCTGAACTGGGGTGGCTTAGTGGGCTAAAGAATGGTGATGGATTAAACCCAGATCAGTTGACTGGGGGTGAGTGTTTGATTTGCTCAAACGCTCCGTCCATCATCCCCTTTTGTATCGCTTTGTTCGCCCTAAGTGTGGCAGGGTATGCTCAGACGTGAGTCCCTTGCTCACTTGGCCACTGGATTCAAGATAGCCTGGCTGATGAGGATTATGAATCCGAAACCGGTCCCAGGATGCTTGTTTCCGGTCCAGGGAAGACATGGCTTGGCAGTTCGGGCTGGACTGTTCCCATGAGGCACAGGGTCAGACTGATTTGCATATGGCCATGTCTGAACTGGGGTGGCTGAGTGGGCTAAAGAATGGTGATGGATTAAACCCAGATCAGTTGACTGGGGGTGAGTGTTTGATTTGCTCAAACGCTCCGTCCATCATCCCATTTTGTATCGCTTTGTTCACCCTAAGTGTGGCAGGGTATGCTCAGACGTGAGTCCCTTGCTCACTTGGCCACTGGATTCAAGATAGCCTGGCTGATGAGGATTATGAATCCGAAACCGGTCCTAGGATGCTTGTTTCCGGTCCAGGGAAGACGAGGCTTGGCAGTTCGGGCTGGACTGTTCCCATGAGGCACTGCGTCAGACTGATTTGCATATGGCCATGTCTGAACTGGGGTGGCTGAGTGGGCTAAAGAATGGTGATGGATTAAACCCAGATCAGTTGACTGGGGGTGAGTGTTTGATTTGCTCAAACGCTCCGTCCATCATCCCCTTTTGTATCGCTTTGTTGCCCCTAAGTGTGGCAGGGTATGCTCAGACGTGAGTCCCTTGCTCACTTGGCCACTGGATTCAAGATAGCCTGGCTGATGAGGATTATGAATCCGAAACCGGTCCCAGGATGCCTGTTTCCGGTCCAGGGAAGACATGGCTTGGCAGTTTGGGCTGGACTGTTCCCATGAGGCACAGGGTCAGACTGATTTGCATATGGCCATGTCTGAACTGGGGTGGCTGAGTGGACTAAAGAATGGTGATGGATTAAACCCAGATCAGTTGACTGGGGGTGAGTGTTTGATTTGCTCAAACGCTCCGTCCATCATCCCATTTTGTATCGCTTTGTTCACCCTAAGTGTGGCAGGGTATGCTCAGACGTGAGTCCCTTGTTCACTTGGCCACTGGATTCAAGATAGCCTGGCTGATGAGGATTATGAATCCGAAACCGGTCCCAGGATGCTTGTTTCCGGTCCAGGGAAGACATGGCTTGGCAGTTCGGGCTGGACTGTTCCCATGAGGCACAGGGTCAGACTGATTTGCATATGGCCATATCTGAACTGGGGTGGCTGAGTGGGCTAAAGAATGGTGATGGATTTAACCCAAATCAGTTGATTGGGGGTGAGTGTTTGATTTGGTCAAACGCTCCGTCCATCATCCCCTTTTGTATCGCTTTGTTCGCCCTAAGTGTGGCAGGGTATGCTCAGACGTGAGTCCCTTGCTCACTTGGCCACTGGATTCAAGATAGCCTGGCTGATGAGGATTATGAATCCGAAACCGGTCCTAGGATGCTTGTTTCCGGTCCATGGAAGACGAGGCTTGGCAGTTCGGGCTGGACTGTTCCCATGAGGCACTGCGTCAGACTGATTTGCATATGGCCATGTCTGAACTGGGGTGGCTGAGTGGGCTAAAGAATGGTGATGGATTAAACCCAGATCAGTTGACTGGGGGTGAGTGTTTGATTTGCTCAAACGCTCCGTCCATCATCCCCTTTTGTATCGCTTTGTTGCCCCTAAGTGTGGCAGGGTATGCTCAGACGTGAGTCCCTTGCTCACTTGGCCACTGGATTCAAGATAGCCTGGCTGATGAGGATTATGAATCCGAAACCGGTCCCAGGATGCTTGTTTCCGGTCCAGGGAAGACATGGCTTGGCAGTTCGGGCTGGACTGTTCCCATGAGGCACAGGGTCAGACTGATTTGCATATGGCCATGTCTGAACTGGGGTGGCTAAGTGGGCTAAAGAATGGTGATGGATTAAACCCAGATCAGTTGACTGGGGGTGAGTGTTTGATTTGCTCAAACGCTCCGTCCATCATCCCATTTTGTATCGCTTTGTTGGCCCTAAGTGTGGCAGGGTATGCTCAGACGTGAGTCCCTTGCTCACTTGGCCACTGGATTCAAGATAGCCTGGCTGATGAGGATTATGAATCCGAAACCGGTCCCAGGATGCTTGTTTCCGGTCCAGGGAAGACATGGCTTGGCAGTTCGGGCTGGACTGTTCCCATGAGGCACAGGGTCAGACTGATTTGCATATGGCCATATCTTAACTGGGGTGGCTGAGTGGGCTAAAGAATGGTGATGATTTAACCCAAATCAGTTGACTGGGGGTGAGTGTTTGATCTGCTCAAACGCTCCGTCCATCATCCCCTTTTGTATCGCTTTTTCGCCCTAAGTGTGGCAGGGTATGCTCAGACGTGAGTCCCTTGCTCACTTGGCCACTGGATTCAAGATAGCCTGGCTGATGAGGAATATGAATCTGAAACCGGTCCCAGGATGCTTGTTTCCGGTCCAGGGAAGACATGGCTTGGCAGTTCGGGCTGGACTGTTCCCATGAGGCACAGGGTCAGACTGATTTTCATATGGCCATGTCTGAACTGGGGTGGCTGAGTGGGCTAAAGAATGGTGATGGGGTTAAACACAGATCAGTTGACTGGGAGTGAGTGTTTGATTTGCTCAAACGCTCCGTCCATCATCCCCTTTTGTATCGCTTTGTTCGCCCTAAGTGTGGCAGGGTATGCTCAGACGTGAGTCCCTTGCTCACTTGGCCACTGGATTCAAGATAGCCTGGCTGATGAGGATTATGAATCCGAAACCGGTCCCAGGATGCTTTTTTCCGGTCCAGGGAAGACATGGCTTGGTAGTTCGGGCTAGACTGTTCCCATGAGGCACAGGGTCAGACTGATTTGCATATGGCCATGTCTAAACTGGGGTGGCTGAGTGGGCTAAAGAATGGTGATGGATTAAACCCAGATCAGTTGACTGGGGGTGAGTGTTTGATTTGCTCAAACGCTCCGTCCATCATCCCCTTTTGTATCACTTTACTATTTATTATAACCATATAAGGGCATAAATCGGGAATATCGAATTAGGGTCCTAGATAAAAACACAACACCCACTCCACGAATTAATGTCCATCATTACTAAAAACGAAGCAATATTAAACATATAACGATGCATATGTGTTTAACAACCCACCCCAAAATACAAAAATTCGCATTTGAAATGGTATATGGTAAATACACGAAAATGAGTATTGGTACTGTACGCTTTTTAAGCAGTGGTATCATTCAGGTAAATGCATATATATCTCAGCTGAATGAATTGTGAAAATTACACATGAAATGGCTCTGAATACAGAAAAGAAGGTCAAGACCATTTCATCACATATTTATACAATACTGTACATGTGCTAGAGGCTGAGGTAAATATTGTCTCTAGTTATCCTAAAAATAGAAGCTCTGTTCTCTAATAATAGTTCTACTTTAAGCAGAGTACCATGTGCCAAAAAAGTAAATATTTTTGGAAATGGAAAAAAGAAATAATTTCGCTTTCAGGGGAACAATAGTTCCAAATGTTTTCAGTAGCTGTGTTTATCAAAAACTGAAGGCCGAATTCAGAGTTCAGGGAACGCTGTGTGCTCATTGTTTTAAAAAGTTATTATTTTTGTTCAGGGGAGAACATCATATCAGACAGGCTTGCAAAGAATTGGTCTACAACCTCAGGTGAAAGTTCGACCAAGTTCGAAAATTCTGAAATTGTGCATATGTGAGAATGCTATCGTTGATGTCAGGATCAGTAATGCTCACAGAAGGTTGTACTTGTTTGGTGCTGCTTTCCGCTCGTACTCCACCGCCACCTAATCGTAATGGTGAAGTCTCAACGAATGCCGTCATCAGAATAGTTAGCCGCTGGGGACAACACGTTGCATGAGTCGTTACCGGACCTAGCAAAGTATCGATATCCATTGGTACTGCTGATGGTAGTGTAAGACAGACGTCCAACACGCATTCTTGTCCGCATAGCAGACATCGAAGCACAGGTAAGATGCAATCTTGCCAGATAGGTCTGAATGAAAGAAACCAGGTTTAACCCTCTCTGCATAATTTAGAATGTATGTTCTTCCGAAATTCAGGAAACCTAGTATTGATTGTAAATTCTTCAGCGTTTTTGGAGCTTGGAGTACAGCACACTTCTCTAAGAAGTTGTCTGCTAGGTTTTTGCCTTCACTTGATAATTCATATCCTAAAAACAGAACAGTTAGCTGGGCAATTCGTGACTTTTTAAAGTTGAATTTGTACCCTTCAGCTGCGAACCCAGGTATTATGGTGTTCACTCTTTTCAAGTGAGTCTCCAGGTCATCATCTGTGAGATAGATGTCATCGACATATGATAATGCCTCATCATCATACATTTGTAGTAACTCTGTTACTCTTGCTGAGAATAATCCTGGCTATTTTTTAACCCCTGTGGGAGTCGACAGAATTGTTATGCGACCCCATTGTTGAGAAAGCGGTCGAATACCAGCTTTCAGGTGCAATGTTTTGACAAAAGAATCCATTAGAGATATCTAATGTCGTTTTGTATTTTTTACGCACGATGTTATTCATTAGTGCTGCACTGTGTGAGTTTTGTACTGCAAATGTTTTGCAGCAGGAGTTTAGGTGTCTGTAGTTCAAGACTAGATGATATGAATCGTCTGGCTTGGAGACAGGAAACAAAGGATTGTTCATTTGTGAGGTGCATGTTTCAATCACCCCCTGATAGTCAAGTTGATCTAAGATCTCCCTGACTTGCTTTTTTGCTTCTTGTTTAACTGGGTACTGCCTTTGTGCAGTGGGTTGATTTTTTAACTGGATTTTATGGTGAGGAGAATCCTCATCCCATCCTACATGATTTTTATATAATGCAGGAGCTTGGCCCACTGCCCATTTTCTAGTAAAGGTATATTTTTTATGAATTGGAATATGATTTGAGAAGGCAGGCATAATCATTTCTTCGCCATGAGGGCACTCCCTGACAAACTCTGGTGGCCAGTCTTTCTCAGCTAACAGGATGTCATAGCCTTTCGAAAGGTTATCCCAAAAGAGACTCCTTACTTTCCTAGTCTTTTCCCCCTCTATACACAATGTTATTTCATATAATTTATGGGGTTTGCTAACTCTGGTGTCTGCAGTTTCCACTTGAATGTATTCATTTGTGTCCACTGTCTCCAGAAGATTCATCAGGATCTTGCGAGCTATGGTTACTACTGCTGCGCTGTCTAGCATTGTCTGGGCCCACTCTCCGTTTTTCAGTTGTGTCCTCAGTATCCTCGGCATGTTTTATTCTAATACTAGCTACCTTCTTCTTTGGATATTATAATTTTTTACTTTGATGAGCAGGTTCCTTGTCTTTGGACTTGACGAGCTCTTCTTTGTGTTCTGACCGTCCTCTTCTTTCCGATTTCTGTGAGGAAGTCTGAAAAGATCGAGAGGGACGTGTATCAATATCTTGATATCTATGAGGTTTTCTTAATTTATCCCTATCTCTAAGGTTGTATCTTTTCTCAGAGGGCTCCCTCTGGGGAGACTTGCCTCCTTGTTCTGGAGATCTATTTCTCCGTTGAGGAGACCTTCCTCTGAACTGGAATAATTTTTCTTTGGGAGTGGATTGTTTATTTCCATCACAACTCTTTTTTGGAGTGTTTAGATTATTTTTAATAAATGTTTTTTCAGGATTTTCAAGTAGTTGGGGTTTTACTAGTTTCCCACCCAAACTATCTCTACCTAGTTCTTCATAGGATTTTTCTATGATTCTGGCAAGTTCAAAAGGTTGTTCTGCTATATCTGTTTCTTTCAATTTCTGGCGGATCGCCACAGATGCTGCTTCTCCTTTTATGTTGGCTAATAATATAGCCGAGACCTGCTTGAAGTCTTTCAGTAATTTCATACCCAGAGTTAAAGCAGGTTCTGGACCGTATTAATTTTGAATCTGTCTTAGTACGTCTGGTATAACCGTCATGGACGGAACACCATGTGTTTTTGTGTTGATCGAAGCAAAGACTGTGCCCCGAGTGTCACAGCCCTACACATGTGGTGCGATCCCCATTGGAAGACAGATAGTCAGAATTCTGTGTTTCTCATGAGGTGTAGTATCCGGAAATACCGCCTCCATTTGAGTGATTTTCTGGGCTAACCAGAATGGAATTTGTTCCCATTTTGCGGGTATTTTGCCAATGGCTGATTGTATATTCTGTGGTGTGATTTTATTTGTGTTCCCCTGGTGAGGGGTGGTCTGTGGAATTTTTATTGCTGGTTGGACTGTTGAAGTCCGCATGACATATTGGACCAATTGTCTATGTATTTTAATGAGTTGTTTTAGTTGAGCTAAAAGTTCTCGGTCTGACATTTTTTCAATGTCGGGGTGTGGTGTGTAGCTGGCTAGAACCGACCACGTGGCTCCTGGTCTTACTAGTGGACCTAGCCTGGTGATGTGATTTTGATGTTTTAGGGCGCCATTAAACCAGAGCAGGTGCTCTTGGTAAGTTAGTGGGATTTCAACGTCCTGGAAAGGAGCGTATTCATCCGGAGGTTCCTCTATTTTGTAATAGTGGAAATCTTGTGTCACAGCGTGTGCTGCTGGAAAATGTATCCATGAATAGAATACCTCTGTCCGCCGATATTAATGGGCCTCTACCACGAATATGACTGTACCACCTCTCGGTGATAGTCCATTTTCTATAAGTTTAACAGTTATAGTTCTTCTTACATTTACCGGAATGATTATAGCATTCGGGTCTTCTTCTCGGAGACTTGTGTCATCCGCTAGGAGTTGAGCTGCTAAAGCATCTCTTTCTTCGTCACCTTCCGGCATTTTACTGACAGAAAGTTATTTTTGCTTTGCAGAGCAAGTTTCAAGGAAACAAAGATTAGGTGCACAATATTTTGGAACACTGTATCCTTCAACGTTGACTAAACCAAAAACTACTACATAGGAATCTCTTCCTACTAAGTTCCGGCGGATATTAACCTTTTACCCACTCCAGACGTCTATTGGAGTTTTTACGGGAAAAGAGGTCTGTGTGAAAAAGCACGACTGAGTTACTCTAATGTCTTGCGTTAGATTATCGCCTTACCAAACGTTGGGGGCCATGTAGTGTAGTTCCTATATTCCCAATAGATTCCTATGTATTAGTTTTTGGTTTAGGCATTATCATATGTCAATGACATCTATCTCACAGATGATGACCTGGAGACTCACTTGAAAAGAGTGAACATCATAATACTTGGGTTCGCAGCTGAAGGGTACAAATTCAACTTTAATAAGTCACGAATTGCCCATCTAACTATCCTGTTTTTAGGATATGAATTATCAAGTGAAGGCAAAAGCCTAGGAGACAACTTCTTAGAGAAGTGTGCTGTACTCCAAGCTCCAAAAACGCTGAAGAATTTACAATCAATACTAGGTTTCCTGAATTACGGAAGAACATGCATTCTAAATTATGCAGAGAGGGTAAACCACTCTATGAATTAATAAAACCTGATTTCAAACCAATCAATTGGACTCAGAAACATACAGAAATTTTAAGATCATTGCAAACAGACATGTTAGCTGAAACAAAATTGCAAACACGCGAAAACGTATGCAACCTTGTAATCCGAGTCCTCCCAGGAAGATGCGGATTCACGTACCTGACCTCTAATGAGGGAGAAACGGTACCAATAGCTTACAAATCACACTTGTACACACAAGCTGAAACGAAATTCAGTTCTACTGAAAAAATTCTAACTGCGGTTCAAACTGCTGTAGCAAAAGAAAGAGCCCTAGCACAAGGTAAACGAATAATAATCGTTACACCAATACCAGCCCTAGAAGCAGTAACAAAAGCAAGCATTCCAAATGCTAAAGCACTACATCCGAGATGGATACAATGGGTTAATTCTCCTGCTGCATCAGACGTAGTATACGAATTCGATCCTAATTTAAAAACACAAGAATTTCTCCAATATGAATATGAATGTCCTCTGCCGACCGAAATCCTGCCTCTGGAACATTACGGCTGTATAATATATACAGACGGATCAGCACAACCCGCAGTTGGGGGTAAACAAGCTTATAGTGCTGCGTGCGCGATTGTTAAAGGTCGTTGGCACGAAGAAAAATTTAGACCACTGGTCACTAAAACCCAATCTCTAGGAGATTGTACAGCTCAGCGAGCTGAACTACTAGCTTTTAAGATGGCGCTTGAAAATACCGATCGCGAATTCCCCACACTAATAGTGTGCGATTCATATTACTGCGTTCAGTCTTATAATGAATACTTGCAGAACTGGGTTCAAAACGGCTTCAAAGATGCGAAAGGTGGCACAATCAAGCATAAAACGCTTTGGGAACAAGTAGTTATTTTACAGAAAGAACTACAAAAGACTCACGTGATACATACACTGAGTCATCAACGTGATGTCGTTCACGTTGCGGGGAATTCATTGGCTGATGAGGCCGCGAAGGCTGCTGTGCAAACGGATCCGTAGCTGCTATCACCCGGTCAAAAACAAAAATAGACAGCGATATAATGCAAGCTGTCAGTGCTTCAGTAAAAGATGATAAAAAAACACTCCCGAAAGGCTTTCCGGTAAAGTACTCATACATAACTGATGCGAATAATGTTCCTTTTGCTCGAATCCCTGGAGTGGGGGATAGGGTAATTCCAAACATGGAACACAGATTAGGGCTACTCTTAGCGGCACACGAAGAGCTCGCTTCTGCACATGCTGGTGTTTCCGTCACAACATCATTATTAAAACAGAGATATTGGTGGCCACGCATGAGAAAACAAACTAGGAACTATGTTCTAGAATGTGAAATATGCCAAAAAATTAAAGTATCAACAGTGAAACGACCAGCACAGACGCCCCTTCTAATCTCAGATAAACCGTTAGCATGTGTTTACCTGGACCACTGTGGTCCCTTACAAAGGGATGGGAACTATAAGTATATCATGGTCGCAGTGGATTACTGCACGAGATTCATTTGAATGTGGCCCCAGCGCTCGGCTGACGCCAGAACTGTTATAAAAGATTTGCGAGTCTTTATCGGCACATACGCAATTGGCATGCTACATTCTGATCAGGGTCCTGCGTTTAGCTCTCGAGCTTACAAAGAGGCCATGACCAGCATGGGCATTGCATTGCGGTACTCTTCTCCCTTCCATCCTGAGGGAAATGCGGTAATGGAAAGAAAAAACCGTGACATAAAGCAATCTATAACGGCGAGGGTATTAGGTTCGGGTGATGGGTGGGTCAAACATTTAACAAGTGTCCAACGTAGTCTTAACAATCTGCCAAGAAATTCTCTAAAAGGTCTCACTCCCTACGAACTATTGTTCGGCACTAGAATGCACATTCAGGATCTAGATTTCACACTTCAGTGGTAGAAGAAAAAGCCTTTGATATCAAAGACCGTTTGGCTGTTTTAAAGGACTTAAATGAAACAAGAAGAAGTCTGAGTAATATAAAGTTAAAGCCAACAGCCACTGAAGAAAAACCACCTGTCCCAGCAAGACCTGTCTGGATTCCAAAGATTAGGGAACTAGTCAGAGAGAAGATCGCGGTGAAGAAGGAATTTGGGCCTTCTTACAGAAAAGCAGTACCTGTCTTAGCTGTCAGCGGAACAAGATCAGTTGTACTACCGCCCCTTGCTGGTAAAAAGGAGAACCGAGTTGTATCCATTGACCTGGTAAAACCACAATCATGTGGCCAATAGTAAGTAGTAGGCCCAGTGGACTCCCAAGAAATAGCAGAATACCAAATCTTGCTAAAATCCAAGAGGTTCAAACTGAAAGACTAATCACATTTGATAAACCTGCAGTGAATAAAAAAGGACTATGCAACAAAGCCATGGAACTTGTGCCTCTTGAAACCCAAATTGCAACAGTTCGTCAAGAAACACCTGTCTACAACGATGTAGCCTCAGACTATGCTAATGAAACAAAGAAAAATCCAAAAGCAAATGAAAATCCGGAAACAATTCCAACAATTGACAGAACTGCATCTGGCTACTTCATCAATTTCGACGACTTTTCTGTAGATCCAAGTGTCAGAATCAAAGGATACACTGGAGCGGCCCCCTCAGGAACAGAAGCTCTTACCCCAACTCCCCCCTCGGCCAAGACCAGAACAACCTAGAATTCGCTGTCCATAGATTTAACCTCGAAGGGAAAGGGGAAGTGGAAGACAAACAAAGAGAGACAGGCTTCGGACACTGGCTCCAACCCGGTCTGGACCGGGTTGGAGCTTAGCTGCAAGGCAAAATACTTATTAATCTCCTGACACAACTAAATAATGTACTTAATTTTTTAGCGTTTCTATTTAACCTTTGGGTGTCTTACCAGTGTCTAAATAGAAGCTAGCTCCTCCCTAAATATGTTTGTCTGTAGTGATGTAATATCTGATTCACAGGAAGAACAAGCTGACACCTATATGGAACCTGGATGCGAAGAGCACCAACGAAGTCTCCTCCAAAGGTCTGCTGATTCTACCAATGTAAGTCTCTGAGTTTCTTAAGCGATCGTAGACACATGGTAAATCCAATGGCAAGAAGATCGTGAACTTAGAGCTTTGGATAAAGTCTTTTATAAGTCTCTAGATGGGACTCACTAAACACTGATACTCTGAAAGTCTTTTTTTATCAAGCCGCACATTCCACTAAGATGAACTAGTCTCAGTAGGCTCGAGGATCCTCTTTTCCTTCAGAACTTGGGTTATCCGAAGATTATATCACCTCTAGTCATAGCCTTGAGACTCAAGAAAAGTGTACAAATACTCTTACTTGAGAAGGTCGAGGTCTTCTCTTGACTGAAGACACTCCTGGATTCTCAGCTCCGATGTTCCAACGAACGCCCTCCAAATACGGTCACTGAAGGCTGCTGACTCGAATTCTCTGAGGAGAAAAAATTAATTAAGAACAATTCTTTTAACTTAGGCGAAAGCATTCCATTCCTACTTCCCATATAAGTAGACGGGTGCCCGGCAGAAATGGAATTCTAAGAGAAAATCTTCTTCGAGAAGCGACAGCGAGCGTTGGGAAGCTCCTGTCAGATGAAAAAGCCGGTTGAAGTGCGCAGAGCGAGGCGCGTGCATGCGCATTACCAGCCGCTCTTGCAACTACACAAATCAACTAGACTGCTACATGCCGTATTGTTCTTTGGGACTGGACACTGCCTTCTCAATATGGCAGAGTACCGCAGTACATCAACAAACGCTGTAATGACTTTTTCCAACACGGGATTCTTTTTGAGAGTCTCTTCTGGCGAGGCGTGCAAGTCCTGACAGTACCTCCCACCAAGAATGCTCCTCCCCGTCTGGGTTTAGAAGGATTGGCCTTGTGAAACTCTTGAAGGAGTTTTGGAGCATGAATGTTTTCATACGGCTCCCACGATCTCTCCTCAGGGCCAAAGTTCTTCCAGTCAACCAGATCGTACAGTGTGCCTTTCTTTAATCTAGCGTCTAAGATCTTATGTATCTCAAACTCTTCATGTGTATCTACCTGAATTGGTTTGGGTGCTAAACGAACTCTCAGCTTAGGTGGGCTCTTTTTTAACAGGGAAACATGGAAAGTTGGGTGGACCTTGAGATAAGAAGGCAAGTGAAGTTTAACTGTAACTGGATTCAGCATCTTCTCTACCTTGAATGGGCCTAAGAATCGAGGCTGAAATTTTCGATTAATCTTTAATTTCAAATTCTTTGTGGATAGCCACACTCTATCTCCTGACTGAAAGACTGGATCTTCCCTTCTCTTTTTATCTGCGTGTCTTTTGTAAGATTCCTTTGCTTTCACTAGATTCTTTTTGACTTGAAGAAGGGTTTTCTGCATTTCGTTAACTAATTTTTCCACTGCCGGGACTGGACTTTCCTCTTTTTCCACAATTAAGGTGGGATGTCTACCATAGTTTACATAAAAGGGAGAGTAACCAGTGGAGGAGTGAACTGCATAATTATAAGCAAACTCTGCCGCCCACACCAAATCAGACCATTCCATCTTCTGATCCAATAGGTAAAGACGTAGGTACTCCTCAAGCTCCTGGTTCACTCTTTCCGTCTGGCCATCCGTTTCTGGATGGTAACTAGTGGAAAAACGAGTGTCAATTCCTATTTTAGCAGTGAAGGCCCTCCAAAAGTGTGAAACAAACTGCGTGCCTCTGTCCGAAACCAGCACCTTGGGGATCCCATGAAGGCGCACAATGTGTTGGACAAAAAGCTGAGCTAGAAGGGGAGCATCAGGAATTTTCTTCAAAGGGATAAAGTGTGCCATCTTCGAAAAAACATCCACAAACACCAACACTGTGGTAAACCCATGACTTGGGGGTAATTCCACAATCAGATCCATGGACACAGTATGCCAAGGATGGGGCGGGATTGGCAAAGGCCTCAACTTGCTCTGAGGAGGTCTTCTATCTGACTTTCCCCTTAAACACCTTTCACAAGTAGTCACAAACTGTCGCACCTGAGATCTCAAGCCTGGCCACCAAAAATTCCTTTCCACCAACTCTGTTGTCTTGCGAATTCCTTTATGTCCTGCTAACAGACTGTCATGACAGGATTCCATAGCCTTTTCTTGAAGCTCCGATGTGGGAAGAAACATACGATGATCCTGATAAGGAATTCCTCTCTTGACTTCACGACCCTCAGCCCGTTTGGACCAATCCTTCATCTCTTGAGCCGTCATGGACTCCTGTAACTTGTCCACAATTTCCGAAGAATTAGTGGCCAAAATGATCTTTTCATCAAGGATGATGTTCTTAGGCTCTTTTTCAGTGTCTGGAGAAACCGAATCGATTCGGGACAAGGCATCTGCTTTTGCATTACTTTTTCCTGGTCGAAAGGTGATTATGAAATCAAAATCAGCAAAAAATAAGGACCAACGTAACTGCCGGGCTGTCAGAGTTCGAGCGGATTTTAGGAATTGTAAATTTCCGTGGTCAGTAAAAACTGTTATCTTGTGTCTGGCACCCATTAAATAATGACGCCATTCCACAAACGCATTCTTCACCGCCAGCAACTCCTTGTCCGCAATTGAATAATTGCACTTTGGAGGACTCAACTTCCTGGAGTAATAAGCCACAGGATGCAGCTGTCCAGAAGTTGGATGTCGCTGTGACAAAATTCAACCTATAGCTCCATCGGAGGCATCCGCTTCCACAAAAAAGGGGTCCTCCGTTCGAGGGTGCAACAAAATGGGCGCTTGCGTAAACGAATCTTTAAGAAATTGAAAGGCGTCCTCTGCTTCAACTCCCCAAATAAATTTGACTCCCTTCTTCAGCAAGCGAGTTATTGGAATCACCTTCTGAGAAAATTCTGAAATAAATCTCCGGTAAAAATGTGAAAATCCCCAAAAACGGAGGAGGAGCTTCGCGCGCACCCAAGATGGTCGCGTGAGCACAGGGCTCCCGGACCCTCGCCACCTCCATCGACTATCCTGTAATTTATCCTGATTCGGACGACGGGTGTTTATTGGCACAGTTCTACTGCTCATTTATTTGTTTCAGCGAACTTTTTTGGACTTCGGGGTCCAGAGCTACAGACTGTCACAGTTTTCTGGCCTGCTCCCGGGTGACGCCCCGCGCTATCTTGTCTCGCTTGCCGTCCAGTAAGTGAACAACAACGGACTGCCAGACTTGCATGGGCAGGCGACAGCTTTCGGTTTCGATTCCTGTCCGGAGCTCAACCTGACTTTGTTGGCTCCGTGGACGGCCGGACGCTCCTGCACCCTTGGTCTCTCCGCTCCTACTGCCGATCTGTAGCGGCTTCCAGATCTGAGACTGGCACCACCTTCGCCCTTTTGGTCCTACATTTGCCTCCGCAGTCACCATTTTTACCCGTCAACAGGCGACCCGTACGGGTCCAGGATCCAAGATGGCCACCAAGCCTGAGGGTGGGAAGCGTGGGCCTAAACCGGGCGTTCGAGGGAGTGCTCTGCAAACAAACATTATGGACCGGTACACTCTAGCTAAGGGATCGCCGGGAGCGGTCGCTAAACCCTCGACGACAATGCTGGAGGACTCGTCGATTGAAGACGAACCCTCGCTGCGAGATCTCATGGGTGCCATCACCGGTATGAAGGCCTCATTGGGGCAACAATATGAGGCCTTGACTCTCAAACTGGATACGGTGGCGATTGATGTCAATCTGATCAGGGCGGACTTGGCGAAGACAAACGAAAAGGTCAAATCCCTGGATCTTAAAACCTCTAGCCTGGTCACCGATGTCTCTGAATTACAGGCTGAAGTCGGGAATCTGAGGAAAGCCAATGATTATTACTCTGGGCGCCTGGAGGACTATGAAAGCCGTGCCAGGCGCAATAACATCCGCCTGATTGGGGTCCCGGAATCATCGACTGCTGCCTCGACGGACCTATTGGTGGAAGACCTGGTGCTGAATCACTTGGCGCCCAAGGGTCTCAGCAAGTTCTTCGCTGTAGAACGTGCACATAGGATCCCCGGCGGCACACCTAAATCGGGTGCGAACCCTCGACCCATCATTGCGAGGATCTTTCATTTCCGGGACAGAGACGCTATCCTGCAGGCTTCGCGGCAGTCTGGTCCCATTGCCTTTGAGAACTCTACTGTCAGCTTCTATCCGGACTTTACTCAACAGGTCCAGAAACAGAGGCTGGGGTTCCAAGGGGTCAAGAAGAGACTCCGGGAAAGGTCTATGAAGTATGCCATGCTCTTTCCGGCCCGTCTGCGGGTGGTACATAGGGATCGTACTTTTTTCTTCGACCATCCTGGGGTCGTGAGTGACTGGCTTGACACGCTGCCTATGGATCCTGAACCTTTTGAGGACTCTGGCAAGTTGGATGGGGCGGAAGGTGGCCCGACAGAGCAGGAGTAGCTGTTGACTTTGACCCCGTACCCTTCCCGTTGGCTTTGAACTGTGCTATGTTGTGTTCTTAATGTTTGCAAGTAATAGTCTTTTTGGGGGTGGGTGGGGGGTGAACGGGTCCTTTCTCCTCCTGGGTTTTCTTTTCGTAGACTAGTTGGGTGGTTGGGCGACAGGCACACTGCAAGTTTATGGGGCTCTTTGGTCTTCAGCAGGGGTGCGGGGTGGGGGGTATAGTTGTTTTGACATTGTTGGGGGAACTGGGTTGTTTGTTTGAATTTTCTTGTTACTTGCAAGGCGAAGGAAGGGCGCACTCCTGTTTTTTGCGGTTGCTTTGGGTGTGGGGCGGGGAGGGGCTGAACACGGGGATGGGGGGTAGGGGACTTCGGTTATTGTGTTGGAACGTGAACGGGTTGGGGGATGGCATTAAGAGGAGGGTGGTGTTGCAATTGCTGAAACGTTTGACTCCAGATGTCGTTTCACTGCAGGAGACTCATTTGCTCGGCAACAAGTGCTACGCTTTGAATAGGCGTGGTTATCGCCTTGTGGCGCACTCGGGTTTCACTTCGGGCTCTAGGGGGGCGGGCATTCTGGTTCGGACCTCCCTCCCCTTGGCCATAGATGATGTCATTCTGGATGATAAGGGACGATACGCCGCCATTGTGGGGCGCTGGGAGGGGAAGGTTCTTATTTTGATTTCTGTGTACGTGCCCCCGGGCCTCCAGGCCACCACATTTGCTGATCTGAGTGGACTTATCCTGGGTCTCCCCGAGGGTCTGCTTTTGGTTGGGGGTGACTTTAATGCAGTGGTCTCGGGGATGCGTGATCGTCACCCTCCCAGGGAACTGCCGAAGGCCCAGACTTGGTTGAGTGACTTCCTGGAAACGCTGGGGCTCACTGATTGCTGGCGGTTGCTTCACCCAGGACAGTTGCAATATACCTATCATTCTGGTGCTCATGGTAGTCTCTCGACGTTGGACCACGTATTACTGCCCTCGGCCCATGCATCCCTCATACGGGAAGTTAAACATCTGGCACGGGGCATCTCGGACCATTCTCCTCTTTGGCTGGTGGTTGATGCACGGCAGGGTTCGGCGGGCCGAGTGGCTCCGATCAACCCCTGGTATTTGAAGGACCCCAGGGTCAGGGGTGAGCTGGTTAAAGCACACGATTGTTATTTTGAGGAAAATGTGGGCTCTGTTTCCTCCCCTAGTTTACTTTGGGAAGCTTACAAGACGGTCATTCGTGGCCAGGCCCTCTCACTGATTGGTAGCGTGAAGTTGGCCAACCGTCCTGAGATGGTTCGACTTGAGGGGGAGGTCACGGCCCTGGAGGAGCGCTTGGAATCTGGGGTTACCGCTGAAGGGTTACATCTACTGGAGTTGAAGCATCATGAATACAGAGCTCTGGTCACTGAAGCTGCTAAGAAAATGGGGAGGGAACAGCAGGGACGCTTGTATGATGTGGGTGATAAGGCTGGGAAACTGCTTGCTTGGTTGGATAAGAGGGAGAATGCAAGTCGTGTCGTCCCTATGATTGTTGCGGAGAATGGAGAGTGTTGTACAGACCCTGTTGATATTGTTGCATGTTTTGCCGATTATTTCCGCGAGGTGTATTCCCAGGTGTCTGACCGTTCAGAGCAGGACTCCTGCCTGCTATTGCGTGATATTGCACTTCCCCGATTGTCTGACATTGATAGAGATGCTCTGGATGCCCCGCCTACTGTGGACGAGATTGCTGCTGCTGTCCGTTCGGTCCGGTCCGGCAAGGCCTCGGGCCCTAATGGGCTCCCCATTGAGCTATACAAACTGCGCCCGGATTCGCTAGCTCCTCATCTGCGCTCTATGTTTCTTGAGTCTTTGGAGGTGGGTTTTCTCCCGCCAGACCAGAGACTGGCCACTATTGTTGTTATCCACAAGGATGGTAAACCTCGGGATTGCTGTGCCTCTTTTCGACCCATTTCATTGATTAACGCGGAACCTAAAATCTTGGCCAGGTTGCTGGCGACACGTTTGGCGACCGTTATTGGGGAACTGGTTCACCCTGATCAATCCGGCTTTATACCGCATCGTAACACGGCGCTTAACCTCCGAAGGTTGCATGGCGTCCTGGCACGGGCCGAGACGCTGCGTGAGCCCGCCATCTTGGCGTCCTTAGACGCTACGATGGCGTTTGACACAATAGAATGGCCGTATTTGTGGGCGGTTCTTGCTAAGTTTGGTTTCGGTTCGGAGTTCGTTCGGTGGGTCAAATTGCTTTACGCCGGTCCCATGGCTCAGGTGGTGGTCAATGGTCGGGTCTCTGCGCCCTTTGCTCTGAGCAGAGGGACGCGACAGGGCTGTCCCTTGTCCCCCTTGTTGTTTGCTCTCGCCTTGGAACCGCTGGCGGCCTGGTTGAGGTGGGAACCGTCCCTGAAGGGCATTAGGTGGAACTCGGAGTTTGAAGACCGTGTATCTCTCTACGCTGATGATATTCTGCTCTATCTTACATCACCCCGTAAATCCCTCATTGTACTGTTTGATGTCTTAACGTCCTTCCGCAAAAACTCGGGTCTTGTCATCAACTGGTCGAAGTCCTGTATATACGTCCTGTCGGGTGCCGCCCCCCTTCTGCCAAGTGGTTGTCCTATCGCGATTGTGCAAGATGGCTTTAAATACCTGGGCATTTTTATCACGCTGAGTCCTGCACTGCGGTTTGACCGTAACTTACTGCCCCCTCTTCAGCGCCTTCGGGCGGATGTGGTCGCTTGGGGGAAACTTCCTCTCTCTCCCTTGGGTAGAGCGGCATTGTTTAAGATGATGTCACTGCCCCGCTTCCTCTACGCTTTGCAAAACACACTTGACGTCGTCCCGGCTACATACTTCCGTGAGGTTGAAAGTTTACAGAGGCAACTGGTGTGGGGGGGTAGGCCCCGGATCGCCATTGCTAAATTGTCGCTCCCGTGGTACGACGGTGGAATTGCTTTACCTGATATCCGTCGCTATTATTGGGCGTCTCAACTGGGGGCGATAAATCATTGCATGTATGGCCCTTTGCCGAATCCGGCCTTCGAGATGGACAAATGGTTGTTACCGGGGGGGCGACTTCAATAGAGCCCTCTACTCGAAAATCACCCCTCGCAACGTGACGGGCCCCACCAGGACGGCCGTCCAGGTGTGGCGACATGCTTCCATGGCGCTTGGGTGGACTGGTAAACTGACTCATGCCACCCCCCTGTACGCGTCTGATAGACTTGGCTCACTTTGGCAGTTCCGGGGGTTTGATAGGTGGGACTTGATTGGTATCAGCAGGATTGATGATGTTTGGACTAAGGGGAGAATGAAGACGTTCGAGGAATTGAAAACCGAGTACGCTTTGAGCGATCGTGAATTTTTTCGCTATGCGCAGGTCCGCCACGCGGTGCTCTCGGTCTTCCCTTCGGGTGTGGAGATACCGGAGTCGTCCCAGCTTGAAGACAGGGTACTGGACGGACATGTTCCTGATAGTACGATTTCGCTTATTTATAAAAAATTAATCAACTCCAGGTCTGATCTCCTGGTTCGCCTTAGAGAGGTCTGGACTGGTGATGGGCTGGAGCTGGACGACGAGGACTGGCAGGCGGCGATCTCCTCCCCTAAAGAGGTGGCCATCCAGGCTCGCCTTAGATTTGTGCAACTTAAAATCCTGCATAGAGTGTATGTCACTGGTCCCCGTTTGGTACACATGGGCTTCTCTGTGGATGGTTTGTGTCGGCGTGGATGCGGTCTCCTGGGCACCTTTTTCCATATCATCTGGGAGTGCCCTGAGATAGTGCGATTCTGGTCCCGTGTGCATGAGGTGATGAGTGAGGTTACGGGGGTGCGATCGATGCCGGAAGCTAGGAGATGCCTGCTGAATGTATGGGAACCGAATGATTACTCCGTGTCGCAGCTTCGGTGGGTGACCTTGGGCAATATGATTGCCAAGAGAGACATTGCGCAACTGTGGGGCGCTCAGGGCCCGCCCGGGATTCGGAAATGGAAACAAAACATGGACTGGTGCATGTTCAGAGAAAAAACTGTATATATTTCTCGAGGTACCCCCCGAAAATGGGGGAAGATATGGACTCAATGGAACACTTACCGTGGTGATATATGTGCCCCTCCTCTTTCTGACCCAGATGTAGCACCCACGTCCCCGTAACCCGAGGGTTCCTTCACATACTCTTGTATACTGCCTGCAATTTGTCTCTTCTGCCCCCCCCCCCTGTGAGATTCTTTCTCGATGGAACAAATGCTCATGGTATTGCCCTTCCCGCTCCGCCACCATGTACTGCAACGTTGTGTATACTGATGTCTCTTTTTCTTCTTCCTTGCAAGTTGTTTGTGTTTGTGTTATAAAATCAATAAAAAGTTTCCACAAAAAAAAAAAAATCCCCAAAAACTCTGAACTTCCTTTACTGATTTCGGAGAGGGCCAATCCTGCACTGCTTTAATCTTGGTGGTGTCCATACTCACTCCATCAGGGGACAGCACAAAACCCAAAAATTCCACTCGGGTAACATGAAAAGCACATTTTTCCAACTTCACATAGAGGTGATTCTCTAGTAGTTTGGTCAAAATCGCTCTCACATGTGGAATGTGCTCCTCCTCACTATTTGGGAAAATTAGAATGTCGTCTATGTAGACAACAGCAACTCTGTCCAAAAATTCACCTAGCACATCATTTACGAAGTGCTGAAAGGCAGCAGGAGCGTTACATAATCCATAGGGCATTACGCAATACTTAAAAAGTCCATATCGAGTTCTGAACGCTGTCTTCCATTCATCTCCAGAGGCCACCCGAATCAAATGATAAGCCCTCTGAGATCCAACTTGGTGTAGATCTTGGCATCTTTGACTTGATCAAGTAACACGGAAATCAAGGGGAGAGGATACCGGTTCTTAACTGTCACTTGGTTCAAGGCTCGACAGTCTATGCAAGCCCGAAGATCTCCATCTCATTTTGGAATGAAAAATAGAGGAGATGACACCGGAGACTGTGATGGGCGTATGAATTCATTTGCCAGATGTTTGTCTAGGTACTCCTTTAAATACCGATTTTCCTGTTCGGTGAGGGCATAGATTCTGCTGCAGGGTAAGATAGCTCCAGGCTCAATTTCAATTTTGCAGTCATATGGGCGGTGAGGAGGTAACTGTTCTGCACCCTTCTTATCAAACACCACCGCAAGATCTTGATATTGCTCTGGAATCTCCTTAGTTTCCAAAGCACAAATCTAAGTGGAGTGGTTGGAGGCTAAAATTTTCACTGGTGAAGACTCTTCCTTGTGATCTTGAGTACCAAAGCAATTTTCTCTGCAATACGAAGAATCCATTTCTATGGTTCTCTTGCTCCAATCTATTCTTGGGTTGTGTTCGGTCAACCAAGGCAGTACAAGGATCAATTGAAACTAGGGCGCATCTATTAAGTTGAATGTTATCCACTCAGAATGTCCTTTCAAACCTGTCAACAACACCACCTCCGTTTCATAGGTAATTGGACCCGATGACAAATTGGTGCCGTCTACTGCTCGAACTGCCTCCGGCATGAGTTTCTTGACTGATCGGATTCCGTTTTGCTTGGCATATTTGAGGTCACAAAAGTTTCCCGTGGCCCCCGAATCAATCATTACAGACACCTCATTTATCTCGTGGTCACGGAATTTAACTACAAAAATGGCTATCAAATGAGGAGCCGCAGACTGCAAGGTGTTCATAATATGTTGCCTTCCAAGAGTCGTCTTTGATAATGCTTCCACCCGTGCGACTCCATCTATGGGCGAAGCCGATCTTTTACTGGCAAGGAGGTCTTTGGTCTTTTTGGACACTCTTTAACAAAATGTCCTGCACCCCGCAATATAAACATAATTGGGAACTCCTCCTCCTCTCTTTCTCTTCTTTGGTAAGAGGCCCTCGTACTGAGCCAATTTGCATGGGTTCTTCTGAGGAAACTGCTTCTGAACTTTTCTGAGATTCACTTTTCACCCTGTCAAATCGTGGAGGTATGAAGCGAAAATCTTTCTTCTTTTCAATCCGTCGCTCACTGAGCCGATGATCCAACTGCAACACCAAATCTATAAGTTAAAAAATCTCCGTAGGCCTTTGAGGAATTTGAGCTAAGGCATCCTTAAGATCATCTCGAAGGCCTCTGTAAAAGATCGCAGCTCTTTTTGTCTCTGGCAAATTGGTTTCCGCCACTAACCTATTGAAACTTGCTAAGTATCCTACCAAATCTCTATTTCCTTGCTTGAGATCCAGCAACTCATTATCTGTGGCCTGCGATGCTGACCGGCGATCAAATATTATCTCGAACTCTACCTTGAAGTTGGCGTAGTTGGTTAGAATGGGATCATTCCTGGTGACCAAGGACATGGACCATGCAGCCGCATCTCCTGTCAAGTACGACAATATGAAAGCCACTTTTGCTTGGTCGTCTGTAAAAATTATTGGGCGACACAGGAAGTGTAATGAACACTGTGTCAAGAAAATTTGCGCTTTCATAGGGTCCCCACCATACCTCTCAGGGGAAGCTAAAGGAATTATGGGGGAGATGGAATGGATCACCTGGGTGGAAATGCCCGTTGAGGACGAAGGTTGAGATGCAGGAATATTACTTTTAAAAATTGACCCAGCAGACTCTAGATCATCTAATCTTTGACGGGTTTGAGTGGACTCCTGCCTTGACCTCCTAACCTCTTCTCTCAAAGCCTTATTTTCTTCTAAGGTGCTATTAAGCTGATCCTGCATATTATTCAGCACATTAGTTAAAGCCTTTAGGTCTAGACTCTCCACCATTTTCTGCTCAGGAGGGGGCCTGAATCCTCAATTAAGAGGTAGGCACTTCAATCTGTCAGAATCAAAGGATACACTGGAGCGGCCCCCTCAGGAACAGAAGCTCTTACCCCAACTACCCCCTTGACCAAGACCAGGGACCACCTAGAATTCGCTGTCCATAGAATTAACCTCGAGGGGAAAGGGGAAGTGGAAGACAAACAAAGAGAGAGAGGCTTCGGACACTGGCTCCAACCCGGTCTGGACTGGAACTTAGCTGCAAGGCAAAATACTTATTAATCTCCTGACACAACTAAATAATATACTTAATTTTTTAGCGTTTCTATTTAACCTTTGGGTGTCTTACCAGTGTCTAACTAGAAGCTAGCTCCTCCCTAAATATGTTTGTCTGTAGTGATGTAATATCTGATTCACAGGAAGAACAAGCTGACACCTATATGGAGCCTGGATGCGAAGAGCACCAACGAAGTCTCCTCCAAAGGTCTGCTGATTCTACCAATGTAAGTCTCTGAGTTTCTTAAGCGATCGTAGACAAATGGTAAATCCAATGGCAAGAAGATCGTGGACTTAGAGCTTTGGATAAAGTCTTTTATAAGTCTCTGGATGGGACTCACTAAACACTGATACTCTGAAAGTCTTTTTTTATCAAGCCGCACATTCCACTAAGATGAACTAGTCTCAGTAGGCTTGAGGATCCTCTTTTCCTTCAGAAATTGGGTTATCCGAAGATTATATCACCTCTAGTCATAGCCTTGAGACTCAAGAAAACTGTACAAATACTCTTACTTGAGAAGGTCGAGGTCTTCTCTTGACTGAAGACACTCCTGGATTCTCAGCTCCGATGTTCCAACGAACGCCCTCCAAATACGGTCACTGAAGGCTGCTGACTCGAATTCTCTGAGGAGAAAAAATTAATTAAGAACAATTCTTTTAACTTAGGCGAAAGCATTCCATTCCTACTTCCCATATAAGTAGACGGGTGCAGGCAGAAACGGAATTCTAAGAGAAAATCTTCTTTGAGAAGCGACAGCGAGCGTTGGGAAGCTCCAGTCAGATGAAAAAGCCGGTTGAAGTGCACAGAGCGAGGCGCGCGCATGCGCATTATCAGCCGCTCTCGCAACTACACAAATCAACTAGACTGCTACATGCCATATTGTTCTTTGGGACTGGACACTGCCTTCTCAATATGGCAGAGTACCGCAGTACATCAACAAACGCCGTAATGACGTTTTCAAACACGAGCTTCTTTTTGAGAGTCTCTTCTGGCGAGGCGTGCAAGTCCTGACAGTACCTCCCACCAAGAATGCTCCTCCCCGTCTGGGTTTAGAAGGATTGGCCTTGTGAAACTCTTGAAGGAGTTTTGGAACATGAATGTTTTCATAAGGCTCCCACGATCTCTCCTCAGGGCCAAAGTTCTTCCAGTCAATCAGATAGTACAGTGTGCCTTTCTTTAATCTAGAGTCTAAGATCTTATGTATCTCAAACTCTTCATGTGTATCTACCTGAATTGGTTTGGGTGCTAAACGAACACTCAGCTTAGGTGGGCTCTTTTTTAACAGGGAAACATGGAAAGTTGGGTAGACCTTGAGATGAGAAGGCAAGTGAAGTTTAACTGTAACTGGATTCAGCATCTTCTCTACCTTGAATGGGCCTAAGAATCGAGGCTGAAATTTTCGATGAATCTTTAATTTCAAATTCTTTGTGGATAGCCACACTCTATCTCCTGACTGAAAGACTGGATCTTCCCTTCTCTTTTTATCTGCATGTCTTTTGTAAGATTCCTTTGCTTTCACTAGATTCTTTTTGACTTGAAGAAGGGATTTCTGCATTTCGTTAACTAATTTTTCCACTGCCGGGACTGGACTTTCCTCTTTTTCCACAATTAAGGTGGGATGTCTACCATAGTTTACATAAAACTTTTCCTCCTGCTTTGGCTCATCATGGTTCTATGTTTGGGAAAATTCATTGATGCAACTTGTAGTACAATGGACACAGCAAGTCAGAACATCAACTTGGTCCTAAAGCCTCACACATCCTCTCACATTGAGAAAAGAGAACTGTCACCAGTGAACATCACAGCCAATCCAATACCCGGTGGGGTAGCATGGGACAAAACGGATTATGAAATCTATGGCCCGATTGAGCTCTTGAAATATCTACACCAGTTTAAAGTTTCCTTATGTGACTTTGTGACCCCAAGTACTTTCTCTGATGATTCGGACTTTGAAAATATGAATAATATGATGTCAGATTTAGTAATGTCAGCAAAATTTACAGAACATGATTATTTGCAGGGTTCATCAAATTATGAAGAGTTATATTGTTGTAATCATTATGGTCATCACTATTTGCATAAATCTGCTCAACCTAGAAATGTTTTAACTTGTCCAACACCGCCAAAAGGCAGCTCAAAAACATTTTATGAGAAATTCACATACTTCTCAGGGTTTAACAACAGTGATCCAGAAACGTTTTATTTTAAAATGCTAAATAAGACCGGAATGAAAACAATGTTGACAAATACTAAATTGATTTATTCTGAAAAGTTTTATGACAAAATGTCTACATTTGGTTTTGAATTTTGGAAAAACAACATTGAAACAAAAACCATCTGGGGTTCAAAAGACTGGCGGGTACAAGGTCTAGAAGCAATATTTAGAGCCTGCATGATCCCAGAACAAATAATATTCTTGAATGACACCATTCAACAAACAACCTGTCTTGATTTAGCCAAGATAAAAGACTTAAACAAACCGTCTATTCCGAATCCCATGCCTGATAGTAATAGCACTACAGATGTGGAGATAGACGTATCCCATATTTTACACCAAAACAGAACAAATCCTGATTGGAAAAAATGGTTGATCTGGCCCACAGACACAAATAACTGTCAAGATAGATTCCTGAACAAAACACAGGGGTTTAAACAAACCAGGCCAGACCCTAGATACTAGTAAACACAATAGAGAACGTTCCCAGATTAAGACCAAATGATAAAGAGTGAGGTGCCCGGTGATGGTTGGGCATCTCACAAAAAGTTATAGACTGGCATCACACTCCACCCGGAGTCATGCTTCATCATCTGCCAGTCCTCGCTCTCCAAAAACCGCGTTTGATGGAGGGTCGGCATGCACCTGGAGACAGGGATGCACTTCTAAGTGAGTGGGGGCCCAGAAGGAAAAAGTGATTTAAAAAGCCATCACAGTACACCCATAAATCCTTTATTCAAACGGGAGACTGTGTGGAGTTAAAATAAGGAATGCAGTGAATAAGGATACTATCGTCCCATCACCGCTGTGAAGTTTTAAAGATGGTCAACATGTTTCTGCCAGTTGTCCTTATGGGTACATGGCATTCGTCAGGATCAAGTACAAGAGGGGCTCCAATCTTACCAACTGTTTTGGCAGTACCACTCCGTGGGAGTAATCACTATTTTTCTCCACTAGGTGGCTCCATGGACCTGTATGTAATATTTAAAATAGAGAACACTATCGATCCTCATCTAAAATTCACACATACAATAGATGAAAACCATGCAATCTTCCTGGATGTGGACATTTCCCTAACCATGGAAGGTATACGAACCACTGTACATAATAAACCTACGGACAAGAATAGTCTGCTTCTATTTGAGAGTTACCATCCGAAGGCCCTGAGACAGAATCTACCTGTAGGACAATTCCTGAGAATACGAAGGAACTGTTCAGAACTAACAGACTACAACAGACAAGCAATGGATCTAGAGAACAAACTTGTGGCCAGACACTATCCTAAGAAATTAATCACCAAAGCGAAGAAACGTGCTAGAAATAATCATCGTGAATCTCTCTTGGAAACCACACAGAAAGAGAAAACTGACCGACTTGTGTGTGTGACTACATTCACCTCAGCCTCAAACACAGTCAAAAACATCATCAAGAAGAAATGGCACATCTTGAACACAGGCCAGAAAGAATGGGCACAACCACTCTTCGCGTTTAAAAGGAGTCGCAACATCAAGGACGAAATTGTGCACACCAAGAACATGACGCAAGAAAGAGAAGCCCAACTAACACTCTGGGGACACCAACGACCTGTAGGCCACTACCCATGTGGAGACTGCGTTGCTTGCCAGTTCACCAACGCGATGAAAGAAGTTGATATTGGCACCAACAGACCATGGGTACTGAGCAACTTCAGTAACTGTAACACTGATAATGTTATTTATTTATTAACCTGCCCATGCAAGAAAATTTATGTAGGCATGACCACAAGAAAAGTAAGGATCCGCATCAATGAGCACCACAGCACCTTCAGGTGCAAAAAAGATAACACCAAGCTCACTAGACACTTCCTGGAGAAGGCACACACAGAGTGTGACTTAAAATGGACAATCCTTGAGGTGCCAAACAGAAGAGAAACTAATCTGGCCCATGCCCTCCATGTAAGAGAACAACGGTGGGTCTACAGACTGAATACCGCAAAAACCGGCCTTAATGATGACATTCCCTGGCTTCAAATGAACTGAGGAACTCCATTCATGAACTCTATGACAAAAGTCTTGTAATATGATGAGGTCCTTTAAAACTAATATTTAGTTCCTAAAATCACAGCTAGTTCACCTTTAGATTGTTTATGAGGTGAACTAAACCTTGAGTTAAGCGTAGTAGTAATCACAGGGCCTGCCAGCGTGAGAAAATGGAAGTGTGACCCATCGTGCAGTATCCTTCAGGACAGTAACATCTGAGTGCATACCCCATACCAACATGATTATCTCTCTAAACCCACCTTTCTTAAACAGTTTAAAGCATGTATCTACCTCGATATTTAGGAGCTGGTCGGTGCGCAGATGTGTCACAATTAGAAACTGTGCAACCTGACTCACAATATCTACAATCTGGGTCGATTGGTAACCACATACACTGTGTGGCATATTGGTACTACAGTCTCGCTGTTGCAAATACAATTTGGCAAAGGCACGCCTTATGTGCCTCTTTTCAGCTAATAAGCTTTATTTTAAAGATCTAAACTACCTCCGTGATTCTCCAGCAGATCAGAGGTCTAAAATAAAAACAAGAACTTATTTTTCTGTCTTGTGAGAGCACAATATGTGAATAAATAAAATATACTCTTCTTTCAGGAGTAGTAAGATACGATCTCTCTCACTTGGGGTTTATTGAAATAACAGTACACGCGCTACCCTATGAGAGCTCAATATATTAATTTTCACATCCTATTAGGGAATAGTAAAACGTGTGTAATGTCATCATCCTCTGACACGCCCCACAACCCTTCTCAGCCTATCACAGTCAGGCGGCGGGTCTCCTAGCAATCAGATACAACCATTAGATACACGAGCCTCATCATGTGGTATCAGCCGACCAATCAAAACAACGGTGTGCGTAATCACGTACATCAGGCACACGATCGTGTGACACCGTACACTGGCTACGGCGTTCTCTTACGACGGAGCGCAAGCAATGGCCTCTTTTGCTCACGCCCAGGTTCAGGCAGGACAACGTATTAGACGGTCTCCCACCGGGTTTCCTTCAGACACAGGAAATCCGACGTCAGTAACATGCGCGCTCACACAGGTGCAGCTCGTTTGCGATCAATGGCACTTTAGCTCAATTTAGGGCATGACTATATAAACTGTGCTCCACCAAGCCATATCATCAATGGGGAGGCGGAGAGACGCACATTGTAGGTGAATCTACGGGAGCTGCCCTGACCACTGGTGAGCCCAGCAATGCTACCATTTTCTGAGGGTTTACAATTCTATAACGATCTCTCGGACCACATGTATGTGGCCTTTTTTAATCTTATTTTAGCCTTAGTTAGTTTATATCTCGTCTTTCTCCTAGACGTAGTGTGATCACAGGGACCTCCTGAGAAAACTCCTCCCCCCTCCCATGGGGCAAGTCAACCTTCTAGAAGGGTAAGACACATTTCTTGAGTCTCCCCAGTTCTCAACATTACTATTGAGCACTGGTACATTCACTATTCCATACCTGAGTATATGATCAAAATAGTTATAGACCTAATTCATAAATTACGATCAGTCATTAAATATGCACTTTTCTCTATTTTATATATTACATACAGGTCCATGGACCCACCTAGTGGAGAATAATAGTGATTACTCCCACGGAGTGGTACTGCCAAAGCAGTTGGTAAGATTGGAGCCCCTCTTGTACTTGGACCTGACGAATGCCATGTACCCATAAGGACAACTGGCAGAAACATGTTGACCATCTTTAAAACTTCACAGCGGTGATGGGGCGATAGTATCCTTATTCACCGCATTCCTTATTTTAACTCCACACAGTCTCCCGTTTGAATAAAGGATTTATGGGTGTAGTGTGATGGCTTTTTAAATCACTTTTTCCTTCTTGGCCCCCACTCACTTAGAAGTGCATCCCTGTCTCCAGGTGCATGCCAGCCCTCCATCAAATGCGTTTTTTGGAGGGCCAGGACTGGCAGATGATGAAGCATGACTCCGGGTGGAGTGTGATGCCAGTCTATAACTTTTTGTGAGATGCCCAACCATCACCGGGCACCTCACTCTTTATGATTTGGTCTTAAACTGGGAACGGTCTCTATTGTGTTTACTAGATTTGATTGGAGGCTGACCCTCTTCCAGTACCCTACTGCCTCTCGTTCCCTCCTCAGGCTACTGCCTGAGAAATGTTGTGATTTCTCAGACCCTAGTTACTCCCAGAGACAACATCCAGGGATAGTTACAAAATACAGTGTAGGCAAATTATGCCTCGAATGGCTACAGAAATCCACACTGGCTGAAATTAAGCAACACTTGACTTTACTTAAAGACGGTGCTGACTTGCGTGATTTTATACTGGGACCACGCAAACAGCGTCAAAAACGTTTCATATACGCCGGTATATACGCTGCTTACAACGAAGCTTGGAAAGTAACACAAATTGAAACAGCTGAAAAAATACGAGAAATTGATCGTATTAATTTGGAAAAATCACTTTCTGTAGTGGACAATGGGTTAACGACTCTGTCCTCCAGAATATATTCACTGGACAGCATTGTATCATCTGCATTGATATAATAGAGCAGGACTTACTAACGTTACAACATGGTCAGTCCCAATTACGTTCTATTGTACAGCTTGGCTGGACGTTGCAAAATCTGCGTTCAGGCTACGTGCCATGGCGTTTAATCAACACAACGTCATTATTCTCTATCTTTAACCTTACTGATAAACAAATCAGTTTGGCACAAAAAGGAGCAGACTATACGATTCTGAGCATTGAAAAACTGGAGAGATTACCATTGACAATGTCTGAGAGACCTGTCATTGAATGGATAGTACACGGAACAATTACAATTCCGATAACAACTTTCCAGTTTACATATTGCCAAGAGTATATACCAGCAGGCCTGTAGGAAAGGTTGGGTAAAAAATACATCAAATCAACCATGGATTTAGCTTATACACACAAATGTTATAGTGAAGGAAAAAAGGAGGTATTCCTTAGTGGTAACAATTGTAAAAAATCAGTAAGTGGTACACTTCTGTGTCAAGGTATTAACTTGCATGGAGCCTGCAAAACAGATAGAGCCATTTCAGACAGCTTTCCAACGGCAGTTATGTTCTAATAAGTGACCACAGCTGTTGTGGCATGGTGCCAGGAAAAGCCTATCTCGTAACCGTCACTTCCAGAGTCATTTGCTGTATGCAAGTATTGTATCCAAACAGCAATCCAGACATAGAGGCTGCGTTATGGCCTTCTTTAAATATCTCTTCTATTCGAATTGATACTTTAAGCAGAATGAAATCCATTCTTTTACAGACAACTGTGCCTTTAACCTCGTCCAAAGAGACGTATGATCTGCAAGTTGCAAGGACAGCGGCAGAAATACATTCCCTTTTATCAACAAATTGCCCCGTGCATTTCGTAGAAATGTTAGGTCAAATTTTTAAACATGTCTGATACCAGTGGCATCGCACATGTATTTAAGACAATTTTTTCGGGACTGTTAACACCCTTTGAAACAGTTCTGGGCATTTTTCCGAATTTTGTCCATTTTGTATTCAGCGGCCTGCCTCTTCTTTTGGGACTCGTAGCAGGAATTTTATTTTTGATCCTTCTGCTCCGATATGGCAAGCCAAGCCACAGACAGAACTCCAGCTACAATGGAAGAAACGATCTTGGCAATACGCTACCGAGACCGCATCACTAAAGTGCTCGGACTAGCCCGGCTAAGAGATCTAAGTGCAACATGGTTTCTTTCATTCAGACCTATCTGGCAAGATTGCATCTTACCTGTGCTTCGATGTCTGCTATGCGGAGAAGAATGCGTGTTGGACGTCTGTCTTACACTACCATCAGCAGTACCAATGGATATCGATACTTTGCTAGGTCCGGTAACGACTCATGCAACGTGTTGTCCCCAGCGGCTACCTATTCTGATGACGGCATTCATTGAGACTTCACCATTACGATTATGTGGCGGTGGAGTAGGAGAGGAAAGCAGCACCAAACAGGTACAACCTTCTGTGAGCATTGCTGATCCTGACATCAACGATAGCAATCATTCTCACATATGCACAATTTCAGCATTTTCGAACTTGGTCGAACTTTCACCTGATGTTGTAGACCAATTTTTTGCAAGCCTGTCTGATATGATGTTCTCCCCTGAACAAAAAGAATAACTTTTTAAAACAATGTGCACACAGCGTTCCCTGAACTCTGAATTCGGCCTTCAGTTGTTGATAAACACTGCTACTGAAAAACATTTGGAACTATTTTTCCCCTGAAAGCCAAATTATTTCTTTTTTCCATTTCCAAAAATATTTACTTTTTTTGGCACATGGTACTCTGCTTAAAGTAGAACTATTCTTAGAGAACAGAGCTTCTATTTTTAGGATAACTAGAGACAATATTTACCTTAGCCTCTATCACATGTACAGTATTGTATAAATATGTGATGAAATGGTCTCGACCTTCTTTTCTGTATTCAGAGCCATTTCATGTGTAATTTTCACAATTCATTCAGCTGAGATATATATGCATTTACCTGAATGATACCACTGCTTAAAAAGCGTACAGTACCAATACTCATTTTCGTGTATTTACCATGTACCATTTCAAATGCGAATGTTTGCATTTTGGGGTGGGTTGTTAAACACATATGCATCGTTATATGTTTAATATTGATTAGTTTTTAGTAATGATGGACATTAATTCGTGGAGTGGGTGTTGTGTTTCTATCTAGGACCCTAATTCGATATTCCCGATTTATGCCCTGTTAGAGTATGTCACAAACAGAGAGCTTGCCTTTCTTGATAGGCAGGAACTTGTTGTCATAAGCAGAAACCTTGTTTGTCAGAGTAATGATAAGAATGATATTTTGATGAAAGACTCTTGATTAAGCTCCTATAATAAGCGATATGTTATTCTGGCATTTGCATATAAATACTTGATAATGTTTGTGGAGCTTCAGTGATTTGGTTTTGTCAAAGCTTGTTGATCCTCAGTATTTGCAAGTGTTTTAGAAGAATTCCTGCCTGTATTCTAATAAGTGCTGCACGTTGCTAACTGTAAATTCTGAAAACGTGCAGCGCGTGAGAGCCCCGCCCGCTTCTGGTTATAAAAGCTGGCTAGGAGCTTTGCCGGTTGCTTGTGCTCGTTGATCCTTCACTTACCTCTGTATCCTGCCTTGTCCAGCCGCATTGGATCCACTCCTCTCCTCGTCTCATCCGGATCGTCTTGCTTTGGTGCCGGTCCCGTCCTCATCTCCTTCCCTGGCATTTCTGGTGTCCCCCGCAGAGTTATCCTGACCACGAATGTTCCGCCTGCAATAGAAAAAAGACAAAGAGTGAAACATAAATCAGGTATCGTGTAACAGATACATCGCGATGCAAGTAAGTGGCTTCCTTTATTTAAAAGCAACAACGTGTTGATAATTAGAAGACGGGATCGTCAGTAAATCACACAAATAACTTTCTACGGAGATTTGACTTTGTTTTAAAAAGCCTCCGATTACAGCGATCAATAGACGCTTGCAGAACCCCCTTCTTGAACATTGTTTTATTCCTAGCAGCTTTTTGAACTCAACCTTAAAGGGCACAATTTCGGACTTTCTATTCATGCTTTGAAAACGCATCAAGGACTAATCATTTGTTTTGTTGTAACGATGTTTATGAACATAAATAGACCTCGAATCTAGGAAACAAATAGATGTTATTATGAGCAACAGTAAACAATGAATAAGTGAGTATCGCCATCTAGTGGGTAATGTCAGTACATATATTTAACTTATTAAGAAATAGGAAGCTTGTATGAATCTGACTAATAAGATATTATTTCACTTTAGGAAAGAAGCATTTCCTTGATTCAAGTTCACAGTTCTGGTGCATTCCTAAACCAGAGTAGAGAGGTATTTTATTACATGTAACCACAAGAATATTTAGAGCATATTTGAGACCTAAAATAGAGAAATAAGTATTGTCATGTTTTATGTTCTATTTAGACATAACAGTCCCAGACTTCAGGCTGCATGACGAAGAGCAACCAGTCAGCTGTGTTTGTTTTCTCTGTTTATTATTTTCTCCAATTTTCCCCCTTCCCTTGGGTTTCTTGATATCTTTACACTGTTACCATTCAGTGTGGAGGAGCAAGATATTCAGGGGCAGGATAGAACTGTCTTCATCCTCCCAATAGAAGGAACTGGATACTCAGGTAAACGGAGTTTAACATGCCCTTATATGGTTATAATAAATAGTATCCTTATAAAGGCATAAGAATCATATCCATATTTAGTAATAGCCCATGCAGTCCAAATACGGCAAGGCTACTCCCCTAGACTCCTAGAAAATACAACGCGTTCTTTAAACAAACCAAGCCTCCAGCAGCCCGGGAATTCCCCCTGCTTTTGTTTTGATTTGCAGAAGAACTCCTGGAGTCCAGAAAGAACTGTTAGTTCTTAGTGACGTCTTATGTCCAACCTTACGTCAAACCCGGCACCTTTCAGGTATAAATATACCAACGTTGCCTTAAGCAAACACACGGTGGTTTGGAGCAGAGCGGCTATCTACTTGCCCGAAACCCAGCTGATGCGAGAGCCGAAGGAAGCCGCCCCTCCCTTTTGACGCACTGAGAAAGACGCTGTCTTTTTCTCCAGCCGAGAAAATCCAGCTCCGGTGTTTCCACTCACCCTTGCGGGTTACTGGGAGATCGAGTCCTGAGAGAGAGATACAGGACCTCCTACATTCTAGAACCAAGGTACAGAGATGACTAAACCCTTAAGAGATTTCTTGATTCATTTTCTTGGCAAAAACCAACTTAACTTAAACTGCAACTTACTTACTCCTTCCCACGTATTAGGCTTAGGTCAGGTACACCGGGGTAGGCGTATCTTAGAAGCACCAGTTGAGTACGTTAGTCAATGTTTTTATGTATGTATATATTTTATCCATTTTAAAGTATCATATGGCTAAGAAACCATATCAATGCTTTTACAGTATTATTTCATAATACTCCTTTTACTGTACGCACTTTACTTCATGATAAGTATTGCAATTGTGGCAATTCATTTCTCTTGTATGAGAAAGAAGACTGCTCAATAAATAACACCTTTTATTGAAAACGCCCGTCTCTCTATTTCTCTGCACTCTGGTGAAACTAAGTATGCACGATTGACTGAGTGAAATAGCTGTCTATTGTTTTCACACAACTCTAGAGATACACTCTTTATTCTGAGGGAGCAAAGTTGTCATGTTTATGCGGTTGTCAGAAGCTAATCCCTTCTTGTCTAAATCAGGAAAGTTAACTCTTTCCTGAACATTCGAGAAAGTTTCTAGTGACCTCTGAGCTAGCTGGCAAAACTAATTAAGTCTAATATAGTCAGTAGAGACCTAGTCGACCTCAGTCCTACTTCTACACTGCTGTTTATATTATTCCAATGCGCAGAGCTTATTGGGAATATAGAAACTACACTACACTTGTTTTTATGTATTTTGATTTTTTTGTGGTTTCCAGTCTTTTTAATCTTGCACAAACGTATGGGATGTAAATATTGATCAGTTTGTGTAAATGTTTGAAGATTTTTATATATTAATCTGCTTTTATGGCTCGAGTGGCCGAAATAAAGTTTTTGACTGTAATTACCAATTAACTAATTAAAATTAATTACCAACTAATTATTAATTAATATTAAATTACTTTACCCATTTAACACTATAACATCTCAATTAAACAAATAATTATAAATATAAATTATTCAATAAATTTAAAATAATTAAATTACGTCCCACCTTTATTCCCTATAAACCCACAACCCGCTACGGTACTAAAAACGCAAAAATCAAATAAAAAAATAATTACTACAAAAAATGTAACACATATATTAAAAATACAAACAAATCTTATACAAAAAAAATACATCACATACATATAAAATATATACTAAAATACATAACATTAACTAAAAAAACAATATTTTTAACAACTAAGGGGTCTTTTAGTATAGTGGGCGGCCCGCCAATTCCCACTGCCCGCCTCCCATTTCCCCCCTGCCATATTACGATGGCGGTGGGTACCCCGGAGGACAGAAAGACCGTCTGCCGGTTTTCCCCGGTCCGGGCGGAAAAGGGGCTGAATATGGTGGCGGTGTCTGCAAGACACCGCCACCCATATTATTATGCGGACGGAGATGTGCCTTTCCATGGACGGGTTGCCACCATGGAAAAGCATGTGGTGTCTGCATGTGGGGGCCCGTTGCGGGCCCTCGGTTAGTTGGGGGGATTGGGGTTGCACATGGGGAGTACCTATGATACTTCCCTGCATTTGCATGCACAATATGGGAGGCCCCGCTTGGTGCCTGCCACGTTGTGCATGCAAATGCACAACATGCCTTTTTTACACTGCGGTGGGTGCTACTGAAAGCACCGCATGTCGCAATGTAAAGAATGTGGGATGCGCCCACCAGTGTGGCGGGCGCATCCTAATCTGCATCACGGGACCGCCGCACATATGGCGGGCGGTCCCTTGTGCCGTAACAGTGGCGGGTGGACAAATCGTAAAAGACCCTATATTTTTGCAAATCATATTTTACACTTCGATATTTTTAACATCGATATTACTAACCTAAATTCGATATTCTTGACCACAAGAATTTGTCTGTAGATATTTCTGACCTAAGATATTTTTAACTTGATATTTGTGTAAAATGATATTTTTGATTCAATATTCTGTCTCTACACCAAAAATTATATTTGAAAAAATATACAGCTCTCTCACTCTCTATATATATATATATATAAACAACACCATTGTGATTAACAAATTGGATAAAGGTGGGAACGTTGTACTTTGGGACAAGAAAGAATATATCAAAGAGGCATATCGGCACCTCAATGACGAGGCTTGCTATAAGAAAATCAATATGGCATTAGTGAAAACGATTCAGAAAAGCTATAAAGACGAACTGAATGAATGGAGAAGGGAAGGACTCATTTCTAGAGATGGATTTATGTTTCTCAACAAAGATTTTCCAAACTTGCCTAATATTTATTTTATACCAAAGGTACATAAAAAGGAAACACCGGTCCTGGGGAGACCTATTGTCTCATCTATCATTAGTACCTTTGAGAACACATCTAAATACATTGATTTTTATCTCCAAGAATTTGTCACGAATTTACCGGCATACATTAAGGACACCACAGATTTTCTGTATCAATTAAGTAACTGTGAGTGGTCTAATGATTATCTTTTTTTAACAATGGACATATCTGCCTTGTATGCGAGTATTGCCCTTCCGGATGGAATGAGAGCTGTGGAGTTCTATTTGGGCAAGAGACCCATTGAAATGTACCGCCATAGTCAAATGCTGATTAGAATGATTCATTGGTGTCTTTACAAGAATGTTTTTATGTTTGATAATGCGGTCTTTCAACAATTAAGAGGTGTGGCTATGGGGGCATGCTTCTCCCCCAGCTACGTGGGGCTCCAGGTTGGCTGGTGGGAGGAGCATGTCCTCAAGGTACAGCATGCCAATATATGGTCTACTCATATTGTTAAATACTGGTGATACATAGATGATGTTTTCATTGTGTGGCGAGTAACAGAAGATCAGGGCAAGCGATTTGTTGATAACATTAATGACAATGTGTTAAACCTATATTTTACTGCCAATATTGATTGCATCTCCGCAAACTTTCTTGACATCCAAGTACAAATAGCAGATGGTAAGATCGAAACCTGTCTGTATAGAATGCCAACATTAGGTAACACTGTGATACATGCAGGGAATTTTCATCCCCAACACACCATAGCTAGTATACCGTATGGTGAGTTTATTCGTCGTATACATAGAGCATGTAGCACTCTAGAAGCCAGACAGTATCACCAAGTGGAGGCTAAGAAGAGATTGGAAGCCAGAGGTTATACAATAGGCAGGCAGGCTAGAAATGGCTATAAGGAAGGCAAATGCCCTCAATCGTACAGCCCTTCTAGACCCCTATAGGAACATCCAACAAGGAGGTGACTGTCCATGTGATAAAGATTCTGGTGAAAAGGCAGAAATCAGGCTAGTTACAGTATATAGTAGACAGGCCAAACACATCAAAAATATTATCAAGAAAGAATGGCCCATTGTCCCCACAGATCTGACTTAAAGGGAGGTTGTGCCACCACTCTAACAGTGACTTTTAGACGTGCATATTCCATGCACAATGCGCTAGTGAGAAATAGCCCGGAAACTAATGTGATAGGAAATTGGCTGTCACCCCGTAAGGGATACTTTATGCGCAGCGCATGCCGAGCTTGTAAGTTTGGCACTAACACAGCCACTTACTTGATACCTTTTTCAGAAGGCCCACTACATTTGTAGAACAGATTTTGCTGTCCACGTCCTTAAATGCAACTGTAATCTTTGCTACGTGGGCAGCACTAAACTACAAGTGTATGTGCGGATCCTTCAACATTTCAGAGCGATAGTGAACTCTGACCCTGCTTACCCAGTGGCCCGGCATTTTAGAGCTATACAGAATAACAATTTGAACTGCTTGCAGTACTTTGTCATTGATGCCGTGGCACCAAACAAGAGGGTTGGCAATAGGGAGAGAGTCCTGCGCCAGCTTGAGTCACGCTACATAGTGGAGCTTGATAGCAAGTCCCCGATGGGTCTGAACATAGGTAAAGACCTATATAATTTCTTATAGGTGTTGGCTATCGCTCTAGCTACTATACCTAATGAGGCATCTGTATATTCCACTTCAGGTAGCACTAGACAACAGCCAAGGAGGTATTTTCGTCTGAGAGTTCTATTTTTAGATTTTCCTAGGTATATTTTTTCAAAGCAAGTGTTTTTACTATTTACCTTTGTTTTTCTTAGTGTTTTGTCAATTCTAATTAAATTTCTGTAATACATTGTTTCCAATTACGATGTAAAATATGGACTATGTAGCCTTGTTCTTCTCATTTAATTAGATACTCCATGAGCTCTGGCCCTCCTGTCGGCCGTAGGTGGGTTCTTTGTGACAGACTCTCATCCAGGTGACAACAGTTTAAGGATTTATCCGAGTCATGGTTTGTGATTTATCCACTTGGATTTTTGAGGCTGGGCTTATGGATACTCCTAAGTGTATTTTTATCTATAGGAAGTATTGGCACCATATACCCCATTTTAGCACTATTTAGCAACTTTTTAAATTCATTTTTGAGCACTTTAGCACCATTTTTGCACTGTTTTACACTATAGGCACATTCAGAGCTTCGATTGGCATTGGTTTTGGCTCAATGACAACCACCCTTTAGCTACAATATCATGAGCAATATTAAATAGAGCAATGTGTTAGCATGTAGCATATGCTCCTAAGTGTATTTGGATCGGTACTGGTACAAGACACCCATACACAAGACACCTGTTTTAGCATACACAACTGTATAGCTGTGTTTGTACAATTGAATAGCGATGTTTTGCACATTACTTGACATTTGAAACTGTCAACATGATCCACGCCCAGTTTGCACATTTCTAGCGTTTTTTGCACATGGCGTACTTTGCATATTAATATTTGCTGTTTTAAGAACTAGTTTTCTATGCGTTACAGTTTTTATTCATTTGTTAATATGACATGTTGATAGGATGTAATTTATATTGCACAGTGCACTTTATGTACAAACCAGCATAGAAACATTGATAGATATATTAGGACGTTTGTGCATTAGAGCACGGTATATCAGCCCGATGTATAAGCTCTTTTTAACATCAAGCGATGGGAGAAACAAACAGTATGCAATTTAGTGATAACATGTGCAACCAATTTGGTGTTTCAGAGTAGCTCTGATAAATCTTTTATATATTGTCAGCTTTAATTATTAGTAGTTCCAGGGTGACAAGACTTTTACATTTAGTATTTTGTCTATGTTTATTGAATGCCGATTTACGTCATTGGTTAGCGCCATGTTTGTGCCTTTAAATTCATGTTTCAGCTTCCCGTTTTTTAAGTGATCAAGGACAGTCCAGTGTCCGAAACGAGTCTGAGGCAAGCACCGTTTTGTTCACAGCAAAAATAAATTAATTCTGGCATCAGCTATTCAAAGTGTCCGTGTTCTGTTTGTGCAAGGAAGCACTTAGCAGAAGTGGAGTGGATATATATATATATATATATATATATATCCTCACAAATGTCCCCGTCACAGAGGGAACGCTGTTGTTGGTGCCCGCGTTTTGAGACCGGGAGCGTGTCTCATTTAATTTCCAAAAACAAGAAAGTTCACGCGGCACACTTCTTGGCAGGTAAATATCAATTTTAATCGCTCAGGTCTTCAGCAAAACTCCAGTTTATATATATACAACACACTCTCTTTACTTGAAAGAAAGCGGAGGCCACACGGGGAACATCGAGGAAGCTGCTTTATTACACAAGTTGTGGCGAATGCATTTCGGCTTGTTGAAGCCTTCTTCAGCGCCCAAGCAGCAAAGGTCTTGTCCCTTGCGCCACTGCGCGTCCAAACATTAAGTAGGTAGTCCCAACACAAGCTCCGCCCCCAACAAGAATGTTAACACACCTGATGCAAGTCCGTGATCTTCCGTGGACTGCAAGACCCAGAATGCACAGTGAGACTGCCAGGTAAGGTGTGGGTGGGGGAAATTCTGCCGTAATGGTAGCGCTATATGCAGGACACAGCGCAAAGTTCAAGCGAAATCTTCCTGCTTGACAGTCCAGTGAAAAGCACCTCCTCGGGTCCCCAACTGCTCCAGCCTTGATGTTTGGGAATTATGCTCAGTGGGGGCAGCCGGGCAATGCTCTCCGCCCGACTAGAGGTGGAATACCTCATATCCTCCTACTACTGTTCCCAAAATCCGGGCGGGTCCAGGCTGACCGATCCCTCGGTAAACACAAACTGCCGACAGCAGGGTGCCAGTGAAGTCTGGGCCACTTCAAGGAGCAGGGGCCTCCGAAAACGCCTCTGGCCGGCGTGATAATGTACAACACACCCTCTTTACTTGAAAGAAAGCGGAGGTCACACGGGGAACATCGAGGAAGCTGCTCTATTACACAAGTTGTGGCGAATGCATTTCGGCTTGTTGAAGCCTTCTTCAGCGCCCAAGCAGCAAAGGTCTTGTCCCTTGCGCCACTGCGCGTCCAAACATTAAGTAGGTAGTCCCAACACAAGCTCCGCCCCCAACAAGAATGTTAACACACCTGATGCAAGTCCGTGATCTTCCGTGGACTGCAAGACCCAGAATGCACAGTGAGACTGCCAGGTAAGGTGTGGGTGGGGGAAATTCTGCCGTAATGGTAGCGCTATATGCAGGACACAGCGCAAAGTTCAAGCGAAATCTTCCTACTTGACAGTCCAGTGAAAAGCACCTCCTCGGGTCCCCAACTGCTCCAGCCTTGATGTTTGGGAATTATGCTCAGTGGGGGCAGCCGGGCAATGCTCTCCGCCCGACTAGAGGTGGAATACCTCATATCCTCCTACTACTGTTCCCAAAATCCGGGCGGGTCCAGGCTGACCGATCCCTCGGTAAACACAAACTGCCGACAGCAGGGTGCCAGTGAAGTCTGGGCCACTTCAAGGAGCAGGGGCCTCCGAAAACGCCTCTGGCCGGCGTGATAATGTACAACACACCCTCTTTACTTGAAAGAAAGCGGAGGCCACACGGCCAATGCAGCCTCCCAGGTAAAAACCCAAGTCTAACCAATGCTCTGTGATCTTGTTCTTTTTTTTTACTTTTGTTTTGTTTTTGCAACAAACAGAAAGAAACCAGGAGGATAAAGAAATACTTAAACTGTTTTTAATGAACAGCAGAAAAATTGTCCTGCAAAGAACACAGGCATTTTTAGCCCATAGGCTGTATTGAAAGCTTAACAGCATAGAATATTAAAGTAATTGGAAGCATAAACTGGCATCATGCCTTTAAGACAGCCATGACCCCGAGCTTACCATCATGCCTCAGGGGTGACAGTTAGGTCAGCTGTTCCTTGCGGAGACTCGGAGGTTAGGGCACAAAGAGATGACATAATTAAGGATCATTTGCCAGGGGAGAAGGGTGGGCTGCTTATGACTTTGATGAGTATACCCCTGGAAGAGAACTAGGATTACAGGTAAGTAACTTATCCTTCTGTTCCAGGGGACCATCATCAATAGTCATAAGCACTGACAGAAACATTGAAATTACATTAACTGTCTTTAGAATTGAAACAGATTCCTCAAGGAGCCTTGGCCTACTTGAGTATCAACTCTTGTATCAGTGTCGAGATAATAACGCCTCATGAAAGTATGTACCGACTTCCCAGTGGCTACTTTGTAGATCTCAACAATTGGTATGTTGTGCAGGAAACCTATTGTAGCTGCCATTCCCCTAGTGGAATGAGCCTTGGAAGAAGACAGAAGGGGTTTATTTGCCAAATGGTAAGCCAGCTTGATACATGACACTATCCATCTGGCGATGGAATGCTTGGAGGCAGGGAAACCTGTTCTGATGGAACCATAGTTAAAAATAATTGATCAGTCTTCCTAATAGCCTTGGACTTGTCCAGGTAGAATTTCAAGACTCTTTTAAGGTCTAAAGAATGGAGAGACCTCTCACCTAGCATAGAGGGATTGGGAAAGAAAGTAGGCAGTGAGAGAAGGTTTGATTAACATGAAAATCCGACACCACCTTCGGAAGGAAGGAGGGGTGGGTTCTCAGAACCACTCTGTTATGGTGACAGAGAGTGTACGGTTCCTTAGAGCAGAGTGCCTGAATCTTGCTCACTCTACGAGCAGAAGTGATTGCCACCAAAAAGGCAGCTTTCCATGTAAGGTGCCGAAGGGTTGCTTTGTGAATTGGCTCAAAGGGGGACAAACGACCAGGTTTAGCTCCAAGGGAGGCCAAGGAGGCAGGACTGGGGGAAAACTTTCTTTAATCCCTGTAGGAAATCTTTAACCACCTGAAGCTGAAAGAAAGAAGGTTGAGTAGGTGACTTTCTGTATACAGTAATGGCAGCCAGGTGTACTTTTATGGAAGTACATTTTAGAGCTGATTTAGCCAAGTGTAGGAGATAAGGCAAAATAACCTCCTCTTGCCATCTGGTAGGTTGAAAACCACCTTGCACACACCACATATAGAACCTTTTCCATTTAAAATAGTAGGAATGCCTTTTGGAAGGCCTTCTAGACTTTGAAGAAAATCCCCAATGGCATACTTATGACTCTGCACCTTACGCTAGTTTCCTTTATATAGAATCCTGCACATTGACTCCTCAGCACCAACCGTTGTGTGGTGCCCCTGTGTTCCAGATCCTGAAAAGCTGCTACAAGCAGGGTTGCACCAGGCAATGCAGTCCAAAACACTGTTGTAGTATCAAAAGTCTTTATTTCAAAATAATCTTTTCCTTAAGTTATTAGCACATACAGCCCAGCCAACGTGTTTCGTTCCCACAAGGAGGTCAATGGACCAACTGCTTAGTGTGTGTTCGAGTGCTGCTCACATGGTGGTATTGGCAAAGGAGCGTTGATAATTGGCGGCGACCCAGCCGTCGAGCCTGCACTATCCCGTGAAGAGAGGGGGCCATGCGGCCGAGCATCTGTCAATTCGGAAAGTGGGAGCACACACTAGGGATTGTATTTAATCACACTCTAATGTTAAAACAAACAATGCTTTTCTGTCTCCAAGAAAATATCTTTCTCTTTGACAAAACACTCTATCGTCAACGGTCTGGGACAGCTATGGGCACCTGTTTTGCCCCCACCCTGACAAATCTTTTTCTGGGCTGGTGGTAGGAACAGGTGGTATGAAAGGACACACTGGAGAAGTACACTGAGCACATTCCCTTATGGCTAAGATACATCTCTTTATCATCTGGGACGGTGGCCAAAATTTGGCCACTGAATTCATCAATGTATTATCAGCCAGTGACCTGAATCTGACTTTCACGCACTCTATCAGTGATAAATCATGTGATTTTTTGGATATCAGAGTCTCTGTGGAAAGTAATAAATTAACCACAACCCTTTACAGAAAGGAGACCGCAGGTAATACTATCCTGCATGCACGCAGCCATCACCCCTCCTCTCTCATTAACAGCATCCCGTATGGGGAGTTGCTACATGCACGCAGGAACTGCAGCACAGAAAAGAGTCATTTTTACAACTCACATAATAGTGACAAGAATCTGCTAAACTTTTGTGGCATTGACAAGGTTTTCAAACATATAAGGGGCGGTAACATGGATAAACAACTTAGAATTCTCGAATCGAAGTACATCATTGATTTGAATACCAGAACCCCCTTTGGTCTGAACAAAGAAGAGGAACTGTACACACATATTGGCGTATGAATATTATTCTCCACTGACCTGCACCTAATATTTCTCATCATCTGCCAGTTGACTCTGTATTTATGGACTTGTGTCCTTTTAACTGGCCCTGGAGAAACTCATTCCCTCTTATTTGAATCCTGCTGTCTGCCGGCAGATTGATGCGTCTTACGACCAGTGGGCCGTGAATAGGACGATGTAGTGCTGGACCTGAAAGGTTTACTGTATACCTGATAGGTGCTTTGAGGGTAAAGTTGAAACCGCTGTTGGAACTGCGGTCTGGGTGCATATTGCCCTCAAACTCTGCCCCGAAAGGTCTGGAAAAGACGTTGTT